>NC_140492.1:98684525-99395525 GCF_964271855.1 Acomys minous | reverse complement strand
GTGGCGCATGCCTTTAGTCCCAGCATTTGAGAGACAGAGGCAGGTGGATCTCTGTGAGTTCGAGGCCAGCCTGGTCTACAAAGCAAGTCCAGGACAGCCAGGGCTACATAAAGAAACCCTGTCTTGAAAAACCAACCAACCAACCAAACAAACAAACAAAAACACTACTCATCCTTTCAAGGCGGAGTTCAAATCCTGATTTCTTCTTCAAACCTCCCCTATTGCCGGCTGCCTGGCTGGCGCTGGCTCCTGAGGGTTCCCAAACCACATTGTTTCTTCAAGAAAAGTATTTCTACTTATTATTGTTATAACTTTCTTTGAGATACTCTGTATCTCCATCTGGCCTTAGAGTTGATATGTGGTCTCAAACTCACAGAGGTCCACCTGCCTCTGCCTCCCTCCTGAGTGCTGAGATTAAAGTTGTGCGCCAACCTGCCCATCCGTTCATTGTAGGTTTTAACCATGCTGTGGTAATATTGAAGTTAAAAGGTGTTGCCTAACTGGATGTAATGGCACACACCTCTAATCCCAGCACTTGGGAGACAGAGGCAGGGGGATCACTATGAGTTCGAGGCCAGCCTGGTCTACAAAGTGAGTCCAGAACAGCCAAGGCTACACAGAAAAACCTTGCCTCAAAACAAAACAACAACAACAACAAAACAACAACAACAAAACAAAACAAAAAGAGTTGTTGCCTAACCATTTTATAAAAAAAGGGTCTCACAGTTCTAATGCAGGATTTTGTATGTTAAATATAGATTCTCAATAAGTGATCATTGAATATAAAACTTTTAAGGGGTTGGGGAGACAGATCACTTCGTGTAGGAGCATCATAACCTGAAATCCGGAACCCCCAGTATATACATCATAAACAAACAACAAAAAACAAAAATCCTGAGCGGTCCTGCACCCACCTGTAGCCCCAGGGCTGTGGATGCGGCTGTCAGCTTTGCTCTGGATTTGGTGAGAAGCTTTGTCTCAGGAGAATAAGGGAAAGAGAAATAGAACAGGGCCCTGGTTGTCCTCTGGTCTTCAGACAAAATGAAAGGGTGTGCACACAGAGAGAGAGAGAGAGAGAGAGAGAGAGAGAGAGAGAGAGAGAGAGAAGGAAGAAGAAGAAGAAGAAGAAGAAGAAGAAGAAGAAGAAGAAGAAGAGGAGAGAGCTGATTTAAGAATACCTTGGGGGGGGGAGAATACCTTAGCATAGCCCTTTGGAAAACAAGTTGGCTTTTCAGCCACTGCCACAAGATGTGTCGTTAAAAATACCCCAGGTACTTGGAAAGCCAAGGCTTGTGGTAAAGGCCTCCAATGTCCAAGCCAAGGAGGCTGAGAAACACAGGTCACAAGTTTGAAGCCTTCCACCTGGAATTGGATAGCAAGACCTTGTCTCAAAAATAACAAAGGCAAACAAAAAAACCAACAAGATACTTTAAGAAAGTAAACATCAGCTGGGTGTGGTGGCACACTCCTTTAATCCTAGCACTCAGGAGGCAGAGGCAGGTGGATCGATGTGAGTTCAAGGCCAGCCTGGTCTACAAAGCTAGTCCAGGACAGCCAAGGCTACACAGAGAAACCCTGTCTTGAAAAACCAGAAAATAGGGGACTAAAGAGATGGCTCAGAGGTTAAGAGCACTGCCTGCTCTTCCAGAGGTCCTGAGTTCAATTCCCAGCAGTAATCATCTGTAATGTGATCTGGTGCCCTCTTCTGGCAGGTAGGTGTATGTGCAGACAAAGCATTATACATAATAAATAAGTACATCTTTGTGGGGGGGGGAAAAAAGAAAAACCAAAAAAGAAAAAGAAAAGAATGAAAGTAAGCATTGCTTTGATACAATACAAGTGAGATGGAGAAACCATAATGAAACAAAAGAAAACTGATAAACTTAATGCCATAAGTGCTCACTAATGCCACTTAAAGAGTTGGAAGAGAGGGCTGGAGAGATGGCTCAGAGGTTACTACTCCTCCAAAGGTCCTGAGTTCAATTCCCAGCAACCACATGGTGGCTCACAACTATCTATGAGATCTGGTGCCCTCTTCTGGCCTACAGGTGTATCTGCAGGCAAAACAGTGTATACTAATTTTTTTTTTTTTTAATTGGAGAGAGAGAATTGATCCCTGCAAATTGTCTTCTGACCCCCACAAGGGCAAGTTGGCATGCATATGTCCACCTGCACACAAAGAGACAAAATCAATCAGTCAATCAATCAAAATGTAATATTTTTCTTGAGCCAGATCACTATATAGCCTTGGCTATCCTGGAGCTCACTATGTAGAACAGGCTAGCCTTGAATTCACAAGAGATCTGCCTGTCAGTGCTGAGATGAAAGATGTCTGCCTCCACTGGCTATAGAAATGGAATTAATATTTTTAAGGTGTATGTTCTCACCACAAAGAAATAAGGGCTTCAGGTGATAGATGTGTTAATTATTTTGATTTGATCATTATACATATACATTGTATAGTTATATGTATATGTATCAGAGAACCACACACACCCCATAAACATGTTTAATTAAATTATGTTATAATTATGTATCAATGAAAAATAAAGTGAAAATGGGCCAGTGAAATGTGTCTGTGGGTAAAAAGCACTTACTATACAAGTCTAGCCTGTGTTCAAGCCCAGGAACCTACAAGGGAGGGAGGAAGCAACTGATTCCTGAAACTTGTCCTCTGTACACACACACACACACACACACACACACACACACACACACACACAAACACACCATGGGATGTGCCCCCCCCATACAACCATAATAAATAGGATTACAATTTTAAAACTAAAAAAAAAAAAAAACAGATTCTCTGGTCACATTCTAGACCCCTCAGTGTGTCCCTCTTTAGGAGGAGGAAACCCCAACCCCTGCATTATCCATGCTGATGCCAGGGAAGCACCAACCACAAGCAAGCCACGGCAGCTGGCTCGCGCACAGAAGGCCCATCCGCCCCTCCAGCCACCCCAGCTTTAATCAGTTCCACTGGAGGATGGTTTTTCAGACCAAGGCCAGGCTGAAAAAACTGAGAGTCATTGTGCATTGTTTCAGCCTGCGTTTGGGGGAAGACCGTCCTGCCCTGAGCCTTGCTTGTCAGGCTGTGCCTTTCTCCTCGGGATGCACTCCCTGTGCCTGGAAAGTCCATCTCTGTCCCTGTCCCTCCCCTTTGCTCCTTTCCAATGCCTGATGCTTGATTTTTTTTCCCCCTCCAGTCATCTTAGTTGAGCTCCTATATTCAGAGAGGCGTGTGTTTGCTTGTCTGCTTTTGTTTTTGAAGTCGAAGCAAAGGGGCCCTTGCTTACGTACTCCTGATTGCCTCTGATGTTTCTGTGTGTGTTGTTTTTCTGTGATGGCATATTTATCTCCAGCATTACCTACGAGACAAAGCTGGGCAGTTAAATCCTTTTCTCCGAAGACCACACAGAGAAAGGCAAGCAGTAAAAGTGCCACCTTCTGTGTGGCCATAGTCTAAATTAGGAAAGGAAATTGATGTGACATTGTGTGTCACGAAATTGTGTGTACGAGGAGGGATCGAATGGTTAGGAGTATAAAGCCTCCAATGGTAGAAAACAATTTTAAGTGTCAGTACTATTCAAGTCTTGATCATTATAGTGTCTACATGGCATATTCAAAGTGTGGACGATGCCACCCAAACCCAAAATAATATGTGCTAAAATTAATTTTTAATTATAATGAGCTATGCATTGTTTTATCTCTTTTTTAATTTATTATTTTTTATGTGCATTGGTGTTTTGCCTGCATGTATGTCTGTGTGAAGGTGTCAGATCTTGGAATTACAGTTTTGAGCTGCGATGTGGGGGCTGGGAACTGAACCTGGGTCCTTTGGAAGAACAGTCAGTGCTCTTGACCACTCAGCCATCTCTCCAGCCCTAAGCAATGTATTGTCACAGTGCTCCCATCAAAGGTGGGCAATACTATGAAAGCTTCCTGCCTCGTGCAGACAGAGTGACCGTAGCCTGAAGGATGCTTGGGTCCACAGCAAGTGTTCTCTTGAGCAGCCAGGTCAGAAGCGTGTCCTCCACACATGCCAGGGCTGAGAGAACAGAGCCAAAGGGGTAGAGCTGGGTCTGCTGCTCACTCTTGTGTCCCTCTGCCGTGTGGCCTTGTGGGAGACACTGCCTGTGCAGACAAGGACAATCTGCCATATCCTCCTAGGAATGCCCTCCCTTCTGAGCTGGCTCTACTGGTGCATCAGAGACAATTAAAGTTAGTTGAGCAGGAAGAGAGCCTACTCAGTCATCCTGGGTCTGTCCCCGTGTGTGTGTGTGTGTGTGTGTGTGTGTGTGTGTGTGTGTGTGTGTGAGAGAGAGAGAGAGAGAGAGAGAGACACCTTGACTACTAGAACTGAGATTCTTAACACAAATGCCTCCATCCAAATTCCTGCCCTAAGACACTGGACCAAGCTGTGGCATTGCTCTAGCAGCCTTAGGCAGTGTCCCCAAGATGACCCAGGACACCTTGAGTTCAGGTTCAGAAAAGCTCAGGGCTGACCAAAGAATGTGCCATGTGTTCCAGCCAATTCTTGGCCACAGGCCCTTAATATCCTTTCTCCCGAGCGTTTATCTAAAACATCTGAGAAGTATAAACCCATGGCCCCCAGGAGTATCTGCCGACCTCTTCTCTAAGAACCCGAAAGCCACTCTTTTGACCGTAGCCAACAGGAAGGGTAGCGGGTCTACCTCACGGGCTCCATGGGAGGGAGACGCCTGACTTGAATGAACACAAGGTAGCAGGCACGAGAGGATGCGTCACACTGACGTTGGTCATCCCTCCTCCTCCTCCCGGTGGGCAGTGTTCACTGCTCGCTCTAACTGCTCCAGCCCAGCTCCCCACCTTTCCCTTCTGCGCTGCCACACCACTTCCGCCCAAGCCTGGATGCCTTCCGCTCTTTCCCCACTGAGCGGCTACGGAATACTGTCCATCTCCATCATCCCTCGTTCCTGACCATGCCATCAAGTGTTTGTCCTGCATCTCTCCATATAAGGTAGAACTTGCTATGACTTAAAGCGAGAGCACACAAATTTCTTCCGTGTTGCTGCTCAGTTTCCAAAAACAGCGTATTTAACTACGGCATACTGTGTGATATATACCCTAAGTTTCTTCTCTTTTCCTTTTCCTTCCCCCACCTCCCCCAAGGCATGGTTTCTCTGTATAACAGCCTTGGTTGTTCTGGAACTTGATCTATAGACCAGGCTGGCCTTGAACTCACAGAGATCCTCCTGCATCTGCCTTCCAAGTGCTGGGACTAAAGGCGTGGCCACCAAACCTGGCCTATGTCACAAGTTTCTTAACCGAAACACAATGAAACTTTTCTTATTATAAAAGGACTATGTGTTCAGTCCAGAAAAGGAGAAGAATATAATGTAGACAATACAAACCTCAGGGTGTGGCCTTGAAAAGTATACCTTGTATTTCCCACCTGTGCAGAGGTGGGCAGCTTTGCCCCACCATGCTCCCTGTGCACCTGGGTTTCCCACCTGTGCAGAGGTGGGCAGCTTTGCCACACCATGCTCCCTGCAACAGTGTTCTCTATTACCATTACCCAGGAAAAATGAAGCCACACGACCTTTTGAACTGTGAGCCAAAATGCCGTTCTCCTCTTTGAAGTTGATTAGCTAAAATGTTTTATCACAGCAATGAAAGGTAACTAATCTATGTCTTACTTTGTCTGTTTGTCTTTTGTTTGAGATGGTGGGTGTGTGTGTGAGGGGAGGTCTCCTGTAGTCCAGGATGAGTCACTAACCTCAAAGCTTCACTTTGAATTCCTGATCCTTCTGCCTCACAAGTACTGGGACTATAAGCATACAACAATTTCTGTGACTGGCCTAACACATATATTATTAAGCATTATTTTGAAATAACAATATGGAATCATTTTTTAAAATTATTAAAAGCTGGGCGTGGTGGCACACACCTTTAATCCCAGCACTCGGGAGGCAGAGGCAGGCGGATCACTGTGAGTTCGAGGCCAGCCTGGTCTACAAAGTGAGTCCAGGACAGCCAAGGCTACAGAGAAACCCTGTCTCGAAAAACCAAAAAATAAATAAATAAATAAATAAAATAAAATAAAATTATTTACCTTATTTTATGTGCAATGGTGTTTTGCCTGCATGTATGTCTACACGAGAGTGTCAGATCTTGGAGTTACAGACAGTTGTGAGCTGGCATGTGGGTGTTGCAATTTGAACCAAGGGCCTCTAGACCACTGCTCTTAACCACTGAGCCATCTCTCCAGCCCCAGAATCCTAATTTTCTTTTTCTTTCTTTCTTTAAAAGATTTATTTGTTTATTATTATGTATACAGTGCTCTGGCTGCACATACACCTGCTTGCCAGAAGAGGGCACTAGATCACATTATAGATGGTGGTAAGCCACCATGTGGTTGCTGGGAATTGAACTCAGGACTTCTGGAGGAGCAGTCAGTGTCTTTAACCTCTGAGCCATCTCTCCAGCCCCAGAATCCTAATGTTCAATGGATGTCTTTCTAACTTAACATTTTCTCATGTCACTCTTCAGAAACGTGATTTAAGCTATACAACATTCTATTGTGTCAATGTACTGACAATAACTTAATCTGGTTTCCTCTCAGCTGAGACAGAGAGAAAGATGGTTTATTGTACACGAGTTACACTTGGCCACAAGTGAACAGAACTAGTCCAGAACGCCAAAGGTCCCGGGCAGAGGGCCAGCGGGACTGTGTTGCTGTAAGGAAGGCAGCCAGTCTCTCAGGTAGTCTTGGCGAGATGATGTTCCTGGTCCTCTGAGCCTCCTTACCAAGGGCAGCATACAGTCTGATAACTTGTACGAGTGTCCCAGCCTTCAGCATCCCTTACTTCTGCTCCTGCATCTCTCGTGGTACACAGGTGGTTTCCTTGGACCTCCACCTCATCTTTCTTCTCTTGTGCTTCAGCCTGCACATTCACTTCTTCCGCCACTTTGCTCTCAGGGCATAGGAGTTTCAAGGAAGACAGCGCTAAGGCTGAGAGCTCCTCTTCCTTTCTCGCCATCACTATTTTCCCACTATATTAGCTATTTTCTATTACTGTGATAAAATACCATGACCAAATGTAACTTAAGGGGGAAAAAAATCTTTATTTTAGCTTATGGTTCCAGAGGGGTAGAGTCCTGGTTGGGGGGGCGTTGGGATGTGGGAAGGGGTAAGGGGGTAGGGGCGAGGGTGGAGGGTAACAGGAAAGGGTAAGGGGGGGTGTAACATTGCAGGTAGAGAGAGGGAGGGAGGGAGGGAGACAGACTATAAACCCTCAAAGCCTGGTCCCTAGAGACATACTTTCTCCAGCCAGGCTCTGCCCCCTAAAGGTTCCACAGCCCCCCCCTAATCACATCACCAACAGGGAACCAAGTGTTGTTTAAATACATGCGCCTAAGGGAGATACTGCTTGTTCAGACCATCACACAGACGCATGTGAAGTCTTACAGGTGAGTCCTTGTGTTCATCCCTCACTAGTCCCACGGCAGGGGATTGCTCTCAAGGGAGCATTTTCCTGTACTCAGGACTGAACTCCATCTTTCTTCTGGCTTCCATGGCGACATTCTTTCTGCGGTCTCTCTGGCCCTGCGTCTGCTTCCATGCATGTATGTCTTCATTGGTCCCTGTGAGCCTTTGTGTTGACCCGTGGGCGCTCTCTCATTCTCCTGTTTGCTCCCTCATTTCATGGTCCCAGCTTAACCATCCAGGGGCTGGTGACACTCTATGTGTTCTTAAGTCACATGGCTCCTGCCAGCTTTCTTCTAAGGCACCACTATTTCATATGGCTCCACTTCGACACAACACATAAAAATAACAACAACAACAACTCAACAAAGGAAACACCCTCCCACACCTACCAGTCTGCAGTGATTTACGTCCCCTATGTCTGTGGCACCAGTATTTAGCCATTGGCTCAAGACAGAAGCCTAGCGGGGCTGCATATGTTGCATCACACACTTTGCCAAGTCCTGCTGGTTCCACCTTTGAGCTCCAGAATTCATTTCTTTCTCTTCATCCTCTCTGTCACCTCAAGACCAGGCTGCCCTCTATAACACAAACACCTCTGAGGACCACCTCCCTCCCTCAGCTGTCTATAGGTCCCCTCATGATGGCTGACTAAGACATCCAAAAAAATGATGACTGGCCCTGTGTGTGTTTCAGCTTGGTTTCTTGACATGAAGTAAGCCATTGTACTATAGGCCAGCTTCCTATTGCCTCTCTATGTGCCATTTATTAACTAATTCTATCAGAGGGCCTACCAAGCACACTGCCTTACATAACAGACACTTCAAAAATTGGACTACAGCAGTGCCGTCCTCCACTGTGGGCAGAGAACCTTCTGTAGGCAGCGGGCAAACACTGGTGTAGAGACATTAGTTTAGCAACCGGCCAAAGTGCTTAGATTTGTTTATTCCTTATGTATACAGTGCTCTGCCTGCATGTACACCTGCAGGCCAGAAGAGGGCACCAGATCTCATTATAGATGGCTGTGAGCCACCCTGTGGTTGCTGGGAATTGAACTCAGGACCTTTGGAAGAGCAGCCAGTGCTCTTCACCTCTGAGCCATCTCTCTAGTCCTCTCTCTTTTTAAAAATGGAGCAGAAGGGATGTAAGAGCTGAAGGATGGGAGGGAGTGCTGTGAAGCATTGTCTTCTGACCTGGAACGCCCCTTACACTTGACGAACTCTGAGTGGCAGTGGCTACTTGGACAAGCTCAAGCCTGTCAATCTTCTTTCATGGATGGCATAAAGTCCCACCCCTCCTTCAGGAGTTACAGGCACATAATAGAGCACAGGGGACCAGATTCCTCAGTGCTGTGGCTACTCTCAAAGTGTCCTTGCTCATATAATTGACACCCTCCATACAAACTCACGAAGCAACCCTAGCTAAATGCAGTTTGTTTGGGCTGGAGAGATGGCTCAGTGGTTAAGAGCACTAGCTGTTCCTCCAGAGGACCTGGGATCTGTTCCCAGCACCTACAAGGTGACTTACAACCTCTGTAACTCCAGTTCCAGGGAATCTGATGTCCTCCTCTAGCCTAAATGGGTACCAGGCATACATGTAGGCAAACCACACATCCATACAAATTAAAAAAAAAAAGTGCAAGAAGGCCCAGGCCACTGTAGTAATGCCACCCCTGAGCAGGTGGTCCTGGGTTGTATAAAAAAGCAAGCTGAAGCTGGGTAGTAGTAGCACATACCTTTAATCTCAGCACTTGGGAGGCAGAGACAGGCAGATCGCTCTGAGTTTGAGGCCAGCCTGGTCTACGCAGAGAAACCCTGTCTCAAAAAAACCAACCAACCAACCAAAAACAAAAACAAAAACAAAAAAGATTTGAACTCCTGGTGGCAATGGGACACTAGCCAAGAGCTTGCTGATAACTCCTAGGAGTGTTACAACTCTGAGAAATGTTACAAATTGCACAGATCTCAGGGGCTGGACGGGAGCAGTATCTCTAGAAGAGGTGGGTCTTGGAAGTCTGACCTTGAGCAGGAACAAATCCTGTCTGCGGCACCAGCTCGGAGTCTCAGAAGCTGAGCAGCTACAGGCTGTCTTGGGGTCAGGAGCAGTGGAAGCCTGAGTGAGTTCCTGCTTGAGGCAGCAGCACAAGAAGCCTTGGTCTCTGAAAAAACGGCATACTGTATGCAAATGAGGTATAAAATAAACACCAATCAGATGGCGGTCGCTGTGATGGCTACTATTGTCAATTTGGTAGGCTCTAGGTCAGGGTTCTCAACTCTCTTAATGCTTTGACCCTTTAATATAGCTCCACATATTGTGGTGACCCCAACCGTAAAAGTATTTCATTGCTACTTCTAACTGTAATTTTGCTACTGTAGTGAGTTGTGACATAAATATCAGATGTACCAGATGTCTCACATTCAATCCTGTGGGGGGTCTCGACCCACAGGTTGAGAACCACTGGTCTAGCGGTGGCTAGGAATGGCTCCAGAGACAGTTCAAAGTCCATCCTGCTCCCACCGAGGACAAGTGTTCAGACGTCTCACAACCACCAGGTCCACAGAATGGCCGCTGTCGCCAGGCCTTGACAATCATTGCACTTACTTGTACCCCAACACGCACACTCACACCCCGTACATAGTTAAACAAATAAAACGTAAAATAAAGTAGACTCACGTAGGAGATAAATCTCTGGACATTTGAGGTGGGAAGACCCACCCTGTGAGTGGCACCGTTCTGTGGGCTGGGGTCCCAGTCAAAAGAAAAGGAAGTGAGACCCAGTGTTGGCATTCAGACCCGGGACAAATGGCTGAGTGCCTATTTAACCAAAGTGGACCAGGCCTCCAGGTTCTCCCAGCATCCCTCAGTCCCTGCCTATTACAGGGCATACTCCTCCTCCTTTACCCAGAACTTTCCAACCCAGGGCCTGGTTTTCCTTTCCCCCAGAGGCTCTTCACTCTATAATCCAGACATTTCAGTTCCCTTCCCTCCCCCCTCCCCCTCCCCCTCCCCTCCCCTCCTCCTGAGAGATCAGGAGCCCCCAATAAACCTGCCTTTATATACTTTAATTTGGCTTGAATTGGCTCATTTCATTGGTGGAGAGAATGCCTATCACGGAGCACCAGATGGCTTCATCGTGACTAGCCACCACAAACTCTTGCTGTCATGACTGCACCATCACTACGGACTGAGTGAAAATAAATCCTTCCTTCCCTGTGTTGCTTCGGTCAAGCATGGGGTTACAGCCTCGAGGAAAGTAATCATTATGGCCACAGTTAGCTTTTGTGTTCTGGCATTTAATGACCTGGCATGGCGGCAACTTTTCCTGGTACCTGGCTTTCCTCGCCAGGACTTACAGGACAGAGGGCAGGGTGGGGAAGAGAGAGCAGGGGAGAGCTTCGTGAGGTGGCATTTCAGTCGTGTCCAGTCAATGCGCTATAGGAATATCGCGTTCTTTCTCTAGTCAGGAGTTGTAATGACCGGCTTCACCAGGCACTGAGCAGGCCGGTGAGGAGCGGACCCTCATTCTGCCAAAGGCCGTGTCCTGCTTGTCCTAGATTCCTTTCCTGTTGCTGTGATAGAATATCCTGACAAAAGCAAGTTAAGGAGAGGATGGTTTGTTTTGGCTCACGGTTCTGATAAGCATTCTTCCCCCGCCCCCCCCCCCCCCCCCCATAGAATGAGCCAATTCTAGCCACGATTAGAGGTAATACATGCAGGTGTGTTGGGAGCGGGTTCACCGGTCCCAAGGACCAGGGCCAGGGAACAAAACCGGGGGAGATGGAAAAATGGGGCTGGCAGGGGTTGGGGGTTGGGGTGGGGTGGAGTTGTGCATGCGCAGGGAGGGAGGGAGGTAAGAGAGAGATGCCGAGGGGGAGGAGGGTTGAGGGTGAGGGGTGGGGGGCTGGGCGAGGGGAGGGAGAGAGAGAACTCGAGACTGAAGACATGTAGAGAGAGAGAAGGCAAGTAGAATGAGGGGCGGGGTGGGGGTGGAACCAAAATGTCTGAACTTTCCCTCTGGCTGGAAAGTTCCGGGTAGAGGGCAGACTATGCCAGTCACACCCTGAAACAGGTAGGGGATGAGGCTGGGAGAAGCTGGAGGCCAGGTCTGCTTTGGTTAAAAAGGCACCTCAGCTGCTTGTCCCTGGTCTGAAAGATATGGCAGCAGGCAGGAAAGGCATGGTGGTTAATAGGCTGGGTGACCGACTCGTATCCACGCCCAGGAAGCAAAGCATGGATGTTTGTTTGGTTTTGGTTTTGGTTTTGAGACAGGGTCTCTCTGTGTAGCCTTGGCTGTCCTGGATCCGCTTTGTAGACCAGGCTGGCCTCGAACTCACAGTGATCCGCTGGGATTAAAGGTGTGTGCCATCATGCCCGGTTCAAGACCTGTTTCTTGAGTTTACTGATAGTGTCACCACATTTCTCCAGTAAAGTTCTTCCTTCCTTCCTTCCTTCCTTCCTTCCTTCCTTCCTTCCTTCCTTCCTTTCTTTGCTGCCCAGCAGTTTACAGCACCCAATTAGAATGCAAATCACCACATATAGGAGACAAGAAAGAGAAAGTATACTACTTGTTATACTAAAAAGCTCCGTTCCCTTACACAAGAGATGTTCAGCAAAGCCTGCAGTTGGGTACAGCAGACTGTTTCTTGGGGATCTCATCCCTTAAGTTTGAGAGCCTGCAGCACCAAAAGGGAGCCTCTCCCACTAATTTCGGCAAAGTTCTACACACTTCCTGAAGGTTCCACAGCCTTCCAAAACAGTGCCACCAGATAGAGACCAAATGTTCAAAACATTTCAATTCAAACCACAACACCTAATATAGTCACAAAATAAAAGAACGTTGGGCTGGGAGCTGGCTGTCTCCTTGCGCCCCCAGAAAATAGAGCCCGCATTATGATCTTCTATCTCTGAAGTCAGTTTTCCTGGCTTCCATTCCAAACCCAACAATACTCAGATGAATTTCATTCTCATGGTCATAAATGACGGACATGTGTATAAACGGAGAGCTTTGGCATCAGACGTATAAACTGAGGACATGACGGCTCTAAGGAATGGGTGATGGTTTTTCTAATAGATAAGAGGGAGCTCACAGCCAGAGATATCTGGACGAGTCCAGAGCAGGGAAAGTGGGAAATTGCTGGGGGCGGGGGGGGGGGGGGGATAAGAGGGAGTGAGGGCAAAAAGAGACCGAGGGGGAGAGAGAGAGAGAGAGAGAGAGAGAGAGAGAGAGAGAGGGAAACAGAGAGGCAGAGAGAGAGAGACAGACAGAAACAGAGACAGAGAGACAGAAAGAGGGAGAGAGGAAGGGAAACCTGTGAGCTAGAGAGGTTTAGGGTAGGGGGCGGGGTGAGAAGATCCGAGAAGAGCCAGGCAAGAACTCTGTAACAGGTATTTACTCTGCTGAAAGAGCACAGCCTGTGCTTTTGGTATGCTAATAGGCACCACAGTTAGCCATTTGTCTGTCCTGGAGCTTGGTGGCTGTGTAGACCTGGGTGACTCTTTTTTTTTTTTTTTTTTTTAAATTTTCGAGACAGGGTTTCTCTGTGTTCTGGACTCGCTTTGTAGACCAGACTGGTCTCGAGCTCATAGCGATCTGCCTGCCTCTGCCTCCCGAGTGCTGCCATTACAGGCGTGGGCCACTGGGCCCCGCTGCCTTATTTTTATTTTATTTTATTTTTTGTTTTTTTTGAAGCCATACCCAAGAATCTTCTGTTTACATCTCCTAGGCTAAAACGGTTATGTAGCTCTTCCAGCTGCAAGATGGCCCCGGGGAGCAAAACAGTTTTAGTAGGGGGGCGTGGCTATCTCTTGAGCAGTTATTTCCTCTAAATTGAAACGTTCTCTTCACCAGGAAAGAGAGAGGCTCCTAAATCAGGACGCTAAAGCCATTGACTTCCGCGGCTGAGAAGACTTGCAGAAAGTTGTTTCTCACTAGGGCTTACGGTAAGTCGGCAGAAGCGGTGCTTGTTGGGTAGAACTGCCTTCAGTCTGGGCCTGGCTCTCTGGCAATGCAGCTGCCTTCGACCCACGCGTGCTCCGGTAAGGAACCTCAATCAGGGCTTGCTTTACCTTGCAAGCTAGACCAGGGTGGAATGGTTTCTTTGGGCTGGCGTTTGCGCCCTATCTGGGGTCAAGAGATGTTTGTTAAGAGGCTCTCTGGAAGCCACACAGCCTCACACAGAACAAAACAGTGCCCTTCACCGTTCCTCCCCGCCCCCCCCCCCCCCCGCCAACCCCGCCTCCTGCCCCCAAATCCAACAAAGCTGGGAACGAGTGTTGTAGTATGTACTATGGATGTGAATCTGTAGTTAACCTTTCATTAGCAGTATTGACAGTACGCCAAATGATTCCTCTTAAATCCAAACTCAGCTTCGCAGAGGGCTCTTATCCTTAAACTCTCGTTAAACCAAGTCGAATCTGAAGAAACAGGTGTATCTGGGTTTCTCAAACTTGTTACATTTCCTGTTCTTCAGGTTCTTTCATTTATTTATTTATTTATTTCCCAGTGCACAGTTTGAAAGTTAGAATCAGACCCCCCCCCCCCAAAACCACCCAGGCCAGTGTCAGAGTGGTTTGACCCACTCAAAACCAGGCTTTTAATCCCGAGAGCATTCTGTGATGTAAAAGAAGCATTTAGGAAACTTCCGCACTTATGTTACTAGTCAACTAGTTAACAGACTGGCCGTGTTTTAAAGACTTTGTGTTCCTTCAGGCCTCTCACTAACTTCCTCACTATGACTTTACTACAGTAAAACATGCACAACGAATCTCAAGCCACCCTTCTTTCTTGTTTTTGAATAACTTATTAATTTTTATTATAGACACTTGTGAATTGCCATGTGGGTGCTTAGAATTGAACCTGGGTCCTCTGGAAGAATAGTCAGTGTTCTTAACCACTGAGCCATCACTCCAGCCCCTCTAGCCAACTTTTTAACAGCTTAATAGACAATCAAACATGATGATGAATTTTTCCTGAAGAAATGTGTTTCCCCCCCCCCCCATTCATGAAATAAATACAAATAAGACTTTTAATTGTTGAAACCCTCCTCTCCACCCAAAAAAGTTTGGAGAACTATTAGCCCTTAAAAGATGTGAAAAGAAATATGTAGTTTTCAAACATTAATAGATTCTGCACCAGAGGGAATCTTACACTTTCTTTCCTCTTCCTCCTCTTCCTCCTCCTCCTCTTCCTCCTCCTTTACTTCTTTTGAGACAGGGTTTCTCTGTGTAGCCCTGGCTGTCCTGGAATAGCTTTGTAAACCAGGCTGGTCTTGAACTCACAGAGCTCTGCCTGCCTCTGCCTCCCCAAGTGTTGGGATCACAGGCATGCGCCACCATACCCCAACTTTACATGCTTTCTTAAGACATTATTTTTATTGAAAAATTTTATGAGTGTTTTGATATTGTATACAAGCCACTTGCATGCCTGGTGGGCTATGGAGGTCAGTTTAACAGGGACCCCAGATCTTAGCACAACTGACTCCATGATGGAAGTAATATTCAGGCCGTAAAACTCAGCACATAGACAGCATCACCTGCCAAAACAAAGACCCATACCATCAAAGTCCGTTCTTCTGGGAAAGGCTTGAAATGTTCTAGCCTTGCTTTTTGGCTTCTGTAGTTCTATTTCCGGCCACCTGTTCTTGTTAACGGAAGTATGTCAACCCAGGATATGGTTTTGTGCTTAAAAGTTCACCCTGAGACAGGCACAGTGGTGGTGCACGCCTTTAACCCCAGCACTCGGGAGGCAGAAGCAGGTGGATCTCTGAGTTCAAGGTCAGCCTGGCCTACAGAGTGAGTTCTAGAACAGTCAAGGTTACATTGAGAAACCCTGTCTGGACCCCTCCCCGCCAAAATCCACCCACTCAAAAAGAAAGAAAAGAAAAGCTCATCCTTGGTGCTACAACGGGAGCCTGTACACCCTGTGTAGTTGCAAGTCAGCTAACTAAGACTTTCTATTGGTTTAAACCATGTCTGAGTAGTCATCTCTGGTGGATACCCCACAACAGTCAGAAGAGGGGTGTTGGATCCTTGGAACTATATGTGACCTACCAAGTGGGTGCTGTGAGTTGAACCCATGTTCCCTGCAGGAGCAGCAAGTGCTCCTAGCTGCTGAGCCAACTCTCTAGCCCTCAGGGAACATTACAAGTTGTCTAACCAAATGTTTCATTTTCTCTTTGCTCCTAAATGAGACATTTGTACAAACAGGAAGATACAAGGTATGCTGCAAACCTCACCCAGATGATGACAGATGCTTAAGTGTGTGTGTGTGTGTGTGTGCTTTTGAACCAAAGGCCAAGATGATTAGCCGTCCAACAATGAGCAAGTTACTCAGCTTTTCCGTGTGCCTCAGTTTCCTCTCATGTAAACTGGGAGTCTTAATAGTATGCACTGGAAAGATGATTATGATAATTAATTTCTACAAAGAATAGCAGTCTCTCCCCAGTGAACCCTGATGGGCTCTATTCTGGCTCACGTTTAAGCAGCAACCATCAAAGCCCAGTCAGTGCTTGGAAGGTCTCCTGAGTTAAGACAGCTTCACACATCCGGACCTGTGGAAGTTAGCACTTTAGGTCTCAGCAGATAGAATGCTTGTCACACGGAAGAGGGCAGGCTTGTCTGTGTTCAGGTGGTCATGGACCCTTTCTTTCTTGGGGCTTAGAGGAGTAGTTCTTTTGAGCAGGCTTTGGGGAGGTAGGTGTTCTAGACACAGCTTCCTATAGGCTGATGAAGTAATTTAAAAGCCAGCCACACTGTGGCCAGGTTTACAGTAAGACCACAGTCTTTACAGCAATGCTTGGATGGAGGGGTGCCAAAGCAGGAAAAACTGTAGTAACTTTACTAAGTGGCAACTGGGATTATCCTGGGGACCCCTGCTTGCAAACAGCTCTAGACAAGATAAGTTTCATTCATCCAGGATGAGCTGTGGCTGGAGCCCAACTATTCAAAAATTCTGGCTTGGTTATTAATTCATTGTTAAATTCCGCTAAAAATAGTAAATGTATGTAATTCAGGATTTCTCATAATAATTTATTACGAATAAACACAACAGATGTGAGGCTGGATTATGTGCAACTTGAAGGTAGAAAAAGCCCTTTTATAAAAATAAGTGGGAGTTAAATAGATCTATATGAAAAAGCATCCTTTGCAGTATCAATTAGTGAATCCTTAAGACTTCACTGTTGCGATTGGTAAATACTTCCCAGGAACAGGGATGAATTTATTCCTCAGAGTTTACATAAAAACCAAGTCTTACAAGCAAATACTATTGCCGTGCATCTTTATTAAATGCTACAGCATGTGTTATTTTAAGGAGGAATTATCATCCTTTAAATGCCCGAGAACTTATTTTTCTCCAGTAGGGTGTAATTTAGCAAAAGGGCCTGGATCCCGTAAGGGGCGAGGGGAGGGAAGGGGGAGGGGAAGATGGCGCAGGCTCTCTGGGGTCAGGCTAGTTTGTCACGTAGCAAAGGTCAGCGCAGGGCCGAGATGGGTCCTTATCTCTAGACGTAAAGTCTGGGCTGTTGGGCTTCAGCACGGTCCCTCCTCTCTCCAGCGCGTTCCTGAGGGTCAGGAGGTGGCGGGGGTGGGGTGGGGTGAGTGCAGGCGTCCCCGGGTCTGCTGAGCATCCCTTTCCCCCCTCCCCCCGCCCCCCACCGTAAGGCCGCGCCCACCCGGGCGAAATTTCTAGAGGCCCGCGCCGGGGCCCTAAGCCCGCAGGGCCGCGCGCCGGGGGATGCCGCGCAGGTCCACCTTAAAGGAGCCGGCGAGCCGAGCGCGAGGCCCACGCGGCTTACTCGCTTCTATTCCCGGCTAAGCCAAGGTCACTCTTTAATTCCGCCGGAGCGACGCGGGTGAGCGGCTGCGGGCGGGCGGGCGGCTCCCGGCGGGCGAGCGCGCACCTGCGGGCGGCCGCGGCCCTGAGGCTGGGCGGCTCGCCGCGGCGCACGAGGACGGCCGGCGGGCGGGCGGGGGGATTCGCGGTGGGCGCGCCGCGGCGCCAGTGCGTCACGCCGGCGGAGGGGACGGTGGGCTTGCGGCCGACCCGCGACGGAGCCGCGCGTGCCGGGGTCGGCGGCTGGGCACCGGCGGCGGCTCATTCATTCGCGCTCCGCCCTTTCGGGCCCCCCGCGGCGCGGCTGAGGGGTGAGTGCGGGGCGCGCGGCGGGCAGCGGGCGGCGGGCGAGGCCGATCCCGGGTGGCGGCGACCCCAGGTGCGCAGGGCCTCCATTTTGTGTGAGGGAATGCCGGGGTCGAGGCTGCGGCTCGGGATCCCGAGCCCTTCCATTCCCACGTCCCCACGGGGAGCCCGGGCGGGGTGGCGGGGTGCGGGCTCCCACGATGCTCCGCACAGCGCCTCCCTCGCGGCCCGCTGCCCTGGCTAGGTATTATATGGAGTCTTCGCCCCACTAGAATTCGGGTCATTGCTGTTCTGTCCCAGTGTTCCCAGCCGTCCATCATGCTGATGATCTTGGAGAGGCCTGTGCTGCCGGGGATGGGAGGATGGAGCGAGTCTCGGGGTGGTTTATGGCCCCCGGGGTCAGGATCACATTTTACTACAATTATTGTGCTTGGGAAAGAATGATGAAATGCATGACTCCCTTCTAGAAAATTTACGCGGGCATCCTATGAAAAGTACGTTCTAAGATAACCACCTGATGCAGGTCTCCCCTTTCAAGACCTAAATTAAAACGCCGCGTGAGGATTTCGAAGGGAATTGGGAGAGGAGGGTTACGCAGCTAAAGGGTCGCCCGCCCAAAGGAAGAGTTTTAATATAATTCTCTCAAAACTGTTGATTGCTCATTTCCCAAGATTCGTGAGCGTATAGTGATTTTTGTTTAATTTTGTTTTGTAAATGGGCTTTTTGAATGGATTATACCCTTGGCTTTGGTATTTTACCATTGCATCACAACAGGGCTGAACATCTGGATCGCTGGTTGTTGCATAATACATACATGTGAACTCTGGAGGGAAATCTTCTAATGGCTCTTTGGTGAGCTTTAAAATGTGTGTGTGTGTGTGTGTGTGTGTGTGTGTGTGTGTGTGTGTGTGTTTATAAGCACATCGTAGGACCTATAGGTGATCTGCTCAAACCTTATCTTGCTCTATGGGATATTTAAAAGAAGAATTATTAGTAACTAATATGGAATAGACTTGGATCATCTGTTTATTTACTTAATTTTTAATCGTCGCTCCTTTAGAATAGAGGGTGTGGTAGAAGTTACCTGAGAGGAGTTTATTAGTAATAAAACATCAGTACAGATGATGGTAAAACGTGGCACTCAGGCATAGACATCGAGTGGCTGCTGTCACATTGGATTCATCTTTTAATTTATGAAGAGGATCAGTTTGGTGAACCTAGCTATATCCTGTGTGAGTTACCTGCCACACCAATGATCGATCATGAATTAGACATGTACCTGTGTATTTTTTGGTTCCAAGAGATGCATTCCTAGTCCCTTTGATTTTTGAAGAGGAGTCCAGCTAGCTGTAAGTCTTTCCTGTCCTTCAGTAGACTTCATCCAATGGCTGAATACTGTCGAAAAATTCCCTGCTACCCTTGTAAGTTAAACGTTTAAAAATTGACTGCTTGTCTACAAACAAATGGTATCACATTATGTACCGTCCGTGGCAGAAATCCATGCTTTCTATTAATGAGGCTTGTTTCGACAGGCAGAAGTACAGAGGGCAAAGTCCCTCGGAGATTGAAGTAAGCAAAGACTGTAAGCCAAGGGATTACAGGTGACCAGTTTGAACCTATTAGATTGTCCCTTCTAGCAACTTAAACGTGAAATCAAACATACGTTTTCCTTTACATTGGTTCTATGCAGGGCAGAGCAGTTGCTAACTTTGGGCCAACTGTGTTTTATTGAGGAGTTTGGAAATGAGTGGGTGTGCTCTTGAAGGTTGCTCTAGATTTTCAGCTGTGTGTTATCAGTGGCTAAGAAATCAAAATGGAGAGCCGGGCGTGTTGGCACACGCCTTTAGTCCCAGCACTCGGGAGGCAGAGGCTGGTGGATGACTGTGAGTTCGAGGCCAGCCTGGTTTACAAAGTGAGTCCAGGACAGCCAAGGCTACACAGAGAGACCCTGTCTCGAAAAACCAAAAAAAAAAAAAAAGAAAAGAAATCAAAATGGAATGTTTCTCCTTAAGCGTTCAAGCTTGTGTGTGTACTGTCAAATCAACTGCCTACAGTTCAGAGTACTTAACCTTTGAAAGGGGTTTACAATGAAAGGGAACCAAGTATTTAGTCAGAGGTTGAAAAGTATCTGTCAAGGACGGTGTAGTAAAGATTGTTGGGTAGGAAAGAGGTTCAGTGAATGTTCCTGTTCCTCTTTGTGTGTGTGTGTGTGTGTGTGTGTGTGTGTGTGTGTGTGTGTGTGTGTGATTATTTTATTCAAGATGGTGATCTGGTCACACACCATTAGGCTCTGCTTTGTTTCTTTAACCCTGAAGTTTTAAATTCTAAGTTTGGTGTGCCTCATTTGTAAAATGGTAGTTTTTTCAATGACAACATCACTCTGGGGTAGAATTCTTTTTTGGTTTTTGTTTTTATATTTTGGTTTTCTGAGACAGGATTTCTCTGTGTAGCCTTGGCTTTTCTGGACTCGCTTTGTAGACCAGGCTGGCCTCGAAGTCACAGAGATCCGCCCACCGCTGCCTCTGAATGCTGGGATTACAGGGGTGTGCCACCACCCCCAGCTAGAGCTGGAATTCATGAAGGGAAAGGTGTGATGATTTGAAGACAGGGAAAAGTTGAAAATTTGCTAAGACATCAAAAATTAATTGTTGTGCCTAACTTCTTCCTTGTGCTTGAATTCGGTTAGAATGCCATTTTGTTTAGTTTTATTCTGCAGCAAAATAATGTTTATGCTGTAGGATATAAAGAAACTAGTCATTTCATTGAGAGAAGTTTGTAGTTTAATAAAGCATTTTGAATTAAAACTTTAAAAGTTCCTTAAAATACAAATATATAATTTGTTTTGTTTTGTTTTGTTTTTTTGAGACAGGGTTTCTCTGTGTAGCCTTGGATGTTCTTGACTCGCTTTGTAGACCATGCTGGCATGGAACTTACAGCGATCCGCCTGCCTCTGCCTCCCGAGTGCTGGGATTAAAGGCGTGAGCCACCACGCCCGGCATAAATTTTTTTTAAAGTGCAAATTAGGAACAAATCAATTTAGAAAATGTTTTTTTACAGAGTGTGACATTGCATGTTATACTTTATTTTTGTAACTTTGGAAGTGTAAAAATAGTTTAATTTGGAAAAATCACTGTATGAAGTGCTTAAAAGGAGTGAGCCAGACTTGTTTTGAGGACAAACATATAAATGTGCTGTAAGCTTAAGCACGGTAATGAGGGGCATACAAGAAAGGTATATTACAAAACGATAGTGGTTGAACTTGGTCTTGAACAATAGATGAGATTTCTCCAAAAGTTTTTTGAGATACAGGGCATGGGGAGACATGTTCCTAGTGTGTGGAAGGACCCCTGAAGATGGATCGTGCAAAGGCAAGAGTTCAGTTGCTGGGAAAAAAAAAATGAGAATTAGGAAAAAGTATTGTTCTGGGGACCTAAGAAGGAGAAAGGTTTTAAGTGGCATATGGTCAGTTCGGTCTGGCCCATAACAGAGCCAAGAGGAGTAAGGATGAAAATAATTGATTGAATTTGGGAGTTTGCAATGTTTTTCGTAGCTAGAATAGTCATAGTATTAATAGATAAAGTCAGAGCCCAGTTTAGGAATTCATCAGAATGCAAAGTCAGTAAGTTTGACTTTTTATTTTTATAACTTACTTAATTTTATTTTAGCGTGAGGGTGTTAGAGCCATTGGTACTGGAATTACAGACAGTTGTGAGCTGCCATGTGGTGGCTGGGAATTGAACCCAGGTCCTTTGGAAGAGCAGACAGTGCTCTTAACCACTGAGCCATCTCTCCAGCCCCAAGTTTGACTTTCTGTTGTATATAAATATATAATATGTCATCCACCAAAGTATATCATCGAGCTGGAGAGGTGGCTGAGAGGTTAAGGGCACTGACTGCTTTTCCAGAGGTCCAGAGTTCAGTTCCCAGCAACCACATGGTGGCTCACAGCCATCTATAACATGATCTGATGCCCTCTTCTGGCCTGCAAGTACACCTGCATAAGTAAATAAATCTTTTAAAAAAGTATATCATCATGTATAGTAATGAACTATACTACATGCCAAATAACACACACTCACACTGCTCCCCCACCCCGACTCCAGAGACAGGGTTCCTCTGTGTAGCCTAGGCTGAGCTGGAGCTCACTCTGTAGACCAGGCTGGCCTCAACTCAGAGACCCACCAGCCTCTGCCTCCCAAGTGTTGGGATTAAAGGTGTGCGCCACCACTGCATGGCTCTAAAACTTTTAGGCATAGATTGGTTCTAGGTATGTCTGAGGGGCGTATGTCTCTTCCAATATGGTTTCACAATTTAGGCAAAGACGCAGACATGTGAGCTTGGACTTTGCTTTGTTCTTGTTGTCCGTTTGCCTGATTTTTGTTTAGGATACTCTTCTCTCTAGGCTTTATCTCCTCAGCGGTGAAAGTGTAGTTGATTAGCTACTTTCCTTTGACAAAACACCTGCCAGAAAGGACTTGAAAGAAGAGGATTTGCTTTGGCTTCCAGTTTCACAGGACACCATTTATCACCATGTGGGAGGTGTAATGGAGCTTCCACGGTGATGGAGCTGGTAATTGCTTCCCTTCTCTTGGCAGATCAGGAGGTAGACACTTTGAGATTGTATGCAGAACCTCTTGTTCTCCAGCTAGGTTCTCCAGCCTCTCAAAACAGTGCCACCTGCTGGGGAACCAGACTTTAAACACATGAGCCTGTGAGGGACATTTCAGGTCCAAGCCATAAAGGTCACACACCTAGCTGTAATAAAAGTAATGACACATAACAGTGCCTATCACAGAATTACCTGCTATGACATACCTAGAGGAGAGTAAAATTATCATTAATGAAATTAGGGTAATTCTGAGTGTCTAGTTCAGTGAACCTTAGTGGTTTTTCCCTCCTTTTTATTATGTCCCAACATGTACCTCCTGTAGAACATTTGATTTCCAATTTATTTTATGTGCATTGGTGTGTGAAGGTGTCAGATCCCCTGAAACTGGAGTTACAGACAGTTGTGAGCTGCCATGTGGGTGCTGGGAATTGAACCCAGGTTCTTTAGAAGAGCAGGCAGTGTTCTTAACTGCTGAGCCATCTTCCTAGCCCCTTTTTATTTTATTTCATTTCTTGGTTTTTCAAGACAGGGTTTCTCTGTGTAGCCTCGGCTGTCCTGGACTCACTTTGTAGATCAGGCTGTCCTAAAATTCACAGCAATCTACCTGCCTCTGCCTCCAGGGTGCTTGGATTGCAGGCGTATGCCACCACACCTGGCTTTACTTTATTTTAAAAATTGTGTTTTATCTATCTTGTGTTAGCTAAAGCTTTTGATTTTCTTTTTTTTTTTTAAATAGATTTATTTATTTATTATGTATAGTATTTTGCCTGCATGTATGCCTGCTCACCAGGAGAGGGCACCAGATCTCATTATAGATGGTTGTGAGCCACCATGTGGTTGCTGGGAATTGAACTCAAGACCTTTGGAAGAGCAGCCAGTGCTCTTAACCTCTGAGCCATCTCTCCAGCCCTCTTTTTTTTTTTTTTTTTAAAGATTTTACTTATTTATTAAAATGTATACAGTACACTGTCTGCATGTACACCTGCAGACCAAAAGGGTACCGGATCACTATAGATGGTTGTGAGCCACCATGTGGTTGCTAGGAATTGAACTTAGGACCTCTGGAAGAGCAGCCGGTGCTCTTAACCTCTGAGCCATCTCTGCAGCAGCCTTTTGATTTTCTTTAGAAGTAAAGTGTAAACACAATGTATTAATAGAGTTCTGACTTAAAAAAAAGAAAGCTTTTCATTTTCACTAGTATGTATATTTATGTGGAGGAAATTTAAGTTTATTTAAATTGAAAATAAGGGAAACATTACCTTCCCTTTGGTGTGCTTCATACTATCATATAGTTCTCAGAGTTTTATTTTTGTCTTTCCTTTGGCAATGGATAATTTAAAGATTATAATGTAATTTTAGTAAATATGCTTTATTTCTCTTAGCGCTACTTTGGAGTGATTTGGTAAGGAAACATTTGGTAGACATTTTGTCAATTTTGAACTTTAATTTTAAAGCATATAGCTTTATTTGTTTTACTTTATTTTGGGGGTGGAGTGGACTTAGTAGCCCAGTGTTATGTAGCAGTTTCCTCCAGGATTGAAACATTCTGTCCTTCAGAGAAACTCATTCTGATAAGAAGCAAGTAACTGCTATGCACGCCTTTAATCCTAGCACTTGGGAGGCAGAGGCAGGTAGAGTGCTATGAGTTCGAGGCCAGCCTGGTCTACAAAGTGAGTCCAGGACAGGACTACACAGAGAAACCCTGTCTTGAAAAACAAACAAACAAACAAAAAAAAACCAAAACAACAACAACAAAAAAGAAGTAACTCAAAATAGCCTCAGGAAGTTCCTGAAATTTCTTGGATTTACCAGTTCCCACTTTCCACAAGCATATACAAACAGAAAAGACTGCTTTCACTCTCAGACAAGCCAAGCTGCAAAGAAAACTGTTGAGGCAAGCCTATCTGCCTGCAAGAAGCAGCCCTGAAGAAGCAGAGACCAGCCAAGCTGCCTGAAAGTAGCCCAGACCAGCTAACTGCCTAGAATAAAAAAACAACTGAGCTCTCTGGAAAAGGTTTACACCAATGGAGTCAGCTGGAAAGGGATTATCCAGCCTGGTGAGCCACCTACAGCTGTGTAGCAGGCTCCAGGCTCCTAGCTTTTATGAGCTGTCACCATGCTGGGCTATACAGTTGTCTGGAGTTATTTATGCTCCTATAACTAATCCAGTAAAACTCACTGGTGCCCCAAGTTGGACCTTGGTAGTATACATACTTTTATCCATAGAGGGCTCCCTATCTGGGGTTAGCGTGTGTGTGTGTGTGTGTGTGTGTGTGTGTGTGTGTGTGTGTGTGTATGTGTGTGTGATGTTATGCTGTGTATATATCACCCAATACCCAGGTTAGTCTCAAACTTAACTGTAATGAGGATGACTTCGAACATGTGACTCTCCTGTTTGTACTTTCCAAGTGCCAAGGTTATAGACGTGCCACCAGATCCACTTAATCAATGCTGCAGGTTGCGCCCAGAGCTCCATATGTGCTAGTGAAATATTTGACCAACTGAGTTAGAACCTTCTGCCAAGGTGTTTTTCTTAATTGTGTAGTAACCATTTAAAAGTTCTGAATACAGTGTAAGAAACAGAAAGTCTAAGGAAACTACATTGCATGGTTTAAAAAATTGACTTCTTAGGAGTGATTAAGCAGTCATTATGGTTACTGTGGTCTATAGCAATTGTGTCATATTTAGGGACATCGGGGTCTGTGTGGCCCTTTGTTTTGACCTGGGAACCTGGCCAGCAGGTTAAAAGCTTCTGTTGATGGATTGCCTGGCTCTACTGCCCCAGTGGTGAGAGCTCAATCAGGCCTAAAACTCATTTGGAAAATGTATACTAAAATACCTACCTCTTGGGTCATTTTGAGAAACAAATGAGATAATATGTGTAGGATGATTATCACAATGCCTGGCACATGGTAAGTGACTGTTTATTCTGAGCTTAAAAATAATTATAAATGAAAATTTGAAAGTACTACCCCTTTGTGTGTCTATACTTTTTCCAGTTTCTATTTTCCAGTGAGTTCTAGTGTTTTAAAGCAAAGTAAGCAAGTATAGACAAGTTACTAATTAGAAAGGACATCAGAAATCACTGGCTCTGTCCTTAGTCTTTGATGCGGATTAAAAAAATGTGTTCCGCTTTTTAGAGTTTAGAGCTTGGTAGGATAGACAATGAGGAACACCGAATCCCATTCCTGTGTGTTACATAGTCCAGGAACCCGAACCTTTCTCAGCTCTACAGCTCCAGAAACCTCATTGCCTCTGCGCTGCTCATGCCCAGACCTTTTCTTGTTACTCCCTAAACAATACAGCCTAACCATTTACACAGTACTCACATTATCAGTATTGTGTGTAACCTAGAAATAGTTTAAACTGGGCAGGAAGATGTGTATAGGTAAATCTTCAAATACTGTGGCGTTTCATACAAGAAACTTGAGTACCTAGCCTTTTAGGCTGGGAATGAGTCGTGGAACCAATCCACTATAGGTCCTGAAATATAGCCACCCCTGCTCAAGATGTGGACAGCATCCCCTCAACTTGTGTCTCTTCAGTTCTTTAGTGAATCTACCCTGTGTACAGCTGCTGGGTAAACTGTCTTAAAACAAAGCTTTGAATGTTTTCCCTGCTTAGAGTTGCTGAATGGCTTTCTGCTAATGTGTCAAGTAAGGTCAAGGAGTTTGTAATGTAGTATTTGTGGTGGTTTGAATAGGAATGGCCCTCCAAAGGCTCATATATTTAAGTGCTTGGTCATTATGGAGTGGTACTGCTTGAGAGGGTTTAGGAGGTGTTGCCTTGTTGGGGTAGTTGAAGGAAGTGTGTCACTTGAAGTGGGCTTTGGTTTTCAAAAGGTCAAGCCAGGCCCAGTGGCTTTCTTTCCCTGCCCTCAGATCTGATATCGAACTCTTAAGATTATCCTTGCCAGAGGCAGGCAGATCTCTAAGTTTGAGGCCAGCCTGGTCTACAAAGTGAGTCCAGGACAGCCAGGGCTACGCCTGTCTCAACCCCTCCCCCTTCCCCCCAAAAAAAGATTATCCTTGCCGTTAAGATAGTGGACCAAACTTCTGAAGCTGGCAAGTCCCAATAGGTGCTTTGCTTTTATAAGAGTTGCTGTGGGGCGGGGTGGTGGTGCATGCTGTTAATCCCATTACTCGGGAGGCAGAGGCAGGTGGGTCCTTGTGAGTTTGAGGCCAGCCTGCTCTACGAAGTGAGTCCAGGAGAGCCAAGGCTACACAGAGAAACCCCGTGTCAAACCCCCCTCCCCCAAGGAAAAAGAAAAATTGCCGTGGTCACGGTGTCTCTTCACAGTAGTCGAATACTAAGACGGTATTCTTAGTCTGCTGTTTTCTGACCTCAGTTTATTTTTCTATGTTTCTACTCTCAGTTGTCTTTATGTACTTTAGCTGCCTTGGTAAACCCAATTGCTTGCCTTTCTCTCTACTTTCTGGGTTCTGCCTGGGACCCGCCCTCTTTCTTGAGGCTTTTATTCAAAGACTGTATTTTCAGGGACCATTACAGTTCATTACAAATTTACATTTATTCATTCATTTGCTTAGATACATTCTGAAGTTCTGCAAGAAACTTACTATTGTCTTCCCTTCCTGTGAGCCTGCTGTTAGGTAAATAAGTCCACATGTGTGTGCAGGAGGACAGTAAGAGCACGTGTGTATGTGGGGCTATGACTCCAAAATCAAGAGTGCAGAGGCCAGGGCAGGAAAGGGGGATGAATGCCAGGCTTTGGTTCAGATACTGCTGTGTTTAAAACATCTGTACAAGGTGGGAACCTCTGGCTGTGTTAGCTTTATACCACTGTGGCAGAATGAGGTAATCAGCTTAAAAGGAAGTTCATAGTTCAGAGGTTTCAGTTTGTGGTTGCTTACCTCTGTTGTCCTTGGGCCTGTGGTGAGGCAGTGCATCGCTGGTAGAGCAAAGCTGCTTACCTTCGGCAGTCGGGCAAACAGGGAAAAGGGAGCTGGGGTCCCACTATTTCCACTTAGGGCATGCACGCGTCTACTGACTTAACTTCCTTAGCTTAGACTTGTTCCCCAACTAGCTCTTAGCTTAATGGTGCCCAGTGGTTCCCAGTGGTGCTGCAGGCTGGCTACCAAGCCCCTGGGCCTTTGGAGAACACTTCTCCCAACCATCGCCAGTTAACACAAACATTAGAGAGTAAGGTTGGGGGATGTTTACTTTAAGTTTTTTTTTTTTTTTATGTTAAAGCAATCTTTGGTTATACATGAGACAAAAGTCTGTGGTATTTTATGTTAAAGATGGTGGCAACACTAAGTGTATCGTTTGTACTCCTCTTTTACAGTACTAGTCTTGAGTCTGGCTGTGCTGAACCCTAGCAACTTAAATAAATCCCAGTAAAGTCAGATGTGCTTATATGGTAAAGAAAACAGGTATAAAGCGAAGTCTTAGATTTGATATTGAAGTGGACACTGCTCTGTGACATTTATTAAGTACTTTGCAAATGCTTCTGTAAGATTGCAAGCGGTGTTTGGTCTGGCCATGGAGCACTGGAGTTGCTCTTGTGCTAGAGGCAAATGCAGTGCTTAGTATATAGTACAGCATGTGTTTAGGTGGAGGCTTCAGTTGCAGTTCATGTATTTCTTTGTTTAAGGTCCTTAATTGAGTTACTGTTAGACTTTGCAATGTATCAGGTGTGTAAGAAGCATTGTCTGTATTGTGTTCATGGGATGGGATTGGTGAGGAGGCTTTATCAACCACTCCTGGGGACAGTCATTTAGAGCTCGTGTTCTGACCCTTCAGTAGCCTTCAAACATCTTTAAGTCTTATTTCAGCCATGAGTCCTGTTTTGCTTTCACGATGAAGCCCCAAATTCATATCTGCCTTCTTTTAGGTAGAATGAAACACAGCCTCTTTTTTGTTTGTTTATTTGTTTGTTTTTCTTTTCTTTTTTTTTCTTTTTTTTATTTGTTTGTTTTTCGAGACAGGGTTTCTCTGTGTAGCCTTGGCTGTCCTGGACTCGCTTTGTAGACCAGGATGGCCTCGAACTCACAGGGATCCGCCTGCCTCTGCCTCCTGAGTGCTGGGATTAAAGGCGTGCGCCACCATGCCTGGCTTTTTTTTTTTTTACACATTTATTTAATTTAATTTTATGTGCATTGGTATCAGATCTCCTGGAACTGCATGTTGGTGCTGGGAATTGAACCCTGGTCCTCTGGAAGATCAGCCACTGCTCTTAATCACTGAGCCATCTCTTCAGCCCCAAAACTCAGAGCAAGGCTCTGAGTCCAATCTTGTGTGGTCTTCCTTAGTGTCTTTTCCCATCAGGATTCAATATTGTTAACAATACACTGTGTGTTCTTTCCGGTTTTTGTGTATACATTTGTACTGATACTATTTTAAAACTATATATGCAAGTAGGCTGTTTTAAAATGAATTTGTCCCCTCGCCCCTCAAACAGAGTTTCTCTGTGTAGTCTTGGCTGTCCTGAACTCACTTAGTAGACCAGGATATCCTCAAACTCAGAGATTCACCTGCCTCTGCCTCTTTGAGTGCTGCAATCAAAGGTGTGCAGTACCGCACTCAGCTGAATTTGACATTTTTTGGTGTTAGTTTTTTTCTGTTACAAACCTCTGTTCATGTTCTTTACCAATGTCTATGCATTTTAGCTTTAAAAATACTTTGTTGTCTGTATTAGTGGATTAACCCTTGTGGGCTATGGGTATACTGATTGTAATTTGCCTGTCACTTCTGTTTTTAGATACACTTTTTTTTAAGTTGGAGTCTTAGTGTTGCCCAGGCTGGCTTCAAGCTGCTGAGCTCAAGGAATCCTTGTGCCTTGACCTCCCTAGTAGCTAAGCTCACATACAGCCACACTGAGCCTAGTACAGATGCAAGCCTTTTCCGTGCTCAGCAGCTAGTCACAGTTTATTTCTGCCCCAACAGAGGTCTTTTTCCTCTACGTATTCCATAGTTTCAGTATTTGCCTAAGGTCATACAACTAAGTCCTGTCAGTTTGGCTCTAGGGCACGTGACATTAGCCAGTGTCAACCCCATAGCATACAAAATGCCAGTACAAAATGTCTAAATGATTCCTTAGCTCCAGGTATTTCCTTGGACATGAAGAAAGAATTAAACCTTTAATTAGAATATTTCTTAAAATATTTTTGAAAAGAGTATTTATATTTAAGATTTTCCTGATAGGTGTTCTTAGGATCCCTAACACCTATGTTTTTATAGATGGTGCACCATTGTCATTGAAAGAGCAGATATTGACTGAAGTCATTTATGTCTGTTGCTTACTAGCAATACAACTGTTGGAAGCAGCAGGCATAAATCTTAATTATTTTTGTTTTTTTGGAGACAGGGTTTTTTTGTGTAGCCTTGGCTGTCCTTGTAGACCAAGCTGGCCTTGAACTCCTATTGATCCGCTTGCCTTTGCCTCCTGAGTGCTAGGATTAAAGCTGTGCTCTACCACGCCCTGCCATAAATCTTATTTAAGATCCCATGTCTCTGGGGCTGGAGAGATGGCTCAGAGGTTAAGAGCACTGAATATTCTTCCAGAGGTCCTGAGTTCAATTCCCAGCAACCACATGGTCCCTCACAGCCATCTAATGTGATGTGATTCCCTTTTCTGGCCTACAGGTGTACATGCAGGCAGAGCACTGTATACAAAAAAGAACTCCCACCACTCACTTAGAAACTCAGCGTGGTGGCGCATGCCTTTAATCCCAGCACTTGGGAGGCAGAGGCAGGTGGATCGCTGTGAGTTCGAGGCCAGCCTGGTCTACAGATCAAGTCCAGAACAGCCAAGGCTACACAGAGAAACCCTGTCTCAAAAAGCCAAAAAAAAAAAAAAAAAAAAGAAAGAAAGAAAGAAAGAAAGAAAGAAACTCAGAGGCAGGCCTTACCCAACTGTAAGTAAATCTTTACAGGGAGTAGAAAGGGCTTGCTGAGCACTGTAGGCTCAACTTTTTTAAACTAATGTATTTTATTAACAACTTATTAACCGAGTGTAGTCACTTATAACCCAACTAACCAAAACAATAGGAAAAGAAGATTAAAGAATAACAATAACAAAACTGTAAGGATATCAGTTCTGAGGAATGATTCTCCTGGTGTGATCAGCAGGTTTTCTTCTGCTGGAATCTAGAGTAACCAGAACCTGGAGCCTCAGCAGGAGCCTGATCCCTGAAGAAGCCTAGGAGCGTCTTGATGTGGAGCGATGAACAGCCGAAACTATCCTAAGGCTCCGCCTCCAGTTCTGGGCTCTTTTTTTTTTTTTTTTTTTTTTTTTTTTTTTTTTTGGTTTTTCAAGACAGGGTTTCTCTGTGTAGCCTTGGCTGTCCTGGACCCGCTTTGTAGACCAAGCTGGCCTCGAACTCACAGTGATCCACCTGCCTCTGCCTCCCGAGTGCTGGGATTATAGGCGTGCGCCACCACGCCCGGCTCTGGGCTCATTTATGTATCTCCTCCCAGAGTCTGTTCATGGGATCTTTTCAGAGGGCAACAACCAAGCTTCCACATAAGGTGGCTGGCTGGTCTAATAGTGAATTAACCTCACCTGCTCTCTCACAAGACTGTTCCGATCCTGCACTTGGGATCATAAAAAACATGTTTATCTCTCATTCAGAATACTGCCAAGGACCACCTAGATTTGGGTAGTAGTGGTAGCCTTTTCAATTATTTCATTATTGCCACACCCATCTTAGCTTTCAGAGGACAGAAGAGTGTTTGGAAGCATCTAGGACTCAGGGCCTGTGGAGGACATGGGGTAGATGAAAAAGAGGCAAGGCAAAGGCAGCAGTTGAGATGATGTAGTACAGGGCTTGTGTTGGGCTGGGAGGGAAACTGGGGAGACAAGGAGGAGTAAAGAGTCTCATGGTTAGAGACCGGCTTTCTGTGTGAAGGTGAGAGCGTTCCTGCTTGGTGCCTACAAACCTGGCCTGTCCTGGAAGAGGAAATCATTGCGACTCAGAGCGGGCTTGTGACTTGGACTGGTTGAGCTGTTTTCTCTGAGAATTCTTTCACCTCAAAAATGTTTGTATTTTGATTTGGGGTCTGTTCCCCAGAAGCCCTAAACAGTAGCAGAAACATGTGGAAATCATGTAATAATTTTAGAATGTGTAGAGAGAGCTGTTGCCTGTTAAGATACAGTTGCCTGGCATTCATCAACAGTAAGCAGAGAGATGCACTGATGGGATCTCTTCTTCTACTCTGCTTTTTCACACTACCTAAGAATATTTCTTCTGTCATATAGTTTGTGAATCTGGGGAGGCAGAGGCAGAGTAGGGCTCATCTTGGCGCTCTCATGTGAGAGCTCTGCTTATATTTCTGTGCAGCTTGGCCAGGATTCCCAAGCATACCATTTATTTCATTTATAAATTAATTTGGACAACTTTTACACTTCACTGTCCATCCTGTGTCTGTTTTTTGATGAGCTAGTTGGCTTACGGCTGCATTAAGCTTTCTCAGTCATGTAGAATCTGTTTAGGCCTTACATGGGCAGAGCCTGAAGTGCTTGACAAAATTTGACCTGACAGCTTTACAGTTATGTAACATAGAACAGAAGCTTAAAAACAAGAGGGAAAATCGGGGTTTATCACAGCACCCCCCCCCCCCAAACCTTGCCTCTTCCGTGCTTTTGTAACGTGGGGCAGGGCTGGGAGTTTTTGTAGTCCTAAATCATCCACTAAGATTTTTTTTTTTTTTTTGGTTATAAGAATTTAGAGGTTCAAAAGGTCTTTAGGATTAGCCTGTCCAGTTGTATCGGATCACTAACGACCAGAGAAGCCTAAGACGGTAAGTAATTTACGCATGACCATAAGGTAGTGGCAGGCTGACCCAGTGTCACAGAGTTCCAATTCTAGTGTTCTTTGTAATGCAGTATGGGTATAGAATACTAAATCAAATAGTTACAGCAGTTTTACAAAAAATGAACTATGAAAAACACTGATGTGTGATTTTACATATTGAGTAAAAATAACTAGTGTAAGGTGCATTTTGATGCTTGGGCTCATATGTTTCCTGTTTTATAGTGGTGTGATGCTGTCCAAGTTTCTTCACTTGTGGATCTCCTCACTGTGAATCTGTACCTTAGAGATTTAGGAGATAGTTTTGAAACAAACAACCAAACAACCCCTTCCCCCCCAAACCAACCAACCAACCAACCAACCAAAAAAACCAAAACCAAAACCAAAACAACAACAACAACAAAAGAAAGCAGGTTTGTAGAGTTATTAGCTGGATTAGATTTATGTTTTTATTTCTTGGGCTTAATTTTTACAATTAACTTGATTAAAAAAAAATATATATATATATATATATATATCTCAAACTATTCCTAACATTTAGTTGTGGAACATTTATGTCATTTCAGAAAACTCCCCCCACCACCTTTTTTTTTTAATCTGTTTTTTTGAGACAGGGTTCCTCTGAGCCTAGGCTGTCCTAAAACTAGGTCTGTAGACCAGGCTGGCCTCAAACTCAGAGGTCCACCTGCCTCGGCCTCCTGAGTCCTGAGGTTAAAGGTGTGGTGTGTTACCACTTCCTGGCCTCGTGTGTGTGTGTGTGTGTGTGTGTGTGTGTGTGTGTGTGTGTACACATACATATTAAAAATAGATGTATTTATTTCACGTGCATACTTTTTTTCTTTAGTCTTTAGAGACAGGGTTTCTCTGTATAGCATTGGTTGTCCTGGACTCACTTTGTAGACTAGGCTGGCCTCTAACTCACAGTTATCCACCTGCCTCTGTCTCACTGGGTGCTAGGATTACAGGTGTGTGCCACCACACTTGGCTGTGTGTACATGTTCTACCTGCATATATGTGTGTACTACATGAGTACCTGGTGCCAGTGGAGGTCAGTAGAGGGCGCTGGCTCCTCTGTAGTGAGCCAACACACAGGTGCTGGAGATGGAACCCAGGTCCGGTGTAAGAGCAGCAAGTAGTCTTAAGTGTTTAACCATCTCTCCAGCCCTTCTCCTATGCTTCTTATAGTGACTTTTATGTTGAGGTGTATGTAAAGAGTATATTCATATAGAGATATTAAAATGTATGAGCATATGTGTATGTCTTATAACTGTATTATAAACACAAAGTATTCCTGCTTCATTGCCTATTTTTTGTTTTTGTTTTTTCTTGGGAGACAAGATCTTATACTATAGTCTAGACTGGCCAAGAACTCTGTAGTTCAGGATATTCTCAAACTCCTATTGGTTCTCCTGCCTCTGTCTCCAGAGTGCTTGGATTACAGGTATGAGCCACCATATCTGGCTTTATTGCCTGTTTTTTAAAAAAAAAAGAATAATACTAGAAGTTTTTTGACATATGTACCCAAATCAGTAGACCCAAGCTTTCTATCTTGACATAGTGAAATAGAACTTTCCTTCAATACAATACGGAGTATTATAGTAGAATTTCTTTGCTTTTGAGTAAGAAAAGGTGGCGTTCATTCTAAGTGTGTTTGTCCCATGTCTGTTAGAGGATGGCATTCCCTGTGGATTTGCTGGATAACTGTACACACGAGGACTTGGAAAATTCTGCTGAGGATTACCTCTCCAACTTACGGTGTGGAGACCCTGAAAATCCAGAGTGTTTTTCTATTCTCAATATTACGGTAAGGCATTTTGCAGTGATTTTTACCAATCTTTCTGTCCAGCCACATATCAGTGTAAAAAAAAAATCATTCAAATTTTAAAATATTTGCCAGAAACCTACCAGTAAAATGTGCTAATAATGGCTAATCAAAATTAACAAATTGAGTGGGACTCGTTCAGAAGAGGACGTTGGATGTCTTCTTCTATTGCTTTGTACCCTTTAAGCAGGGTCTTTGACCAAACTTGAAGCCCGCCATTTCAGTTAGGCTTGCTCACCAGAGCTTTGAGGATCCATCTGTCCCCAAGCCCATGCTGGGGTGCAGGCATGAGGGGAGTGGCTGTGCCTGGCTTTATGTGGGTGCTGGGTGTTAGGATTCAGGTTCTTGTGCTGGGGTAGAAGTGCTTTTCCCATGAGCTGTCCTCCCAACTTCTTCTGGCTGTTTACACAAAACGCACAGGTTATATTTGGTGTTTGCCTTTTTAATTTTATAGGTAGAAGTTTACCAGTTTTGGTAAGGCAAGATACCATGTCAAGTCTGTGTCATTTAAATTTACTTTAGATTTGGATTTTTGAATTTAGAAATTGCTTCTAATTAAAAAAAAATCAGGAAGCCTCCAAATGACATTTTTACATAACAGATCTTCCCCCTGAAAATTTTGTGATTTTTGAAAAATAAAAGTTTTAATTAGTAAGCTGTGTTGCTTTGAGACTATGAACTGAAGTGGTTTAATTTCTTAATATCTCTTGATTTCTTAAAATCTCTAGGCCTCAGAGCTTTCTTCTGGGAGTAATGGATTTAAAGAACTACAATTTTTATTATATTGGGTGGAGGGTAGGGCATGTGCGGAAAGCCAGAGGAGAGCTTTTCGCCAGGACTCTCCTCCTGCCATGTGGACTTGGTGTTGAACTCAGGTCATCAGGCTTGGCAACAGGCTCCTTTACCCACTGAGCCGTCTCACCTGCTCAGTGTAAAGAATTTTTTTTAAAGGTTTATTTTTTAAAAAAGATTTATTTGTTTTATATAGATGAGTGCTTTATCTGCATGCATACCTCAGGCCAGAAGAGGGCACCAGATCTCATTATAGATGGTTGTGAGCCACCATGTGCTTGCTGGGAATTGAACTCTGGACCTCTGGAAGAGGAGATAGTGCTCTCAACCACTGAGCCATTTCTATAGCCCTAGTGTAAAGAATTTTAACAACTTCTCTAGCACCACTATTTTTTAATTCTCTGAATTGACTGTTAAGTGGAAAATTGATGCTGGGCCAATGAAGGCAGAAGAATGTTAAAGTATTGCATGTATCCTGCTGAAGCATCAGGTTGCCTAACTGATCTTTCCTAGAAAGTGAAATATGTTCCTCTTGTGAAGTCTAACGATAATAAACTATAGTTGGTTTTGCAGTGATGTTTGCTCTTATTCAGTAGCATGGCTGGCATCTAGAACTATTTCTAGAAGGTTGGGGGGTGGTGATGGTGCACACCTTTAACCCCAGCTCTGGAGGCAGAGGCAGGCAGGTCTCTGTGAATTCAAGACCAGCCTGGTCTACAAAGGGAGTCCTGGACGGGCATGAGATACCCTGGCTTGAAAAACAAAAACAAAAATTAAAAAAAAAAAAATTCCACAAGAAAATACAACTCTTGTAGAAGAGAAGCCTGCTTTCCTTGTTGCTTGTTTGTTTTTATTCTTTTTGGGGGAGGCTGGGGATACTTACTACCTCCTATGAAATGAAGCTTATATTAAAACAAGCATTGAGAAAAGCTTACATTCTGTTAAATGCTTTGGTATTCTTCTGTCATGTATTTTTATTAAACTCTCCACTAATCTTGAATCATCTTTTATTTCAGATTCCGATTAGCCTGTCAAATGTGGGCTTTGTACCTCTTTATGGTGGCAATCAGACCCAGAAAGTCCTTGCTCTCTTTGCGCCTGAAGATTCACTCACAGGTTTCTTCTTTGCTTCATTTTTGTAAATTTGAAGAACTTGAATTCAAACTGCAGGAATTTACTGAGAAACTACACAAAAGATTTGTTGTAGAAACTTTTCTTTTCTTTTTTTTTTTTTAAGATTTATTTATCTATTATTATGTACTGTGCTCTGCCTGCATGTATACTTGCAGGTCAGAAGAGGGTGTCTGATGACATTAGAGATGGTTGTGAGTCACCATGTGGGTGCTGGGAATTGAACTCAGGACCTCTGGATGAACAGCCAGTGCTCTTAACCTCTGAGCCATCTCTCCAGTCCTGTAGAAACTTTTTTCAAATTTTGGTTTTGGAAAAATGTAATTCTCAGTTGCTTCTAACTATACAATTAATGAATAAAGTAAAATAAAGGTATAAAGTGTGGGTCTGCGATCTTCAGAGGAGGGGCTGTCGCTCAGTGGTAGAGCATTTACCTGGATGGGCGGGGTACTGGATTTGACTCTCAACATGACAGAAAAGGAAAGCAAGCAAGAATGGGTGTATTTCCCCTGTGTTTCTGGGATAAAAAGCCCATTTCCTTGATGTTTGTCACCATTGGCTCTTACAGTGTCTGCTCCCATGTCCATAAAGATACATGGGCCTTGTGGGGAGGGCATGACGGTGTATGCCCCCCTTATGGCTCAGCACTTTACAGCCCCTGTTCTCTGTGTCTTGACCAGTTTGGGGTTTCCTTGTCAACTGTCATCTACTGTAAGCAGCTTATTGAACTCAAATATATTAAGTAACATCTAAAAACTAACCATCTAGAAGTACTGGGTACAATAATAACATTTACAAACAAACAACCCCCCCCAAAGGGTGTATTTTCTACTGTGTATATAATTGTTATCAAGTAGCAATATTGTCTATTTTAGTCCTTTAGACTTAAATGCTAATGATCATTTTGTTTTTTAAATTTTAGCCATGGCACTTTACCTTGTTGGTCAGTGGTGGGCCATTGATGATATTGTGAAAACATCTGAACCTTCTAGAGAGGGGCTGAAGCAGGTAATACAATCATGTCCTTCAGTGATCCCTGTAAATGGTGATAGTTTTTGAAGTTACAAAATTTTCTCCATTTTCCTATAAAAGTTACACTAAACTCCTGAGTTTTCTTACTGTGAAACCGGGACTCAGTTTCAGCTTCCTCTGCTTATATGCAGAATTAGGTGAGGAGAGTGGGTTCTGGGGCTAGTTGAGTGAAGCTGCCTTTCTCTACTTAAGCTTTTGATCTGGTGGAGGAGAAACTAGTGTTTTGCTGAGGTTGCAGTTGAACCACACCAACTGGAAGGAACAAGTGGTGTGTCAGATTCTGACGTCTCGGGTAGGCTGCATTGCAGCTCTTGTTCTTACTTTGTTTGAGTGTGGAACGCTGAGAGACATCAGACTCAAAGGGAAGGAGCTTTAGGGGAGTGGTAATAGGTGAGTATTATTTCTTCTGGATAGTGTATTTATTCTTGAAAGTAAGAAGCCTTAGGAGAGTAATAGACCAAGCATTATCTCTTCTGAATTTTATATTTATTCCAGACTATGGCTTTAGACCCCAAAGTAAGAGGCCATTCATAGAAGCTGGGAGGTGCACATCTAGATCTCTCCCAGTCCTTGTAATGCAGCCCAGGCTTTAACTCCTCTAGAGGAAGAAGGACGTAAAACATATATAAAGCCGTAAAATAGGTATAGATGCAGTAGTGTAACTTGTCAGCTCTGACAGTGGAAGTGTACATAAAGAAAGCAAATACGCACAGAAGTGACGTGTGACTGAGGTAAGGCATCTTAGGGAGGACATCCAGCCGGGGCCTAAATGATAAGGAGGACAGATGCGTGTGTGTGATGTCTGTACTCAGGTGAGGAACTGAAGCCTCCAGGTATGGACAGGGAGAGGAGGATGACGTAAGACCCAAAATAAGACTGATGACTCCCTCAGCTTTAGTAGCTGTATTTCCACTGAGCATTAGGGAAATCAGTGAGGCGCAGCCCAGGAGCACCTCTGGCTAATTAGGAAAAGTTGGTAAAGTCACGGGAGGAAATAGCTGTTGTTTATAACCTTAAGCAAATGACATTATTGTTGTAGGCCTTATTTTCCTGTTTAATTTGTTATGGTAAAATTAAGATTATAACCCTCGATGTGTTAGCGTGGTAAGATACATGGCAGTTAACAGAAGGAAGAGTTTATTTGAGCCTGCCGTTCCAGAAGTAAGAGTCCCTCATCACAGGGATGCATGGCAGCAAGCATACACAGTGGCCAGTGTAGGAAGCGAAGAGATTTCATCCTGAACTGTAAGCACCAGAGAGAGCAGCTGGAAGTAGGGCAAGGCTATGTTATCTCAAAGCCTGCTCCAGTGACGGACCTTCCCGGCAGGGCGCAGCCAGCCAGAATCCACCTGCTCAGATACTTGAGCCTATGGGGGATATTTCTCATTAAAACTACCAAACTTAGGCTATATCTCAGTTGGTAGAGTGCTTGCCGAGTATGCATGAAGCCCTAGTTTTGATCCCCATTGATAGTAAAAGGTGGAGTTGGGGTTTTATAAATCCCAGCACCTAGGAGGTGGACATAGGAAGATCAGAAATTCAAAGTCATTCTCAGCAACATAGTAATTAAGTTCAGGACTACCGTTGACTTCATGAGACCCTTACTCTAAAAAATTAATAGGAAAAAATAAATTTAAGTAGGAATAAATGTCAAGTAATGTGTATACATTTCAGCCTCAAACTGAAACAGCAGCATGTGTGAGAAAGATCGGGCTTTAGTCAGTTGGAAGTAACATGAGGCTAAGGAGCCTTGAGTTTATGTAGCAAGCTCCACACTGTCTTCAGTGTTTGTAATAAGTGTATAAGCATGGACGGAGATAGCGGAGGGCCCGAAGCACTCCGGTGGAGAAGATGGGGATTGCAGAGTTTCTTGAGTAGTTAAGGTTGCCTTGGTGTAACATTGGGAAGAAGACCATGGCTATCTTCAGATGTTCTGCTTTATGTGGCTGCATGATATCAAAGAGTAGCCATTGGGAAGTAGATGTCAGCTTAGTGTGAGAGGGAGTTTTATGTTGGTTGGTGGTGCATAAGAAGAGGTGGCCTTAGCCGGGCATGGTGGCGCATGCTTTTAATCCCGGCACTTGGGAGGCAGAGGCAGGAGGATCACTGTGAGTTCAAGGCTAGCCTGGTCTACAAAGTGAGTCCAGGACAAGCAAGGCTACACAGAGAGACCCTATCAAAAAGAAAAAAAAAGAAGAAGAGGTGGCCTTGTCAATTAGAGATAGGCTGTTGTGCCATTTCTGTATCGTTTGGTGTGGGAGAGCCCCCCCAAGGGTAGTTTTGGAGTGGTATGTGCAGGTGGTTAATAGTTTCTTTCTCGGCACAAATAATCAGGACAGAGTTGTTTTCCTTTAAGGGGCCTTGGAAGAAAACAGTCTTGTGTCTAGCATTAGAGATGTCTGTGGGAAAGCTGACTTTAGTAGCAGAAGGCTGAGGTGTTGGAGTGCTGTGATGGCGTGGCTCTAGTAGGAGCTGGGTTTCCGTCCTCTTCCCTGCTGCCACCTGCTTCAGCGCGGGGGTGTGTGGGTGGGAGGGCTGGATATCTTAGTAGGAAGACAGGGCTGCCAGAGGAACATTTCACCTGATTGAGGAGAGAGTCTTTCCTAAGGGCTGCCTTCATGGGATGAGGTAATTGTTCTGAAAGCCTCCTGGGAATAGTACTAGATTTAAAAAATAAATAATTTTCTTAATGTAGGGATAGGAATGGGTAAAAGGATTGAAACAGAGTATATAGCGGGGGCAGTAGTTAGGGCCACAGAGACCCCTTGGTCTGGGCAGCTAGAATCATGAAGATAGTGTACTGAGCGAGCTGCTCGACAGTGTGCGCCTTGGGGCCTGCCTTGCCCATTGTAGAATTTGCTCCAAGGCAGTATCCCATGCGTAAAATGTGTTTGTGGGAAAGGGCTGTTCTTGTTATAAATGATTACCTTGATTTTATGATAATCGAATGTTTCCGAGTTGTGTTAACTGTATTTGAAGTGCTGAATGACAGTAGGAGTTGTGGGAGCTGCGGGCCAGGTGATTGGTGTTTCCTAATAGCTGCATATTGTAACTGCTTGCCTGCTGTTTGACTCTCTTTGTAGGTGAGCACTCTTGGAGAAAGAGTGGTTCTGTATGTTCTCAATCGAATTATTTATAGAAAACAGGAAATGGAGAGACATGAGATCCCATTCCTGTGTCATAGCAGTACTGACTATGCTAAGATTCTGTGGAAGAAAGGAGAGGCCATTGGGTTTTATTCAGTTAAGCCTACAGGTGAGTTTTACAAGTTACTTAAAACTGTATTATGGAAATCTCCGCTTTCACCTCCAGCTGTGTCAGTGTCTGTTAAATGACCCCTAGAGCGCATTCAGAGTTTCCTGGGAGTGTCCCGGCTCTACTGCCCTGGAGAGAGGATTGCTAGGAAAGCCGTTTGAAGAGTAAAAACAGACTTTTGATATAGAAAATGACCTTTTTATCTGTTATGAGAGAGTGTCATTTCACCGTAGTCTTTGTAGCCTTCTGCTCTTATATTTAAGGTTGCTATTTTGATTTCTCCTGCTGTTCCTATTACTTATTAAAACCCACATGGCCTATGTGCATTGCCATTTCTACTTAGAATGCTTAAAATAACTATTTATGATTTTAGCTTTGTTTTGAGGTAGGGTCTTGTTCTTACTCATAGCCCAGGCTGACTCGGCGTGCCATTTGTCATCGACGGGGCTCCCTTCTTTCCTGGGACCCGGGCTCTGCCCATGCTATTCTGGTAGTCAGCTCCACTTTATGTCCTGGAGCTGTGAGGCGCTGCTGCAGCCAATTCCAGCATCCCCCATTCTTCCCAGTTCCCTGGTTTTCAGTGTATTTCCTTTTAAGCTCCATCTTCCTCTGCTGGGTAGCAGTGGGACTTGAAGTGCTAATGCAGCCTTTGATTAGTAAGTGACTTTATTTCAAAGGAGTGCTCTTTCTCCAAAGGAAACTGAAACAGAAATAAAATTATTTTGAGAAATTATCCCCAAGAAAAACTAAAACACCCTTACCTCCTTTCTTGCTTCCTTTCCCTCTCCATTATACACAGTAGGGAAAGCTATGCCTGTAGCTATAAGATGAAATCTTTTTAATTTTTATATTAATGTGTGTGTGTGCGCGTGTGCTACAGTGCCTGTGTGGAGGTCTGCAGTGTGCTACAGTGCCTGTGTGGAGGTCTGCAGTGTGCTACAGTGCCTGTGTGGAGGTCTGCAGTGTGCTACAGTGCCTGTGTGGAGGTCAGAGGACAATTTAAGTCAGTTCTCTCACCCTTGATCCTAGGGATAGAAGTCACATCAGGCTTGGCAGCAAGTGCCTTCACCTTTGGGGCCCTGCTGCTGGTCCTAAAGTCTTTACTAAGTCCACTCCTAGCTAAATGAGGGTCTTTTGAAGACATTTATTAGTTGAGTTTTATTAGCAGGTCATTTGATGTGTGGGTAAGGACTGGCACAGCTTTGATAGAAGGCAAAAGGAGACTCGTTTTGAGGCCAGATTCTCCACAAGAAACTAGAAATGATTTTTTTGCTTGAAAGAGATTGCTGTGAGGGATTTGCAGTTTGTTTTCCAGGTTGAATATTTTTGATCTAAGGGTATTTGTGGGGGCTTGTTTTGTTATCTTAATGAAGTGATTGCATTAATTTGTTCCTTTAAGTTTTTCTTTGTGGTTATATTGACCAAACCAAAGGCCTTGAAGATGCTGAGATGTACTCTACCATTCACCTACATCCTCGGCTCTTACTGTTTCTTTTTATACTTTCAAAACAAAATTGAGAAACATCAAATATTTCAAACTAATTTTTCAAATAAGTAAAGTAAAAAATTTTACACGTTATTTTGCTGTTGAAAGAAGGCTTTTATTTTAATTATGTTGTTGAAGTACATATATTTGTAATCTGTATGAAAACTATAACTATGTTTTATAATTCTGGTTCTAGAAACCTTATCTCCCCAGTAACAGTCTAGCTGTGTACTCAAGTTCTGTATTTATTAGTAAGTAATCTGAGCAATAATAATAATAATAATAATAATAATAATAATAACAACAACAACAACAACAACAACAACTCTCAGTTCGTGAATGTTGTCAGTAAGGTGAATGGTCTAGCATACTGAACGTCTAGATTTTTCACATATCATATTTTACTTTCTGCTCATAAATTAATATTGTAGTCATAATTTGTTATTTAGTCAACAAATAGAATTCAAACTATATCTGCAAGTAATGGTCTTTGTAGATTATATTTCAAAGTAGGAATTTAATTTAGGATTAAATAGAAACAATAAGAATTACTTAAATTTCTTTTTGAGAATAGAATTTACATCTTTTTTTTCCTTTGGTTGTGTTTGGGTTTTTTTTTTTTTTTGTTTTGTTTTTTTGTTTTTTTTAAAGACAAGGTTTCTCCACGTAGCTTTGACACTCAGGAGGCAGTGGCAGGGGGATATCTGTGAGTTAGAGGCCAACCTGGTCTGCAAAGTGAGTTCAGGACGGTCAGAGTTATTACACAGAGAAACTCTGCCTAAAGAAAACAAACAAATTCAGAAGAAGGAAGTCAGGGCTGGAGAGATGGCTCAGTGGTTAGGAGCACTGATTGCTCTTGCAGAGGACCCAGGTTCAGTTCCCAGCACCCACATGGTGCCTACAACCATCTGTAGCTCTAATTCCAGGGAATCTGATGCCCTCTTCTAATCTTCATGGGCACCGGCGATGCATGTAGTGTACATAAGTAACATCCCTCCAAAATACTCATATACATAACAATAAATAAAAAACAAAGCCAAAGCAGAAGAAAGTCTATTTTTCTTTAAATATTGATATTAGCATTTGAGTGGAAGCAGGAAAAATAAACATTTAAACGTGGAAAATAGACTAAAAGAAATAAAAATAATTGGGCCGAGCTGAAGTGATGACTCAGTAGCTAAGAGCGCTGGCTGCTCTTCCACAGGACCCAGGTTCAAATCCCAGCACCCACATGGCAGCTCACAGCTGTCTGTAACTCCAGTTCCAGAGGATCCGACACCCTCACACAGACATACTGCAAACAGAACACTAATGTAAATAAAATAATAATAAATATTTTTAAAAAAGAAATAAAGATAATTGCTTGTTCTGTCTTTCAAATGTTTGTGTCCCAAATCTAAACACATTTGGAAACTACCCAGCGTATTGCTTGTTCCTTTAGTTTCCTATGAGAAGACTTATTCTAGACTGTGGCAGACAAGAGTCGTTGATTTCATTCTTTCGTTACCGTGGAGTTGCCCCAGCAGCTCTTTGTAGATAGGGGCTGTAATCTTAGTGTCTGTAGGCTGGGAGCACATCAGAAGATACTACGCTTGTTTTGTGGCACAACTAGTTTTGTGAAATAACCAGATTAGAATTATAATATTTAAAAAAGAAAACAAAGCAAGTAGATTGGTTTTAGGTACCAGGTACCATTTTACCATGAGATGTCTGCATCTTCTAAAGTTACATGTTCTGTTAAGGACAGGTTCTGTGATTGCTTGAAAACATTGTGCTAACTAATCATTTCAGTTTTCCATTTGGGGTGTGTGTGTGTGTGTGTGTGTGTGTGTGTGTGTGTGTGTGTGTGTGTTTTGTCATGTCTCTGTGCCTCCCAGCTCCCCCTTCCTGGAACTCGATTAGTAGACCAGGATGGCCTTGAATTCAGAGATTCGATCGCCTCTGCTTCCTGAATGCTGAGATTGAAGGCATGGGCCACCATGACTGGCCTTCATTTTCTTTTGTAGGAAGCTTTCTCTGTAACATAGTTATAAAATGCAGGCTTGACAACAAATAGAGTACTAAGGAGAATTATAAATTATTACCTGTCTTGGACCTGCATGCTCCCTTGTATTTATAAAAATCATAGATGTTAAATTTATGGATATGTTTGTCTTATAACATACCATGAGTAACTTAAAGGACAACAAAGATTTAATGAAATATAATTGGAAATGTTTGTGGTCACAAACTTCATATTTTATCTTATTTCCTTTCTAAAAAAATCATAGATGTTAAATCTAAGGATATGTTTGTCTTATACCGTGAGTGGCTTAAGGGACAACAAACATTTAATGAAATATAATTGGAAGTGTTTTTAGTCACAAACTTCATATTTTATCTTATTTCCCTTTGTTGTTCTGTATTTGACAAAAAATTTACCTGCAAAAATACTTCATATTTTTTAAGTTGGTCTCTACCACAGAGTGGTTGGTCCTGTTTCTTCTCTGGCTGCTCAGTTTATAATGCGTTCACATAATGCCTTCACATGCTTTATTTTTTCACATTTTGATGAGTAAAAACAAGCATTCTGTGTTAATTTTTAAAAATTGGAAGGATAGGCCAGATATGGTTGTGACTACAGTTAATCCCAGCACTCAGGAGGCAGAGGCCACTCTGGTCTGCAAAGTGAGTCCAGGACAGCCAGGGCTACACAGAGAAACCCTGACCACCCCTCACTCCCCCCCCCCCCCAAAAAAAGAGAAGGATAAAAATTACCAAGAGTGGTTGGTCTTACAGGCTTTAAAGTTGAGGCAAAAGAGCTTCAAACCAACAGAGAGAGAGGGGGGGGGGGGAGTGTGTGTGTGTGTGTGTGTGTGTGTGTGTGTGTGTGTGTGTGTGTATATGAGGTTGACACTGATTCGACTAGGCCATTGGTTAGGCCGGCTGGTTACCGATCACGGGTGTGTGTGTGTGTGTGTGTGTGTGTGTGTGTGTGTGTGTGTGTGTGTGTCCTGTTTTTTACCTCCCCAGCAATTGGATTACAGACACTTGCTCCAGTGCCTGATTTTTTTTTTTTTTTTTTAAACGTAGAAGTTAAGGATCAAAGTTACAGATGTGCACTGCCACACTTGGCTTTTTTTATGTTTTACTGACTGAGTCACTTGTCTGGCCACTGCACAAACAAATGTTTATGACAATTTTATAATAATTACTATCAGAATATTATATAATATTTTTATATCAGGCATGACAATGTTCAGAATTTACTTACTTCAGGCACAGAACTTTGTATTTCAAATCCTCATCCAAATTTGAATCATAACTGGTGACTGAGTCACATAGCTGCCTCAGTCTGTTTTCTGATGCCAGTGACCAGCAGCTGGGTAAGTTACAAAGAGCGCATGCCCATTCATCTCATGATGCCTTCTGTTGGGCCAGTCCCAAGTAGCATGGGCATGGTGGCAGGAGACAGGGACCACAGGAGACACCTAGTCAAACTGGCTTTGTCAATGTTAATCCCGCATGCATGAGTATAGTTTCCTAATCACTTCTTAAAGATCCCACCTGGCCCTAATTCTTTTGAGACAGATTTGTGTAGCTCTCTCTGGTTGGCTTGGAACTCACCGTGTATTCCAGTCTGGCCTCAAACTCATAGAGATCCTCCTGCCTCTTTCTCCTAAGTGCTGGGCTAAAGTGTGTGCCAGCACACCCAGGTTGGTACCAACGCTGAGTGTCTTATAATGGCGAGTAAATTTCAGCTTGGATGTTAGAGATAAACCTCACTCACACTGTATCACCATCATTGGGCAACATTTTTCAGAAAAGGTTAGATGTGTAGTAGTTGGATTCTGAGATGCCAGTGTGTTCTATAGGAAGCAATCTTTGAAATGTTTCTGAAACTAGAAAGGAAATTAGTAAAACTGTGGAATTTAATAAAATCAATTTAGCAAACCCTATGTGGTACAATAATCATGCTAAATTTCTGATTTTGACAGTAATCTGTCTATATAAGATTTTTATATTGGGAAAAGCTTAGAAAACGGTTTACGAGAGCTCTTTGTAATGGTTTTGCAACTCTTTTTTTTTTTTTTAAAGATTTATTTATTTATTATGTATACAGTGCTCTGCCTGCATGTAAATCTGCAAGCCAGAAGAGGGCATCAGATCTCATTATAAATGGTTGTGAGCCACCATGTGGTTGCTGGGAATTGAACTCAGGACTTCTGGAAGAGCAGTTACTGCTCTTAACCTCTGAGCCATCTCTCCAGCCTGCTTTTGCAGCTCTTTTAAGAAAATTTTAGCCGGGCATGGTGGTGCACGCCTTTAATCCCAGCACTTGGGAGGCAGAAGCAGGCGGATCACTGTGAGTTTGAGGCCAGCCTGGTCTACAAAGCGAGTCCAGGACAGCCAAGGCTAACACAGAGAGACCCTGTCTGGAAAAGCCAGGAAAAAAAAAAAGAAAATTTTATTTATTAATATGTGGGGGTCAGGTCGTGGGCTTGCTGTGGAGTGCATATGGAGGTCAGAGGACACCCACTGGAGTCAGCGCTTTCTTTCCACTTTTTACATGGATTCTGGGGATCAAACTGGGCTGTACCATAAGCACTTTATCTGCTGACCCATCTCACCAGCCCTGGTTTTGCAACTTTTTATCTAAAATTACTTTTAAAATGTTTTTAAAAATTTAATATTAATAATATGTCAGAAATTATGTCACTTCTGAAGCTAAAGAATCAAAAATTTGATACTATGGTGCTATGTGAATATATGTTATTTCAGGGTATTTTAGTGGTTAATGAACAAAAATAATTCTTTTTTGGAATTTGACCAGGTCAAGAAAAGGTGGGGGGCTGAAAATAACAAATGTTTATATTAGGAAGACTTGTAGCTAGGTCATTCCGCTGTGACAGTCATTGTCTGAAAGCCTGCCACGCACACAGGCACACAGCCGCTGCTCCTGCAGCTGCCCTCTCCTCCACTGACCTCTTGTTCTTTAGAAGGCCCTCATCAGATACAGCCCCCTTACTTTGTCCAGGCTCTATAATGTTGAGAAATAATTGTTTGGGTGGTTTTTGTGTTTTTTTGTTTTTGTTTTTGTTTTTGTTTTTTTTTTGAGACAGGGTTTTTCTGTGTAGCCTTGCCTGTCCTGGACTCATTTTGTAGACCAGGCTGGCCTCGAAGTCACAGTAATCCACCTGCCTCTGCCTCCCAAGTGCTGAAATTAAAGGCATGCGCCACCATGCCCAGCTGAGAAATAATTTTTTAAAAGTAATTTCCCAGTCTGAGTTGTGTGATGGCGTGCAGTCTTTAATCCTGACACATGGGACACAAGCAGGCAAATCCTGGAGATTGAGGCCAGCCTGGTCTATAGAGTGAGTTCCAGGACAGTGCGGGCTATACAGAGAAACCCTGTCTTGAAAAACAAAACAAAACAAATAAACAAAAACCAAAAAATAAAAATAAAAAAACCAACCAAACAAAAAAACTCCAGTCTTGGATTCTGTTGTAGCAATATAATTGTACTAAGCCAAAGATGTAGGGGAAACTCAGGCTAAACACAGTGACTTTTTCGACCAGGGAGCCTTTGTTTCTCCAACCAAATTCCTCTTTGGGCCTTCTCCCCCACACAGCTTCATTTTAGTCCAGGCTGGCCTTAGTTTACTATGTATCTTAAGATGACTTTGAATTTCTGATTCTTCTGGCACTCTGTTGCTAGAGCATTTATCTTTGAAATTAAGATGTGTTCTTTGGGGAAGGTCTAGCTATCTGAAAAAACCACATGCTCTCAGTAAGGACTCCGTGTACTAGAGGGTAGGGATGGCTCAGTGCAAACACGGTTTCGTCCCTCAGAGCACCCAGAATCTACTGAAGGAGACAAAACATCCCCCTGCGAAAACCCACTATTGTCTGTAGATACCTAACTGTCATTCATGTTGGTGAGTATGTATCTGAGGCATCAGCAGGAGTAGTTGGTGAAGACTACACACTTAACTGAGCCTAGAGGAAAGGGTCACTGAGAACCTACTTAGAAACCTCGCTGGAGGGTCAGTAGGTTATCTGAAGTTAGAGATGTAGGCCAAGAAAGGACCATGCTAGTACCCACGTGCATGAGGGTCCTAAGTATGTAAAGGAGAGTTCAGAGATGCAGGTTGTGTTTAGACACCCTCAATAAACACTGCAGAGAATAAAGAGAAGAACCTTAGACAAGACAAAGCACCAAAAAGTTGGAGGGGTGAAGATAAAGACCACATTGGGAAGGATCGTAAAGGCCACAGTAAGATAAGTGACATTTTATTGTCCTTGAAGCTGTCAGAGAAAGCAATAGGGACATGGTTTTTGTAACACTTGCTTGGTAAGTTGAGACTTCCTCTGTAGAGCTTTCAGAAGAGAGAATGGCCCACGTGCGCACTCTAGTGGTAGAAACCCAGAAGAAAGCAAAGTGGAGATTCCCAGAAGAGTGCACCGGGTTCATGGCCTGAGTTGGGGTGTTAGGCTTTGCTTTCTGAAGATGAGTACTAATTGTTTTGTTTTAAGTCAATGAAGTTAATCTGGCCTGGTAGGCAGCATCAGGTAGCTTGGGATATCTTCTGGATGATTGGGAAAGGAATTATTACTCAAGCCCAAACCTGGACCCTTAATAGATTTTCCTAGGTTGGTTTCTTTAGAATAGCTAATGCTTAACTGACTTAAAAAACCCAAAAAATGATCACCTAATTTGTTTGGCGCTCACATCATATAATGTGGGAAAGATATCCTCAAATAGAAGCTTTTTTTTTCCTTAAAAAAAAACTTTATTGAGATGACAGAAATATTAACTGCAGCTCAGTAAATAAAGACAATGTAATGACATTTTACTAGATGCTTAAGTATACATATCTGTGTATGTATACAACATTGTTCAATATGACCTATTGCTCAAATATCAATATATAATTTCACCACAGAAGACATTTTTAATTTTTGATCTGAGCATGGTTAGCACACACCTTTAATCCCAGCACCCAGGAAGGCAGAGGCAGGAGGATTGCTGTGAGTTCCAGGTCAGCCTGGTCTACAAAGTGAGTCTAGGACAGCCAAGGCTACACAGAGAAATTATGTCTTGAAAAACAAACCAACAAACAGACATTTTAAAGGCTTAAACCTGTTGGGGGTAAGAACATGTCTGTGTCTTACCTGGTTTGTAGTTCTTTAAGTTTCATAGGGACACTTGTGAGATGCTAATTGCTTTAAGGACGTAGGTCCTGTATACAAAGAAAGGGTTCTGTTAATAGAGGAAGCTGCTCAGTATGGCAGAGTAGGCTTGTGTATCACTGAAGTGTATTTATTCGTGTTATTTTTAGGAAGTATGAGGTATCTGAAGAGACTCTAGCAAGAGCTGAAAGTGGAGAAACAGGTTCAACTGCTTCAGAAAGTGCAGATGGCTTCCAAGCCTGGCTTATAGAGTGAGTGGTAGAATTTGGAGAGGGGAGAGGGTGTGTCTTGAAAGGTCTCTAGGTCAAAGAAGGAGTGAATTCTGCTCTATGGTAAAGGGAAGTAGAGAAGGGATTTCAGGATGGAGGGCAACACCATCCTCCGTGCTCTTTTAAAAGGCACCTGGAGGCACTGGGAATCCAGGTACCAGATGCCCAGGGTGGGCAGGTATTCCATTTAGTCTAGAGAATGATCTGCAATAACCGAGGTCGTGCTTTCAGTTTATTTTTTATGTGTATGAGTGTTTTGCCTGCATGTTTATATGTACACCATGTGTATGGTACCCACACAAGTCAGAAGAGGTAGTCAGATCCAGTGAAACTAGAGTTATGCATGCTTATGAGCCACCAGATGCCTGCTGAGAACTGAACCTAGGTCCATTCCCAGAAGAAGCATTCTTAACTACTGATCCATCTCTACCCATAATTTTGGTTTTGAATGAATGAGCTTATTAAATACAAAGCAAGCCACAGTAAGAACAAATATCAAGTAATAGATAGCAAAACACCTTTAAATAAGGTGCTTAAAATACCCAGCAGAAGTCAGTTGGGAAAGCCCCATTGAGGCAGATAGCTAAATGTCTCATGTCATCCCATCCCGCAACCCACTTTGAGGTTTCCAAGTAAAAGAGCAAATAACAGCCAAGGGGTAATGTCATTAAATCATCAGAACCCAATGGGGGAAGACTCATTAAGGCAGCCAGCTGGAGTTCCCCTGGTAGGGCGCTCTCTCCAGGAAGGCTTCAATAGGTAGCAACAACCTCATCAGATCTGCTGCTCACAGTAACAGGCTAAACCACGTTGAGACAGTCAGCTGGGTTCCCATGGCTGAGCTTCTAACTTCTTTCCACTCCTATATCATGGGATAAATAATACCTGGTGGAAATAGTTGGCCTTTTTAAGTTGTTTTTAAGAACATGATGCTTTGGGCTGTTTGGTTCTCTTCCCTCCCTGTCACAATGGGTTTTTTTGGGTGGGGTGAGGTGGGGTGGTGGCGGTGGTGGCAGCAAATGCTCTGGCAAGGCGCCTTAGAGGGTACAAACTTGTTTAGGTCTGAAATGGGGCAGGACCTCCAGAGCCAGCTTCTCAGTGAGCTGGAACTGCTCATGACAGCTTACCAATAGAATGCATGTCAGCAGGCCTGGGAACCTAGTGACGAGGCTACTTTGGAAGGTCTGTCCAGCAGTGTGGCCTGGGCAAAGGAAACAAGGCCAGGGGCTGGCTGCTATTACTGCTGTAGGATTTCTTCTATCTGTCTCTCTGTCTCTCTGTGTCTGTGTCTCTGTCTGTGTCTGTCTGTCTGTCTGTCTCTGTCTCTGTCTCTGTGTCTGTGTCTCTCAGTCTCTGTCTCTGTCTCTGTCTCTCTCTGGTTTTTCGAGGCAAGGTTTCTCTATGTTATCTTGGCTATACTGGACTCCCTTTGTTGACTAGGCTGGCCTTGAACTCGAAGCAATTCCATCCACCTGCCTCTGCCTCCCGAGTGCTGCGATTAAAGGCGTGTGCCACCACGCCCAGCTACTGCTGTAGGATTTGATGGGTTATTGTGCACTGTGTAGACAGAACCAGGGGTGGGCTCTAGGCTTTGTGCTCAGAATAACTGGATGGAAGAACGGGTGGTGGATTTACTGAGAAAATCTGTAAACTTGAGGGAACATACTTTCAGACTTTTCTCTGCAGAATTGAGGTGTACATCCAATGTGTAAATTGCTATTTTAAATAACAATTATGTATATTTATATACCATCCATTTCAAAAGTACCATATCTCATCAATTTTAGATCATTTTTCTTATTACAAAACAAAAAAAAAATCTGTATGTAATAGTATACTGTATACAATCTTTACACAATAGTCACTCTTTTTTTCCCCACAAAGTCACTCTTATTCCCAGCCTTTGGGAACCATTAATTAATCTAGATTATATATCATGTGGCTTGTATCTAGCAGCTATTGCTGCTGCTGCTGCTTCTTCTTCTTCTTCTTCTTCTTCTTCTTCTTCTTCTTCTTCTTCTTCTTCTTCTTCTTCTTCTTCTTCTTCTTCTTCTTCTTCTTCTTCTTCTGGCTTAATATTCTTTTTCAAAGTTTCATGTATAGTAAGTAGTATGTATCAATACTTCACTTACTAATTAAAAGGACTATTACATCTGTACTACTGTATTGGTCACATGTGTGTATGTGTATGTGTGCCTGTGTTCTGCCCTCAGAGATCACAGGTGGACATTGCATCCCCAGAACTGGTATTATGGGTGGTTACTAGCCATCATGTGGGTGCTGGCAACCACACTCAGGCTCTGCCGAGCCATCTCTCCAGTTCCAACTCTCTGTTTCTTCTTATGACCAGGGAACATTTCCTTGTATAGTGTTCTAGTCAGACTTACTGGTTGTTGTGGCCACATAGGTGAAAAAAGCAGTGGAAAGAAGATTTATTTTTGGCTTGTGGTTTTAGAGGTTTCAGTTAGGTTATGTCTAAAGATAATAGTTGTATGTGCATCGTGAAATGGGAATAAGCTGCTTGTCCTTTATTACTATTGGCAGGCAGAAAATAACAGCCATATGTTACAGTGTATAACAAAAGTTGTAAATATATTTTATGTAACTTTTTTTGATGTGCTTCTTGACTTAGGGAAAAACTATTTTCAGAAATGTTAACTCATATTTACTAAATGTACATGTTGTTTAATGTATAAAATTCTTTGGTTTCTCTTACTACTGCAGGAAGCTTATGCAGCTCCTTTCTTACTCAGAATTATCAACTGCCGGTTCTTGATACAATGTTTATAAGGAAGAAATACAGAGGAAAAGATTTGGGGCTTCATATGCTGGAGGATTTTGTTGACTCCTTTACAGAAGATGCACTTGGCTTGCGATATCCGCTGTCTTCTCTCATGTACACAGGTGAGTGGGCTGAACTAAAAAAATATTAAACTTAATCTTACCTAAAATTTGTTTCTCCAGAAGATTGTAAGTGTATATTATCAGTTTTAAATGATATTGGAATCTTTCATTTTCTAGGATTTAGCTTTATAAATGTAATTTTATTTTATCGTATTTAGTTGTTACATACAGCATAACATTTTAAAAATGTTATTGGAGACAGGCTGGCCATACATAACGATCTTCAAGCCTTACCCTCCAGGCTCAGGGATTACATACCAAGGAGGGCAGAACTGTTTTTGCAAGGCTTGCCTCTTTTCCCCCCAAAGCTTGTTTATTTTGAGATGTATTTTTGTGCCTTCTATGCCATATTTTCCTGATTCCTTTCTTATTTTCTAACCCCGCCCCTTAGTTTTCATCTTCTTTTAGGGTGATCCAGTAGAGATGTCTCACTTAGGTAGTCTGCCAGCCCCACCCCACTGATAACCAAAATTCCTAATGACCTCTCCCTTTCAGAGCTGATTACATGCCAATAAAACCCTGTTGTGGGGAGCCTCTGCAAACACCACAGCCAGCAAAGTGAAGAGCCAGGAGACTGAGGCAAGAGGAAATCTGGCTCAGTCTGACTCAGAAGCTAGTGTTGGTTCAGACTTCTAGAGTCTGATGCTGGGCAGTTTATTTTAGGCATATTTAAGTACAGTACAATCTGGAAAAACTTTCCTGGTTTAATACAATCCCGTGTCCACAATCAAGCTTAAGACATAATTACATTGGAATCCTTTTCAAAGTCTGTGTCACTTCTTACAGGAAGATGGGTGTGTAGATAGGCTCCATGTGTTATCTGAAGGGCCCAGGGGGTCTGCTGTGCCCAGTGCTCTTAACAGTCACATAGACAGTGCCGAGGTCACTTGAGGCTATTAACCATTTCTTATCTTATATGTGGGACCCTGGGGGAGCCAGATGTGGTGGCCTCACAGATAGCACAGGGGTCATCTAGGCTGTTAACCTATGTTCACAGCCTTCTGGTCAGAAAACAGGTTATGTATCTCTTCCTTTGAATAGACAACCCTGCATGTTCAGCATTCCTCCTTTCCCTAGTGCTGATCTGTGAACACAAGGACCTCTGTGCTCCCAACACTGTGATCAGAGACAAGTCAGTCTACTTGTGCATTATTCTCTCATTAAATTGAAATTTAAGAATTTTTGGGGTTATTTGCACTCTTGAATCTAAGTAACCACTGTTTAATAGTCTGAGTGTGGAATAGGTGTTGGGAAGTTTCTTAAGTTTCTGACCTCTCCCACCTCTACTCCTTTTCAGTAAATCATCCTTTAGAATATTTGTGTGTATGTATGCTTGTGTATGCATGCATGCATGCACATGTGTATGCACATATGTGTGTACTTGTGCCTCTGTGTGTGTACATTTGTGCCAGTGCCTGTGGATTCTGGGAAAGGCAGTGAATCTCCTAGAGCTGGATTTACAGGCAAGTTGTGAACCACTGTCCTGCCCCAGATAATAAACCAGAGTAATAGAAGAAAATACAGCCATCTTCCTCTGGCTTCTGCGTGCAGAAGTATATAGATTCATATATGCATGTGCGTATAATTCACACATTTACACACCACATACCCCATTTACAGAATAAATGTGTACATAAATTAAATACATAGGAGCTGAAGAGATGATCCAGCAGCTGAGAGCACTGGCTGCTCTTCTAGAGGACTTTCGTTTGATTCCCAGCACCACCCACCCATAACTCCCAGACCTACAGGATTCTGTTCTCTCTCCTGGATTCCAGAGGCAGCAGATAAACATGTGGTACACAGACATACATGCAGGCAAAACACATAAGAGAACTATATTAAAAAGTAGTTTGCTGTTTTTATATGCTGGTTTTGTGTCCTGCCACTTTACTCTGCGTTTTAAATATAAAATTGAATAAGACACATGTTAATGAGGAATTAGAATTTCCCTTTACAGGTTTTTTTTGTTTTTTTTTTTTGTTTTTTTTTTGTTTTTTTTTTTTGTTTTTTTTTTGGTTTTTTGAGACAGGGTTTCTCTGTGTAGCCTTGGCTGTCCTGGACTCGCTTTGTAGACCAGGCTGGCCTCGAACTCACAGCGATCCGCCTGCCTCTGCCTCCCGAGTGCTGGGATTAAAGGCGTGCGCCACCACGCCCGGCTTCCTTTACAGGTTTATAGTCCTTGATAAAAAAATTTAGAAACAGACTCAGAAGGAAGCTTAAGAGTCAAACTTGAGAATTTGAGAGAAAAAGAGCAGGGTGGACAAGCTGTAAGTCCCAGCAGAGAGGAGGAGGAAATAAAGAGTGAAAGTCATGCCTTTTGAATTATGGTCAGCAGTGGGGATGTGCAAACAGGTCTGTAAAGAGAAAAACAGCGAGAAATCCCAGAAGGCTGGGGAACACATGCTCAGGTTTTTGTCAGCATCCAAAGAGTAGACACAAAGGGCAAAGGAAGAGTTAGCACTTTGAGCTTAGCTTAGAAAAGGGTCAGGTTTAGCAGTGAATATTTGTGGGCAGCTGCATAAAAGAAGGGCTCCTGATTGTATGAATCCATTATCTCAAAAATAGAGGGTAATTATCCCTCCCCATTGTAGCACGTCTTCAGGTAAATCACTTTTCCTGAGGGATGGTCTTCACAGGTGATTGGCAAGCCCAGTGGACTAAATCTTATTGTTATTATTTTTTTCTATTTTCTTTTTCCCCTGGAGATTGGGTTTCTCTGTGTAACAAGCTGTGGCTGTCCTTGACTCTCTCTGTAGACCAGGCTGGCCTCAAACTCACAGATCCACCATGCCTGGCCTCACAGTGGATTGATTCTTTTTCTTTTTCTTGTTTTTTTGTTTTTTGTTGTTTGAGGCTGGGTTTCTCTGTGTAGCCTTGGCTGTTCTGGATTCACTTCGCAGATCAGGCTGGCCTTGGACTCACAGCGATCTGCCTGCCTCTGCCTCCCGAGTGCTGGGATTATAGGTGTGCACCACCACACCCGGGGTGGATTAATTCTTAAGGGAGGGAACAGTAGTATATAATAATGTTCTCTTCTTTAACATGCTGGGAAGGCAAATCTTGAGTTTGAGGTCAGCCTGGACTGCACAGCAAGTTCCAGATACACAGATAGACCAGAATACATACCTAGACAGACAAAGAAGCAAGTAAAGTGTCATGCCTGCACTCAGGGCCAGAAATAGGCCAGGAGGGTAAGTTCCAGAACAGCTAGGGCTACATAGAGAGACCACAGTTCGTCAAATAAAGAAATGAGTGAGTGGATGAAAACTGCCATGGCTCCACTCAGGGCCCAAAGATAGACACAGGAGGAAGAAGCTTTCCCTCGATGGGCCTTAGTATTTCCTGCACCTCCACCTTTTCATGTGGTAGGGGAGGCCTGGTGTAAAGCTGGTGATGAGGGAAGGGTCCGTTCTCAACGGCCTCCAAGCCTGCTAGTTCTTTTCTAGTTGTCGAACAGGCATCTTTGTCCTTCTCACTCCAGCATCTCAGACAGTCTGATAGCTAGTATAAAATGTCATCAGCTCTGATCACTGACCTGATGCCACAGATCTGAAATTCTACACTGGATCTCATGTGAGGTCACAAAGCATAGACTCACTAAAAATACTGCATATAGTTATCCTCAGGCTCTGTGTGTAAGGTGTACATAACAGAAAAGTCTTTGCTTTTAGTTTTTACCTTTTTTTTTTCCTTTTCCTTTTTTTCAAGATAGGGCTTCTCTGTAGTGTTGGCTGTCTTGGACTCACTTTGTAGACCAGGCTGGCCTTAAACTCACAGCGATCTGCCTGGGATTAAAGGCGGGCGCCACCACGCCTGGCCGAAGTCTTTGTATTTAAGGTTGGTAAATATCAAAGAATCTGAAAAGAAATCCAAAACAATTTGTGGGTCAAGCACTGGGGCTAAGAGATAACTACCTAGTAGATGTATAACCGTCTAGGTGACCAATTACATACGTGTGTGAAAGTTTCCTTGGGCTAGAATTCCTGTTGCTCCAAGAATTACTTCTTCCAGCTCAGGGACATAGCTGTGAGGTTTGCGAGAACGACCTAAGTGCCCTGTTTCAAGCCGTCCCGTTCGCGTGTTAGAGTAGTAGCTATCATTGTATTCTATATGCACATTAGGCAGATTGGACAAAAGTTTGTTTTTAATGAAAATTACCTAGAGGCTGAGTATGCTTCACCAAAATGGAAAAATGCTCCAAGTCTGAAACTTACTAAGCATATATCACTCAAAAACTTTCATGTTTCAGAGCATTTTTCATTTTCAGATTAAGTATGCTCAATAGTAAAGCCTGTGCAAGTCTTTAAAATGTGAAAAACTCTGAAGTTGGAAACAGTTTTGTCCAGCTCCTTATATATGCAGTTTGTCTTCTCTTTGGCCCTGTTAGTAATTCTGCCCTCCGTTTCCTTTGCTCTCTAGACATAATTGTACTCCTGTGCTTATGATTGTTTTCATGTTAACCAGTCTTTGCAGTTGTGATATTTATCATTTAGTAATAGCTTCTGTGCTACTGTACACAATGCTGTAAATGCATCATCACCATATTCAAGCCCCTTTCTCATGCCCAACGTGAATTGCCTTTTGTTAACCTTTGAACTACCTGTTCTAGTTAGTGGAATCAAATCGTGACTTACTTTGACAAACTGTCAAAGTTTTGTATGGTATGATTTTTTTTTTTAATTTTTGTATGGTTCGTTTATTGGGGCCATGTCCAGCCAGGCCACAGCCACCTGAGCCGGAGCCCAGTGTCCCCCAGAAGGCCGGTGCTATGGTATGACTTTAAACTTCAGAGTAACTTCTTTTGTATGCGTACTGACATTTATCACTTAAAATTGTTACTTGAAATTTTATAGTTTTTTTTTTTTTAAAGATAAGTTTAGCTAGGTGTGGTGGCATATGTCTTTAATCCCATCACTTGGGAGGCATAGGTAGGAGGATCACTGTGAGTTCGAGGCCAGCCTGGTCTACAAAGTGAGTCCAGGACAGCCAGGATAGCATTGAGAAGCCCTGTCTTGAAAAAAACAAAAATGAGAAAAGATAAGTTTATTATGTTTATTATTTTATCTTAGGAGTATTTGACTGGCATGTCTCTGTGTATCATGTGAGTGCCCAGTGCCTGTGGAGGCAGAAGTGGGCATTGGATCCTGTGGAATTGAAGTTAGTTACAAATGGTTGTGAGCTATCATATGGGCTCTAAGAACCAAACTCAGGTCCTCTGGAAGAGCAGCAAGGGTTCTGAACCACGAGGCCTTCTCTCCAGCCTCCAGAAGTATAGCAAGCACTGGCTGCTCTTCCAGAGGTCCTGAGTTCAATTCCTAGCAACCACGTGGTGGCTCACAACTATGTGTAATGAGATATAGTGCCCTCTTCTGGCAGGCAGGCAGGCATGCATGCAGAAAGCATTGTATACATAATAAATAAACCTTAAAAAAAAAGTTTGATTTATAACTGACACTGCTGTGTACTCTTAGAGTTATCTTTGTTGTGTTCTCAGTGTCAAGGTTCTGCTCCTCACCAAGTGACGTGGGCACCTTACTTTCTTTCCTCTGTCCTTTTTGCCATTTGAGATTTCTAGGAAATTGTTAACTATGTTTTGCAGCTTCCAAGCAATACTTTGAAAAGTATCCAGGAGATCATGAACTTCTTTGGGAAGTTGAAGGTGTGGGCCATTGGCATCAGCGGATTCCAGTCACCAGAGCGTTACAGAGAGAAGCAATTAAAGTTACAGGTAAGACTAGTAGAATATAGGCAGTTTAAAAAGCAGCAACCTATAGTGGTGGTTGTGACCTTTCTGGTTGCAGTCCCCCTTTTAAAGTTTGGAATTTTTATTGTGCTTTTACAGACCTAGAGGGGGCTGGAGAGATGGCTTACCAGTTAGGAGCACTTGTTGCTCTTGTAAAAGACTGGGTTCAGATGCCAGCACCCATGCTCCCAACCATCTGTGTAAATTCACTTCCATGGAATCTAACACCTTCTGACATCTGTTATACCGGGTACACACATGGTATACATACATGCTGGCAAAATATTCATACACATTAAATAAGTCTAAAAAGTAAGATTAAAAAACAAAAGATAGAAACAAAAATGGACCTAGACTAGCACAAACAATGAAATAGCCCAGTGGGAATTGGAGTAAAAAATAAGTATATTAATGGAGAAGTGTAGATTAGGCTTTGTGGATCAACGGATTAGTTGCAAGGTATTGTAAAGGAGACATATACCTAGATTCTTGATTCCTTTTTATCTCTGCTGCTTTTGGGTGTTTATGAAAATCAAATATGATTGGTTCATAATAAAAATTTTTTCTCTATATAGAGATTTCTCAGTATGAAGCCAAAAGATCCTTGTCTGGAGACTATGGTCTGGCTGTTGTACCAGAGTTTGAACCTGGAGTGGAAAGCAGTCAGCCAAGTGAGATGCAGGTATACTCTGTGACCATCATGGGGATAGTTATGTCTTGTGTCCTTTGCTTTTGTTTGTTTTGGTGACACTGAGCATTGAACTTGGAGCCCTATGTATGCTAGGCAAGAGTTTCACTGTTGAATTAGTTCCCTGGCCCAGCCTGCTTTTTGCTGTTTATTTTGAGGTGGCTCTCACCATGTTGCTTAGGTTGGCCTGTATTCTAGCCTGGCCTTAAACTTGAAACTGTCCTGCCTTAGCCTCAGGAATACCTCAGACTGTAGTCTGGCTCTACAAGGTTCAGCTGAAGTTTCAAACACTACATTATTCAACAAATTTAGGGAAGTCCAACTACATTCGTTTTTGTTGGTAGCTTCTGTTAACTGATTATTAAAGATTTAATGCATTTTGAAAAATATTTGTAATGATGTTTACATTATTATAAGCTAATTGAAAGTAATTTAAAGCCAGGCATTGTTGGTGCACACTTTTAATCCCAGCACTGAGGGAGGCAGCGGCATGAGTTCAAGGCCAGCCTGGTCTACAAAGCAAGTAAGTCCAGGACCCTGTCTCGGAAAATAAAGCAAATCAAAACCCTTAGTTAACATAGAAATTGACTATATTTGAATGAAAAGCTTTTATGGCTTTCTAACAATAACATAAATAATACAACTACTGAAAACTTGGTTTTAATTTTCTCTACATTTCTACATTTAGAAGATTGTACTAAGTCCCTGTCCTTGGTTTTTCTTTAGTTTGTTATTGAGGCAGGCTCTCATTAGGTTACCCCCCCTGGCCTGGAACTCAAAGACCCTCACGCCTCTTCATCCTGACTTCTTGGACTGTGTGTGCTGCCATGCCTGGCAAGCCCTGCTCTTTTTATGTTAACATCCGTATTCCTCAGATAGAGACACGTTCACACACTGTTGCCATAAAATCAAGGGAAACTAGATTCTTCTCACAAATGTAATAAAGGCTATAGTTTATTGTAATATAATGCCAAATAATTTTAAGTGTCATTTGAATGAGAATATATTGTAGTGACAATATGTCATAAGATTAATAGCATAAATTGTATTTGCAGTCATTTTTGAAGTTCATATTCTTCATACTGCTTTAATGTTTTAGTTCATTATTAGTAGTACTAAAACATCATTAATATTTTAGTAACCATTATTAGTAGTTTTTTTTTAGACTACATGGTTTATCCTTGCTTTTACTTATTCGGGTATGTAAATCAGTACATTTATTTCTATTTGTATCTTTTTATCTATTCACTTTCATCTTTCTAGTTGAATAACAGACTTCTTGAAGGCAAGATTTTTATTATGCATTTGCCACAGTTAACTCTTTCATGGTCTATAAATTAGACTTTAAATTTTTCAATGAATATATAGTTACATATGTTTATGCAGTACAATGTAAAATTTTATGGACATTATATAATCATTGGATCTGGATAATTTGCATACCTACCACCTCAAAAATTTGTCATTACTTTTATTGGCATCTTTCAAATTCCCATAGCTCTAGTGGCTGTTCTGAAGTACTAGATGAATTCTTGTTGACTTTGAATAGATCTTTTGATGTCTGTGTGCCTACCATGTTGCAGTTGAGTAAGTGTGGAATGGACAGGTGAGTGGATGGCATTTTGTAATGGAGTAGGTATCAGAGCAAGGTAGGTTCTTGCATACATGAGCGAGCTGGATGATTCTTTGCTGGAAAAATAAATAAACTACAAGGTAATAGTTGTTATGTAGCAAAGATGGAAGCACGAGGATGATTTAAAGGGCAGGCGGGAGTTCTGTAAAACGTGTTGTTAAGGCATTTTAGGAGATAGCTTGTAAAAGAAGTGGCATACTTAAAATGAAAAATTAGTTATTGAAGCTTTTTTTAATTTATAGTCTATACAGTGATGAGATGTTGCTTTAAGATGTAAGGGAAGGAATCGCACTTGTATGTGGGGCACTTTCTTTCATTGAGTGTAAAGGAGCAGATAGGATGCAGCGTGGATACCTGGAATTGTTTTGGTTAAGATAGCAAAGGCCGTGAAGCAGTGGTGACAGGACAGGGTAGTCTGAGAGCCCTCATGTAAGCCAGCACGCTTTGTGACTGGCTGAGTAGGGGCGAGGAAGATCTCCCTGCTGTTTAAATGCCCTTTGGCAGAATGACTGTACTTGTTCTTGCCTTTAATGTAGATGAGAAATAAATGTTGGGAATTTATCTCGAGATAGGTTTTTTTTTTGTTGTTTTTTTGGTTTTGTTTGTTTGTTTGTTTTGTTTTGGTTTTTTGGTTTTTTGAGACAGGGTCTCTCTGTGTTAGTGTTGGTGTTAGTGTTGGCTGTCTTGGACTCGCTTTATAGACCAGGCTGGCCTCAAACTCATAATGATCTGCCTGCCTCTGCTTCCTGAGTGCTGGGTTTAAAGGTGTGCGCCACCACGCCCGGCTTGAAATAGGTTTAATGTGAAATCATATGAACCATCTATTGGGAGATGCGTGCTTTGGAAGTCAAGGTAGAAGATGGGTAACTTTAGTTGTATGTTTAAACTCATCAGCAGTAGACAGCTATGTGAAGATAGTATGCAAAAAAAGCAACAACAAAACAACCACAATAGCCACTCCCCCAAGAAAAACTTAAAACAGAAAACCCAGCAGAACAGATAGCTGTGAACATTTCAGATCCTTGGATAAATTCATAGGCTTAGAATGAACCAAGGGCTGTAACATAATCTTTTAATATTGAAGGTAGATTTCTTCTCAAAAATTACTATTTGAATACAGTTAAATATTTTTCTTTGAAAGTATGAACAAAATAGGTTCATAGTGAGAAAGGATAGCTTAAAACATTAGATTTTAATCTTTATCTCTATTTTAGATCCATTCCCTAAAAGATGCCTTTGCTAGCACATCTGAAGGTAAGAAAACCAGCTGTTGTTTTAGTAAGTGTTCTAGCTCTGGGCTCTCCGCGTGCCACCACTGCCCCTGATTTTACTGTGTGTGAACACTGAGGCTGCTGTTGAACCCTCTCCCTTTCTGTACTTGTAACACAGGAATCATAAAGTCTGTGTCTTCCCCCCAAATCAGTAAGAGAGAATATGAAATGACAGTGCAGAACCAGTGAGCCTCATGGGAATGGAGGAATGTGAGGCGTCAGCATTGGCAGTTACTCTGTAGTGAGAACAGATGCTGGCACTGTTTTCTTAGCTTGATCTGAAGGAAGGGGCAAAGCTGAGTAATGTGGCAGTGGTGGGCAGTCTGCTGTGGTTCTTGCATTTCTCGGTGCTTTAACAGGTAGTACTTTCCATGCATAGTCAAGGGCAGTTTTCCTGGTTTTCCCTCAGGTCCAGAAAAGACACCTGTTTCCACTCGTACTCGAAGTGGCCATTTAAAGCGACCAAAGATTGGAAAGCGGTTTCAGGATTCTGAATTTAGTAGTTCTCAAGGGGAAGATGAAACCACTGCCCAGACTTCACCTGTGGCTCCAATAAACAAGTAAGGAGGACATGGTTTTTCATGTGCTGTTACTTCCATACTATTGGTGTCTAGTCCTTTACGGTGGAGCAGCAGGTGTGCTGTGAGGGCTTATACAGCTTCCCAGGAGTGTCACCATCTGAACAGTGTATGGCAGCATTAGTGGGTAAGAGGCTGGAATAAAATCACCGTGGAGGAGTTTTCTGCATGTGCACATCCAGAATATTCTAGTCAGTGTGTTATTCCAAAAGATTCTTTGTCATCAACTTTGAATTTGATGGGATAGGTTTTAGTAGTGCTGACGTTTAAAGTATATTTTAAAAATTCAGTTTATAATTAATTCACTTTACCTGGCTACTGGATATAATTTATGTTAGTAATAGCCATGGATAGAGCCGGGCGTGGTGGCGCACGCCTTTAATCCCAGCACTCGGGAGGCAGAGGCAGGCGGATCGCTGTGAGTTCGAGGCTAGCCTGGTCTACAAAGTGAGTCCAGGACAGGCAAGGCTACACAAAGAAACCCTGTCTCAAAAAACCAAAAAAAAAAAAAAAAAAAAATAGCCATGGATAATACAGTCAGTTCTTCCAGAGTTTGTCAGAACTCTTCGTAACATTTTGTCCTCAGATAAGACATGGTGACTCAGGTCTGTAATCCCAAGACTTGAGAGGCTGAAACTGTGAGGCTAGCTCGCACTGTATGGCAAATCTCTTTCTCAAAAAGGTGAAAATAACAATATTTCTTTTAATTTATTTTTCAGTTTTGAAGGAGGATTTCACATGGTCTGGAATGTGCTATATGGCCGTTTCCCTCTGCCTCTTCTTTCTGAGGGTGGGAACTGCAGGGTGCACTCAGGACCTAGTTTTTGTGTGAGGGTCACACCCAGGGCTCTGCATGCTTCACAAGCTCTCCACAGAGCCAGCTCCGCAGCCCTTCCTTGGCATCTGATAGAGACCAAGATTTTACATTTTATAAAAAAAATTAGACTCTTTTTCTACTAACCATTGAGCTCAATCATTTAATTAATTTATAGCTTTGCCATTTTAGGTGCCAAATTATTTACTCAAAAAAGTCTGTTAATTTGATTATGTAAATAATTTTATATTGCGATAATCAAACAGTCCATTTTAATAAAATAATTATATTAAGGATAAATATAAGTAAATACTTGAATCTCAAAATGTGTAAAAAATATGTTTAGATAACTATGAAGTATTCTCACAAGCAGTTATTTAATGTGATGACTTTATATTTGTGAAATTTTAAGCTGTGTGTGTGCAAGCACGTGCATGTGTGTACCTGTTAGCACATGCAGAATGCAGAAGAGGGCATTGGGTGTCCTCTGTCACTGTTCACACAGAACTTTATAAGTAGGGTTAGGAGAGACTTTAGTTTCAAGGCCTCCCAGCTATGTTCTGCAGGCTCAGTCTAGTCTGCCATCTGTTTGTTTGGTTTTGATTATTTTTGCATGGTATGGCATGTATTGAACCCAGGGCCTCACACATGTAATTTCTTTCTGAGACAGGGTTTCTCTGTGTAGTCTTGACTGTCTTGGAATTCACTCTGTAGGCCAGACTGGTCTCATACTCACAGAGAGCTACCTGCCTCTGCCTCCCAAGTGTTGGATTACATGTGCTATTTTATCCACAAGGAATGTATTTGCGTCTTGCCGCCCCTTCCTCTCCCCTTGCCACTCTTCCTGTGTCCTTCCCCAACTCTATTCACATTCTAACCTGTGGGGATCATTTTCTTTGTATTCTCTGACCACCGTAGGCTTGAGGCCATGTCATAATGCAAAATGTGTTTAATCCAACTTCAAAAGTTACCATAAATTTGCACTCATAATTCTTTAAAAGTCCAAAGTTCAAAGACACTTCGGAGACTCAAGGCACTTTCTTAATTGTAACCCCCTGCAAAATCAAAAGCAAAAAGCAAATTACATAACTTCAACACAAAAGGAACAGAGTATAGATTGAGGGAGGAGAGGGAACAGAGTGAGCAAGTACTAGACTGCAGCAAGACTGAAACCCAGCATAGAGAACTGCAAACCCTGTAGCTCTGAGCTCTCGTGCTGTTCCTTTCTTGTTAAATAGTTTTGTATTTCATTTTGCCCAACTTGTTCTTTTTCATTGTCAACCTGCATGAGCATGACTGTTGATAACCACATGGCAGAGTAGTTGTAAGTGATTAGGCTGCTTTGAAATCGCCTCTGCTGAAGAAATTGTTGCACTACTTTTCAGTTTGGTTTTAGACAAGTTCTTAGGATAGACAGGAAGCAGCTGCATTTTTTGCCAAAGTATCCCAAGATTGCTATCTAGCCAGGTTGCTAATATTCGTCCCCCCTGAAGCTTCTTGAGTTGGGTCTCCACAGTCCACAGCGTTCTCAGCACCACTGTCTTCTAGGCTCCGGCTTAGTAGGATGGCCTGTTAGGTTCTGCTTACAGCGTTCAGCCACCGTCCTAGTCCAGTCCCAAAGTAGTCTTCCATAGTCCTTTCAAAACAAAACAAAAAACCAACAACAGCAACAAAAAACTCCAAAACCAAACTGGGTGGTCATGTCTGCCATAGCAATAACCCATGCCCTGGTACCAACTTCTTAGTTCTTTTGATGTGATAAAAGACCATGGTGAAATCAGCTTATCAGAAGGTTCTTTTGAGGGTCAAAGTTCTGGAGACTAGGAGTCCATCACCATAAGGCAGAGTGTGGCAGGAGGCAGGAGAGCATGGCTCTGGAGCAGCAGCGGACAGCTCACACACAGGACACAGAGAACGTACTGGGAGTCTTTTGAGACTTCAGGCCCCACCCCAGTGGCACACCTCCTAACATTTTCCAAACAGTCCCAGGCGCTACGAACTCAAAAAAGGGGCCATGGGGCCTTTCTCTTTGAAGCCGTAGTGTGTATACTCTAGTTCCATCCACTCACTTAAGTTTTCCGTTTTTCGTTATAGCTGAATAGAAATCCATGGTACAGATTGACCACGTTTTCACTATCCATTCGTCATTGAAGGATACTTAGGTTGTTTCCGTTTCCTAGCTGTTGTGAATAGAGTGGCGGTGAGCATGGCTGAGCAGTTGTCTGCAGACTATGATGTCACGCTCTTTGAGCATATGTCAAGTAGTCCGTGCCTATGATGGTAGATAGTGCCTACCCATGATTCTGCACTAACAGTATTTGAAGAAAGCTGAGGTATGTGCTCATTTCAGTAGAGAAGATGAGAAGTCTAGTTTAAATAGAGACGGTGGTGATGTTTTTAATTTAACGAAACTGGCAAGGGAAAGAACAAATACATCTGGATGAAAAGATTAGTTTTTTAACTATAGGATCTAAAGTTGATGGAATAACATTTACTGATTCTAAAATAAAAAAATGTTACTTTGTTAAGGAGGAATTCTAGGATGCTGAGGCAGGAGGATTGTGAGTCCCAACCAAAGCTGGGTAATTTTAGCAAGACCTTTTCAAAATAAAAAGGACTAGAATTGTACAGGCTTACCTAACTGTACCAGAGTTCCTGACTTCACCACCTGTACTGGCCTAAAAGGAATCCTTGAAATTTATATTGATCCATAATAAGAAAAAGCAAGAATGGTACTGGTTTGTTTTCTAGAGTTGAGTATACTGCACGCACATCAGAGAGCTCAGAAGAATTCCTGGAAGAGGAACCCGAGCAGAGAGTGATGGGATTTGGAGATGAAAGCAGTGTTAAAGATGCACAGCCTGCACCGGAGACTCAGCCACGCCTGGAGAAGCAAGATGGTGACAAAGTAGGAAGTCCCTCATTAGATAGAAGAAAGTGTCCTTAACCAGAGAAACGAGTCCATAGTTCAGAAATTGTATTGGTGGTTAAAATGTATACATTGGCTGGGATATACATAGTTAGGGAGATAGCAAGACCCCTCAGTGCACGCTGAATACAGACTCATAGGTGGAGTTAAATACATTTAGCAAGTACACAGCTGTTAACCTATTTAGAGTTGTTAGAAGAGTAGAAATTAGGGAGACCTCCCTCCCCCTCCCTATATATGCTCTTAGGATATCGAGTCTCTTCTTGGTAACTTGCTATCCCTCCTCTGAGTGCCGTCAGGCCGCCCCATCCAGGGGACGTGGTCAGAAAAGGGGCACCAGAGTTCGTGTGAGAGTCAGATCTCACTCTCCATTCAATGGTGGAGAACAGACATAGGGGAGGGGAGAAGGGGGAAGTGGGAGGGAGGGAAGAATGGGAGGAAACAGGGGAAGGGCTAACAATTGAGATGTAATACGAATAAATTAATAATAAAAAGAAGAGTAGAAATTAGTTATTTGGTGGGGGGGGGCAGGGCTGGAGAGATGGCTCAGGTTATGAGCACTGGCTCCTCTTTGAAAGGTCCTGAGTTCAATTCCTAGCAACCACATGGTGGCTCACAGCCATCTATAATAAGATCTGCTGTCTTCTTCTGGCCTGCAGACACACATTAAGACAGAATACCGTATAAATAATACATAAATATTAAAAAAAAATTAGTTATTTGATTTGGATTTTTGTTTTGTTTTTGTTTTTTTAACTAGAACTGATTTTCTGGAAAGATAGCTAGTTACAAAACAAAAACAACACCCAAACCGAATAGATAAATCCTCTGTAGCTGAGTAAAAGTATCAATCAGGCTTGCGATTTGACCTCTTTACATGTGTATTAGCCTGTCTTCCTTTTTCTCTTCTTTACTCATTTGTCCTTCCTTCTTGATATCTTCAGTTATTTCTACTTTATACATTTCTGGTTTCATATGCACCTGAGTTGCTTAGTCTTCTACCTGTTCTCCTAGTGTGTACAGTATAAGTCTGTTACTGTTTAATCTGTACATGTGTCTTCCCTCCGTGTATGCCTGTCTACACGTATGTGCCTACTACTGAGGAAGGTCAGAAGAGGTGCCGGGCATGATGGTGCACACCTTTAATTCCAGCAGTTGGGAGACATCTCAGTGAGTTTCAGGCTAGTCTGGTCTACAGAGTGAGTTTTAGGACAGCCAGGGCTATATAATAGAGAGACCTTGTCTCAAAAACAAAACAAAACAGAAGGCATGGGATTCCCTGCATCTGGAGCTAGACAATTGTAAGTTGTCATGTGGGTGCTGCTAATTGAATCTGGGTCCTCGGGAAGAGCAGCCAGGGCCCTTCACACTGAGCATTTCTCCAGACCTCCTCCCAACTTTCTTAAGTCAGTGCAGTGCAGCTTTTGTTCCCTCTACTTTATGAAAGTTGTGTTTTCAAATGCCTTTTTTTTTCTTTTATGAAACTGGGGAAAATAAAAGCATATTCTTTTGATGGGGAAAAATAAACATTTGTAGTTTTTCTCTCTTAAACTATAATATACTGTAGTATATTGTGAGATAGTCCATACCATGTAACCTGTCTCATCTAGCAAGATATTGAACATACGTCATTACAGAACCCTTGTAACTCCAGTGGCTTCTCTTACCTGAGGCGACAGACTGCTTTACCCTTCTCAAGGTTCTTTAGTTTCCTGGCTGTGTATATGTGTCCACGTGACTGTATATGTTTGACATACGCTTTTTTCTCCTTAATGTGTACATTCTGGGAAACTCAATATTTTCCCTTTTGATCTTTGGTTCATTGCCTCTTTTGTGCCTCTGTACACCACTTAGTATAATAGTAATGTCTTAGGGTTTCTATTGCTGCAAAAACCCCATGCCCAGAAAGCAGTTTGGGAGGAAAGCGCTTAATTGACTTAACATTTCTAGATCCTAGTTCATCTCTGGGCGCTAGCAAGGCTGGAACCTGGAGGCAGGAGCTGATTCAGAGGCCATGGAGGGTGTTGCTTACTGGCTTGCTTCACATGGCTTGCTTAGCCTGCTTTCCAATAGACCCCAGGACCACCCAGGGATGGCACCACCCACCATGGGCTGGGACATTTCCTATGTTCACTAATTGAGAAAATGCTTTATAGCTAGATCTCTTGGAGGCATTTCCTCAGCTCAGGATATTTTCTCTCATGACTCTAATTTGTGGCAAGTTGACACAAAACCAGACAGTACAAACAGGAATATATATATATTCTTTCTTTTTGGATTTTTTTCAGCAGGGTTTTCCTGTGCGTCTTTGGCTATCCTAGACTCACTTTGTAGATCAGGCTGGCCTTGAACTCACAGGGATCACTTGCTGGGATTAAGGACGTGGTGGCACCTGACTTCCTCTCTTTATTTCACTTCATTTGTGAGGCAAAAATCTCTTTTTCTGTAATCCAGGCTAACCTTAGAATTGCCATTAAACTTAGACTGGGTCTGGAGAGATGGCTCAGAGGTTAAGACCACCACCTGCTCTTCCAGAGATGGTGAGCTCAAGTCCCAGCAACTACAACTATCTATAATGAGATCTGGTGCCCTCTTGTGGTGCACAGGTGTACATACAGGCAGAACATTGTTTAAATAATAGCTACATCTTTCAAAAACAAAAACAAAAAACTTAGTTAGACTGTCCTCAAACTTGGAATCCTCCTGCCTTAGACTTCCAGGTACTAGGATTATGGCATACCACCAAGCTTACCCTCAAAAACTTTAATTTTAGAAAAATTAGGTCTAATTCAAATACTTCTTTTGGAAATTTTTGGGGGTTTGTTTGTTTGGTTTTTCTAGACAGGGTTTCTCTGTGTAGCCTTGGCTGTCCTGGACTTGTCTGTAGACCAGGCTGGCCTCGAACTCACAGGGACCCACCTGCCTCTGCCTCCTGAGTGCTAGGATTAAAGGTGTGTGCCACCACCGCCTGGCTGTTTGTTTTTGAGATGATTTCTCCACAGAGCTCTGGCTTTCTTGGAACGAGGCTGGCCTTGAACTCAGAGATCTGCCTGCTTCTCCCTTCCTAATGTTGGTGTTAAAGGTGTGCGCCACTGCAGCCTGAAACGTTTTCTTTTATATACTTTTAGGAGTCTAGTACTGGATGTATTTTTGAACAGTCATGTGCATTAATTTCTCTTTTTTTGTTTTTGTTTGTTTTGTTTTGTTTTTTGAGACAGGGTTTCTCTGTGTAGTCTTCCTTGGCTGTCCTGGACTCACTTTGTAGACCAGGGTGGCCTCGAACTCATAGCGATCTGCCTGCCTCTGCCTCCCAAGTGCTGGGATTAAAGGCGTGTGCCACCATGCCTGGCCCTATGTTAATTTCTTAAAATGGTAATAGTATACCTTCTGGTTATTAGCCTATTATTAGGAATTGGAAACATCCAACATTAAGTAGATTGTGAATTGATAAAACATTGGGAGAAAAGCTTAGAAATGGAAAGTTTGTGCCATCAGATCAAATTTCTGTACTTTAATAACTGATCACTCTGGGTTGACTGACTGAGCCAGCTGAGACTGGGGCTTTTGTTTTCCCAGCAAGAAGCAAGTAGGCCTAGATTTTCACAGGTCTGGCGCTCTTCTTATATGGTAAGGTACGAAGTATAATCCCCGACTTCCCAGGTGTTGAGCGACTGGCAGTGTTTCATAGGGCTGGTATCGAGATTCAACTTGCTCTGTTGCCTCTTTACTGAAAAGTTCATCTTCTATATCTCCTTTAAGAAGGAATAGACAGCAGAAGCAGGATCTTTTCCCTAAATCTTAGTCCCACATTGTGTAACCCCTGAGTATCCTGACCTTTCCCTGTCACCTGAGACAGTAGGCTTGTGCGGTCCTTGGGGAGTCTTTACTTTGCTGACGCTACCTACTGAGTCCCTCCTCTTCCAGTTGTGAATCTTGGTGGATGACAAGTAGGGAGTGAGAGTGAACCTATCTTGAACAATCAGCTTGTATTCAAATCCTGGCTTTTCCTTTTGGGGCAGGACTCTGCATTGGAGCCTGTGAATGGGGAGGTAGTGGATGACACCATTAAGGCCTCGCTTACAACTGAGGAGGAGGACTCCCCCAGTGAAGGTGTGGAGGAAGAGCTAAAAGTCCCGCCTCTCAACTCCAGTGGAGAGACTGCGGTGACTCTGGTTCCACCTGTAGCAGAGTCTTCCAGAGCTCCTGAGGCTACACCAGACAAGGTAAGGCAGAGACTACCGTACCTTTCATAGGGAAAGTTTGCCAGTATAGGTGCAGTTATGTAGAGCATAAGAGGATTCAAAATCTTCTCCACCTTAGTGTGTAGTCCTTTAAGAAGATTTTACACATAAATTTTTATTTGTCTTTCAGGGTTCAAGTCTGCCCTCACCCCACATCATGTCTACTTTATAGTAACAAAATGAGCTACTGTTCTGGTAGCAAAATGTTTTATGTTCAGGAGATAGGCTAAAGAAAGCTTGGTAGGATATTTAAATTAACTTGGTTAGTTTGGAATATTTCAATTTATGGCTAAAAGACAGGTGTTGTGATACTGTCTAAGTGTCTTGCTTGGTTGGTGAATAAATAAAACTCCCATTGCCCTTAATGCTACTGTCTAAAGAAACCAGTCAGACTTAGTGAGGGTAGCACGGCGTTGTCCCAAGAGATTCTTTGGTCTGGCTCCAGCAGCACCAAAACTGAGAGGCAGCTGATGGCTTGGTAAGGAGCCGAAGCTTAACGTGTCTGGGATATTCTTTGAGGCAAAATGATTTCTTCTAAGAGTTTGTTGTATTAAACTTGCCATGAGATAATTTTGAAGAAACTGAATTTGGCCTAGAATATGTACTCATGCTTAACAGAAATAATGAGTACTGAGTTCTTTATGCAGTAGTTCTGGGACTCACTTTAGAACTGTATTGTGAAACTCTTCTCCAAGCTTTGTTTTTGTATGTTTTTTTTTCTAGACTTCATCTGTTACTGACTCAGAAATGTTGACAGATCAAGCCTCATCTGATGATAAAGGACATACTGCAGAAAAGCTGTCTCTAGTTTCAAAAAAGAAAACACATTTAGGGAGCTCAGACAGTGTTGCCACTATATCAAATGAAGAAAAGCCTGACAATGATTTCCCAAATTCTGTAGCAGCAGAATTTCCTGAGGAACCAGTCTCTGAGAATTTATCACCCAACACAGCTTCCTCATTGGAAGATCAAGGTGAGGAAGGGGCATCTGAGGCCCAGGAGCCATCTGCTGCTCAGAGTTCTCTGATAGAGGTAGAACTTGAAGATGTGCCATTTCCACAGAATGCAGGACAGAAGAACCAGTCAGAGGAGCAATCTGAAGCATCTTCTGAGCAGCTGGACCAGTTTACACAGTCAGCAGAGAAAGCTGTGGATAGCAGCTCCGAGGAGATCGAAGTGGAAGTGCCTGTAGTAGACAGGCGAAATCTGAGAAGAAAGGCCAAAGGGCATAAAGGACCTGGCAAGAAGAAAGCTAAGCTGACCTGAGGGAAGAAATGCAGATGATAAATCTTCTTTGTATCATAGTTGTTTTTAAACCATGGTAATTAATAAAGAGCATGGGGCACAGGACAGATTCTAACATCTCAATTTGAACTTATTTACAGATGCAGGCTTTCTCTTTCCTTCAGGACCGTTTATCTTTCCTTCATTCACCATTCTTTTTAATTTTTCAGGCTATTTTCTGTAAGTAACTTTTATTTTATGAACCATGTGTCAATTTTGGGAATCCAAGTCATACATTTTTCTTCAGCAGGTGGAACATCTAACCATTGATATTTTAAAAATACAAATTTAAAAAACTAGCACATTTTGAACATAGAAATCTTTTATACTAAGTGTTTAATGATAAAACTTGGCAAGGGTTCTCAAACTTATCTTAGTATCAAAATCAATCTCCATTTTTTTAAAGTGTAGGCATATGTAAACAAAATGTGTCAGTTAACTATAATCTCAAGTGAGAGGGCAAAAAATAGTTTATGGTCAGTGGTTTATGAAATGACTGTTTTGGTTTTTACTTATTAGTTGTAGATGCAGTTTCTTCAACATCTGTGAAGTACACACACAGTCTAGACTTCGTATCTTCTGGTGTTAACAGTACTGTTAGAGATGTAATTGTTGCGTGGGTACATACTGTAGAATTCCACCTGAAGTATTAGTTTGCTATAATTTTTTTCTCTGTAAATTTGCAGGTACTGAAAAGTACACTTTTATCTTTAATCTGCTAAAGTCCTCAAGTAATTGCATTTAGCACGTAGTTTAATTTGGACTGTGCTCCTGATCACAGATACTGCACACATATGCACCCCTACCTAAGCCTTAGTTATTCACTGTGGCTCTTGTCCAAAGACCCCCATCTAGCTTGCCAGATGTACCCTTGTGTCCACTTTGGATAGGTTCAGACCTGTACCCCACCCACTGTCTTTAGACCTAGATGGCAGGAGTAAAGCTGCCCTGTGAGATGTGTAAATGCCTAATTTCTATCTGATTCTGTTGTCTCTGTGGGTCTTGTATACTTTAGATGTATTCTGAGTATTGATTGCAGGCTACTCTGTATGTGTACTTTATTGCAAGAGCATTTGATATCTTAGAGAAAAAAACTTTTTGGGAGGCTCAGAGTTTATGCTCAGTTCAGTCAGGTGATCTGGTGATGTTTTATGTTACATATTGGGATGCTGGTATTTTAGAAAAGTCTAACTCAATTACACTCTTTAAGCAGACCAAATAACAAACTCTTTTATGATGTTAGAATACATGCACTTACCTGTTGTTTGATTTTTTGGTTAGACGTTGTTAGATGATTTCATTTTAAGTGAAGATTATACTTTGGCCATTCTTCTCAGTAAATGCTAAGTTAACTCTAGTGAATTTGCCAAATGCTGATGCTCTTTTACACATCTAAAGAAACTTTTGTTAATACCTCAACCGGACATAGTAACTGAAGAGTTTAAGATTCAGAAACTTAAAATCTAATTTTCATTTTTAATAATTTAAATTTTTTGAGGGTTTTTTTTGGTATTGTTTCTTTTAAATGAGTGATTTTAAGAGATTACACTCACTGGCAGCTCAATGTGTGAATGTCTCTTGAGTTAAAGAAAAATACTCACCTATCACACTGGGGTATACTTAACCAGGCTTGTTTGATATAAACAGAATTCAAAGCAATCTTGAAACTTTTTGTTCAGCACACAACAAAACTTGTTACTTACTGTCTGTGACAGAAGTTAAAGTTTAGAGAACAGAGTGAAAAGCTAGGTCATAGGGAAAACGTCCATATTCAGAAACATGTTGGTTATGTAAAATTTATAAAATTTTTGTTCAGTAGGGAATCTAAATTAACTTAGTTTTTATAAGGCATTAGGAAGACTGCTGTGTCTTCAAGCAGCTACTGAATGTTCAGTCACATTCTAGTCTCCTGTGAACTGGTACTTCCTCTTTATATGTGGAGAGGGCAGTCCCCTTTTGGTGTATATACATATATATTTCCTTATGTAACATAGAGCAGATGAGTATTAGCAACATTTTAATTCTACTTTCAAACTTAAACTACCAGTAGACCATAGAAATTAATTTGTTGTAAAGCTCTTTTACAACTTTTAAGGATGAGAGATTCTATTATGATTTTTAAGTAAAATCTAATGGCATGACTTAGAATGTAAGTCTTCTACATGTGTCCACATTCTACTTTCATGTTTCCATTGGATTGCAGGGAGTAAGAGGACATCTAGTCATCAGTGGTCTCCTTTTAACAGGTGACCACAGCATTACCTAATGGTTGTGAGTTTTGAACAGTATACCTTCAAGCCCTTTACAACTAACCATCTGCTCCAAGGTTGTCTTCCTTTGGAATTACCTTCTAAGGTGTGGTCACACCAGCAAACTGAAACAGATTTCCATGTAAATAAAGAATTTATAGTAACACTACTCATATGTAACTGTATTTTAGAAAGCAGCCTCTGCCTTTTATGTCCACTAGCAATCCGGTGTTTTGGGTGTGGTCTGTTACAGACATGCATCTTTCATACTTCCTGTCATGCTGTTTTGTACGAGATTGTTTGCTATTTTTATTCTAAAAAAATAAGCAAACGTACTTTAGCAATACCCACTGATTACCTGAAGTCAATCTTCCTCTTACCCTATGTAACTTAGACAAGTGAGTACACATTACCCATTTTTATTGGTGGAAAATGGTAAAATCTAAGTGTAGGAAGGGTCCTGAAGCGATTTTGTCTGTCCTGAAGGGTCATTTTCCGAGGAACTAGCCTTCCTTTCCCCTTACTATCTATATATGTTATAAAACTTACTAAAAGAAATGTTATATTAAAACGTTATATTAATCAGAGTACCAAGTCTTACTGGAGAACTTATGGTTTGTTTCCTTGCTAGGTTTTCCCCCCCTTAATGAAGTAGTAATTAAACCTATATTTTGTGATTGTTTTCTAGTCTGTTTTATAAACCCCCCTCCCAATTTCATTCACTTAGATGTGCATAGATACTGTGTTAGACATTGAATGATCTTGTTAAAGGCACAACTAGTCACACTGGCTGTATTATGAAGGCAGACTTAAAAAAAAAATAAACAATTTAAAGCAATGTGGTGATTATAGATTAATGTAATATATACTTTCTAAAGCTCAAAGTCATTATGATCACATGATTCATATATCACAAAAGAGTGTGGATTAAGCTATAGCCCCAAATGACCTTTTAATCTAATTGACTGCCACATCTCAGGGCATTGATATATAATCTAGAACTATCTAAACCAAATTTTAACATCTTTGTGGCAATATAAATGCACTCCTTATATTTAGAATTTAAAAAATGATATACTTGAGTTCACTGAATTGCATAAAGTATTAAAGTGAAAAAGTGAGTTGTGATTTTTCAGTCTAATTTACCTTTAATTATATCTTTAGTATTTTATGAAATACTAGCTTTTTTTTTTTTTAAGGATTAATACTAATGAGGTGGAAAGTTTCCTAGCCCACCCAATAATTCCATTTTCATTGACCTTTATATATCTACACTGGTGACTTCAGTAATGACAGGCTTGCGTTGCTGTGTGCCCAGTCTTTAGTACATATATACTTGCATGTATGCTTGTTATTCAGGCACTAAATGTTAATTAACACGTAAGCCCTTAGGCCCCAAATTAAAGACCCAACTGTAAAACGGGGCACTTTTTATTTTTCTTTACAATTTAATAAATACTTCTTGATGACTGCACATGGGGGTAAGGCAGCTTGGTGGTTCAGAAAGATCACAGCGATGGTATTTTTCCAACGGTGTGGAGTCTGTGGTAGTGATTGGAGTGGCTTGTATGAAGTCACTGCTAGACCAGCAAGACCGCATTGATGCACCCATCATTTTCAGGATTGTTGGTAACTTGGGCATACTTTCCTAAGGAAAACCAAACGCAAAGAAGAAAAACAAAGATTTTAACAAAAGTAATTTTAAAGAATAAAACTTTTTGTCTTCAAGTATTTTTAATTACCACATTCATATAAAGAAACAAGCAGAAGATAAGCTAATTCAAGATCAAGTTGTACTCTAAGTTTATGTAAACAGTGTTCACAAAAATGTCAGCTAGGTTCATTTATTAATATATTAATGTCTATTTTCCCAAGATGACTTTTCTTTTAATGAGTTTCAAAAGAACTTAATGACCTTTTAAAAACAGTATCTTCCTTCTCAAAAATAAATAAATAAATAAATAAATAAATAAATAAAGTTTAAGGATAATCTGGGAAGTAGAAACTAAATCAATAAAAGAATTTTTTTCTTTCCTCTTCTCTCCAACCGTCTAACTTACTTAGCTCTTCTACATTAGAAAGAAACTTGTTATGTATGTTTAATACTCAGAAAAGTGTTTTCATTGGGTCTACAGGATAATAACCCATATTTAAATTTTTACTTACCCCAGATAACCTTGCCTCCTTGTGTCACAAGGCCCAACTCGCTCACATTCACTTCAATAACTGTACCTTTGGTGATTACACCCAGAGTTGTATATAATGGGGATGATGGATTCTTTTTTACACCTAGTATTGGCAGGCAAAAGGTAGCTTTCAGCTCAGGATGCGTGACGTGGGCTTTTTTGAAACGCAGACCCTAGTAAGTCAAACACAGGAACGAGTCCCAACGGTCAATAGGGCCTCAGAATCCACCGTTCCTAATCATCTCAGCTAGGGGGTGAGTAGTGTCTTAAGAGTGTCAGATAAAAACGCTAACATTCCTACAGGTTAAAAAGCTCAGTGCATAGGAATAAGGATACAGATTCCAAAAATGGTTTTCCCACAAAAGAATGCCCTGTCAGTACTTGTAGAATCCTTTTTCTAGTTATCACACTTATTGAAGCTTACTACATGGCAGATGCTACACCATAGTTCACAAGCTCACTTACACATGGCAATCTTATTCAAGCCTTCCACCTCACAAGGGTCTGCAGGCTTGAGTTTTGTTTACAGTTTAAATCATATGGTAATGGAATCAAACCTTTAAGTTCCAATTTCAGGATTCCAAGTAATTCAGCCACTTTGAAAGATAGGCAAGAAAAGGGGACTGAAGCTGTTAGCTTTCTTTACGTAGTAATATGGTTCAAACCGGAGACTACTTAGAGGTCTTTGTTACAGAGACGTCACCCAGGCACCCGAATGGCGGAACACTAGGCATTCTTGCCGTATTCTTACCTGTGTGGGGATGGAAGAATAATAACTGCAATTAAGTATTGGGCTAATTCTACGAACTTTTCTCCCCTAAAAAAATGCTACCAAATGTACTACAAAGACCATGACTACAAAATCAAAATCAGGGAGTCATGATACAGTCCAAGAGTGAATAGACATTCTGGAGAGGAGCAGATGGCTAGATAGTCCCTGGTCAGAAACTGAACTGGGAGGATGAAAACTGCACTGTTCAAGTGACAGCACGGCTGTTAGTGGCCGCAGGCAGCATTTTAGTCCACAGCATTAAGATTGAGCCTTATCAACAGCACCAGCATTCATGTTTTTGAAGCAGGCTAGACTTACGGTTGTATACTAAATCTTTGTGAATGGATCCTGAAAAAAATTTCAGTTCCATTATTTTCAAAGCAGGAGTAGAAATTTTGGGTGAGTGGGTGGGAGAAGTTTGTTGAAAATAATATTATTGCTATCAACAGAAATTAAGTTACTTTCATAGTCCCTTATAAAGACAAAGTAGTTGCATATAGGATGTACTCAAAAGCAGGAAAAACATTATTTCACTAAATTTCAGCTGAACAGTCCCATGTTTTTGGTCTTTTGGCTAAGACCAAATATAGACAAATGTTCCTTTGTCTAATGGATTGGTTTCGAAGGTCTGTGTTTGAGGGCTGCTCTTCAGGCATATAGCAGCTCACTTATTGAATAAGGAAAATACAGGTATAAAAAATGAAAAGTCAGGGCTGGAGAGATGGTTCAGCAGTTAAGAGCACCGTCTGCTTTTCCAGAAGTCCTAAATTCATTTCCCAGAAGCCACATGGTGGCTCACAACCATCTATGATGAGATCTGGTGCCTTTTGGCGTACAGGTGTACATAAAGACAGAGCACTCACATACATAAAATAATAAATCTTAAAAAAAAAAGAAGGATCTAATGTATCATGTTTAAATACAAAAATTCACTGGCAATGTGTCATAAAAATTCTGTTATGATTCTGAAGTTAAGATTTAGCCTACATTCATGGAAAAATGGTATTTCCTACTGATGACTTAAATTAACAAAAATAGCACACAATACTATAAAAGCTGTTTTTCACACCAATTTTAGTAGTTTCAGGAAGCTGTAATAAGCTTTATCCTGCTTAACAAGGAGCTAACATTAAGTCACCATATTCCTATAGAGACTTACCATTGGCCTGATGAACCTTTCATATTTAGGTGGTTTTCTTGTAAAACCGTCACCAACAAAGCAGACTTTAGTAACCATCCTCTTCCACGCCTTCTTTTTTCTCTTTCCTGTTCGGATAACCTTCAATACTTCTGTTTCTCCTTGGGCCCGGACTTTGGGTAGAGGGACTTCCCATTTTCCCTAAAAGTGTAAGTTTATGTTGTCAGAGAAAGTAAGAATTAGTCAGTGTTCTTAGTTATACAAAGTAGAAGATTCACTTTCCTCTAACAGTTCAACACACTGTCCACTGACTCTTCACAAGTCATCATTAGCCAAAACCAGTTAAGTCTGTGTATCACGGTTTGGTTAAGTTAAACTCTTTCTTTTCTTTACTTTTTTCTTTGTTGTTGTTGTTGTTGTTTTTTAAGACAGAGTTTCTCTGTGTAGCCTTGACTATCCTGGACTCACATTGTAGACTAGGTTGACCTCGAACTCAGAGTGATCTGCCTGCCTCTGCCTCCCAAGTGCTGGTATTAAAGGCGTGCCCCACCTTGCCTGGCCTTATTGGATTTCTTAAATAAATCTACAAATTGCTGGTTAAAAATATCTACTCTTTCTATAGTGGGGTAGAATTTCAGCAGGTTTGACAGTAATTGTAAAAGGTGGGCTAAAAATGCTGAATTTTAAAGTTAAATCCCTTTGAAAATTTTCCATTCCAACCAATTTGGCCCTGTAAAGCAAGAAGAACAAAGTTGTGGTTTTCTCCACAATAGCACAACATTAGGAATTTTCAAATGAAGTCATTAGCTATTGAATTTTTAAGATCCACTGCTTTGTTTTTAATTATTAAAATGAAAGGCATGTGACATTCTAATGGCTTTATAAGGTCTCATGTGGACCAAGTTGGCTTCAAACTTGCTTTGTAGCCAGGGATGGCCTTGAACTTCTGATCCATCTGCCTCCTCCACCCTCGAAGTGCTGGGATTACAGGAATGCGAGGTAAATACTATTATCAACTGAACTATATCTTCTTAAATTCTAAAATTCTTTCAACCTTGGGGGGCAAGCTTATTTCCTAACCCAGCTATCACACACACACATAACTGAGACTCTTTTTTATTATAAGGCTTCACAACACAGTCTTGAGCAGTTAAAGTCTGTTCTTTATCCTCTTTGTTATTTTGTCTTACTCCCAGCAAACATGCCAGCGATATTTGCACTTTGCAGCTTTCTTTGGATCCAGCTCCTTCCTCCTACCAAACTAAATATACAAAATTGGGGCTGGAGAGAAGGCTCACTAGTTAAAGAGTACTTGCCGCTCTTGAGAGAGCCTGGGTTCAGTTTCCAGCGCCCACATTGTAGCTTGTAACAGTCAATGATTCAAGTTCCAAGGGATCTGACATCTGGCCTTTGTTGACACCACAGGGTGCCATAAACACACATGCACAGGCAAGCACACACATTAAGCAAATCTCTTAAATCCTCATCATCAAAATTTAAAAAAATTACAAACCGTTCTAAGACTTCACTAGTGGAACTAACTTACTGCCTTTAATAAACCGGAGACAAAACTAGTATTTCAAATTTCCATTTAAATATTTCAAGCAAAACAAGACTGTTTTCCCTTACCGCCTTCTCTTTCCGTTTCTGCTTAATCATGTTGGACAGCACTTTGGCTCTGGACTGTCCCTCTCTGTCCAGCAGGTAGGCAGGCACGGCTCCCTGTGGCGTCTTTTCGTCATTCTTCTGTTTGGTGTTTCTCTTTTCATGCATCTTAATGCTATCAGAAAGTAAAGAGGCTCAGCCCGTGTTTAGTACTTGTTACCTGCTTAGGAGAATTAGGCAGAACCACTTACGTCTTTTTCATTTGTATTTTCTCGGCATGGCGCTGTTTATGGTAGAGCTTAGCCTTCAGGCCAATCATTTTTTTGGCCTTCTTTGAACGTTCATGGGCCTCCCGACTTTCTTTCTTTCTCTTTTTCTCATGGTAATCCAAACGATACCCATATCGTTTACGGTGTAATTCAATATATTCATTTTGTGGCTGTAATGATTCAAGAAATGTTATTTTAATTTTCCTAAGTACCGACAAGATTATTCTAAGATTTTTACATAGCATATAAAGTAGATAAGACTCACACTATCCAAAGCTTTAATGACTCTAGCAATATTAACCATTCATATGATAAAAGCTAAATGTATTTTGACCTAGGACCGTGTTCATACGTTTACACGTGTATGACTCTTAGGGAAAAACTATATATAGGGCTACTGAGCAGTAAAAAGGTGCGATGCGACTGATGCTTATTACAGAGTTATTATCACAAGTCTCAACTCTATTCCATTAGGCTGGCACTGAGGCTACGCTAGCTAGATCCGGGCTTCCATAGTGAATTCCGTCTGTCTTGCTTACGTTCTCGGTCCTGAACTGAAGTTAAGCTTTGGTTCGCGGACTCTACACCGCGCTCCACACAGCAACCCAGTTCCGCCTACCACGGTCCTCACGCCCCCACAGCCCAACCTCGCTAACCCCCACGCCCTCCGCCGCCAGCGCTTGAGTCGGCCTCCTTACCATGTTGACAGCCGCGGAGCAGCTGGCCGCGACCTCCCGGGTGCCAAAAACCTCTTAACTTCTGGATCTTACTGGTCCACGAGCCTAGCTCGCGTAGGCCGGAACGGGAAAAGGAAGTCCTTTAAGTCGGCCGAGTGGAGCGCGTATATGCCACACACCAGTTCCGAGCCGGCTTTCCGCTCCCAGGCAGAAGAGCGGAAATTGATAGCCGGCGACTTTTAGGTGATGCACCACCGGAAATGGCGCAGCGTCCTTCTCAAGCTACGAACTTGGGAGGTTCGTGGGTACCTCCTGCGGGTGTGAGGGCGGTTGTGGCGGTGGCGCGTTGTAACACGAGGCCGCTGCAAGTTTCGGAGTAGCCGGTGCCTCTCGCTCCTCGCTTTCAGGCGGAGAGAAGCTAGTCGTTACCGCGCAACCAAGCGCCCCGTGGGGGCCGCGGTCTGGCTGGTCTGGCACTGCTGACCTCGTACCTGCGGCTGACAGTGAGGCACAGAAGCCCGCCACGGGGTCTCCAGACCCCGGCCCTTCACGTCTGCTAAATTTGCAACGTTTTTTTTCTTCATCCTTTATCAGGGGTGACTTATATTTTTGTTTCTCTCCTGTTGCTAATGTATGCACGATTAATTGAAATTTATTATAAAGAAAGTAAAACTGCTGGGCTAACTGCCGGAAAACGAGTTCTTGAGGTTGGTTTTTTTTTTTTTTTTTAATTCCCCGAATTAGGGCTAAAAGGACTTGAAGCTGTGGGTAGGAATTCCCAAGACAGCACATCTAATTAAGGTCAGTTTTATCCTTTGGAAGAAAATTGGTTTTGGTCATCTTATTTTAACGTATATGAGTGTTTTTTGCCTATGTGAATATGTGCGCATGGTTGGGAGTGCTAGTGGGTGCTGGAAATTGAACCCGGGTCCTCTGGAAGGACAGCCCCTAAAACCCTTAACCGCTGGGCCATATCTCCAATCCCCAGTTTTACCTTTTTACTGTAGTCACAGAAGCTCCCTAATTAACTAGAAGTTTGAAGCTACCAAAAATTGGAAGTATTCATCACAGGAAGTCTTAATGCTTGGATCCGGGCTGTCTTTAAGTCCCCAAAACGTGATTTAAAAAAAAAAAAATCGAGAACTAAAATTAATTGGCAGTCGTGTATTTCCAGGTGCCGTAAATGAGGTAGCCTCTTTTGCCTACTTTAGGTGTTTGCTTTGATTTCACAGTTTTAGTGAAGTCCCCCTTGGCACACCTACCCATAACTGCCCCATTTCCCTTTGTGGCTTAATTCTTTTCTAAAGCATCTATGACAGTAGGATGTTGTACAAGAAGTTACTTCAACCTGAGCCTCGGATTCTTGCTCCTCTTCCCAGCCATCACAGCAGACAATCCCACACACATGGCACACATCCACAGGGACACGCATGAACACAAAAAGACAGGATCTCTCTGTGTAGCCTTGGCTGTCCTGGAACTCTGTAGACCAGGCTGACTTTGAACTTACAGAGATCAGGCCGCCTCTGGCTCCTAAGTGCTGGGATCAAAAGCGTGCGCCGCCGCCACCACCACCACCACCCTGCTAGTTTGAAATCTTTTGAAATTACTTGTGCCGGAAATAGGTTTTGTAATGAAAATAAGGTTGATAGCTTGAGATCTTCTATTCAGTATAAAGAGAAAAAGCAAATGTAATAGCAAGGACTGATGTTAGTAAGAAACATTTTACCTAATTCATATGTGGTACTTTTCTAAGAGATGTTAGATATGACATAAATTTGAAATAAAGTGTATTATTCAGGAGACATCCCTGCATGATAATAAATACATTTGGAATACAATCTGGAAACAGCATTTCTTGAGAGAGGGAACCTACAAAGCAGGCTCTCCCACAGTTAGTCCAATACTAAGAGCTTAATTTAAGGTCATTTGAACTTGGTGCTGTCAGTTCTCCTTTCCTATATTATGTCTTAGTGATGTTATTGTTTGTTTGTTTGTTTGTTTTGAGACAGAGTTTCTCTGTATGCCTGGCTAGTCTCAGCAACATCTTAAATTCTGCTTGCATTGACGTACATTTTATGATTTTGTTGTTAAGTGTCCCATGATTTGTTTTATGTATTAAACTTTATTGACATGATTAAAGTAAGTGTCTTACACTTACCTATTTTTCTGTCTATCTATTTTGTCTGCCAGTATACATTTGTGTATGGAGGTCCGAGGACAGTTTACGGCAGTTGGTTCTTTCCACCCTGTATGTCCCAGGGATTGAGTTCAGGTTGCTGAGCTTGGTCGCAAGTGCCTTCATCTTTTGAGCCATCTTGGTGGCCCCACTCATGTAAATATAAAAATCATTAATAGCACCATTGAGCTCTTCACAGAAAGTCTTAGTATTGGTAGGCTGTCAAGCTCACAATAAATGGTGCTAATTTTCCAGAGTTCTCATTGTCATTTAAAAGCTTGAACTTGCTGGGCGTGGTGGCGCACACCTTTAATCCCAGCACTCCGGAGGCAGAGGCAGGCGGATCACTGTGAGTTCAAGGCCAGGCTGGTCTACAAAGTGAGTCCAGGACAGCCAAGGCTAACACAGAGAGACCTTGTCTCAAAACAACAACAACAACAACAAAAACCAACCAACCAAGCAAACAAAACAACAACAACAACAAAACTTGAACTTGTGGTAATATTTAACTAGTAGTTGCTTTCTTTCTAAACATCTTAGTCTAAATATCTTAGTTTGTCTATGAATAATCCTCTAAGCGTACAGTGCTCCATTCAAAAAAGTGGCAGATTAGCCCCAACACAATCAGTTAACAGCTTTGATTTCACTGACTGTAAATAAGTGTGTTGAGCTGAGTGTGTTGGTGCACAACTGTAATCCCAGCACTCAGGAGGGGAGAGGCAGGTGGATGACTGTGAGTTCAAGGCCAGCCTGGTCTAAAAGTGAGTCCAGGACAGCCAAGGCTATACAGAGAAACTCTGTCTCTCGAGAAGAAAAAAAAAAAAAAAAAAAAAAGAAAAGAAAAGAAAGAAAAAGCAAGTAAGTGAGTAGTTACGGGCTGAGATTTAATTGAGGAAGTTTTATTGAATCAAGCTTATTCTTTTAAAAAATAGGATTTTTATTTGTGACATTTATACAGGCATACAATGAACTTTGATCATACTCTCTTCCTAGATCCATCTTCTACTCTGACAGTTATATTTGTCCTTTTAGATTCAAAATGTTTTTAAATTTTTTATTTTAATTTTTAGCTACGTATGTGTGTTGGTATATGCACATGAGTGCTACTGCTCGTGGCTGTGGAGGTCAGAGGTGTCATATCCTCTGGAGAGAGACTTAGAGACATTGGTGAGCTACCAGTGTGGGTGCTATGCTGTGCCTGAACCTATGTCCTCTACAAGAGCAGCATGTACTCTTAACCATTGAGCAAACTTCATTCAGTCCAACACGCATGTTCTTGATTGAATTTGTTAACCTGATTGTGCCTGTGTCTCTTGAGCAAGGACAGTGTGTAAGCTTGTTTCTGTTGGTGACACTGGGTCTGTTACATTAGGAACTGGAGAGGGAAGATGAGGTCAGAACATTGACGTTTGGAATAGCTTCAAGATGCACTTCGGAAATAAAGCACAGGATGCGTTGACTTCGGAGATAGCATGCAGGTTTAGGAGGAAGGTAGTTACAGCGTGACTTCCGGCATAGTGGATTTAGCATTGCCTCTCATGTCCAAGGTGTTCGATACTGTGTCCTCTTCTCACACTTTTGATCTTGTGCTTTAAGCCCAGGGAAAACTTGGTAAATGTGGGTTTAGGGGCTCATTGTAGTGCTGAAGTCAAACCGAGGGCCTTGGCATGCTAAGCAGATGCTCTTCCTGGGTTAGCAAAGTAAAGGTCCTCTGTTTCTATAGTCACAGGAAGGCAGCTGGTTTTGTTATAACTTTTACCTGTGTTATTTTCACATATTTATTGTTTAAAAATTCAAATAGATAGTCTTTGTTGTCGGTGAGACACTACCAAATTTCCATGAGAATTTTTGTTGTACTTAATTCTATATATTTACCTAAAATATATTTTTATTTGCTTAATTTGTAAAGTTTCAATAAATGTGCTTTAATTATGTCTTGAAGCTTTGTTAGTTTGTTTTTTGGCAGGGATTGGTTTGGTTTTTCTTTTCATACAGAGTTTTACTATGTAGCCCAGGTGGCCTAAAATTTGACAAACTTCTCTCTGCTTCCTGAATGCTAGGATTATGGCATCTACCAAACTTTCAGACTTCCATCTCTTTCTTTAAGAATTAAGGCGTTATGGGGGACTGGAGAGATGACTCAGCGGCTAACACTGACTGCTCTTCCAGAGGTCCTGAGTTCAATTCCCAGCAACCACATGGTGGCTCACCACCATCTATAATGAGATCTGGTGCCCTCTTCTGGCAGATAGGCAAATAAGCAAACAAATTAATCTTAAAAAAAAAATTAAGGTGTCTTTTTTAAAGAGATGGGGACAGTTTAAGCTTAAGAACTATGTGTTTCATTTAGTACAAATTTTTACTTTTTGAATGATGCATTGAGATTTTGGTAGCTAAAATTATTCTAAATTACTTTCTAAAACATACAATTTTATTTTTTATATATGACTTACTGACTTATGTTTACTTTTATAATTTTGTTTGTTTGTTTCTTTTTTCAGAGATAATATTTTAGAGGACCACAATGTTTACCAACTGGAGAATTTTTGCATTGAATAATCAGAAAGTATTCAGTGTGCACATTAATGTAAGTGATTCTTACAAACATGACTTTGTTGATCTAATTATTTTTTCTTAGAGGCTTAGTATAGCTCATCATTCCAAATTTAGTTTGACTAAAATACCTTAATTTATTTGGAAATGCAACTTAAAAATTTCCTTCACAATAAAAAGAGCAACAGGGGGGCTGGAGAGATGGCTCAGTGGTTAAGAGCACTGCCTGTTCTTCCAAAGGTCCTGAGTTCAATTCCCAGCCACATGGTGGCTCACAACCATCTGTAATGTGATAGGGCACCCTCTTCTTTCTTGCAGGAGTACATGCAAGCAGAGTACTGTATACATAATAATAAATAAATACATTTTAAAAAAAAAGAGCAACAGATAAAATGAAGTGCTATTCTCATGAGGTAGTACAATGTCAAGTGTTTTGAAGGAGCCTGGCGATTTCTGTCGCTTCCAGGAATGGCAGTAATAATGCTCACCCTTACCTGCTAATTTATACGTATCTGTAGGTTGAAATGTCTGTGAAGTAGTTTTGTGATGTTATATCAAGATACAACATCATTATTAAATAGTTGAGGCATAGCTTTCTGCAGAGCTGTTGGAGGCCGATTTCTGAGGCAGTTTGACACTTGCCTCATGTTCATGAATAACATCTTACTTACAAGCTTTCTAACACTAGACCTCTACATATAATTTTGTAAACTCGCATTTTCATAATGTGCTGCTAATACAAACCCTCAAGTGGCACCATGCCTCTGCCATGCACCTGCTGGGCCTGAGCTTGTCTGGGCTGCTTCTCCTCCAGCAGTGAGCCAGCACGGTGCTGTGGAGAGCCTGTACCCAGGCCGCGCAGGCCGGTCATTAGCTGTCAATTCATTTTGCTAGTTCAAAATTACTTGAGTAGCATTCTGAGGAATATGTGCTTCCATTGTAAGAGTAGATGGAGCTTCTTGTTACACCGTGGAGGCTGGCCTCAAGCTCCACACCTGCCTGCCTCAGCCTCTCATTTCTGGGATTACAGGCAACTGTCACTGTACCCAGTAAGAACATGCATTTTCTATTTTCTATGTTGTGTGTGTACTGCTAAAGTAAAATTAATGTCAATTTCTTTTTGTCTCTCCTAGACCATGTGTTACTGTAAAATAAAAGCAAATTTAAAGAGATCAAAGACTCAGGTGCCTCTTACGAGAAGCTACAGCTCCTCACCAGGTACAGATGCTAGATCCCTCCGGCTTTGGTGCGTTCTTGCTTTCTCCTCTCTCTCACCTTGTCTTTCACTTTCATTTTCCTGAAGAAGCTTGCTGTTTTAGAGGTTCCCAAACTATTTTAACTTGCTGGCTGTTTTCTTGAGGTTATTATGTGGGAGTGCTTTGGTGGATACTAACGGGACGGGTGCCAGTGGAGTTATGCTCCTCTTCTCCGGGGCCTCTGATGAGCTGAGCACAGGGACAGTGCGTGGGTTAGCAGCTGGCTCCTGACGTTAGTGTGGAGTGCCCCTCCTGTAAAACACTTATTTTTAGTTCATTGCTACTTTTCATATTAGCATGTCTTCTGTCAAAAGCGATTTACTGGAATTAACTTTGAAACAGAGGCTTGGTTACTTAACTGTCTGGACTAGTTTAGATGAGTTGATGGCTGCTAGGACCTGGACTGCCCGGGAACGGACCACTTCATGCCTCGCGGCCTGCCATCCTGTGTTTGACCTGAGCCAATAGCACTCAATGGAATAACACAGTTTTGTCCTTATTACCATACTCAGCATGTGCAGATAAAGACGTGAAATAATACTGATTGGCCGTTGATTTACAAGGACACATGGGTTTCATGGGCTGCATTGTTAGAATGTGCGTGCGCTTCTGTGCTCTGCCTCTGCTAATTTAACTGTAGCTTGTACTTTGTCTTTTGGTATTCAGACTGCCCAATGAGGTTTTAGAAATGTAAAATTGTTCTTATTTTAGAAATTCAGACTACCTGGCTTAACTAGCATGAAGGTAGAAATTAAATTCACAAGTAAAACTGTTGTTGCTTCAATATCACTGAAACTTAAGCTATCATGGAGTGAGCACTGTGGACACTTTTCATGTAGGAGATACATACGGCTCACATTAAAATTCTAGTACTAAGGAGACTGAGAAAGGAGGCTTGAGAGTCCAACTCCAGGCAGGATTACATACAAGACTCTGCCTCGGAAACCTGAGATAAAAATGAGGCGCAATGGTACACGCCTTTAACCTCATGATTCTGAGGAGGGAGACGCTGTGTGAATTTGAGGCCAGCCTGGTGTGCAAAGCAAGTGTCAGGTCAGCCTAGGCTTCATCGTGAGATACTGCCTCAACAAAACTAAGCCAGACCCAACCGGTAAAAACTGCCTAGCAATTTGGGAGCATTAGGATCCTCCAGCTTCTGTTGAGTGACTCTTCTCAGGCCATCCATCCAGACATCAGGCCTGGCACTGCTAAAGGGAGGGAGGTCCTAACCTGTATAGCAGTTCACTATCAGCTGATCACACTCCAAACGCTACAGACTTGAAAATGCAGGTCATGTGACTGCATGTTTGAATTGTTTCCTTTTATTTAGGATCTGCTGTTACCTTATATCATATTGCTATCAATACAAATTGTATAGTTCTGTAAGTAGAGGTGTAATTAGTAACTGATTGAAATAAATCTGTTATGGTTTACTTTGGTTTTTTGTTTTTTTGAGACAAAGTTTCTCTGTGTAGCCTTGGCTGTCCTGGAACTCCCTCTATAGACCAGGCTGCCTCCAACTCAGAGATCCGCCTGCCTCTGCCTCCCAAGTGCTAGAAGTAGAGGTGTGCTCAATCAGTAAATCTGTATTTTTTTGTTTTAAGGATTTGATTTAGAAATTTGTTTGTGTTGTGTGTGTTTAAAAAAAAAAGTTGCAGTAACTGGTTGTAGTAGCTGGTCGCAGTAGCACACGCCTGTAATCCCAGCACTCAGAGAGGCAGAGGCAGGTGGATCACTGTGAGGCCAGCCTGGCCTAAAGCAAGTCCAGGACAGCCAGGGCTACACAGAGAAACCCTGTTTCAGGGGAAAAAAAAAGAAATAGGTATCCAGAACTTGTACCATCAACCATAGCTTTCTTATATATTGGCGGAAAATTAATCCTAAGTAAGTGCATTTTATTGAGCTTTATTTTGCTTGATCTGGAATGTTGTATTTGCTTTCATTTATTTTGTATGTTTTCATTTATAAGTTGAAGTTTTTAAAAATAAAATTAACAGTTTAATTCTCCTCCTATTAGGCATAGTAGGAAGTGATGTCAAATCCCTTCACTCCATCGTTAACCCTCCTGTGGCTAAGTAAGTACTGTCATTGCACTGGCTTTCTATAGGCTGTTGTCCTGCCAGGCTTCACTAGTGACTCAGGTCATTTCTGTGATTTCTACATAAATTTTAGTATGTATCTCAAAAGATATTTTCTCAGTTAAATATTAAGACTTTTTTAATATTAAACTTTTAAAAAAAGATTTGTTTATTATTTATACGGTGTTCTACCTGCATGCCAGAAGAGGGCACCAGATGACATTATAGATGGCTGTGGGCCACCATGTGGTTGCTGGGAATTGAACTCAGCACCTTTGGAAGAGCAGGCAGGGCTCTTATCCTCTGATCTATCTCTCTAGCCCCATATTAAGAATTTTTAATGTAACAAAAACTAATATAAGATATTCCTAAGATTATAACTATCCCTTTATTACTTAGCTATTTTGCATGATAATGAGGTAGCATACATCAACAGGAGTGGGTCAGGAACAAGAGAGGGTGATGTCTGGTGAATATGACCAAAGTATATCACATTTATATATGAAAATGTCATAGTGCAGCCCATTATTATGTACATTTAATACATGCTGATAATATGTCAAAAATATGTTTTGTATTTATCTTTGTACATAATTACATATATTATAGGAATACTAATCACCTTTAACATTTCCACAGCATAGATAATTTGGTTATAATATGCACCTCATAATGTATGGCTTTTTCCTTCTTTTAAACAGAATTCGTAATATTGGAATTATGGCTCATATTGATGCAGGCAAAACTACCACCACAGAAAGAATTTTGTACTATTCTGGATACACGAGATCTCTGGGAGGTTAGAATGGATTCCTTCTCTCCCCAACCCCTGCTAGCAAAAGCATCTGGTTAAGACGTCAGCCAGAGTATGGCATGGAGTCTCTGACGTCTAAGCTACAGCATTAAGATAAGGTAGCTGTAACATCACCAAAGGGTCTTCTAGATTTAACTCAGCACTGAGTCCCCCAAGGCCGTCAGGGACCTCATTTGACACTGGTCTGCTGGAAGGTTTTATTAGGACAGAACCACATTTAGCATTAGGTGATTCTTTCTACAAGAGCCACCCTGGTGAGAAGACTCAACTACAGTTTCCGTGTGTGTGTGTGTGTGTGTGTGTGTGTGTGTGTGTGTGTGTGTGTGTGTAAGGGGGTGAGGGACTAGCCACATAGTTGACATACTTCTGTTGTCTGGTTTCTAGGAGGAAAAAAACCTGGAGAGTTAAGGTCAAATTCTTATATGGAAAAGGAGATGATTTTGCTAATTCTTAGCTCATTGTTAGGTTTTCTGAGGTCTACAATTTACTGCTCACTTGTAGCTTTTGTAAATTGTAGTTAATTCTCAGTAGACTTGCACATTGCGGGTGCTTTTTCCTCCCTTCCTAAGCTTCTGGAATAACAACTCATGAGACTCAAAATATATTTACAAATACCTAGGCCGTATAGCTAGGCTTTTCTCTGACTAGCTCATAACTTGAAATAACCCTTTACAGTAATCCACATTTGACCACGTGACTGCTTATAAGTACTCAAGTGCAGGCTAGAAAGATGGCTCAGAGGTTAAGAGCACTGACTGCTCTTCCAGAGGTCCTGAGTTCAGTTCCCAGCAACCACATGGTGGCTCACAGCCATCTAGAATGTGATCTGGTGCCCTCTTTGGGCCTGCAGGTGTACATGCAGCCAAGAGTGCTGTATGTATAATAGGTAAATAAATAAATATTTAAGAAACAAAACAAAACAACCCCCACAAGTGCTCAAGTACCCTGTGTCTGTCCTCTTCACAGCTTGCCATCCAGTCTCCCCACTCCTAGGTCCATCCCAGCATTCTTTCTGCCTGCTTGTTGTCCTACCTCCTGCTTTCTGCCTGAGCTATAGGCCAGCAAGATTTACTATTGACAGGTGAAGTTTCCATATAGACAGAAGATATTCTCTCAACATTTATACTTGTGTTCCCCAGAGCAGCCTTTTGGTTTTATTTGCATCAATTTTTCTGTGCATTCCTTTAACAGTTTTCATATGTGCATATAATGTATGTTTGCCCGTCATTATATTCTCTTGTCCCCCACACCTTTCTGCTGAACCCTTTCTTCCCAACGGGTCCATTTTAATTTTCATGTCTGTATGTGAGTATGTATGAGTGTGAATGGGTGGGAGTAGAGCTGTGTGAGTGTGCAAGTGTGTGTGTGTGTCTGTAAGTGTAAGAACGTATGTGAGTATATGAGTATGTGTGTGTCAGTGAGTTTAAGTAAAAGTATTACTTGCATGAGCATAGGTCAAGCAAGGGTTACTGTTTTTAAGTGGTGCTGGCTGAGTCCCATGATGGGTTCAAGAGGTCTAGTTTATAGTATGTTCCTACTGGGAGCCTTTTTCTTAGCTAATTGGAAACATAACAGATTGGATGCTTAATACAGGAAAAGAACATCAAGATGATGGTAGGTTCTTCAACATGTGGCCACCTGGACTGTTTGTGTGCTATTCTGCGTTAGTCAGTATATGGCTGACAGCATGATGTGGGCATGTCAGGCTTCTGTTGTTGCATGGGTTTGATGCTGCTGCTTCTCTCACACCTCCAGTTTGGATACTTGAAGTGAGTGTATAGTTTCTAAGTTTCAATTTTTAAAAATTGTAAAAACCAGTTTTCAGTATATTTGCAGTCAATATAGTTGTGTCCTTTTCCAATGTGATTGAGATGTTGGAGCTATTTCAGATGTTAGAATTCTTATTTAGGAATGTTTTCATGATCATGATTGGGTATTCCTAGTTTGGAAATCTAAAGCTGGGAATTGGAAATAGTTCAAACTCTGAAGCATTAAGAACTGATTTTAGGTTTCTTGTAGGGCCAGAAACTAGTTGTGCAGCGTGGTGACCCAGAGTTTGTTTTGTTGGTTAGAATATTAATCATAGGGAACAATATGAGTGAGATGTGGTGGTGTGCACTTTTAATCCCAGAACTAGGGAGGCAGAGGCAAGCAGAGCTAGCCTGTTCAGGTCTAGCCTGCACTGCAGAATGAATTCCAGACCAGTCAGAGCAGCACGGCATAATTAGAGTTGTTGCAAATACGTTTCTTTATTTTTCCTGATGTTGGTGTTGCGGGGGGTGGCGGGGCAGGGAGAGAGAATAAAGGGGAGTGAGTCGCCATTTTCGGGGTCTTCTATTGGTACAAGTGGTAGTATAATGGTGTGATAGCCTAGACTCATGAATTATGAATTGTAAAATTAACTTTCATGTGCTTATTGCCCATAAAATTTTTAATATAGTTTATTAATTTATTCATATTACAGCTCAATTGTTATCCCATCCCTTGTATCCTCCCATTCTTCCTTCCCTCCCATTTTCCCCTTACTCCCCTCCCCTATGACTGTGACTGAGGGGGACCTCCTCCCCCTGTATATGCTCATAGGGTATCAAGTCTCTTCTTGGTAGCCTGCTATCCTTTCTCTGAGTGCCACCAGGTCTCCCCCTCCAGGAGATATGGTCAAATATGGGGCACCAAAGTACGTGAGAAAGTCAGACCCCACTCTCCACTCAACTGTGAAGAATGTCCTGTCCATTGGTTAGAACTGGGTAGGGGTTCAATGTTTGCTGCACGTATTGTCCTTGGCTGGTGCCACAGTTTGAGCAGGACCCCTGGGCCCAGATCCGTCTGTCATAATGATCTACTTGTAGGTTTCTAGGACCCTCTGGGTCCTTCTATTTCCCCATTTTCCCTTGATTCTCTCACCTAGAGTCCCAATAGGAAGCCTTCTCCTCTGTCCCACTTTCCTGGTAAGCAAAGACTTTCTTGGGACATGCCCCTTGGGCTAAATTGCCTATAAATTTAATCAGAATAAAAGATGTAATTCAAAACTCATTTGAGTAAGCTTTCAGGATTAAGTTTAAGCATGGGTTTATACTAAAGAATTGTCCTCAGGCTTTATTTGCAGACAAACCCCTAGTCTGGAAAACTTAGCAGTCAGGGTTGCTTAACTTGGGAAGAATATTTTCGGATCTTCATGCATAGTGGCTGCTACTTGACATATCGGACTGGACTAGACTTATGGCCTGCGTTATGTCCTTGTGACAGCCTGGCAAGGGGACTTCTTTTGTGTTAGCTCTACTGTACAGACCAGGGTGATCAAGATGGCAGGGTTGAGAACAGAGTGAGGAGGCAGTCTAATCAGTGCACTTCACTGAGCTCCTCCTGGTCAGAGGTGTGGGGCACAGAGGGAGTAGGGACCCTCAAGTGCGGACTAAGCCGAAGGAGTGTGTGCTTTAGTAAAATTAGAGAAAAAGAAACAGCCAGGCAGTGGTGGCGCATGCCTGCAATCCCAGCATTCAGGAGGTAGAGGCAGGTAGACCTCTGAGTTCAAGGACAGCCTGGTCTACAGAGTGAGTTTCAGGACAGCCAAGGCTGCACATTGAAACCCTGTCTCAAAAACCAAAAAACCAAAACAAAAACAGGAAAAGGAAAGAAACTTTGTGACAGAATTACTAATCTTGCTGAAAATACTTTTTCTGTCATGAAGGTTTAATGTTCTATAGAAAAAATAAAGGGCTCTAAGTATTAAACTAAATATTTTGGGGTGCTTTTTCTCAGAGCAGATTAAGCTATCCTGGGGACATACTGAGAACCAGCAAGATGCCCTTGTTTTGAACTAAACTGTGGCCTCCTTTTCCTGATTAGATGTCGACGATGGGGACACTGTGACAGATTTCATGGCTCAAGAGCGAGAAAGGGGCATTACTATCCAGTCAGCAGCTGTGACATTTGACTGGAAAGGGTACAGGGTCAACCTGATTGATACCCCAGGTACGGTACAGCTTCACCGTGCGAGATGCTGCGTCACTTAGGCCGTTTCTGTGGAGTTTGTTTGTTGTGTTTTAATCATGGTCAAAACCGTTAAACTTCCTATCGTAACCACTTTTAAGTGTACGGCTCCATCCACATCACTGTGAAACAGAGCTCTAAAGCTTTTCGTCCTCTAGACTACAGCTCTGCACACAGTCAGCAGCGGCTTCATTTGCCCCTCTTCCCACCAGTCTGCTTCTTATGTATGTCCACGCAGCTGGCCTAGACACTTCCTGTAGGTGGAATCACACCGTATTTACCTTTTTGTGATTGGTTTATTTATTTCAATTAGTATAAAGTCTCTATGTAACAGGGATTTCTTCCTTTTAAGGCTGCCTAATACTCCGTGTGTGTGTATATGTGTGTCTTTATAGTATACATGAAGAATTGATTTTAGGATCCATGCAGATACCAAAATTTGTAGATGTTCAATCACTTAGAGAATGGTGTAGTATTTCTATATAACCTGTATGTCTCCTCTTGTATACCTACAGCATCTAATACAAGTAACTACTATGTAAGTAGTTGTTATTCTGTATTGTCTAGAGAATGACAAGAACAAAGCCTGGCCATGGTTAGAACAGACGCCTTTCCCCCCATCTTTTCATCCCATAGCTGCATCTCCAGACAAAGACCTGTGGGGGGCGGGGGGCAGCTGACTGTCTAGCACAGAGAAACCTGCTGTACCATATTTGTTAGTTCACTTTGGGTGTGGGATACAAACAGCTTCTTGAGGCACTCCTTTCAGGTGCTCCCCTCTTTTTGTGTGCACTCAGGAGTGACATTGCTGGCCCATGTGACTGTTCTGATTTGGTTTTGAAGATTGTGTCTCTTTTTCTTTCCTTAGGTCACGTGGACTTCACCCTGGAGGTTGAGCGCTGCTTGAGGGTGTTGGACGGTGCAGTGGCCGTGCTTGATGCCTCCGCTGGTGTAGAGGTAAAGCAAAGCCAGAGTGGACACAGCAACACAGGCTGTCAGGAGTAGTTCATTTTAACCCTTTGCTTGGTGAATCCATATCAACCAGATTGTGGCTAAAGGAAACTAGAACTTAATCATGAAATGTGACCTCAGAGTTTTCACAGTGGAAGGAAGGTTTGTTTTTCTGTAGAAAATATGAAAGTTGTGGGGACCCATGAGGAACCTGGTATTCTGCTGATTTTAAACCAGCAGGTTTCTCTGTGCTGGTTTCATTGACTCTGTCAGAAGTCACAAAGTCAGCAGATGAGACTCAGCGGACCTGACTGTCTATATGTAGTACCCACCAAGGAGTCAGCGTCCCTCTAGTCCTAGTCTGTAAGGTGGTGGTGACTGGCCTTGAACTCAGAGATCTGCCTGCCTCTGCCTCCCAGAGCACTGGGATTAAAGGTATGTGACACCACCACCTGGCTAAGAATCATGTTAACCGTGAGGAGTAATTATTTGTGTGCCTCTTTTGTTTCCATGTGTTCTTAGAAGTGCTGACTCCCCTCACCGCACTGTCTCTTACAGACACTTAAACAGTCTAGTGAGGTCGGGTCTCCCATGGGAAGAAAAGGTATGTTTGCTGACTACCCCAGAAAACAGACACTGTCCATCCTCCAGAGCAGCATAAGGAATGCTAACTGCACACAGGAAACTAGTTCCACTCCTCCTACCCTGTCACATGACCAGCTGGCTGGTCCCTTCACGCCACTCTCTAGAGCACTACTGAAGTACGTGTCTCCTGATGCATAGAGAAGCTGGTCTCTCTGCGTAAAGGGATAAGGTGGACAGATCAGAAGCCATACTAGCTTCATGAGACTTGTGACTAGGCAGAATATATGCCCGTGGTGATGCATCAGAACTAGTTTCTCATGGGGCTGGAGAGGCCTGAGAGATTCTTCTGGAGTTCTTATCAGAACTCTATCTATATGCTTAGTGTGTGGATTTGTTATATATAAATTTTACCTAAACAAAAAGCTGAACATTCAACTTTTTATACTTTTGGGGCCATAGGACTCCATGAGGTACAGATGTTTTAATAGAATCAGATTATATTTATAAATTTAATATGTGAAGAAATGAAATCAATTAGAAAAAGCACATGTGAATTACTTATAAATATAGGGAGTAGTCTATCCCGCACTCTTTACCCTATTGTCTCATGAATATTCAGGTATTTAAATGAAATATGATTTTTTTGTCCTAATAGTGCTTTTATTATATTCTTATTTGTTCCTCAAGGCAAACATCCCCGTTTTACTTACCAAAAAAACGACATTAGGAGATGTGGTGGCACCTGCCTGTAATCTCAGCATTTGGGAGGAAGATGGAGGAGGGTTGGGACTTCAGGGTCAGTCTTGCTATGTAGCAAGTTCCAGACCAACCTAGGCTTTCTAAGACCTGGTCTAAAAAAAAATACTTCAAACAAATTCGCTCATTATTACATAGTGGGAAAAATGAAGCAAACAGTAAGTCTTCTGGGTTCTGAGTGTCTCCCAGATTTTACATCACTTTGTGTGGGGACTTAGTTCACCTAAACAGAAACACTGTTCTCAAGCACCGTGAAGAACCCTGTAGTCGCTTCACCACATCCCTGTTCTGTTCTCTGGGTCCCTGGGAGTGAGCTGTGGAGGCTCCGGTTCTCTGCCAGCATCAGGCCCGACTCCACGTCAGCACAGATTCACGGCTCTAGTCACCCGTCTCACAACAGCCACAGGCATGTTCTCTGATTTTTGCTTTAGGCCCAGACTCTCACTGTGTGGAGGCAAGCTGACAAACACAAGATACCCCGGATCTGTTTCATAAACAAGATGGACAAAACTGGAGCAAGGTATTTGAAGAGTGCTTCCTAGGCTTTTAACGTTACAGAGCAAAAACCAGAACGCACGGCTTACAGCTTAGGGTTAGAAAAGCAATTCTTCCGTAAAGTATAATTATTCTGTGGATTTTTTTTTTTTTTTTTTTTTTGCTTTTCGAGACAGTGTTTCTCTATGTAGCCCTGGCTGTCCTGGAACTCACTCTGTAGACCAGGCTGGCCTCGAACTCACAGCGATCTGCCTGCCTCTGCCTCCTGAGTGCTGGGATTAATGTCATGTGCCACCACGCCCGGCTTATTCTGTAGAATCTTAAAAACAATTTAAAATAATTTCAAAGCCGCTCATTTGTAGTTGAGATGGGTTGAGATCTGCTAAGTGATGCAGCATCTGGAGCTAACGCGGTGCTTTTGTAGAACCCTGAGGGGTTCAGTCTGCGGTTTCTGCTCCTTCTCTGTTGAGCTCATCAGCATAGCACCTTTGCTTGTGAAGGCTGCTAGAGTTAGAGAATACGGCCGCCTCTTGTAGTTCACTCAGAGGGTGTTGTCTTTCTGTGTCTTCTGATGCTCTTTAGCTAGTGAGTAGTGGGCTGCCCTGCAGTGGGCAGAAGACATTAGTGCTGAGGTGCAGCAGTCATGCATCCAGGCTTATGCAGAGTGGCAGCCAAAATGGATACCTTGTTCTGGCAACACAGAGAGTCAGAAATACACAAAGGATTCTGTGAAATGTGAGAGTATGCTGAAAGGTCAACTGTCCTTCCCCAAGACTGCAGCCTTGTGCTTTGTGGTTACATGGTTTCCTTGGCAACTCTGTTTAAAGTTCCCTTGATTACTATTGGTACAGGAACCTGTAACATTTGCTAGGTTCAAGTTTGAACCTTTCTTATTTGGGATTTCTTATAATCAATAGAGTACTGGTCGACTGATTTACAGTGTCAGTAGTGATGAGGACGATGCCTGGATACTAGGCTGCTTCTCAAAGATGTTGGTGCCGGAGTGATGTGCATTTATATATTAAGCAGTCTGTGCCAACCATAGCATTCATAACATAGGTAGCCAGCCCCAATGTTAGCGTATCAACAAGCATCATAGTTTATGGTACTAAGATTAAAACACAGAATGTCCTGGGTGTGGTGGTGCACGCCTTTAATCCCAGTATTGGAGAGGCAGAGGCAGGAAGATCTCTGAGTTTGTGGCCAGCTTGGTTTACAGAGTGAGTTCCAGGACAGCCTAGGCTACACAGAGAAACTCTGTCTGGAAACCTCCCCCTAAAAAAAACCTCAAAAAGCCATAGAATATTAGTCAGTCTGGGTCTTGGAAGAAAACCAATAGTGCATATAAAATCCTTAAATCAAATGAAATCTTGCATTTAACTCTAATTTATTAACTGTGAGACCTTAATTAATATTAGTATCAAAACTTAGTTATATAAGGTTTGCAATAACAATTGCTTAAACTTGCACATGGTGAGATAATGGTAAATGTTCAGTTGCTGCTGGCAGGTTTATGATTCTGCCCTATGGGAGACAGATGTAGTGAACATATGGAGAAGAAAGGGGCATTTGTAGAATGCTCTTAGCCTGTTTGGAGAGGTGTTTACAGTGCTTCTAACAGATTATTTTTGTTCTTTACAGTTTTAACTGTGCAGTTGAAAGCATCAGAGAGAAGTTGAAGGCCACGCCCCTGATAATACAGGTAACTGGTAACTAATACCACACTCTGATGTGTCCTCATCAGTTACTGTGTCATGCACACTTTTGTACAGTAACTGGTAACTAATACCACACTCTGATGTGCATCAGTAGTTATTGTGTTATGCACACTTTTGAAACAAACTCCAATCATAAGTAAATACAGTTTAAGACTTTGGTTGAAGTAGTCAGGTAGGATTTGAGGAAAGTGGTATGGTGGTAAGTTTTGTCAGCAATGTTGTGGCTCTACCATTCGTATCGTTTAACAATATAAAGTGCTCTCTGACTGACAGCTGCCAATTGGGGAAGCCAGAACGTTCAAGGGAGTGGTGGATATTATAAACAAAGAAAAACTTCTTTGGAATTCTAACTCTGATGATGGAAAAGACTTTGAGAGGAAACCCCTCTCACAAACGAGTGATCCAGAATTGATGAAGGAGACTATTGAAGCAAGGAACTCCTTAATTGAACAAGTAAGTATTTTAATTTAAAATTCTGTAAGTGTTCAGTAACTTTTGTACATATTTGTTGTGAAACTATATAAAATTACATGTGTAATATGTAAAATATACCGAGTGAAAATGAACACAACTGTGTCTACCGCCCATACACAAAAGTGAATAGTAACTGTTTCTTTTCTATTTATCTGTATATCCTTCTTGGTTGTTGGCAGTTGTTAATTTTTATGTATATGAGCATGTTTCCTGCATGTATTTGTGTTTACCATATGTATGCCTAGTGCCTAGGAAGATCAACAGGGCATTGGGATCCTTTGGAACCAGAGTTACAGGTGGTTGTTAGCTGTTACATAGGTGTTGATATACGAACTCAGGCCCTCGCCAGGAGCCAGAAGCACTCTTAACTGCTGAGCCATCTCTCTGGCGCTAGTTTGTGTTACTTTGTGTGTACAGAGTTGAACCTAGGGCTTGGTAGAGTGATGCTAAGCATGTGCTTTACAACTGAGCTACATGCACTCGCTATACCCCAACACACTATTTTCATATTAGCGTTAGTCTGTGTTTTCTGTTTTTACCAGTGGAATGGTACTGTTTGTGTCTTCCTGTTTTATATTGTGATGGTGACAGTCACTGTTGGCACATGTAGTGACAGTTTATTCTCAGTGTTGTGTGATGTTCTGATATATACTTACAGTACAGTCTGTTGTCTGTTTCCTAGGGGATTGACTTGAGGTTGTTTTTCTCTTTTGGTGTTAGAAATAACGTTCCTGGGTTTGTTTTAAAGTCCTGGTGCTTCAGGGATTGACGCAGGAGGGTTGATGTGAGCTGAAGGGCAAGCTGGGATTATAGTGATCTGTCTCAAAGAAAGCAGGCAAACAGAGAAACCACACTCCATGTCCTGGGTGACGTGGGAAGTTTTCCTGATGTGTCAGCACCAGAATCTCCTCAACTAGGAACCTGCCTATCTTCTACTTTATCAGATGTGAAATTACTTAGAAAAGTTAAAGTCATTAACTTATTATAGTTAGTATGTAGCTCAGGTCTGCATCAGCTCTCAAAACTTCACTAGAAGATAGCAAGACTGGCGTGGAACATGCCGTCCTACTGCGCCGTACCCTTGAGTTCTGGGATTGCAAATATGTGCTGCCGTGTCTGCTCAGTCCAAACAGCATTTTCCAACATCTGTCAAGTGAGGTAGATAGTCTTAGAGAAACTATTTGCCATTTATTCTTTTTAGTATTCATTGACTATAATTAAAATAATTGTTACTGTTATTGAGTAGTGGTTATTGAGGGCCTGGTATTTGCTAGGTGAGTGCTTTGCATACACGATTTTATCCTCACATCCATGTTGTTACTGTTATTGAGTAGTGGTTATTGAGGGCCTGGTATTTGCTAGGTGAGTGCTTTGCATACACGATTTTGTCCTCACATCCATGTATCTTATCATCTTACATATGGGGAGTCAGAAGCTTAGAGTGTTTAAATAAACTTTACAGCTAATAAAGGATGGAGCTGGGATCTGAGCTCAGGTCAGAGTCAGCAGAGCTCAACTGCTACCCACTTTGATAGATTGCTTCCTCCTCCTCTTCCTCCTCCTCCTCCTCCTCCTCCTCCTCTCTCGTTGTCTCTCTGTCTCTTCTCTTTTCTTCTCTGTCTGTCTGTCTGTCTCTCTCTCTGTCTCTCTCTCTCTGTCTCTCTCTCTCTCTCTCTCTCTCTCTCTCTCTCTCTCTCTCTCTCTCTCTCATGTCGGGGATCTTAACTGTGTGGTCCTGGCTAGCTGGGAAGTTGCCTTGTAAACCTTGCAGCCTTGAGCTCAATGATGTACCTGCTTCAGCCCCCATGTCCTAGGTTCAGAGCTGTGTGCCCACACCTCCCTGCTAGACTGCTGCTCTACGTCAGTAAGGCAGACAAAGAACAGGAGTAGAGTTGGCATTGGTCATGCACTGGACACGTGTGAGTATGTATCAGCATAAATGTGTCGGCATCCAGGTTGCTAGCCAAAATACGCTTGCACCTATTGGCTTTTACCAGAATGTTATAGTGTAGGACATACATAAAGTTTGAGGTATCAGCTAATAACAGGTGCTGATTATAATGAGCGTATGAATAGATAAAATTTAGAGAATAAGGCCACCTCAGATGCATTAGCTACAATAAGTGACACAGGTGTGTGTTGCTGAGTATACAACAAATGTAATCCTAACGTATTGCAGTGGGAATACAGTGATACAGTTGTAATAGAAAACCACACGGAAGCCCGGCGTGGTGGCGCACGCCTTTAACCCCAGCACATGGGAGGCAGAGGCAGGCGGATCTTGTGAGTTCCTGGCCAGCCATGGCTTGTTACACAGAGCAACCTGTCTCAAACAACAACAAAACAAAAGGAAAGAAAGGAGGGAAAGAAGAAAAAAAGAGAAAAAGAAAGCCATATGGGTGGGACTGGAGAGATGACAGCAGTCAAGGGTATTAGTTGTTTATACAGAGGACGCAGGTTTGATTCCCAGCACCTACATGGCAGCTAACAACTGGTAGTAATCCCAGTTCCAGGGAATCTGACATTTTCTTCTGACCTACACAGGTACCAGGCACAGATACATGTCTACATACTGCAGACAGAACACTCATACACACAAAATAAACATAAATAAATTCTTTAAGAAGGAAAGACAACCGTATGGGAAACATCAGATGGAGCCTCTTCCAAACATTCCACTTGGGGTATGTGCCCCAAAGCGTTATTTTGAATTCATCCCTGTTCCTAGTAGCATTATTCACAGCAGGCAAAAAGCAGAAATAGCCCAAGTGGCTCTAACAGATGAATGGATCAGCAAAATGTATACTGCGTGGTGGCGCACGCCTTAAATCCCAGCACTTGGGAGGCAGAGGCACGTGGATCGATGTGAGTTCGAGGCCATCCTGGTCTACAAAGTGAGTCCAGGACAGTCAAGGCTACACAGAGAAACCCTGTTTTGGGGGGGGGGGCGGGGGCAGAGAATTCTGACATAAAGTGCAACATTAGTAAACCTGAGGCTATTGTGCTCAGCGAATACGCCAGCTATTAGTGTGCATGGCCCTGCTTTCTGAGGTAGTTCGAGGAAGGTCAGAGACAGGAGATAGAATGGTGGTTACCAGAGGCTCGAGGATGGGAAGATGGGAGTTGTTTAGGTTTTCTGTTTGCAAATTTAAAAGTTTAGGAGATTGCTCAATGGTACAAATGCGATTAGTACTGCTGAGCTATCCCTAAAAATGATTGTGGTGGCAAACTGCTTTAAAGTGGCTATGATGGTGAATATTAATCAGTTGAATGTGTCTTAAGTTGAGACCCTAAGTGTGAAGTAGAATTAGCTTTCAGTGTCTTAGGACCTCTTTGGAGGTAAAGCATAGTAACTATAATAATAGCTAATACTTAGGGGTCACTTACTACATGCCCTGGAAGTATGATTACAATTGGCTATTGGTCCTCACTGCATCCTTAAGAAGAAGGTGACCTGGACCAGCAGGTGGTTCTTCAGTGACAGTGTATGAGAAACAGAGGCGGTAAAAACTGGGGCCTGGAGGGCTTGCACAAATTTTGCTGTATGCCAAGCAGGTGTATTAATATATAATTTTTATTTCTTTCTTTATTTAATCACTTTATAGCCTCATCTTAGCCCCCTCCCTCCTCTCCTCCCAATCCCACCCACATACTCCTTCCCCTTCTCCTCAGGAAGGGAGTCCTCCCCCGCCCCCCTTGGTACCAGTGCACCCTGTCACATCAAGTCGAAGCAAGATAAGCACATTCTCTCCCACACAGGGCAGACAAGGAAGCCCAGGCAGGGGAAGGGATCCTAAGGCAGGCAACAGAGTCAGAGAGGGCCCCGCTCTAATTGTTAGGGACTCACATAAAGAACAGGCTCTACATCTTATATACTGTTTGCAGGGTGAAAAATGGCCAGCGTCAGCAGAGAGCTCAGTCAGACAATGTGGGCAACCTCGGACACAGCTGCCATAGGACTGATACCCACAGCCCAGGGGAAAGAGTCGGATCCCCAGAGCTGCAGCCTTGACCCCTCTGAGGCGCTGGCTCCAGCCCTAGACTGGCCTTGCCAAGTCCATTCCAGGACAAGGACATAGAACCAAAGTTCCCTTTGTCCTCTCATCAGGGCCTCTGAGACAGTCTTGGGTTGGTCTGGCCCACCACAGGAAGGCACTGGTGTTCATTCCAGGAGTTAGGGAAGCAGAGAGGTGATGAAACGTGACTAACGTCTGCACAGGCTTTATAGCATAACTCCTAACCGCATTCTAAAACTTGTCCTTATGCCCAGAGGTCAGACATTTTAGGTTGTTCAGTTGCGGAAGCTGGCCTGGCTTGTTTCTGCCATGTCTACTGTGCTTACAGTTTTCCTTACCAGGCTTCAGTGTCTTGCTCCCATGCACTATCACCCACAATTGAAACTGTTTTAGGATTATGATCATGATTTGTTTTTATTTTGGGGGACAGAGTCTCTGTCTCTAGCCCAGGCTGCCCGGGGAAACTTGCAGTCCACCTGCCTCAGCCTCCCTAGTGCTGGGATTGCAGGTGTGTGCGTTATGCCTGTTGTATTACTTTGTTGTCAGCTGAATTATCTGTTTCTTTAAGGCATGTGGTTATGAGAAGCACAAACTAGGGAATTACATTTGTATTGTTGATGTAATGTTGGCCCCAGCAACTGACGGCCTTAGTCATCAGTGTGGTAGTAGATCAGGGCTTTCTGTTTGGCCATCGTGGGAAATCTAGTGATGATTATGCATTCACAATTAGAGGAGGTCAGGATGGCACATGTTATGAACTGAAAGTTCCCTAATTACCCCCACGCCAGCAGTCCTGTATGACCACTGGTTACACATTAGGCATATTCTCCCTCCAGCTCTGACTCTCGGTGACTTTAAGATAGTCACAGCACACCTCCAACTTCCAGTTTCCTTTCTTTGGGGAAACAAAACTGAACTGTGTTTTCAAAAGGTATAAGGAGTTGTTTGGCCTGTGTGTGGCAGGTTGTGCAACTGCCTTTAGAGATCTCACTGGCACATAAATGTAAAGTTAAATTGCTAAGGATGAAACTAAATACAAGTTTTACAAGTTTGTTTTTCTTTACAGGTTGCAGATTTAGATGATGAATTTGCTAGCTTGGTTTTAGAAGAGTTTAGTGAAAATTTTGATATGATACCAGCAGAAAAGGTAATGTGTTAATTTAATCATCTAGATACATTTTTACTTAAGTGAATATAGTTTGGTTTTTCTGTCTTTGGAGTGTATGTGTAGTGTGCGTGTGTGTTAACTTCTTATACTATTAAAAATGGTGGCTTATTTGGTTATCGTAGCACACACCTTTAATCTCACTCAGCAATCAGGGAGGCAGAGGCAGGTGGACTGCTGTGAGTTCAAGACCAGCCTGATCTACAATGAGTCCAGGAAAGCAAAGGCTACACATACAAAAGCAAACAAACAAAAACACAAAGCCCCACTGTCTCAAAAATAAATAAATAAATAAATATTGTGGCTTAAAACTGAAAGCCATTGCTCACATAAGTTCTTAGTGCCAGTAATATGCTATTTCCAGAAACGCTTTATAAAGTTGGAAGTTGAATCGTTTTTCCTTACATAGAGTCAGGATCAGTTAATTTTCTCATATCAGTGGCTCTTTAATGGGCCCGTGGCCCACTCAGCAGGAGGGACTTATCCCCAGTAATAGAAACCTAGCCCACTAAGTGGGGCTGGTGTGGTCGTGACTCTTAGAGGAGAAGAACCTACTATTGCCACTTTACTAACCCAGCATATTCCTAACTGCATCCTAAAACTCGTCCTTTGCCCACAGGTAAGTGTCACTCTCACAGTCCACCAAAGTAGCTTCTCTACAGAAAACCACAACTGGTCACAATAAAGAGATCAGCCCCAGTGGACACAACATGTTTCATTATTTTATTTTATTTTTGGTTTTTTGAGACAGGGTCTTTCTGTGTTAGCCTTGGCTGTCCTGGACTTGCTTTGTAGACCAGGCTGGCCTCAAACTCACAGCAATCTGCCTGCCTCTGCCTTCCGAGTGCTGGGATTAAAGGCGTGTGGCACCATGCCTGTCTTTTTTGTTTGTTTGTTTGTTTTTATTTATTTTTGTTTCATTATTTTAAAGCACTTATTATATCTTAAACTTTTCTGTCTTCTGAAGCTGGATTTTCAGAGGCCTCACTCTAATGCTCTGTTGAACAAGAGGTAACACCAGACATTGAACATGCTGTGTCGTGACTGGTGTTACAAAACAATAAAGTGTGAACAATGATGGAGTTTGGGCAAGAGTGCTGTGGACAGGGTGTTGAGGGCAGGCTTCTGGCTGAGAGTGCTGTAGACAGAGTGTTGAGGGCAGGCTTCCGGCTGAGAGTCTGACAGGGACTGCTGTGCTGTGCACAGGGCCGTGTTCACTTTCTGTCTGCTCTTAGCTACAGACTGCGATACACAGAGTAACACTGGCTCAGGCTGCAGTGCCTGTGCTGTGTGGAAGTGCCTTGAAAAACAAGGGTGTTCAGCCCTTGCTGGATGCTGTGACCATGTACTTGCCATCACCCGAAGAGCGAGAGTATGGGTCTCTGTAAGTACATGACCGCATACTTTAAATTCACATGACTTGAAAATGAATAAGCCTTGTTTCATAAAAGTAGTTTGAAGTGTCCATTAAAAAAAAGTATCTCTGTAAATAATATAAAGCCATAGCAATTTTCACTTGAAAAAAACTTACTTTGTTCTCTTTTAAAGCCTGTCATAATTGTAGCTTGAGCTATGAAGGTGGCTTTTTTTCCTGTGTGTGTTGATTCTGCCGCTGCCTCCTTTGTTTTTGTTTTTAAGTTTAGTAGATATGTTTATATTCATCAAGATTTCAGGATTTTCCTGTGGTCAAATTATTTTCTGACTATAGAGAAAGGCGTTGTTTTCTTCCTGCTGTCCAGCTCTCTACTTGTACAGCAGATCTCTAACATCTGACGGAGCAGCAGGTACAGTGGTGGAGAAGTGGGTTTGTGTCACTGAGGACATAATAACTTTTTACACCTTGAAACTAGAAAGGCGTCATGTGAAGTGAGTGAGAGCCTGGGCTTCATGCCAAGTGGCCTTGTCCCATCTAATCCACGTTACTGACCTCTGTATCAGTGAAATGTAGGTGACAGGACTACTGTCTCCTAAGAGAATTGTAAACATCCAGTGAGTTAAGAGTTATTAAGCGTAAGGAGCAGTGCTAGCATGCAGAAAGCTTGCATATCAGCACCATTAAGAGGGACTGGGAATAACACTGGAGAAAGGCTATAACTAGAACTGCTTAACTTGGGGCTGGAGAGGTGGCTCAGAGGTTAAGAGCACTGGCTGCTCTGCAGAGGTCCTGAGTTTAATTCCCGGTAACTACATGGTGGCTCACAGCCATCTATAATGAGATCTGGTGCCCTCTTCTGGTGTGCAGGTGTATATGCAGGCAGAGTACTGTATACATAATAAATAAATCTGAAAAAAAAAAGAAGTGTTTAGCTTACTTTGAGTCATGGACTTCCTTGAGAATGGTGAAAATATCTTTCCTCAGAAAAATGCACCTAATTAGCCGGGCGTGGCGGCGCACACCTTTAATCCCAGCACTTGGGAGGCAGAGGCAGATGGATCGAGGTCAGCCTGGTCTACAAAGCAAGTCCAGGACAGCCAAGACTACACATAGAAACTGTCTCGAAAAACCAGAGGGAAAAAAAAGCACCTAATTGACAAAGTTTGCCAATTTCGGGAAAATTCAAACTTTCTAAAACTTTTTTTAATGAATGCCAATTTAAAAACATGTTTCTCTAAGAATGCCCTTTCTGTAAATAAGTTCAGGTGTTTACTATAGACACAAAGTGAAGTGAGAGCCTGACAGCAGCAACTGGGAGGAACGTGGAGGTTCTTTGGTCTTATGACCTTTGAAGATACAGTTTTTAAGGAGAGAGTTCGTGCAGTGGCAGTGTTTACAAATATGGCAGTACTTTAAGACAACATTAAGTATTTTAGTCAGTGATGGAGGAGTGGGCTGAAGTAGCATCACTCCCTGGCATGAGGTGCTCGGGAGGACCCTGACTGGTCTGTGCAGGCAGCAGGGCCCTCTCTGACACCCCCTTTATCTTGCAGGCAGTGGTATAAGGACGACCTGTGTGCGCTGGCATTTAAAGTGCTGCATGACAAGCAGCGGGGACCCCTGGTTTTCCTGCGCATTTACTCGGGCACACTGACGCCCCAGTTGGCTGTGCATAACATTAATAGAAACTGCACGTAAGGAGACGTTTTGGTTATTTTCTAAAACTGCACCAATTCACTTAAAAGTCCTTTACTAACATAAACCCTGGCTTTTATAGGGAGAGAATGAGTCGTCTGCTTCTGCCGTTTGCCGACCAACATGTAGAAATCCCTTCCCTGACTGCTGGTAACATTGCTTTGACAGTGGGCCTTAAACAAGTGAGTGAGCACCTGGGCTCCACAGGACAGCATGTAAATGTGATTTATAAATAGTTTATGATAGCAAGAATTTCCCAAATCATCTAAATGTCTGTTATGTGAATATAATGGCATATTCATCAATGTGACTGAATGCCATACATTTGCTAGAAATAAAAATAGATTACAGAAGGCCACAGACGGGATGGATCATAGTCAAGTAAAGCTCAACTCTAGGTGATGTCTACTGCTTGTTGAAATGTATGTGTCAAGTTTACTTAAAATACTCTTTTATTCCCATGGAATCTTGGCAGCTGTGTGTGTGTGTCGGGGGGGGGGGGGCGGGGGGATTCTCTCAGGGTTGAGGGGCCAGGGGAAGGACCAAAGGAGAGCTTCTTGCCTATGGTGGGGGGAGAATCTCTGCGGGGGGGGGGGGTTGAGGGAGGACCAAAGGAGAGATTCTCTCTTTCCCTGTCACTGAGTTGTCCAGGCCTGCCTTGAGCTGGCTGCCCGGTCCTGGCTGGTCTCCAGCTCTCCTCCAGTGTGCTTGGTGAGTGTTTGGCCTCACTTTACAGCTGCTCTAATTTTAAAATTTGGTGTAACTGTACAGCTGACCAGGTAATGATGAAAGATGCTTTGCTAAGGAGGGCTCTCAGGGCCAGGGCTTGGGTGTCTTTTGTTCCCGGGTCTGTCCTCAGTCCACAGCTCATCAGTGCTTGCATACCATAGACACAACATAGACATGTATAGCGCAAATAGGAAGAAATGCTTGGTGCCACATCTGATTTGGGTGCGTTAAAACTGAGGACTTTTCTTTTAATTTAGATTGGTCAAATGTAGTTTTCCATTAAACTTTGACATATCTCATGTTGGGATAAAAATTGTTACTTTAACCTTTTAAATCTTCATGATTAACTGCAGGTTTCAGAAAGATTTAGGAGAAAACTTCCATGATCTGAATTTTGTACCTGGGGTATTTTCTTTTAAGTATTTGTTTAAAGATTTTATTTTATTTATTATTATACAGTATTCTGCCTGCATGTACACCTACAGGCCAGAAGAGGGCACCAGATCTCATAGATGGTTGTGAACCACCATGTGGTTTCTGGGAATTGAACTCATGACCTTTGGAAGCACAGACAGTGCTCTTAACCTCTGAGAGCCATCTTTCCAGCCCCTGTACCTGGGGTATTTTCAAGACAGGGTTTCTCTGTGTAGCCCTGGCTGTCCTAGAACTCTCTGTAGACTAAGGAGGCCTCAAACTCAAAATCTGCTTGCTTCTGCTTCCTGAGTGTTGGGGTTAAAGGTGTGTACCACCGTGCCTGGCTGAACCTGGCTGTACTAAAAGAGTCTTCTTTGCCATGCGTATCTGAGGGAGCAGTGCAAACATCTGGAGAGCTGTTACAGAAGAAAAGCAGTGTGAAGGGAATTTTAGTTTCAGAGTTCACATTCAACCCATACTACTTGTGGGTGTATCTTAGGCTTATTTAAAATACTGCTTTGTTTCCATGGAGCTTTTGCTTAGTTACTGTCAGGGTGTGTGTGTGTGTGTGTGTGTGTGTGTGTGTGTGTGTGTGTGTGTGTGTGTGTGTGTGTGTGTGTGTGTGTGTGTGTGTGTGTTCTGCTTAATTGGATATTTGAGTTAATAGAGAATTTTCTGGTAAGTTGTAAGACATTCCTAAGTGGTGTTAAAACATTTTATGAACTCTTACTTGCCTTGCTATGATGAGAAATTCAGGCAGATATACTTTTAGGCAGATATATTTTTGCTAATAAATTTTGGGGTGTGTTGTATGTATGCTTCATTATTTGTTACAATTTATTACAGTGACATTTTAGATGGAGTTCTTACAAGTTAAATGAGCCCTATGTAAAGTTGTAAGATCTGTGAATTATTTCTTTTAAGTTCAAATGAGAAGTACAAGCTATACTAAATTTTTGTCTCGTGGTTTTGGGTGGAAGATGAGTGCTGGCCTCTTTGCCTGCAGACTGCCACTGGAGACACCATTGTCTCTTCCAAGTCCAGTGCCTTAGCTGCAGCTCGTAGAGCGGGAAGAGCAGAGAAGAAGCATGGGAAAGACAGTGAAGCAGAGAGTCCGCTGTTAGCCGGCGTGGAGATTCCAGAGCCTGTCTTCTTCTGCACCATAGAACCCCCGTCAGTGGCTAAGCAGCCAGGTACGACAGTGTCAGTCCGTGGGTGTCTGTAGCGATGGAGGTAGTGTCAGTGAGTCCTCAGAAGACTTCCTGTGTGACAGAGCTAACGTGTACGTGTGCTTACTGCTCAGCATTTCTTGCGGCTGATCTGTACTTAGCTGAGTCACTTTGATTTTTTTACAAACTCCATAATATATTTTAGTCATTTTTCTTATTCCATGTTCTTTTTTATTTGTTTGTTTGTTTGTTTGTTTTGTTTTGTTTTGTTTGAGACAGGGTTTCTCTGTGTAGCCCTTACTTTATAGACCAGGCTGGCCTAGAACTTGCAGAGATTCGCCTTTCTCTGCCTCTGCTGGGATTAAAGGCGTGTGCTTGCTCTGCCCAGCCTTGTAATAATTTTTACGGGATTCCAAGTAATTGGCCCTGCCCTGGCCCTCATAGTGTTAGATTAATTAGGACATAATTTGTAACTAATTCACTTTCTGCATCTCAAATATGAACCAATTCTGATTTCCTGAGGATGTTTTGCCCGTTTTGCATTATGGTCTCCTCTTTCACCTAGTCTTGCTCACATTATAAAGGGTTTCCCTGCCTCTTTAGGTCTCAGCTCAGACATCAACTCTGTGTGGCTCTCAATAAGTTCTCTCTTATGAAGACCACCTAAAGACAAACTTTCTAGTTTTCTTTTCTTTTCTTCCTTTCTTTTTTTAAAGATTTATTTATTTATAATTTGTACAGTTCTGCCCACATGTATGCCTGCACTCCAGAAGAGGGCAGCAGATCTCATTATAGATGGTTGTGAGCCACCATGTGGTTGCTGGGAATTGAACTCAGGACCTTTAGAAGAACAGACAGTGCTCTTAATCTCTTAGCTATCTCTCCGGCCCCCTCCCCCCCCTTTTTTTTATTAAAGATTTCTTTAGTTATTTATGTATACAGCACTCTGCCTGCATGTACACCTGCCAGCCAGATGAGGGCAGTAGATCTTATTATAGATGAGCATGAGCCACCATGTGGTTGCTGGGAATTGAACTCAGGACCTTTGTAAGAGCAATCAGTGCTCTTAACCTCTGAACCATCTCTCCAGTCCTCTAGTTTCCTTTAATTCCCCTAAAAGAGCAATCTTTATTTCCTCTCCATATCTCTTAAGATTCAGTGGGAAAGAAAATATCTAGCCAAGTGTGGTTGTAGTTCATCTACCCAGCTAGAATGCCCATGAAAGAAATTGAAATACAGATGTAAGATCCCAAGTAATGAAAGAAACTGGGTCTTTCCTTGTCCAGTTACTGAGGGAACAGCATCTAATGTAAGACAGATAGATGTAGCAGGGGCTAGAGCAATGGCTTGGTTGTTAAGAGCAATGGCTTGGTTGTTAAGAGCAATGGCTCAGTTGTTAAGAGCACTGGCTCTTTCAGAGGCCTTGGGTTTGATTCCTAGCACGCGTGTAGTGCTCACAATTGCCAGTAACTCAAGCTCCAGGAGATCTGGTGTTCTTTTATGGTTTCCTCAGTACCAGCCACTTATGTGGTACATGTATTATATATGCATGCAGGCACTTAACACATAACACATTTTTTTAAAAATGTAGCAAAATCCCAAATATGAAATGCATGAAATGTGAATAGTTTTCATCTCAAGCATTTCATGACGTCTAGAGAGATAACACAGTGGTTAACAACAGTCACTGCTCTTGCAGAGCGCTGGGTTGAGTTCCCAGCATCCAGTGCTGGTCATGGGGGGTAGCAACCATCTGTGACTTCCTTTTCAGAGAATCTGACACCCTCTGGCCTCCAAGGACATCAGCACACACATATACATACATATACATACATATAAGCAGTCAGAATGCTCATACATGTAAACCTTTCGAAAGTACGATTTTTTTTTTTTTATATTAAGTCTTTCAAATCTGGTGTGCATTTTACATTATTGCACCTATTAATTCAGACCATTAACACTTAGAAGTGGCCGATGGCTGCTGTTAGGCAGCACAGCTCTAGGCAGACTGCCTTATATACCTTAGAACGATTTGAATGGATGTAGTTGATAAAGTTATTCATTAATCTGTGGCTCAGCTCTTTCTTTGGCTGCACTTTGTAGCCTGTGGAACTTGTATAAAGAAGGCAAGCATGTGCTCCATGCCTCGCATCTCCCTTCTCATCCAGTGCTGCTCTTTACTGGATGATGTCTGGCTGCCACCGGCTTGCTTCTTTCCCCAGCTCACTGTGGAGATACGTGCATGTCACTCACCTTTTGGCACCTCTCACTGGAATTGTCCTACTTGTTTTAGTCTCTGTAAAGCATTTCTGGCTCTTTGAACTTTTCATCTTTTATCAATGTACCTATCTGCTTGTTTGTTAGTCTGTGCTACCCACTTCAAATTTACTGTTAAGTTACTCAGAAATGGAGTGAAGATAGCAGGTGTTATTTCATCACTCAGATTTGGATCATGCCTTGGAACGCCTTCAGCGTGAAGATCCCAGTTTGAAAGTGAGGCTCGATCCCGACTCTGGACAAGTATGTATATTACCCAGCCCTAAGAAGGAGAGAGGGGGCCAAGCATGGTGGCACACGCCTTTAATCCCAGCACTCGGGAGGCAGAGACAGGTGGATCGCTGTAAGTTCGAGGCCAGCCTGGTCTATAAAGCAAGTCCAGGACAGCCGAGGCTACACAGAGAAGCCCTGTCTTGAAAAACCAAAAAAAAAAAAAAAAAAAAAAAAAAAAAAAAAAGGAGGAGGAAGAGGAGAGAGGACATGCAAATAACATGGATTACTCCTAAAAGAAAAAGCTCTGATTCATAATATGAGTTTCTCTTTATGTATGTTATCATTCTAAATAATCATTCTCTTCACTTCCCTAAAATAATTACATTTCCCTAAAGTAATTTCATTTCACCCCATCAGTTTTGACTCTGTAATATAGGCTTTTGTGAAGTTTTGAAATTAGTTTCAACTCTTGTGTCTCTTACACTGATACTAAAGGGAGGTTAGAAACCACAGAAGCTAGCTTTTCTGTTCAGTGCATATTCAAACCAGCCTAGGGGTTGTCTTTGCCTTCAACATTCAGAAAGCATCTGTGTGGTTGGGAGAGGCCTTAGGAAGACGTTATTTATCCCAGCCTCAAGACCTTGTCTTTAGGCATAGTTTCAAACAGTTGTCTGCTTCTTCAGTAAGAAAAGGGTTTTAGCGAGGCATGGTGGTGCACACCTTTAATCCCAGCACTCAGGAGGCAGAGGCAGGTGGATTTCTGAGTTTTAGGCTAGCCTGGTCTACCAAGTGAGTTCCAGGACAGCCAGGGCTACACAGATAAACCTTGTCTTAAAAAATACCATCACCACTACCATCACAAAAAAAAAAAAAAAAAAAAAAAAAAAAAAAAAACTAAAAAAAAAGGGAAAAGGAAAGTTTAAACCAGATTTTAGGTGGCTCATGCCTGTGATTTCAATACTTGAGAGGCTGAGGTAATAGGATTGCTACAAGTGTGAGGTAAACTTAGGACTGAGTAAAACCCTACCAAAAGTAAACCTGGGGGCTGGAGAGATGGCTCAGTGGTTAAGAGCACTGGCTGAGCTTCCAGAGGACCTAGGTTCAATTCCCCGCATCCACATGACAGCTCAGAACTGTCTATAACTTTCTAGAGGACAGATCTCTGTAAGTTCAAGGCCAGCCTAGTCTACAAAGTGAGTCTGGGACAGCGAGGGCTATTATACAGATAAACCCTGTCTGGAAACACCAAACAAACAAACAAAACAAAACAAAAAACAAAAACAAAAAGGCATAGTACAGAGGTTATAAATAGTGATTGTGCTCCAGTTTGTTTGACTGCAATTTGGAATAGGGTAGGCACTGTATGTAGCCCTAACTTGATGCCACTTACTTACCCAGCTGGTAATCAGACTTCATGGAAGGAGACTGTGCCCAAAAAGTTCACTGCAATTGGTGTATTAACATAGTCAGCAAAGTCGGAAGTAGTAATTTTTAAAAATTATTATGTATGCAGTGTTCTGCCTGCACATACACGTGCAGGCCAGAAGAGGGCACCAGATCACATTATAGATGGTTATTCGCCACCATGTGGTTGCTGGGAATTGATCTCAGGACCCTTGGAAGAGCAGCTACTGCTCTTAACCTCTGAGCCGTATCTCCAGCCCCAGAAGTAGTATTTTTAAATAGGAGCCCCAAGAACATTTCAAAATAACCTCAGTTGTAATTAATAGAAAATTACTCAAATATGTGAACATTTCTTTTTGTAATACTTTGCCTTACCTTTTTCCTGTGTATAGTGTTTTGTTTTATTTTTTTCCCTTTTACTACCAGACCATCCTGTGTGGTATGGGGGAGTTACATATTGAGATTCTTCATGACCGGATCAAGAGGGAGTATGGCCTAGAGACCTACCTCGGGCCTCTGCAGGTGGCATACCGGGAAACCATCTTAAACTCAGTGCGTGCCACAGGTACATTTTGGACATCCTGGGTTTGTTCAGTGTTTAGCTGTATAAACAGGGACCACAGATTCTAGGGTCTCCACAGTTTTACTCTGTATTTAAAAAAAAAAAAGTTGTGAAGAACAGAGGCCTGGTGCCATTGCTAACCAGTCCTTAGACAAATGTGTTTTCTGTGGCTGTGGGGCAGGGTTAGCCAGTGAAGGGGATGGCTGGTTTCAGTCCTTACCACTGATAGGAGTGTACGAATGCGAAGCTAGTGAATTACAGTTCTGTGTAAAGTGAGTGAGAAGGCCTGCTGTAGTGCCCATTAGCACGCCTGAATTATAGTTCTGTGTAAAGTGAGTGAGAGGGTCTGCTGTGGTGCCCATTAGCACACCTAAAGCTGACCGAGTCTGGTGACTACCCTTCACTGAAACTTGAGTGAGCCGAGCATGACTGCAGTGGCACAGGAGCTTTGCTTCTGCACTATACATCTGCAGCAATGAAAAGACAAGGTAAACCCTCCTTTAATTAATGCCTGAGCTGGTTACATGAAACTCTGGAGGTTAAAAGAAAGAGGGAACAGGAATCTGGGCGAGTTCGTGAGCACTGCACTCATCAGCTGTCGTCCTTCCTCTCTGTCCAGCACTGGAGGGCACTTCCTTATGGAGAGAGCTGACTTGAGGGAGTCCTCTCCACAGAGGCAGGAGGCCAGGAAACACATCTGGGCATGCATCCAGGGGAGCACCAGAATCCATCTTTACAAGCTTCTAGTGCAGGGCTTTAAGCCTAAATTCACAGGACCAGATTGGCCTGAGAAACTTTAAGATTTATATTAGGCACTCATAGATAGAACAGTATCTGGAAGAAGCTGGAGGAAGCAGAAGGCCTCTGGAAACATGTATTTCACCCCAGGCCTCAGGGGCGTCCCACAGTAACGTAATCTACAAATAAATGCTTTAGACAGGGAAATAAAGGTCCCAAGATTATAGGAACCTGCTTGCCAGCTGCACACCACTGAAGAATGATTTGAAATTATCACTCACATATATGGCTGTGTGTGTGTGTGTGTGTGTGTGTGTGTGTGTGTGTGTGTGTGTGTGTGTGTGTGTATGTGTGAGAGAGAGAGACAGAGACAGAGACAGAGAGACAGAGAGAGACAAGGAGAGACAGAGAGACAGTCATCACTAACAGAAGGAAGAGGGCAGGAGGGCAGGTCTTCCTGAGTGGAATGCACAGTGCTGCTGATAGGTGTAGGGTGGGAGCATGGTTGGAATGGAGCGCAGCCTGGAAGAAAAGGAAGTGGCCACCTCCCTCCTTTGCATAAGTTTCAATGTGTTTGTTTTCAGATACCCTTGATAGGACGTTAGGAGACAAGCGCCACCTTGTGAGAGCAGAGCTGGAAGTCCGGCCAGCTGAAGCTCCCTCTGGCGTGGCTGAGATCCAGTACGCTGACTGTGTTGGTGAAGACCTCCTGCAGGCCTCACGTGAGGCCATTGAAAGTGCCATCCACAGTGCATGCCTCCAGGGTGAGGGCCGCACACAGCACACGCTCCCCTTGACTGCTAGTCCCTGCTGCTCTTCTCACGCTGTAGTGTAAGCCAGGACCTTGTCCACACCATCGCGCTGTGCCTCAGCACTATACTCCTAGCCTCCTCGTCATCCCATGGTTTCCAGATATTTTAATGTTCTCTCTGTATTTCCAGATATTTTAATGTTCTCTCTGTATTTCTTTGTGTTTCACTTGTATTTTGTTGTTGTTTCTTTTTTTTAAGACAGGGTTTCTCTCTGTAGCCCTGGCTGTCCTGGACTTGCTCTGTAGACCAGGCTGGCCTCGAACTCACAGAGATGCGCCTGCCTCTGCCTCCCAGGGTGCTAGTATTACAGGCGTACGCCATCACCGCTGGCTCTTCAATTGTATTTTTGTTGCATTATTCTGTGTTATTGTATTGTTTATATTATTCTACTTTATTGTCTCCTGACTCAGGTCCTTTACTTGGATCCCCAGTTCAAGATGTGGCAGTAACACTACACTCACTGATGGTTCACCCCGGTACCTCCACAACTATGGTTAATGCCTGCATCTCAAGATGCGTACACAAGGTATAGAGCGCTCTGCATGCTTCTGCTTTAAGGGAATGCACTGAGTGAGCTCCAGAGGTTCCACAGGCAGCTGTGTCCACAGAGCTTGACCTATGACCTTGTCCTCTTGGGGTCATCGAGGTGGTTCAGTGGGTAAAAGCACTTATCACCAAGCCTTTAATCTCTAGGACTGCATAGTAGAGAGATCTGACTCCTGAAAGTTGTCCTCGACCTTCATCTATGCACTGTGGTGCTCCTGAGCACACACAAATGTAATTTTTAAGTTTTAAAACTAGTTCTTACATGGGAAATCTTTGATTTTTGTTTTTTTAACCAAGTTTTCATTTGAAAGAATTTAGAAATAACCTGTCAAACAGATTGCTATTAAAAGACATCCTGAGAAGCTAGGCATGGTGGCACACACCTGTAATCACAGCACTTAAGGATGTAGGTAGATCTCTGTGAGTTAGAGGCCAGCCTGGTCTACAAAGCAAGTTCCAGGACAGTCAAGTCTACACAGGGAAACCCTATTTCCCAAAACAAACAAAAATCCTGATTTTGGCAAAAGATCTATGCTTTCTCCTTTCCAAACATATAGCTACTAGCTGCAAGCTTACTTTTTTTTTTTTTTCCAACTTATTCACTTTACATCCCTCCTTCCGTCTCTCCCATCCACCCCAGCTGGACTGAGTGTCCTCTTCCCCTGTGGCCTGGCAAGGCAGTCCCCACCAGGGGAAAGTGATAAAAAAGCTGGCAACAGAGTTCATGTCAGAGACAGCCCCTGCTCCCTTTATTAGAGGACCCACATGAAGCCTGAGCTGCCCATTGGCTACATCTGTGTAGGGGGCCTAGGTCCCGTCTATGCAGGGTCCTTGGTGCTTTGGTCTCAGCAAGCCCCTCTGGGCCCTGGTTAATTCAGCCAGTGCTCTTAACTGCTGAGCCATCTCTCCAGCCCCAAGCCTGGGGGTCAGCTTGACACTAGGTTTTAATGTAAAGGACAGTGAAATCTAATATTTATTCTAATTTGTGAGTTTGTTCAAATTAAGATTGCTTTTATTAAAAACAACCACCCCAAACAGATCAGTCCCGTTGAGAAACAGGTTTAGACCAAGCATCTTCCCTCTCAAAGTATCAAGCATGTGATCACCTGAGATGTCCTTGAGTGCCATGCCCTGCTTCCTGTCTCAGTGACCCAGCAGAGCTGACGACCTCCTGTGCTTGTTTCCCAGGGTAGGAGTGCCCTAGCTTAATGGAAGATAAGTCAATAATAGTGAAACCTTCCAAAGGAGTTTGAACTTTATTCTGGGAACAATGGAGAATGAATGTTTTGAAGATTGACATATCAGAGCACAGAAGTGATGGCATGGGAAAGACAGTCTAGGACGGCCAGGAAGTAGATGAGATCTGAACCAGGGTACCAGCAACTGGCTGTTTACTGGAAACAAGAAATCAGAGAAGTAAAAACTACTAATGCCATCAGCAAATAAGAAAGGCGAGAGAAGCAGTTGGAAAGCAAATGCTGAGCTTAGTTTGGGGCCCAAAGCAGGCCAGTGGAGGACGAGGGTGGAGACGTCAGAGAGTGGGCTGGGAACTGCTGTTGAAGCCCCATAAAGTCTGATTTTGAAGCTCTGCAATTAGGTAATGCTCAGAAGACTGTGAGAAGGACAGAGGGCAGTTCTGGAGGGCAGCACTGTTCTTGAGTTGCAGAGCCTAGCTCCTAGTTGTAGCATTTTCCTCTTAATTTTTACCTGTTCCCACAGAATTATTTTATCTTGAAAATATTTTCAGCCTTTGTGTGGCCTTTGAATTCTTAGATTACAAACTGTGTAATAATAAAGAAAGGGTTTGTTCATAGAGAATTGTCCTGACCATTAACTTGGTTGTTGGCCCTTTTAAAGCTTCTCCAGCATGTGGCTACCAGTCCAAGTTCAGTTCTTGGCTCCTTATAAAATGTTGTCTGTGGAGAGTTAAAAGCAAGTGAGGTCACCAAAGCCCTCTGCTCAAGAATACAGGAAACAGGTCAGACTTGGTGTGCATCTTCCTTTTCCTCGAATAGAGGTTTGTTCACCTGTGGAATCTCCTAGGCCCTAAAGACTGCTGCCAAGCAGGTGCTGGAGCCCCTGATGCATCTTGAGGTTACAGTGGCTAAAGAGTACCTCAGCTCTGTCCTCGCAGATTTGGCACAAAGAAGAGGTTCCGTCCAGGAAATCCAGACTCGCCAAGACAACAGAGTTGTTGTAGGATTTGTTCCTTTAGCAGAAATTATGGTAAGTTCTTTGCATTTGTGATGTACATGTTATTTAATATAGAGATCTAGTCTGAGTAAATCCAGCAAGCAGCAGGGCTTGGCTTTAGAGAAGTCATGCCACATTTCCAACCACCAGGCGTGTTGGGACTCCCCCTTCAGTTGTGGTGAGAGGTAGGGAGCATGGCCTTCAGGCGGGCCATTTCCAACCTTAGGGCCACTGTACCAAAATGTGGTCTGAGTGACCAGTTTCCTTTCCTTGCATTTTTCCCTTTCTGCCATACGTTTTGTGGCCAGCATCAATCTCTTCCCTAACCAGGCACTTCTGCTCCTAGGATAGGCCCCAACAGACAAAGAGCAAGGACAGAGTCATATTACCAAATTCCCAGGCCTCAGAATGCATGCACAGCTGACTTACCTGACTCTACGTTTTCCTGTTTGCCATAGTATTTTCTTTTTTCTGAAGCGCTCCCTGGAGGTGGTGGTACTTATCAACACCTTCTGTGCTGTGCTCTGAAGATAATCCACAGGGTAAGAAACGGAAGCTTAAGTGCAGTAACAAACTGACATTCTTTTTTATTAGGGATATTCAACTGTGCTTCGAACACTGACATCAGGCTCGGCAACTTTTGCCATAGAGTTGTCTACTTATCAAGCCATGAGTCCTCAAGACCAGAGCACGCTGCTCACCCAGAGAAGTGGTCTGGCCCAAGTGCTTTAGGTCCTTGGCAACGGGGAGATGCCGGGGCACTTAACTGCTGGTAAATTTCTGCTTCGGGATGTGGAAAGAACTCGACAAGATGTACTGTAATGGCATTGGAGCTGCCGTTCTAACGCCGTGTGGGGCGTGCTTTGCTGTACATGCAGACAGCTGTGCCCTGGTTCTCTTGCTCTGTTGCTGTGATAAGATAATGTGATGGAGACAGCGTATAAAGGGTTTGTTGGGCTCCAGGTTCCGAAGGAGAGTCCATACTGCAGGGACAAGCAGCGGGAAGCTGAGGAAGCCCTGTTCTAGCCTCAGGCACAGAGCAAAGGACAAACTACAAGCAGGGCAGGCAGTGAGCTCGGAAGACACCCAGCGATGGTCTTCCTCAGGTAAGGCTGCACCGCCTTCCCAAATGGTACCCTCACTGCAGACCAAACACCCAAACCTGGGCCCAGGAGGGAGAGTCCTCATGCCTGCCTGTGTACCTTGTGCCTGTGGAGTGTCCCCCTGGAACGGGAAATATGGGTTGTTAGGAGCCACCATGTAGGCTCAGGGGCTGAGAGCCGTCTTCCTAGCCCCGCGCTCCTCATTTAGAGCACTGCAACAATGAAGTCGTTCCTGCAGCCCCGTGGAGTATGAGTGCCGTCACTACACTTTTCCTTTTATTTTTTAAGCTGTTCACATGAAAGATGCCAGTATTCAGTGTGTGATACAGGCAGAGAGATTCAATCAATAAACAGATGGTTTATTTAGAAAAACAGCCTAACAAATCTTGATTTACATGATTTCAAAATCAACACGATTATAGTTCAGAATGCTGTAGACTTTTCTGTCAGTTTTCCATTTTATTCTCAGAGTTACAGTGTCCAGTAAAAAGAGGTTGTGCAGCTATTCCACGGCTATGGATAGAGAACATAAAAAAGATGTCTTAGATGGTAGTCTCCCATCAAATCACTTTAGCCCCACCACCACCACCACGTCCTCCCACCACTGCCCTGCTTTGCAATGGTTTAATACATCTAGTTTAAGCTACTAACTCCTTTAAGATTGCAATTATACCAAAATATATCTTGCAGGTGTTACTCTCTCTGCAACAATCAACAGTTTCTACCATTAAATCCTACTTTCCATTGTCATTTTTACTTACTGCAAGACAAAAAGCTGAAGAAACTAGTGACACTGAGTGCCGGGCTTTAGTAAGAGCTCTCACCTGACCATTCTGCAGCGATGTGCCACCAGTCTGCCGTAGGCATTCTCCAAGTCGCTGACAGTTCTAGGACTCCAGAGTCTCTCACCAACAGCGCTTGCCCGAGGCCTGGAATGTAAAATACGTGTCTCCTAAAGTAGTTTAGATTTCTTTTTCCCTTAAGTCACCTACTTAAGGAAATTCTTAAAAGCCAAGGCGTCCTTTCCACCAGCCGGCACCCCTTTACCTTTACCACCTTACCATAGCCTTGGAATAAGGTTAGTTGCATCCACATATTCTCCCCATAGGCAAGCCTCTCCACCAATGACAAGTTGTTTCTGCTTCTCGGAACCTGCATTAAAGTGGGTGAAGGGAGAAAGGTGAAGCTGTACACATGGTTTCCTCTCTATAGTTGCCCTACGTTACCTTTCCGCACCCTCCTACAGGCAGCAGAACCATTCTTCCCTCCCTGGCTCAGTGCTGTAGTGAGCAGAGGGAGAGAGCCTTTTCATAGGGTACCACATTCAATCCCCCCCCCCCATTTCATATCAGTGGTGTGCCAGAAAAGACAAGTTGGACTATTACCTAATTTTTTGATGGACTGTGACCACTATACCTGTCTTTGATGTGTATTCCCCTGGGTGTTTAAGAACAAAACAAGAAAAAGCATCTACAAACCATTTTTTATAATTAATCCTCAACATGCTTTCTAGAGAAAGTCATAATTTCCAGTGGAACATTATTTGAGACTTTTAATTATAATTTCATTTTCAAAGCTAAAGACTGACATCCAAAACTATATAAAATGGGATTCCTAATAAAGTAACTGAAAACCCGGGACCCCACAGCCTGAAATCCACAGAGGCAAATGGGAACCTCACTTGGGTGTCTCATGAAGTTAGCACACTCAGACATCTCAGATATAAAAAGTAACTGATGAAAATGAAGGCCGATCTAAGGGGTGTGCTTATGTATTTCATTTAGACTATACATCGCTCCTATCAGAAGTTAAAATGACACCAACGTCTTAGGGAATAATAGAGTGGCATCGAGGGTAGACTTGGGAGGAGAGGATGGAAGTTTTGGAAAGAAACCAGCAGTACCGATGTTTGCTTTACTCACCAGCAAAGTCAAGAGGCTCTGCCTTGTAGTACCGTCTCCAGTCCTGCCCGTAGCTGATAAGGTCCAGGTACCAAGGAGCAGACAGGATCGCAGGTAATCCCGCTGCTGTGACTTCTCTTAGCACCTCTAAGTAATTTTCACTCTTCCACACTTCAACCACCGTGCCCGGCTGAAGCTATTAAAGGCACAGATTGCATTCGCAGTGTTAGGTCCACTAAATATGATCGTGTAGGCTTATGGCATTATGGTTGGTAAACATAACCAGGCATCCTGGTTTTTTTTTTTTCCTTGTGGCCAGTGCCACGTGCTGTCCATTCACTGGGTTTTCATTGCTACTCAAATCTCACCAACTTTAAAACTGGATGCTTAACCCTTGCCCATAAGCTAACACCTCAGAGGCGTAAAAAAGCTCAGGGTTAAGATTGGAACCTTAGGCCTGCTCCTGCCATACCAGTGTGAGACGCCATCAGCCTCCAGGCTTGTAACACCCACTGTTAATAACTGTCAGAAAAACAGTGTTTCTTAGAAGTGTATGTTGATTTTACCTACTTTAAAACCACTTTAACACTATTTTTTAAAAGCTTATTTGTTGTTTGTTTTGCTCTTAAAAACAAAAAGGAACTTGATTCAAAATACTTCAGCTTGTGAGACAGCAGGAGTTGGGGGAAGAAACGAGAAGGAAACAGTGAGTTGTCTATATCACTAGTGGAGTCTTGTGTCTGCGTACTACCGTATAAGCACCGGTGTGCATGGGCAGGGTTGCCATCCTGCTCTGGTCACCTTACTCCCTTGAGAAAGCATCTCGCTGAACCTGAAACTATGCTGGAGGGCAGCCCAGCCCCTCACCGAGTTTGGGTTACAGGTACACACTAGGCCACCCGTGGCTTTTTAAAGTTTGTTCTTGACAATTTCATATATGTATATAATGCATACTGGTTAATCTCTCCCTTGAATCCCCACCAATCTCTCAAGTCTCCCACAATCCCTTCCCCCAGACTGAGGAGTTTTGGTTTTGGTTTTGTGTGACCACTGGACTGGTACTATCTGTTGGAGCCTGGAAGGGTCACCAGTAGGTACACAACTGAAGGCAGAGACTCCTCTCCTTGAATCTCACTGTAGCAAATCGTTCAGCAGCGAAGAATGGAGGCCTTTCACCCCCTCCTCCATCCACCCTAACTGCTGATGGAACGTCCAGCTTTTAAAGCAGGTGCTAGGGAATGAACTAAGGTCCTCAGCCTGGTACAGCAAGCAGTCTGACCTACTAAGCCATGACTGCAGCCGGAGAGGAAGTTTCCACAGTCCTTACCGTCACTCCATCTTCAAAAACCTCTTGCCAAACAATGGAGCTCTTCTTCAAGGGTGTAATAATATCCAAAATCCTAGCAGTGAGCAAATTGACAGTTATTTAGAACTACAAAGTTAAAACACTCTTAAAACATGCATGCTTTCTACCAAGAACTACAAGCAATGTTGACAGGTACTGTAGCTCAGTATAACATAGCCATACAGAACCAGCTAAAGCTGGGTAGTTGAGGCAGGGTGGAAAGATAGGAAAAAAGGGTAAGGGGAAGTAGAAACTGGCAAAATATCCTTCAGCCTCAAGACAGCCCGAGCTAGGTCTTGCTGACTAGAGACTGCTCTACAAAGAAACTCTACAAAGTACACGCCTGTAAAACACCCAGGCAAGATTAGTCTAAGGGTGGAAACACATCTTACCCTCTGATATAGAAAACTTGACTTAATTTTCAAATTTTAATCCATGTTTTTGTCTTCCTCGTATGTAAACTTCCCCTTATATTTCATCTTTAAACAATGTAGCGGAGTTCTCCAATCACTTCTACAGCCACTACTGAAAACACAGGCTCTGCTGCCCCATCTAACTCTTGTGTCCTAATTGAGCTCAGTTGTCTCACTGTGGCTTGTGAAACCCAGCCACACATGAACAGAGGTCCCTCAGGGGACACCTCAGGGGAGACAGCTTCAGTACTGAGCTGTTTGCTATGCTTGTGACACATCTTTATAGAGCAGTGGTTAGTACAGTTCCTCACTGCGATGACTCTAACCATAAAATTATTATTGATACCTCATAACTAATTTTGCTACTGTTATGAGCCATAATGTAAGTATCTGATAATTCCAATGGTCTTTCAAGGGGTCCATGACCCACGGGTTGAGAACCTCTGATACAGAAGCACCAAATAAAGCTGGGTAGCAACTCACATAGCTCATGGGTTGGGACCTAGTGTAGGAGAGATAAGTACTGGTTATTGGCTTGTGTTTATGAGCTGATGATGCCTCTGAAGTAGGAGGAAGTAGCCTCAAACTCATGTAAAGTTGTCCAAACAGAACTCTAGTAATTTCAAGGGTTTCTTGGAAAAAAGAAAACTGTAACCTAACCTGTCCTGTCACATCAATAACACCAGCTGTTAACTGGCACATATATTTAGTTAGACAGTAACAAGCTCTTGAAAGGGTAAGACAGAATAGCACACAAAAAGCTAAATTGGAACAGAATGAATACAGAGCCTGAAAAACCACAGCCCACAGCCTGCTTTTTCTATGGCCGGCAAGCTAAGAATGGATTTTGAATCTGCAAGCCTTTCTATCTTTTTTGACAACATGCAACTCCACATGGCCCATGAAGCCTAAGCCTGTGGTCCTTTGTGGGGGAAATGTTCCGTCTGTTCTTTCTCATGCAGTGGTGGCCACCAGCCCCCTTGCTGTGGAGTGCTAGAAACAGAGCTGATGCAGACAGGCATGTGCAGCCGTGGCTACTATACCACACAGCAAAGTAAGGAGCCAAAGAGATGCCCTAGGGCTTGACAGAGGCCATGGGGTCTAGCGCTTGAATAGTGCCCAAGACACAGGTCAGGACTCAGAGACAAGTTCTCAAAAAACGGACAATATCTCCCTCTATTTCCATAGTTACTGCAAAATGCTCACCATCATAAAGAAAACAGTATATAGCGTTTTTTTCTTTAGCGGGCCTTCATGTCTCCACATTTGTAAGGGGTGGAGAAAATGAGAAAGTAAAGCAGAAAAATAAGTTATAGCACAAACTTGTATAAAAGCATTGATGATTAGTCTTTCAAATGACTTACTTTTTAATATAAAAAGATTCTAGTTTTTTGAAATCCTTGCCAAAGCCTTTTTTCTTCATGAAGTCTTGAATATTTGGATTTGATATCCTTAAATTTAAAAAAAAATGACTGATATGTTAAACATTTTGATGTGTCCAGTTTATTATTTGAAGCAGCATGCATCCCAAACATCAGTTAAAGAGTCCTTAAAGTATTAAAAGGAAGTCCAAGTTCTCAGTTATGAGTTCTCTTAATCTTCTAATATAAAGTATTTTTTCCAGAAATTATTTTTTAAAAAACTCTTACTTAACACCCTCCCCTATTTAGTCATCCCCTTCTCCGCTAAAGGTCTTCCTGTCCTTACAGCCTGTTAGGTTTTTTGAGACAGTCTCATTGTAGTCCAGGTTGACCTTGAACTCACAACACTCCACATTCGCCCTCCTAAGTACCGGGATTACATTTGTGCCACCAAGACTGGGAAACACAGATTTTGCTATTCTTTTTCCTGGAGTCGTTGTCTTACTCTATAGCCCAGGCTTGCCCTTGATCTTTATTGTAAGCACGAGCCACCATACCCAGCTTCTACTCCTCGATTCTTCCTAAGCTTTGCCTCTCAAATATACATTTTTAAAAAAATATACATTCTTTAATAATCAACCATCTGAGGAATTGTTCAAACCCTTACAAGGAGATCTTCCCCTGTTCAGTGTAGATCCTGTATATCTACACTTTAAGAACAAAAGCTGAAAAAAAATAAATAAAAAGTTTAGAGTTATTATACCAGCATTCAAAATCCACCTCATCTCCTCCCAAGTGGATGAACTCATCTGGAAACACACTGCTGATTTCTTTGAAAAATGTGGCAAAGAACGTGTAAGTTGTATTTAGTATTGGGTTTACAGGTCCAACCCTTTGCGTTTGCCTTCTCTGATTGTAACATGGAGTCAGAAGGTCTTTCTGACCTAGAAGAAATAAAGGTTTATTTTTATAAGGATATCAATCACAAAGACCTGAATATGTACATCTTTATGCTATAGATGGTCCTCCCCTTACAATGGTGTTGAATCCCAACAAACCCCATAAGTGAGTTGAAAGTACCCATAGTCAGAAATGCACTTGACACACTACCCCACCAGGTGTAGCTCAGCACGCTGTAGCATCTGTGTGTGTGTGTCTGCTGGGGCCTGGGACTCCCTAACGACTCAGCACTAGCCTGGGAAAAGATCAAGAGTCAAAGCATGGTAACTACCAAGTCTAAGCCACTGATGCCATTACAACAGACCACGCAAACCCTGAGCACCAGGGCTTTGTGGTGCTGACACTATAGAAAGTTTATAGAGAGAAGACGGACAACCACATATACCAAGATTCCTCAGTTTCTCCCCAGGAGGACAAGAGCTACGTCCTCAGTCCCGCTTTGCTGCTTTTAGACAGGCTGAGGTCTTCTCCACTTCAGATGTCAATTGCACTTCAATACATAGCTCAATGCGAATAGAAACCCTAGCTGCCTTTCAATATGATCTAACAACAACAACAATCCTCATTCTCTCATTTCCAACAGCTCTGCCTGGGGCCTCCCCAAGCTCTGCAGCCCCATCTGGAGTCTGTTCCTGAGAATGTCTCTGGCTCTTCTGGTTACTTTTCAAGCCTGCTTTCACCTTCCCAGTGTAGGACTTCCCACATCTCTTCCCATCTGTGACCTTGGCAAAGGTTTTCCCCAAATGTGACCCCAATCATGCTACGTCTCTACTGGGAAGTTTGCACTAGTTTCCGGGTCGTGTTGATGAAGCCCACTATTGTCATCACAGACCTTGGTGATGTCCTTTCCAGATTCAGTTCCCATTGTTTTCCATGTCTACCATGAAATTACTACGTGTTGAACAATTACAAATGCTGGGTCTCCTGCTGTGGACTTCTATTGTTTATCTGATGCTTAGAAATGTCAGCCCTATTTTATGGATGGGGAAACTGGAGGTGAAGTGTTAACACTTGGCCAAGGTTTACTCTCCAAATGACAAAAGCAGAATCTGCATACAAACAGCCCAGATCCAGATCCCACATTCTTTAAAGATTTATTTATTTTATTTACTGCATATGAGGGCTTTATCTGCAGAAGAGGGCATCAGATTACATTATAGATGGTTGTGAGCCACCATGTGGTTGCTGGGAATTGAACTCAGGACCTCTGGAAGAGCAGGCGGCGCTCTTAACCACTGAGCCATCTCTCCAGCCCCTGGATTCCACATTCTTAATCACCACCTCTAGCATCTCCTAAAGTTGGTTCCACTCTGTTTCCACTACATACTGTTTGCATGCCTTTCTTCATGGTGTTCCCTCTACCAGAAACATGAGCATATTCTGTGCTCCCCCAAAAGCATGCCAATCACACAATTAAGTCATCATGTTCCACTTATAGCCAAGTTTTCTGTTCCCCCAACTTTGATACTTGAAGCAGCATCTACACAGTGACCTAGAAGGGACAAAAATAGTCTATCGCATCTGTACTTCCACACTATTAACAGACAAAGGACCTCAGATGCCCCCCTTTCAACATGTGAGACAAACTCCTTACCTTTCCCCCAAGACTCTGTATGTCCAGGGCTATCAAATTCTGGTATAACTCGAATCCCTCGGAATCGGGCATGTTCAATCACTGTATAGACGTCATTTGGTGTGTAGACATGAGACAAAGAATAGCTTCCCTGTAACGGTCAAGTTAAGATGTGCAAGACGGATCAGGTCCTGGGAGCTGTACACAAGTCTGTTTGCACTTTGCTCGCCAGTTTTCCTATTGTTGCCGGCTATTAAACAGCCACACCTAACACTAGAATAGTCCCGGCTTCAGAGCAGGAATCTATAAAGGCTGAATCTTTGCCCATCAGACTCAGAATTCACTGGCGGAACTTAACAGTCAGTTCCTCCTGCTTCACCTACGTCCACAGTTACTTTCAACGCCGTGGAAACAGCAAGACAAGCAAAATGCCTCCAGAGTGAAACCTTGGAAAACACTTCCCTTGTCAACTTTAGAATCAAAACTCAAATTATTACAAAACACAGATTTTTGTCTTTTAGTCTCTAATGACTATCACCTTAAACCCACACCCCAGGCAATAAGTAACTCTGTCACTTAAGGAATTAGCATTCAATACTGGTTGTAAGTAATGATAAAGGTCCATTGAAAGATAAGGTTTGGAACCTGTCTCAAGATACAGGCTATAGGGCTAGAGTAATGGCTCAGTGGTTAAGAGCACTGTCTGCACTTCCAGAGGTCCTGAGTTCATTTCCCAGCATCCACATGGTGGCTCACAACCATCTATAATGAGATCTGGTGCCCTCTTCTGGTGTGCAGGCATATATGCAGACAAAACACTGTATACATAATAAATAAATCTTTAAAAAATACACACACACACACACACACACACACACACACACACACACACACACAAACCTTTAAACTCGAAATCAAAATACAGGGGACATGGCAATTGATACTTTGGAATGTAACCAGCAAAATGGAGACAGGACAGCACATTCTGTTGGTTTCCTCAATAACAATAGTTTACAAGAAGAAAAGAGAATTAGCAGGCACATTTACAGTCATCATACAGGGACCTTATGTGTTCCGATGCAAATTAGTAAAGTGCTTTTTTTTGGAAAGAAGACGAGACACTTAGTTAAATACGAGCACTGGTAGCTGTCTAGGTAAACAAGTGTTTCCACAAGTGAGACAAATCTGGGATTTGATTCAGAATAACGGGTGGTGGGAAGGATAGCATCATCACAGACTAATTGCGGGAGCTGGGTACTGAACAAACAACTATTCTGTCCCTCTGAAAGACACATAAAAGGGGAAAAGCAATCCCTGCATCAGGGACGCCCCCCGCCCCAGCACTTCAGCCTATAGTAAACACACCATTAGACTTGGGACTGTAGCCAGAAGGCAAGATGCCTGCTGTTATTCCCTATGACTGGGAGATCAAACAGACCCATGGATGAGCTGCCCAGATCCATTGCTCTAGAACAGTCCGTCTGAACACTCACAACAGTACCGCCAATGTGGTGGCACATGCCTATGATTTTGGGAGGAAGCAACGGGTACACTTTTAAGGTTATCCTTAGCTACATGGCAAGTTCAAGGCCAGCCTGAGATGGAGGAGACCCTGGCTTTTGTTTTGTTTATTGATGTCTCGCTGTGTAGTCCTGGCTGTCCTGGAACTCACTGTGTAGACCAGGCCTGCATCAAACTTATTGAGGTCCTCCTGCCTCTGCCTCCCTAAAGGCGAGCACCCCATACCTTTTGTTACCTTGACTTTCAGCTTATTGTGCTGAATGACCTCTCTGGTTTTGTTTTTGTTTTTGGTTGGTTGGTTTTTTGAGACAGGGTTTCCTCGTGTAGCTTTGGCTGTCCTAGACTCGCTTCGTAGACCAGGCTGGCCTCTAACTCAGTGATCCACCTGCCTCTGCCTCCTGAGTGCTGGAATTAAAGGCGAGCGCCACCATGCCCGGCATGACTTCCTTTTTTAAAAAAATAATTTATTTTATGTGCATTGGTGTGTGGGAGTGTCAGATCCCTGAGCTACCATGTGGTCGCTGGGAATTGTGCCCAGGTCCTTTGGAAGAGCAGACAGTGTTCTTAACCACTGAGCCATCTCTCTATAGCTCACCTCCAAAATAGCCTACATTTTCTGTGTTTTAGGAGAAAAAAGGTAGGCCATTTACATGTTTTCAAACCTACTTAAATATACTAGTATGCAAGTATCTTTTTTAAAAAAAAGATTATTTATTATATATAGTGCTCTGCCTGCATGTATGCCTGCAGGCCAGAAGAGGACACCATATCTCATTATAGATGGCTATGAGCCACAATGTGGTTGCTGGGAATTGAACTCAGGACCTCTGCAAGAGCAGTCAGTGCTCTTAGCCTCTGAGCCATCTCTCCAGTCCCCATAAGTGGATATCTTAACTGTTACTCATGAATTGCTCAGGTCTTCTACATTAAGTTTTTAGAACATTATGCTGCTCTCAAAACTTATAACATTTATAGTAATAATCTTAGTACTTATAACAATTACAAAAAGGTTTATGAATAAAATGCTAAGCAGTAACCTAAAAAATATTTTAAACCAGACACCTAACTTTTACACTTTGGCTGCATTTATAAGAAAAACTACTGAAGCTACAACCTTCTTTTTTTTTTTTTTTTTTTCCGAGACAGGGTCTCTCTGTGTAGCCTTGGCCATCCTGGACTCACTTTGTAGACCAGACTGGCCTCGAACTCACAGCGATCCACCTACCTCTGCCTCCCGAGTGCTGGGATTAAAGGTGTGCGCCACCACGCCCGGCTGAAGCTACAACCTTCTAACGAAGCTATGCCAAAGGTTTTTGTGCACAGAAGACACTGAGATGAATTACTCACTTTCATGCTTAGTTGAGGAAAAGTGGTGCTCTGATAAGGGAAAGACTGGTCGTCCACTATGTGCCAGTGAAGAACATTAAACTTGTTAAAAGCCATGGCATCCTGCAAGCAAACATGGGAAAACATTATATACCATAGACGAATACAGTCCATATTGTATCTGAGTACACTGGGATTTCTCCCAACTAGTGCTTCTTTCTATAGTTTCTTTTTAGCAAAGAAAGAATGGAGAGGAAGGGCACATTCTTCATTGTATGTAGTCAACACGGCACACCCCTCCTAGAGCCCCACACGGAACATACACGTTGTATATAGGAAGCGGTGATGCTCCTTCCTATACAGGAGAGCAAGCATATGAACTTACCGTTACTTCAGGGACTGCCAGGAATCAGGGATGAAGACGCTGAGGCTGTCTTAAGGAGTGGAGTACAGTGGAATACAACAAAGCATTTATGTAACTATCAAAGCTTACAACTCGCACATACATGAACGGTGATAACCCTGGCACGTGAAGTTCATTATAGACTCAAAGAAGGCCAAGCAAATGCCTAGAGAAAACCTGGGCATCTTGACATACTGAATGTAATGTAGGCCATTACACTTGTATAGTACAAGTGTACTTATATAAAACAGATTCTTCAAAGGATAAAATAACACGGGGTGGACATTGCGCTGACGCAATGCAATGACATAGTTTTTATGGTCAGAGAAGGGAATCACAAAAAAGTAGTAGTAATTGAAATTGACTACTATAAACTTATAATACTTACAATAAACTTAAAGACTAGAGGCCAGGGGTTCGCAAACCTTACATAAAGGGTCAGTTACCAAATCTTTCCTCTTTCAGGTTAGGTTTCCGTCGCACCCACTCCACTCCGAGAGCTGTAAAGCCGTATGTAACGAGTACATGAGCGCATTCCAGGGAAACTTCCTTGCAGAGCCAGCCAGCTGTGATGCTGTGAGGCTTCTGGGGTCTTTGCGTGGCTCCTGGTTCCTGACTGCCTCCCCCCGCCCCCACCTCCCGAAGGAAGCTTATAGCGACTGGGGGATGCTTCTTATTTTGCCTCAGGTTTCTGTCTTAGAGTTGGCCTTAATGAGATTCTTTGACCTAGCTTGTCTGATAGGAGGTCCCAAGACCCTCCTTTTTCCGGAGGGGTCCTGTCTTCCTGTACCCCACAGGGATGGATGCTGCACAGGAGACGGAGGGGATGCTAAAGCTGCAGACCTTCTGGGCTTCGCTCAGACCCTCTCCGTCTACTCACATTTCCACGTGGTGCTTGTGTGTCAGCCATGCCTATGCAGGCGGAGACGCAATGGAACCCGAAAGGACAGGTTTCGGGGATTCCACAACCCTGGACACAGGAGGTTCCTGGAGAATGGCACGCCCAGAGAGGATGTAAGAGCCCTCTTCCCAAACCTCAACCGTAAGGACCTCTTCATCTGCAGCCTTTACAGTGTTCTTTCTAATAAACTCGCAGGCATGTTTCTAGCTGTCACTCGAGTTAATTGATTGACCTTGATGGGGGAATTCCGGGAACCCTGATGTGCAGTGTTCTATCACAAGCATAGGTGACTCCCTCAGAAGGGAGACGGGGTAGCCTTGGAAATGAGCCCTCGGCTTCTGGGACCTGACACTCTCCAGGCGGACAGCGTCGGAACTGAACTGGATTTGAGGATACCCGGCTGGTGTCCTGCTTGGCTTGCTGGTGGGGTTAAAAAATCTTTTTATCTTTTAAAGTCACAGAACTCTTCCAGATTAACTGTGGTGTGAGAGGAAAGGGTAAACATAGTCTCTCCTGGCCCACAGCAGCAACCGGATTTGACTCTTGGGCTGTGCTAAACCAACTCATAACACAGACAGAGAGGCACAGGGAAATATGTATACATATATGTTCATATAAATGTACTGAACACACACACACAAACAGGCTTCCTAGCTGTCTACAGTCAGGAGATGCGCTCATTGCAATATGCCCACCTACAGCCCAAAGGTGGTTTTGAAATATTGACTACTGAAAAGGTTCCTTGAGGGGAGAAAAAAAGCTTGAACCTAGACTAAGACAGGACAACATAAACCTGGGATATCATGGTGCCAAAGGTATGGAAGATATTGATGAGGGCATCTCAAAAGAAAAAACGAGCCTGCCTCTAATGGCCACAATAGGGCCCATTTCACAGTTACATAGGGGTGTTAACAGACTACAATCCACTAAGCAAAATGCTAAAATAATGAGTACTCAAATGAAAAAGGGATGCTCTACTTTACCATAACAGAGAATTCACCACTAGTAAATGCGAGAAATGATGAAACTAGGGAATCAGCACTTGGTGATTGATGGAGGCAAAAACCTCCTGAGTCGGACAAGGATCTGCTGTCCATGAGCACTGAGGAAGTATGGGGGTTTCACATAGCCCCACACTCCTTTCCACAGGGCGCTTAATACGCACAAAAGACCCTAAAATTAACTTTACAGTGCAGAAACATGGCAGATGACACCTCAGCCACCTCGAGTGTCCATACCCGTAGCAAGACAGGGCGCCACCTGATACTCTGAGGACACAGCCCTACTTCTGCTTTCTTCTTGCCCCAGGAACAGAATCTCATGTGAGAAACAGATGAGCTAAGACATGTTCTAAAAGTAAGTGGCCTGGACTTTTCAAAAGTACCACAGTGTTCCAAAATGAGGAACGATAACAGCCCCAGGCTGAAGGTGACTGCGGAGCGGAAACAAGGAAACGCAATTACTTACCAGAGTCTTTAAAATTGTCTTCACGGGCAGGTAGTGTCTGGATGTATCGATTAAAATCCCTCTATGAGCAAACCGCGGAGAATCTGCAATACTGCATTCGCTGATGACGAACTAGGAGACGAAATCAGATGTTGAAGAGTTTTAGAACGCTTTCCTCCTCAAGTTCAACGCCGACTACAACTACCTACACAAACACTGGACAAAAATTTAGAGCCAAAAAGTGCATGAACTTTGTAAGGTAACTATGGTGGGGGAAAGAGACCCTCAAAAGGACGGCTGGGTAGGCTCCACTCTAACAGCACAGCCTGTCCAACCAGCCTCATGCGGCAACAGGAATATACTCACAGCGTTGTAAGAGTCTTGGTAAACTAGCTGGCTAAACGTCTCTAAACCTGGGGGAATAACAAGCATTGTGTTATTTATAAGATTTAAAAAAAAAAAAAGTGAAATAAGAGTAAGGTCCAAACAGACTCATAGCCACAGGAGGGATAGTTTAAAAAGCAAGGAGGGTGCCCACGCTTTCTGAGCCATGTGTGACTCCGGCAGATTCTAATGTTCCCCTAAGCCGAACAATCCCCGCCCCGCCCCCCTGCACTCCTGGATCTAGTGAATAAATGTACTTCACCTCATCACCCCCCCCACCTCTGCTTTGCTTATATGCTTAACACAAAAGTGGCTTGATAAAATATCAGTTCCCGAAAGTTTATGCTCAGGGACTGGTCATTTCACAAAGTATCTACATTTGCCAAGTGGTGGTGGCAGCCCATGCCTCTAATGCCAGCACTCTGGAGACGGAGGCAGGTGGAGCTCTGAGTTCAAGGCCAGCCTGACCTACAGAGCATGTTCCAGGGCTACACAGAGAAACCATGTCTCAGAAAACAAGAAGAAAAAAGGACTAACTCTGCCTTTGATCCTATGGATACCAAGGCTGTGTGGCTCAAGGGCACAGACAGTGAGTCCTCTCGGCCCCAAGGAGGTCCCTAGACCTGACTGTGAGGAGCGACAAGGCTCGAGAACGTGGCTCACTGAAAGCCTGGCTCGCCAGGGAGCAGGAATCTCCTTCCTCTGGGCTTTCTCACTCTCTCATGGATCAGGGGGCAGATTCTGATGATTCAGGAGGTCCGGGGTCGGGGAAGACAATTGTGCTGCACACTTCCCCTGAGGTTCAGGGTCGGGTATTTTGGGTTGAAGAAATTAAGCACTCAGGCCAGGGTTTTTCACAGGAAATAAAGATGAGGGCCCAAGTTGGAATAGTTTTTGCTTTGCTTAATTTTACAAAGCAACATGTGGTAATATTCTACTACTGGAGACAACAAAACTGAACGCCACTTACCTCGCAGTGCTCCCCAAACTGTGTTGGCCTTGAGGAGAGCTACCGGTTCTTTTACAAGTAGAGAATCTGTAGGGGGAGGTGGGTGAACTCCTGTTAATCTCAGAATGATGCACGGTCTACTTCCTGCACTCACCAATGGTTATTTTCACACATTCTTTTCTCTCTTCCACTTAAGAGTCTTAGATTCAGGCCGGGTGTGGTGGCGCACGCCTTTAATCCCAGCACTCAGGAGGCAGAGGCAGGCGGATCGCTGTGAGTTCGAGGCCAGCCTGGTCTACAAAGCGAGACCAGGACAGCCAAGGCTACACAGAGAGACCCTGTCTCGAAAAACCAAAAAAAAAAAAAAAAAAAAAGAGAGTCTTAGATTCCTTCAACTCAAAAATGCTCTAGCCTGAACCCCAGGGACCTCGTGTCTCACTGTAGAGTCCCAGTGCCATAGGCCAGGCAGCTGAGCTGTCCAAGGCAAGGCCCCCGGCCATCCCTGACAGTCCTCACCTTCTCAGCTCTGAACTGCTAGGTCAGAAATACAAAGTTCAGTGCTCAGTTTTAGTTACTCAAACTCCCCACTTTCCCCAAGGCCAGCGAGTGCTTCTCCACTCCTTTTCTATTTCCCTTTGTCCTACCTTCCCCTCTCCCCAGTGTTATCTGAAATGTGCTTTAAGACTTGCTTTCTAAGCTGGGCACCTTTAATCCCAGCACTCGGGAGGCAGAGGCAGGCGGTCCTGTGAGTTTGAGGCCAGCCTGGGTCTACAAAGTGAGTCCAGGACAGCCATGGCTACACAGAGAAACCCTGTCTTGAAAAAGAAAAAGAAAAGAAAAACAAAACCTGACTTGCTTTCTAGCTCCCTTTACCTCAATTCAGTTTCATTTCACTCAACAAGAAGTCGTCCACATCCATCAAGAATGAGACGCCAACCAGGTATGGTGGGAGGGAAGGATTGGGCCTCTAAGACTAAAATTACTGTGGGTCAAACATAGGCAGAATATGATTCCAAAGACTGGAGGCTAAGGCCGTTTTTAGCCCAGCCCAGCCAACTAAAACACTATACTCTTTTGGGTGTTTTTGTTTTGAGACAGTGTTCCCGTTTAGCCCAGGCTGGCTTTGAACCTATGATCTTCATGCCTCTACCTCTTGGGTGCTGGGATTAGAGGGTGCAGCCGCTGGAAGCTAAGGGCACGCAGCTGCAGGCTTCACCTCAGGGAGAGCCCTGGAGGCTGGAGTTAATGATTTAGAGCCAACCGTATCATCCGGACAGGGATATGGCCTTCAACTGCCTCCAGACTGCCAGAAGGCAGGTGGCTGCAGGCAGGGAAAAGATGGGTGTCCCTCATGTGACACGCTCAGCTGACAGTATTCTATAATCTTCCAGCACAGCCTTTCCAGTCAGAAGACCACAGTGCTGAGTGAGTGGAAATGTCAGGCTCAGAACCATTTGCTACTGCAACTGAGTGGAATTGAAGCAAGCTTCCTTATCCCACAATAGCTGACAGGCTGGCTACTATTAAAAAGCACCCTGGCCAGATGTGGTGGCGCACACCTTTAATCGCAGCCCTTGGGAGGCAGAGGCTGGTGGACCACTGTGAGTTTGAGGCCAGCCTGGTCTACAAGGGGAGTCCAGGACAGCCAAGGCTAACACAGAGAGACCCTGTCTCAAAAACAAACAAACAAACAAACAAAAAAAACAAAAAGCAAAACAAAACAAAAGCACCCTGACTCAACTTGCCCAATCATATAGCAATGAGAAGGTTTACCTGCTAAGTGTGCAGGCACATAGCTATAGAATTTTAATTTCGAAACGAAATTATTAGGTTTCTTAGTGACTTAGTGACTCTGCTTGTGTGTGTTGGGGGAGTGGGACGATGGCTTTGACTTGTCAACTATCCACCCCTCTTCTGTACCTGGCTGCACTGTGGAAAACCTTTGTATCTCCATGGATACCAATAATTACAATACTCCTCAATCATCACTTGAGGTGCATATCCAGCTCTCTCTACCGCCCCCCCAAATGAAATCTCTATTAGTTCTTTTCCTGGACCTTGTCAATTGTGTAGTGACAAAAACAAAACAAAAACAAAACAAAACAAAACAAAACAAAAAACCCCCGATGTTCTTTATCTGCGAGTTCTCATATGTTGGTGTGTAAATGGCAACTTTGCCTCTACTGCTGTAGAGCTTCCTCTGCCCAGCTCAGCAGTTTGTTTTCGCAAGTTCTGCCTGTCTGTCTGTCTGTCTGCCATGCAGATTAACTTCCTTCCATCTGTTCAGCCAGACCTCTACACCAAAGGACAGATTGTTTTGTTTAAAACGGCTTTGTATATGTGGCTACCTCGTAAAGGGGAAATTGGTTCACTTCTGGTTCTCAGGGTATACCCAGCTTTGTTTTGAGAGTTGAGGTTGGGGTCTGGATCTTTGTGTTCAGGATGTTAGTGGATTTCCTAAAACATACTTCAAGAAGCGTCTTTTTCGGAGAACTGTTTGCAGAGCTGAGGTGAATAAAGACCCTGACTCTTCAATCTTAGCTTACCCTATTTTCTAGAATCTATGACAGGCCGTCTATATTGCTGGTGGAAATGGACAGCATAGTTTCCTTGGCAACACAGTGGCCATTTCTATCTCAGTGCAGATTGCAAAACCTACTGTTCCCACAGCATCCAGGTGCCCATTACCCACTGAAACTGTGTGGCAAATTACCTATTTCTCTCCCTAGGATGGCTACAGAAGTGAAAAGAAACGAAAACTTATTTAAGGAAAAAAAGAGTTCAAGAAATCGTTTAGGAAATCTCATCTGTGTTGGAGGAGGGGACACAGGCGCCACACTTTCTTCTAACTAGGTGACATTCTATTTTTACATCCAAGTCCCCCGTGTCTCTTCCTGGGCGAATTACATGCACCTTCATATTACGCCTCTTTGACACCTCGCTACCGTTCCATACCGTTGCCAGCCAGCATACTACTCTACAGAGAAGATATGCCCCAGGCTGGTGATAGCATCCTGTGGGCAGGCTAGTCTAGGGTGCAAGAAGCTCCAATTTGCCTTCAAAGACAGAAGTTAAGGGCTGGAAAGATGGCTCAGCAGTGAAGCACCCGCCGCCTTTCCAGAGAACTGCAGTTCAGTTCCCAGCGCCCAAAGCTGGTGGCTCACCTGTAACTCTAAGTCAGGGATCCTATGCCCTCTGGCCTCTGTGAGTGCCTGTGTGCCTGAGTACACATTACGGTCTTTTAAAAATGACAAAAGAATTAGGGTAGCCTCAAGATTAGTCTAATTCAGTGGTGGAACACTGAAGCATTAGGAATTATGTCACATCCACATGAACAGAAACGCTCATTTCTTTCTTTGTCCCTTTTCCTTTTTTTGAACTAAGGTCTTATTCTAGCTCACGCTAGCTTCAATTCACTGAAGTCCTCCTGCCTCAGCCTCCCAAGTGCCATGCTCAGCTTATTCTCATTGTCCTATTAATGCTTGTACCCACGCAAAACATCTGCTGCAAGTCACATCCATAGTGACCCCTGCAATGGCAGCGGTTGGTTGTGAGGAGGGCTGGGGTACCATCCACAGGGACCCCTGCAATGGCAGCGGTTGGTTGTGAGGAGGGCTGGGGTACCATCCACAGGGACCCCTGCAATGGCAGCGGTTGGTTCTGAGGAGGGCTGGGGTCTGCACATGTTAGTTCTGCCACTCTCCGTACCTACCACTGGAGTTACAGATCTTCGACACCGACTGCGTTGCTATAACAGGTACTTACAGGACTCATCCGAAGACAAGCTGGGGAAGGCGTTGCACTGTGACTCCAGGGTAATTGAGACCAGAAGCTGCTGTAACTGTGGATCACCTTGAGATTTAGCAGGGCCATGATGCCTCTTGTAGAAGCCAAAAATGTAGTTGTAATATCTGTGGGAGAGATCCATTTAAACAATGAACCAAGTGGTACGTATGTGCTTGTGGACACAGAAGTCAGCTCTCAACTCGTCTGCCAGCTCAGTCTAACTGGCTCTTCCTCTGGACCTACCTTAGGACTGTCAGGGGACAACAAATCCTGTTGTCCACACTTTCAGATCAAACTTTCTGAGACTGAAATTCCTATGTGGGGATTTTGAAAGCTCTTTCACCGTCCACAGGCACTGCACACACAAGGTGCACAGACATAACATGCTTGTAAACTATCCATACACATAAAAGTGAATATTTTTAACAAGTTACAGTGGCAACTCTTATATGGATTTTACCATAATTACAAACTTCAGCTGGGTGGTGGTGGTGAACGCCTTTGAGGCAAAGGCGGGTAGATCTCTGTGTTTGAGGCCAGCCTGGTCGACAGAGTGAGTTCCAGGAAAGGCAAACAGCCAGGTCTACACAGAGAAACCCTGTCTCAAAACAAAAACAAAACAGAAAAGAAAAAAAAATCAGGGCTGGAGAGATAGCTCACCAATTAAGAACACTGGCTGCTTTTCCAGAGGATTCTGGGCTCAATTTCCAGCAACCACATAGTGACTCACAACTATGACTGGCTTTCACAGGCATTGTACACAAGTGGGGCATAGTCACACTGCAGGGAAATCACCCATACACAAAAAATCATTTTTACTGCTTTTTTGTTTGTCTGTTTGTTTTGAAGACAGGGTTTCTCTGTGTAGCCCTGTCCTGGAACTCACTCTTTAGATCAGACAGGCTTTAACTCGGAGATCCACTTGGCTCTGCCTCCCAAGTGCTGGGATGAAAAGTGATTGCCACCACCGCCCTGCTGTAAAAGAATATTTTTTAAAATTAAAATTAAAAAGTTTGAAAGGAGCTGGGGAGTATAGCTTATGTGGGTACAGCTTTGCCTAGCATATGCAAGGCCCTCCTAGTACTGGGCAGGGGCTGGGTTGAAGGTAAGTGTTGGTGTGAGCAGGCTCACTGACTAGCTTTAAGATGTTGGGTGCTATTCTTTTAAAAACAGGAGTCCCAGGTCAGGTGCGGTGGTCCACACCATTAATCTCACCCTTAAGGAGACAGAAGCTGCTGTGAGTTTGAGCTCATCCTGGTCTACATAATGAGTCTGAGGCCAGCCAGGGCTATATAAAGTGAGACCCTGTCTCAGACAAAAACAAAACACAAAACAGTCCCTACTATCCAGTAGTTTTTTTTAAGGCTGAAGCAGCAGCCACATATCCAACAGCCTTGCAGAAAGCCTCGTTTGTGACCAGGCTTGGGCTCTTACTGATAGAAGGGCCCTGAATTCTGAGTGACCTGTGGGCATGTTTACAACCTACAATTCTGAACTCCTTTCATCTCCAGACACTTCCAACCCTAACCGTGCCAGAGTTATTAGAATGCTCAGCGCAGGCTTTTAAGGGCTAGTCACCTTTTACAACTGGCTGCCAGACAATTCAGGTGCCATCACTAGTTGCTTCCCACACTAGCCACAAATTAGTCAGGGGCGAATTCTCGAGGTGATAATCACCTGCATTTGTTGTGAGGTGGCAAGCCTGTTTTCAAGCTACCTCACAGCTGATTCAAGCCTTTGTAAGTGCCCATTAACAAGTAACTCTTGCCTGCTTAAAAGTATGTAGCAAGGCAAAAGAAAAAGTCCAGCTTTCCTCAAGTCAGCCAGCCCTAAAGCAAGCAAGCACGTTTTCCAAAGCCATTCTGCCCCGGGCGGGCCGGCGTTCGACTAACACTCGGGAGGAGAATTTTCCTGTATAGAGACAGAACACTAGACATGAAGAAGGGGGCAAGTCTGCATTCTGATCAAACCCCGTTTATTGAGAAATTTCACAGAGTTTTTATAAGGCAGGGGGCAGGGAAGCATATTGCTATGGCAACCCAGCTGTAGGCTATCTCAAGATGCGAGGAACTCCAAGCAGGTCACATTACCCTGCCAAATCGAATGTTTTGCTATCTTTATCTAATCTGTTAAACTACAACACGGTGGCTCCGTCTAAATCTTTAGTCTAACTGCCGAACCACGACAGGGTCAGCTGCTGTCTGGTAAATGGCAGACTGCTGGAGAAATAGGAACCTAGGCTCCGACGAGATGGCTGAACATTGGCTATATAACCCGTCCCCTACACCGTTCAGTCCAGTAACTGAGATACAGTCCCAATTATCTCAATACTACCAGGCACACTGGTTTTGCATTTCATCCCACCTGGGCCACAAGCATCCCAGCCCATTAGAACATGCCTCCAGAACAGGATGACAATATCCTCTTAGTTGTGGAAATTACAAAGAAAAGCACTAGCCTTTCAGAGGCAGGGAACACAGCTTCTGTAGCAACGTCCCGGGTCTCTTCAGCAGAAGCTTTTCCACACCTCAGAGCCCACCCTTAACTTTGCTTCACATTCTCTGGTCGGTTGTTTGGGGTCCTGCAGGCAAGATTTAAGTTATATACCCCAGCCACAGACAAGATCTGGGAGTGAAAGCAGGCTACACAGTTAGCACCAGATTCGAGTTTCTTGGGGGGCAAGCCGACCCGTACAGGTCTCTCATTGACGGGGCACAGGGTGGCACATTCAAGCGTCACCCCAATGCACTCTTATCCTGTACACAATACGGTTAGCAAAGGTGGCTTGTGCGTGGGAGGGGGTGCCTGCTCCTGGCGCACACTCTGCGCCCAGAGTGGCATAGCTTCAGAGTAAATGTCAAATGCTACCCGGTTTTAGGGAACCTATCTGAGAGGAGGAAGCCAGAGCAACTGCTGCCGAGTGTTGAGAAAGAAGAAGAAAAACAGATGTTCCCTAAAATCTGTCTGAAAGGACATTTTCAAGTACTGAGATCCGAATACGTAACATTAGGTATGGAACACAGCTTCAAAGGGAAAGGTTCCCCACAGTGCTCCAACTTAAGGTCTTCCCCTCCCTCCTCCTCCCAGAGCGGAGTTTTAGAATTCGTACTGCTTTTACAGAGGACCTGGGTTCGGTTTTCGGCACCTGCTTTAGAGGCTCACACCAAGATTCCATCCATGCCCACAGCATCAGCGGTATCTCCACACACGTGGTATACATAAACTCAAGCAGGCTCGAATACACTTAAAAGAAAAAAGAAAAAAAAAAAACAATAGACGAGATCGAAGACATCTGAGTTGTGGCTACATGCGAAGAGGATGAAGCTGAATGCGGCAGTAAACACCGGAGGCCCTCAAAAGGTCCTTATCTAAGCCCGGCCAGATGCACACATTGTCGGTTCACTAGGGCCACGTTCAGTCCCTATCTCTCTGATGCCATCAAACTAAATGACTCAGGCACGTGCTTTCCTGCACCGAGACTAGGGTCCCTAAGCACCTAGGGTGCGCAGGAAGCAGCGTGGGTAGGTCAAGGCTTGGTCATCGGTCAGCTTATGTTACACCTGCTATGCTGTCTTCCAGTCTTGTGAGACCAGGTTGCTCAGTGGTCGGCCTCTGTTGCCCTAGGTCCCCGACCCGCCGGGTGGAGCTGCTCACCGCCGAAACGCCTCCTGCAGCAGCGAGCAGGAGGGGCCCGCAGTGGAATTGGGGTGGTGGACGATGTCGAAGTTCTCCGTGGAGATGTAAAGCAGCCGCGGGAACATTTCCACCGAGCGCGGAAGGGGCCACAGCGCGGGTCGTAGTTGGGCGGGGGCCTGCGCCGCCAGCGCCAGCAGCGCCAACAGCAGCCCGGGGATGCGACGTGGGGACCGCTGCATGGCTGATCGGCGGGGTCCGGCCTGGCAGACTCTTCGGTCCTGCTTTGCCTTGAGCGCAGGGCAATAGAAGCCACGCAGGGCGTTACCGAGTCAGGTGACCAAGCTCCCTGCCCGGACTCCGCCTCCGAGCCCTAAGGAGCCCGGAAATTAGGCTGGTTCAGTGAGTGCGGTGGCAGGGGACGCGGAGTCCACCTAGTGCCTGTCACGCCTGGGGAACTAACCCCTTTGCACGGTTCAAAGGCCTGCCTACCTAGCAGAAAGAGCACCAGGCATCATCTGTCTCTTCCCTGTGTGGGCCCCTTTCCCTTCCCCCTACCCCCCGCAGTATTTTTACTACAAATTCTAGACGATTGGTAGTCTCTGACTGATAAACCCTCCAGATCAGAATTCCCTGGAGTTGACTTTGGAACTGATGGGAAGTTAAAACTTAGGTATGGAAAAACAGAAATAGACAGGGAGACCATTTAAAATTTTAGTATGACGTGATGGACCACGCTAATATTAAAGTGAGAATTTTGCCTTCATAGAGATTAATGTCGACAAATAATTTCCCAAGGACGTGTAAGCAAAGAGTTCAGTAAGTCTAATCACAGTAGGACCAATGGGAAGACAACTTAGTAAACAGATGTTTAAAGATGGCTCAGTGGGGGCTGGAGAGATAGCTCACCAGTTAAGAACTCTGGGTGCTCTTCCAGAGAACCTGGGGTCAATTTCCAGTACCCACTTGGTGGTTCACAACCGCCAGGAACTCCAGTCCCAAAGAACCAGTCACCCTCTCTTTTGGCTTCTGGAAGGCATCAGGCATACATGTGGCACATAGCTGTACACACAGACAAAACACCCATATACCTAGAATAAACAAAACAAAAAAATTAAAATTGTTCTTAAAAAGAAGATTCCTAAGTAGTTCACAATGGGGTTGTGTCCTCTAAGGGTACAGTGGTATGGACCTGAGTTTCCGGTACCAACCTCCCCAGAGAAAAATCCACTTCCTCTCTTAGCTTCACTTTCCGGCAGGTTTTCCTCCACATTGTTACCTCCCAGGAGCCCAAGAGTTCAGGGCCAACTCTTCACAAGAAAAGACATGTCCAACCTCACTCATATCTGCCCTGATAAAATCTAGATTTCAGTCAACAGTGTTGGGATTCTGCTTCAGTCGGCCTACGCGTGCTACGTCATTGCCTACCTGCCATGGGGGCGTGGCCCTGCCCTGTATATAAAAGGACAGACCTACCTCAAGCCTCCCTCCCCTTAATTCCTTTCCCTCCATCTCCTTCTTCCTCTGTTTCTGTCTCTCTTTCTGGGGTACCCCTCCCCCTTTCCTTCTCTCCCCATGCTCATTTAATAAACTCATCTAACATATCTGTTGCCTGGTATCTTATTAACTTACCATCTTAATTATAAAATTGGTGGCCAGTACGAGGATCGAACCCACGACCTTGGCGTTGTATCTTACCGTTGAAGCTGAACTGTAGGCTCAATTTTCTTAACCAATATATTTTATTACAACTTATTAACCGGGCATACGTCACTTATAACCCAACTAACCAAAACAATAGGAAAAGAGGATTAATGGACACAATAGCAAAACCGTAAGGATATCGGTTCCGAGGAACGAGTCTCCTGGTGTGATCAGCAGGATTTCTTCTGCTGGAACCTGGAGTAACCAGAACCCAGGACCTCAGCAGGAGCCTGGAGCCCCAAAGCCTTCCCTTGAGCGGCTCTCTCTAGGAGCATCTTGAAATGCAGTGATGAACAGCCAAATACTATCCCAAGTCTCCAAAAAGCCCTGCCTCCAGTTCTGGGCTCATTTATATATCTCCTCCCAGAGTCTGTTCACAGGATCTCTTCAGCTGGCAACAATCAAGCTCCCGCACGAGGTGGTTGGTCTTCAAGTGGATTAACTTCACCTGTTCTCTCACAAGACCGTTCCAATCCCTCACTTGGGATCCTAAAAAAACAGGTTTATCTCTCCTTCACTGAACTCCTTCAAAAACTTTATGGAGCTGGATCTGACTCAATTAAGCCTCCCCCTAGAGGACTAGCTTTCATAATACTGGAAGGTGCGATGTCCCGGCCTGTGGGACAAATAGAACCAGGGTTCACCTGAAAGAGGGAGTGGGGATTGAAAGTGGGGTACAGAGACGCGAGAAATAATGAGTCAAGTCTGGAAATTTCTGATCAAGACTCTTTAATGCAGACAAGTAAGAGTATATAGAGCAAGGTCAATAGGATCTATTCTAACCCCACTCACCCTAGCCCCCAGGCAAGAATACAATAGCCCGAATCGCTCCCTGTAAGAACTTCCTATTTCTCTGTGTAGCTCCCTGTAAGAACTTCCTTGATCCTCTGCGTGGTTCCCAGTAGGGACTTCCCTACTTCTTTCAAAGGTAAATAGTACAAGGATAGCCTAGAACACAAGACCTCCTCCGGCGAAGGTCAGCAACTTGAAGGTCACACCGTGCAGCCTAAGCATGGGATTTCTAACGTGGCAGAATTTGGCATGGCTCCCCACAGAGCAGGAAGCATAAAGCAGAAAGAGTGGAAAGGACGTGGAAGGATGCTATGAACTCTTGAGGCGCATCCCCAATGTCGTACCTCCAGTAGGGCTGCACTACCTAGACCACCCTAAAACACCACCAACTTAGAGCCAAATGTCCAAATACTTGCTCTTTCTAGGGGCATTTCTCCCTAAAAACCACAGGTGGGTGTAGTGGGGCTTTGGGTATTGGCCTGATTTTTGCTGCTTGCTTGCCCTACCATGCTGACACCTCCATCCCTGACAGAAATACAGTCACTAAGGCAGTCTGTGTGAAATACAAGTGAGGCCCTTTCAGTTCCATGTTTAATGCACTTCAGCGGCTGTTGCCTAGAACAAAACACGGAATCCTAAACACTCTCCTCAACGTGGCTCATCTTGGTGTCCGTTGGTCTCCCCACCCCATCCCTCTGCCCCTTCCCTGAGCTTTTTCCTCCCTCACAGCCTGACCTGTCCCCTGCCAAAACCGGGAAGTCAAGAACTAGAGCCCACTGCAAGCAAAGCCCACCGCTGCTCTGCGCTGAGCGCGAATGCACAGATGAAAGCCCCTTTCTTCTTACGAAAGCTCTGTCAGGCTTCCTCGGCACCTCTTCTGGACTTGACCTCAGCGTTGGCCCGCGTTCTGCCTGGACCTGCATAGAAATTCCGTCAGATGCCAAGAATCCTAGCAAGTCTGAGGAGCAGATCCTTGATAGCCGATCAGTTCCGAAGCCTCCATCTTTGCTTTCTGGTCACCTTGGTCTGCTTTCAGCAGGATTTCTGTTAAGTCGCTTTTTCAAGGGTCCTTCAACACTGATGTGTCAGTCATTTTTCATCTCCATCTGCCTTACTGGATCTGGTTGACTCTGGCTATTTTTGTGGAATTCAAAGTCTAGGCCAGTCTTTCTCTTTTATTGCAGTGATCTGGACACTTCTTTGAGTAGTCTTGAATAAAGTCTTCCTCTTATTTTAGCAAATTTCAAAATAACCGGTTTTCTTTAATTCAATATTGAGACAATATTTGTGGTAGGTTGGCTTTAGGGAGGAAGGGACAGAGTGGAATTTGGGGACTTTGCCAAATGTCTAACTCAGGCTTACTGCAATGTATCAGCATCCAAGGCTTAGTGACAGAAAACAGAATTTATGGTAGCTATTTTAGAAACAAATTCACTGTAGGCAATCAAGTGATTCATGTAATACTCGCTAGAGTTGAAGAAATTGATTTTTAGTGGAAATGCATGAGTAATTGCTCATGCCAGCTTCACACCGCATCTGGACCCACAGAAGGGAAACCCTGTATCTTGTTTGTCTTCTGGATTCAAGATTCACAGAATCACGGGGGAACAGAAGCCCTAAGACCTTAACACCCATGCAGCAAGGGAGCCCAGGAGTTGTAGTTCTAAGCTTCTGTGCCGATGAGAAAGCTAAGTAGGTGGCGATTGAGTGAACCAATGAACTCTGATAGGTGGGCAGAAAGGAACTAGGCGAGGAAGGGTGTTAGCGTCCTGCCTATGAGGAAGCTGTGTCAAGACACAGCCATAGCAATCTGGAGATACTTGTGAATCCTGTCTCCCAAGATTAGCTCTTTTTGACACAGGTTAGCTAAACGAGATTGTCTCCCTTAGGACAAAGAAAGGGTTTATAGAGTTAAAACTAATCTGACGATTGTCAAGCTTTCCACTTTCTGCTAGAAACCATTTCCACTTCCTTAGCTGCTCGGCAGCGCCCCCTGGTGGAATCTGCGTTCATATTCACCAACACTCCACTTGTCTATTGATAAGGCATTAACAAAACAAAAACCTTGGATATTTGTCTGATCAAAGCCAACCTAGACCCAGATGCTACAAAAGGAAACCCCGCCACCCAGCCCCAAAGTAATCAAAACAATAATGAAACCAAGCCCCCAAAGAGTAGTGCTTAAGACTTCTAAAACCAAAACCTCCTGACTGGGCACCGAGGTCATGTTGGTGACGGCATGCCTGCGATAGCTCCTGAAAATGTTCCTCCTTCACCCCCTTTCTCACCCTCACAACCTAAATATGAGTCAATGGAGGAAGCTGAGCTGGGAGGGACTCGGATGTGTAGTTTCACAAGGTCTTAATTGTAGGTGTAGAACCACCCTTCAGTTGAGTGGAATGGAACTTGAGGTGAGCTGTCACTCCTGCGCGCCTCTCTGCCATGCCCTTCTACACGAGAGGTCTAGAAAGAGGCTCCAGTCTGTATTCTTGGGCAGAGTGACAGTCTTAGGGTTCGGAGCCCTCAATTCTGTCCCTTGCCAGAGGCACGAGGCTGGGTCTGGTGCAGAGGCTGAAAGTTCACACCTCACTAGGCTCGGAAGGCACAGGTTGAAGCCTGAATTACAGTGGGCATAGGAGGCAAGAGGATGTGCATGTTGCATGTGTGTCTGTGTGTGTGCATGCACATGTGCTTGCACACGTGTGTGCAGGACAAGAAAGCTGGAAGCCTCCAGAAGAGCTTGGGAGGGAAGCAGCTTCTCTTTTATCGACAGTGCGCAATCTGCTCTCCACCATCTGAGCGAGAACGCTTTCTTGGATAGATGTTACTGCCAGCTTGTCACACTAGAGCCACCTGGGAAGAGGACACATCAACTGAAGAGCTGCTTCAGTGAGACTGATCTGAAGTCCTGTCTGTAAGGAACTGTCTCGAATAGATTGATGTGAAAGGACCAACACCACTGTGGGTGATACCGTCCCTAGGCAGGTGGGCCTCGGCTGAATAAAAAGTTAGCAGAGAGAGAGACAGAGACAGAGAGACAGAGATAGACACACATACAGAGACAGAGAGGCAGAGATAAACACACATATACACACAGAGACAAAGAGACAGAGAGAGAGAGAGAGAGAGACAGACAGACAGACAGACAGACAGACAGACACACACACACACACACACACACACACACACACACACACACACACACGGATGGACAGACAGACAGACAGAGACACATAGAGTAGCCCTGACTTCCCTCAACGAAGAACTGAAACACGGAAGTATAAGCTAAAATTAAACCCCCTTTCCTCTTCAAGTTGGTTTCACAGCATCAGGAAACTAAAACAGACGCTGTGTTCATTAGAACAGCCACCTTGACTGGGCCTGGGATCATCTCCTAGGCAAGCCTCCAGCCATGCTTCTGAGGGGTCGTATAGTCTGACTGCTTAGGATGTCGGTACCGTGCAGAGCCTGGGATGTTGCTGGTCCAAAGAGATGTTTATCTGGGGCTAGTTATAGAACAGCCTTCTGTTGCTCACCTTTGTGTCAGAACTAACACCCTGTGACTAATAGGGTCAGTACCTTTGGGAACCTATTAACTCAGCTGACCAATAGCTTCCACCAACTCAAAGACTCAGATGGCATCATGGACCTATATTTTGCCCCATCTTGCTGTGCCCGCCTCTGTGATGTACTCACCAATGTATTTTAAACCTGCCTTGCCTTGTAGCTTTCTTGTTCTGTAAAACTAGCAAACATCACAAAACTGCTTCCATGTTGATACATGTAATTTGAGGTAACCTAGATCTGTATTCCTGGGCCATAATCACTCAAAATGTCTTCAGAATAATCTATCTCTTAGCCTCTTTGAGGCGAGAGCCGTGGTTTTGTGTCAACAGGTATTTGACTGGGTTGGACTCTGACTAGCCTGTGTCAAGTTAACTGAGGAGGTAGGATCTGAGGAAAGTCTCCCTGGCTTAGTCCTGGACTGCATACAATTAGGAACCTAGCTGAGCTTAAGCGTTCATTGCTTTCTTCTTCCTAGACCCTGATGCCTTGACTTGGCATGAAAAATGAGGACCTGGCTGCTCCCAGGCATAGCTCAGGAGATTTTATTGTAGATATGAGGGAAAGCACAACCAGAGGCATCTGGAAGGATCCAAACTTAAAGGAGCCACGAGGCGAGCAGGGAGAGAGATTAAGAGAGAAAAGGGTAGGGCAAGCGGACCAAGAGAAATCCAGGAAGCCAAGAGCGCATGTAGCCAAAATGGTTGAGGAAGGGATGCCCAGCCACTGTGCTGGAGAGGGGTGGGATAGAGGGTGGGGCGAGATGTGCTGGGAGGAGCCCCAGATGCTGAGTGAGACTTCTCTGCCTTACCTGCTTTTGTCAGAGTATTTTAACACAGCAACAGGAAAGTAAATAAGACAGACACATATACTAAAAGGTTCGTGTCACATGCCACAGACTCGGTGATGAAGAAGAGGCGCATCTCTTTGCAACCGGAGCATCTCTTTCATGACTGACTGAAATTCTCCAGATGACCTGGATGCTGCAACAGCTGCCCTCTTGGGCTTAGGTGTTGTTCCTTCCCAGAATCCATGTCTGAATCTGCGATAGACAATTTTTAGGTGCCTCATCCGCCCAGTCCTGGTAGTGTTTCCATCTCTTAGCCTTAGCACATCATTTACACTTCCTCTTGTGCTTGGCTGGGCAGCCACACAGCTCTGAAAGTGGTAGACCTCAGAGTCACAGCAGCGGCACAATGTGTGCATCTTACTGCGATGCTTTCCAAAGGATGATGGGCCTTTCGTTGTCTTGTTCTGCTGCTGAGGCCCAAAGAGACACGCCTTTCCTTCTTTCTTTCTTTCTTTCTTTCTTTCTTTCTTCCTTCCTTCCTTCTCCTCCTCTTTGTTTCTTTTTTGCTTGCTTGTTTTTTTTTTTCAAGACAGGGTTTCTCTGTATAGCCTTGGCTATCCTAGACTTGCTTTGTAGACCAGGCTGGCCTCAGACTCAAAAAGATCTGTCTGCCTGCACTTCCCTGAATGCTGGGATTACAGGTGTGTGCCACAGCACCCTTCTTCAGAGAGGCACATCTTGAGTGGCTGTGACTGTTCATATCATGAGGCCAGAGGAGCCCAGGGATAGTGGGTACCACCTGAGATTGAGCGTTACCTACACCAAGACAGCAGAGCCTAGACTGGATGGAAACCTCTTATGGAAACAAACTATACAACAGACCTCACTGGTTGAGGTCCCAGGTTATGTCAGAGAAGCAGTCAGAGCCTATAGTAAAGAATTAGTACTTACTGTTTTCACTAAGATGCCCCTGTAATAGCAAGAAACTATATTCCTAGCAAGCATCAAGGAATCTTTTTTTAGAAAGGAGATGGAATTGGGCCAGGAAGCATTTTGTCTGTGGAAGGTCAGGTGACTTCAACCTCACCCTGCCAGTCTCACCGCGGCAACTGTGAAAACACCACCACATCTGAATTCTGGCACAAGTCTAACATATAAGAACCAGCAGGGGTGAGGCAGAGACAGTTTGGGGTTTTATGTTGTTCCTTTGTTTTAAATAGTTTTAATGAGTATAATTGTCACACAGTAAACGATGTATATTCAAAGTACACAGTGTGGTTAAGTTTGGAACTATCCTCACAGTCAGAATAATTGATGTATCTACACCCAAATTTGTCTTCAGATTCTTTTTCTTAATGGGTTTTAAAAAAGATTTATTTATTTATTAAGTATTATAAGTGATTGGGCGACCATAAGCTATGCCCACTGTCCAACCTCAGAACTCTTCAGGTTTAGAGTGTCAAAATTTATAAGAGGGGCCACTGCTGAGTTACCAACAGCCTTGAATTCAGGACCTTGGGAAGAACAGGCAACGTTCTTATCCTCTGAGTCATCTCTCCAGCCCTCTCTTTTTCAAAGTGCATACATGTGTGGTATGTGCATGTATGTGCATACACATGTGTATGCATGTGGAGGCCATAGGTCAGAGGCCATAGGTGTCTGTTGCTCTTCTGTTGCTTTCCATCCTAATTTTTGGTTGTTTCTGAGACAGGGTTGTCTCAAATGTTCTAGGTGGCTGGGTCTGACTCCTGATCCTCCCTCCTCCACTTCCTAAGTTTGAAGATTACAGGTGTGAGCCACAATGCCTGTTCCATACACACACACACACACACACACACACACACACACACCCCTTTATTTTTGGAGACAGGATCCCTTCATCTCCTGGCTTGACTGGCTAACCAGGAATCTCTCTAGGATGCTCCTGCTTCTGCCTCCCCAGTGTGGGCTTTGTAAAACACATGCTGTCACACCTGCCCTTTTACAGGGGTACTGGGCATGGAACTCAATCCCTGTTCAGGCACAGGACCAGCCAGCTCTCCACCTCTCAGCCTGTCTTCAGACTCTTCCCTGTCTCTACCTCCCATCATCCTGAGGGCTCTGGCCTCCACCACTCTCCCCTCCCCTTCCATCCAGACGACTTCTCATCTGCTCTCTGTCACTATAGGTTAGGGTGCACTTTATAGAGCCGTATAGAAGTGTGGTCATACTCCGTGCCCTTGTCTGGGGTCTGGCTCATTCCCTGGGCATAAGGGACCTATTCACGCTGTGCCAGGTCTCTGCCACGCTCTCTGGCGTATCGCTGAGGAGCATGTCAGAATACAGCCTATTCTGATGCATCAGCAGTTTGTCCCATTTCCAGTGCTGCTAGCACTCCAGGGGTTCAGCAGATGGGGGTGACATCTGGGTGAGATGACTGAGGGGACATTTCCCACTTTGTGGGTTCTGCTGTTTTGGCAGTGGGGTGCCTCATTATAGTTGCTATTTTCCCATTGGAGCTTCGGTGTAGAGGGGTCCCCCTTTATCCACAGAGGAAACAATCCAAAACTTAGTGGTTGCTAGTACGTGATGACACATAGGGCACCAAGCCCTAATATGTGCTATTTCTTCATGTGAATTTTACATATGAATATATACATACATATAATATATTAATATATTAGAAAATTTGATTTATAAATTAAACATTGTAAGAGTAACAATAACAAGGATAAACTAGCATAGTCAGAATGATGCACTGTAATAAATGCTATCTAAAATACCTAAGTTGTTTATTTCTGGAATATTCCGCTCAGTGTTTTCAGACACTGTTGGATCATAAGAAACTAAAACTGTAGGAAGTGAAATTGTGGCTAAGTGGGAACTACTGTACAGGCCAGCCCTCACGACAGCAGAGCTGTCTGTGCCTTACAACTTCTCTTACACTCCTCTTGGGAGTGTATGTGTGGGTTCTTTTCATTTTCATTTATTATTATTATTATTATTATTATTATTATTATTATTATTATTATTATTATGTTTTTCAAGACAAGGTTTCTCTGTGTAGTCTTGGCTGTCCTGGAACTTGCTCTGTAGACCAGGCTGGCCTCGAACTCACAGAGATCTGCCTGCTTCTGCCTCCGGAGTGCTGGGATTAAAGGTGTGCGCCACCATGCCTGGCTGCATGTGTGGGTTCTTGTTAGGCCCCTGGCCTGCCACATTCTGCATCCTCTGCCACCTTCTCATTCTTTCTCTTAACAGTTGTATTTGTTTGGTTGGTTTTCTGAGACAGGGTTTCTCTGTGTAGCCTTGGCTGCCCTGGCCACCCTTTGTAGACCAGGCTGGCCTCGAACTCCTTCTTTCCTAGTCCCATGATTCCTCGTCCCCAGCACCCAGCTCACTCTCCATGCTAGTCTGAGGCCCTGAACGTCCCCCTCTACCTGCTTATGGTCAGGCCATACTACTTGCCGGGGCTTCCACCTTTTCCCTCAGGCTTCTTGGCAGCCTCTTCCTCAGCTCTGCTCATCCACAGGACAGTCATCGTAGGGCAGACTGGAGAAGAGACAAAGCGATTGACAACCTCAATGCAGCCCTGCCAAATGCAATAAGTTAATATATGCCGGAGGAGGAGGAGGAGGCGGCGCGGATCACGGAAGAGGAGAAGGCTTGTCAATAGATGGCATAAGAACAATTGATGAGCTCTTGGGAAAAAATCAATCTAGATAATTATCTCAGTATCCTCCAAATTAATTCCAGATTTATTGATGAGGTAAGTTAAAACAATAACAACAACAACAACAACAACAGAGGGAATGACTAGCAGATATTCATTAAGTCACCAGGAGAAAAAGGGCTCCCTCCTTAGTTTGTATTTTTATGATGTTCATAATAGGGGGAAAATCAATAGTTAAAAAAAATATCTGGGGCTGGGGAGATGGCTCAGCCGTTAAAGGCTAGGCTTAGGCTCACAATAAAATAAAATAGTTCCTTCAACTTCTGTAAATTAAAAAAGCAACCCAAATGAAACTCTTTGAGTTAAAAAAAAAAAAAAGTGATGACTACCAGTCGGTGAGGGTGTGATGAATCTACTATAAATTACTCTTCAGACAACAGATATTCTATAGAAAGATCGAGATAGGACACAGGTCCCCATAAGGAAATGTAGTAACAGGCATATGGACAATGGCCCAGCCTTGCTTGCCGCACTGGAAGAATGTTCATGCAAATAGGGGCTGAAGTGCAATCCTTTGGAGTCTTCAACATGAAAGACCATGGGGTCAGGCCGCAGGAGGGGCTCAGGTGGATGGGGGGAGGGGGGGCGGGCAGCAGGAGGGGCTCAGGTGGATGGGGGCGGGCAGCGGGAGGGGCTCAGGTGGATGGGGCGGGCAGCGGGAGGGGCTCAGGTGGATGGGTCAGGCCGCAGGAGGGGCTCAGGTGGATGGGGCGGGCAGCACGAGGGGCTCAGGTGGATGGGGCGGGCAGCGGGAGGGGCTCAGGTGGATGGGGGCGGGCAGCGGGAGGGGCTCAGGTGGATGGGGGGCGGGCAGCGGGAGGGGCTCAGGTGGATGGGGGCGGGCAGCAGGAGGGGCTCAGGTGGATGGGGGGCGGGCAGCGGGAGGGGCTCAGGTGGATGGGTCAGGCCGCAGGAGGGGCTCAGGTGGATGGGGCGGGCAGCAGGAGGGGCTCAGGTGGATGGGGTGGGCAGCGGGAGGGGCTCAGGTGGATGGGGGCGGGCAGCGGGAGGGGCTCAGGTGGATGGGGGGCGGGCAGCGGGAGGGGCTCAGGTGGATGGGGGCGGGCAGCGGGAGGGGCTCAGGTGGATGGGGCGGGCAGCACGAGGGGCTCAGGTGGATGGGGGCGGGCAGCGGGAGGGGCTCAGGTGGATGGGGGCGGGCAGCGGGAGGGGCTCAGGTGGATGGGGCGGGCAGCACGAGGGGCTCAGGTGGATGGGGGCGGGCAGCGGGAGGGGCTCAGGTGGATGGGGCGGGCAGCGGGAGGGGCTCAGGTGGATGGGGGCGGGCAGCAGGAGGGGCTCAGGTGGACTCTGGGCCTCAGCTTTGCTTGGTCTAGGCATGAGGATGCAAACCTGTCATTCAACTATTTGGGAGGTTGAGGAAGGAGAAGCCGAAGTTCATGCCTAGGTATCAAGTTGGGCTTGGCCAGGTTGGGCTTGCATGAGAAACACTTTCAAAGAAAGAGAGAGAGGGAGGGGGCAGGGAGAGAGGGAGTAAGGAAGGAAAAAAAGAAAGAGGGAAGGAAGGAAGGAGAAAATGGCAAGGAGAACATTTACTGAGTATGTTCTGGGTTTATACACAGAACCATGACTTGTCTGTTTCTCTATGGTCTCTGACCACAGAAGGAGGCCCTGGGGCTATGAGAAGCCAGCAGCTTAATAGTTCCACAATGTACTATTACAATTAATGCCAGCATCTCACAGCCCTCTGACAGCCTGTAAGGTAGGTAAGGCTGGTCTTATTTGACAGTTGGGGAAACTGAGGCTCAGAGAGCTGTTGAGGCAGCATGAGAGTCAGCAGTTGACTACCCTAGGCCACCTCCTTCCCACTCAGTCAGGCTGCCTATCAGAGTGTTTCCCAGGAAACAAGCAGATGGTTTTGGGCTGAGGAGATAACTTGGTGGGTTGCAACACTTATGTTGAAAGTGAGGACCTGAGTGCACGTCCTAGAACCCACTGAAAAAGCCTGGTGTGAGGGCAAGCCCTTATGAACCCAGTCCTGGCAAGGAACAGCCATGGACCACCGGGGACTGCTTGCCCGCCAAGCAGAGCCTGCTTCTTGAGCTCCAGACTATTAGAGAGCCTGTTTCAAAAGTCAAGTTGAGACCGGGCGTGGTGGCGCACACCTTTAATCCCAGCACTCGAGAGGCAGAGGCAGGCGAATCCACTCTAAGTTCAAGGCCAGCCTGGTCTACAAAGCAAGTCCAGGATAGCCAAGGCTACATGGAGAAATCCTGTCTCAAAAAAACAAAGAACAAAAAAACAAAACAAAACAAAACAAAAAAACAAAAAAGAAAAGAAATCAAGTTGATGGTTCTGAAGGAACAATGTCTGAGATTCATTTCCAGCTTTCACATACATGTGTACTAACACACACACATGCACACATGCACATACACACACACATACAAACAAGCACATAGACACTACAAACACACAAATAAACACATATTCACACACAGACACAGACATTAGATACACACACAGACCCCACAGAGATATAAACATACATACACACACACACAAACACACAGAGACACAGACAGACACAGACAGACAGACACACGTGAATGCACATGCGCACATCACACTATACCTCCTCCCACACCACCTACAACAGGCAGGTTCTGCCTCTGTAGCCTGACTCCCAAAGGATTCCCTCCCATCTTGAGGAAGTAAGAGTGAGGAGCTACAAGAAAACAGTGAGGACCAGCTGAACAAAGAAACAAAAACCTGGCACTGAAAAAAAGAGGTGTGTGGCTATGGTTTCCCTTAGGAGCTCCCTAGATAAATGTCCCTGGTGGCCATCAGGTAATCCAGCCTCCGAATGGATCACTACCAAGGCATTACAGGCTACCGCCCTGTGGCAGTAGGCTTGGCTGTCTGTCCCCTGGGAATCCTTTGTCCTTTCCCAATCTTGTCCCCCTGTGGTTGGTGATGGTTGTCTAAACCCAGCGATAATTTATGTTAATATAATCCATTTTTAAATGTGATGGGGTTGGGGGAGGCCTTGGTTCAGTACCCTAATCAGGAATCCACCGCTTTGGGATGATTAGTGGGCCTCTGAAGTGCCCTAATCAACAACACACACTCCAGAAGTGCCATTTGAATATTGTTTTTGAAATCTAGCAACAGATTCATTAACTATACAAGGAGTGACTGGGAAGGGAGGGGAGAGGAGCAGAGGAGAGGGATGGGGAGGGGAGGGGGGGAGGGAAAATGCTGGTTGAAATCTGGCTGGAAAGACTGTAGGAACCTGTGAGAGCAGCCAGCCCAGCCTTTGGAAATGCACATGGCTTCTAAACACTCACTTGACCCTGTCTTTTTTTTACCATTTTCCTGAGCCTTTAGTGTCCTGACCCAACCTGAAATTGGCTAATCCTAAACCAGAATATTGTCCCACTGGGGGAGTCAGGCTGTTGGAATGCCTGAGAGATTCCTTCCCGAATTCACAGGCGTGGGCTGTATTGTGTTTACAACTCTTTGTTGATAAACTGGCACGTTTGGCAGAACGTGGCCTTGGGCTCCCTTCCGAGACCTGGTAGCAAGGCTGTGGGGAGAGTGTGTACAGATCCCAACTGGCTCTCATGCCAGAGGTCACCAGCTGTTACAGCAGGAAAAAAAAAAATTGCCACACTTGCTGAGATGGAGGCAGGGGCAGCATGTAGCGCCGTTTAGCCTAAGAGCACACTACCACAAGAGCTTTTCCTATACGTGTGTCTGAACTGCTAGGTACAGAGAAGTGAAGAGGGAAGGTTCCATTCTGCCCTCAAATCCCTCACTCCTGCTTGGAGTAGGTTGATTGACAGGTACAGAGAATTGACCTCTGCGAGGTGCCTTCTAATTAGTAGCAGCGGCTGTGCCTGCCAGGGCCAGCTCTGCTAATGCCCCTGGGGCTGCCACTCTGCAGAGCAGGCACACGTCCATTAGGGCTCTGAGTGCTAACAGTGGGAGTAGGAAGGGGGCGGTACCTTGCAGGGGGCAGACACGGGCATGAGGCACCTGATCCTCTTTGTGAGGATCTTATGAGAAGTCTTTATGAGGACAAGACTTCTGCAAGGGGGGAAGGAGGGGGGGGGGGAAATCTCACCAGTTTGCAGAGAATAGGAATCCAGTCCTAGCTCACAGCCATTTTCAGTGTCACTGACAACTTGACCTACTATTATGAAAATTGCTCCAATTATATGTGTACACATTTGCATGTGAAATGACAGCTGAGTGCTCATCTCAGAGGCAATTTCTGCAAATGAAGTTGGGATTTACTAAAGAGGATGCTTTGCCCTTTGTTGGGATTGGTTTGTGGTTTTTTTTTTTTTTTCCGTGACCCCCGTGAGATGACAGGCGTCCTCAGGCCTTGCCTTGTGGCCTGTTGTGAACTACTTGCCTCCCAAATGCTTCCTGTGGCTCAGGGACAAGCCCCCTTAAAGCAAATGGCCTTCAATCACCAGCTTCAACAATATTCTCCTGTCTCCAAGTAATAAAACATCTGGGAAATTGGGCTAAATGGATAAAACAGCTCTCGGTAATAAGTATCTGGCACGCATACAACTCTGTATAATGCACTTTTTAAACGGCCAGATGTGGTCCTTCTGTGTTATGAAAAGCAGAGGCAAGTGTAGCCATGCTTTTTACTACCTTTAAGATGCAGGGTCTGTTCATAGCTCTCGGGAGAGATGCTCTCCCATTACCTGAGAAATGTTGCTGTGTACACTTACAAACTTGAAAAGTAAGCGAGCCACTCGGAAAATTGCCGGCATAATTTAAACAGTCGTTAAACTGGACACTTGAAGGAAACTGGCTTCAGGAAAAGAATTCGGCCCATAAATTTCCCTTCTCTCCCAGTGAGCGTGCTCCACAGAGCCTTTGATCGCACGGCCGTTTATGCGCTTCTCTGTCTTCTGTGATATTTACAGCTTTATGAAGAAATGATTTCATCAAACTGGTTATTCGCTTCTTCCCAATTTCTCATTAAGAGAGCTTAGCTGGTGCCCCACTTGAGCAGACCCCATTTTTATAGTCCTTTTTGGGTTCCAAGAAGATGTTTTAAACATACATATGTGTGTGTGTGAATGTTTGCATGTAATTGGAGATACCTAGAAATCTATTCATCAGGCTGTATATTTTAGAAATCTTCACATATATGTATATCCACATGCAGAGTATATACGTACATAGTTTAACTTTCTTTTTTTCTGTGTATGTGAATATATATTTAGAAAGCCAGGGAAACATAGCAAAGTAAATTTACAAACCATCCACAAAGCTGGGCACGATGGTAGATGCTGGCCTGGGCTACATATGGAGACCTTATCTCAAAACAAACAAACCAAGGGGGCTGGAGTGATGGCTCAGTGGGTAAGAGCTCTTGCAGAGGGTCTAGGGTGGGTTCCCAGCATCCCTGTGGCAGCCAACGACAGTTCCTGGGGACCTGACACCCTCTTTTGATGTCGCTAGACTCATAGAGGAATATAACACACACACACACACACAAAGCATATACACAAATGTGTTCTCCCCTCTATAAAATTGCAGTCTTTTTCTCACAAACGAGAGCCAAGTCACTTGCCCTCATGTTTAGATCCCATGAACATTTTCCTTTTTGTAAAACAGTCCTTTAAGGTATGCGTTCGAACGGGTTCATATTTATTGATCACTTCCCCCCCCCCCTCCGTTTGGGGTGTTTTTAAATTTCAGAAGCTTTCCATTCTCTGCTCTGTGTGGGCAGCTTTTGGTAGCACTCTGATTCTTTTCTGCAAGTCGGGGTACCGGATCAAAGGCGATGGCTCTGACTGCTGGCATTTCACGGTCAGGCACATCGCGGGAGCGGTCTTCAGAGGGTGTAATGATGTATGTCCCATCCTCCCGCGGCGAGGATGTGAGCTCGCGGTCTCCTGCAGGCTTCCCGCATCAGTATCAGTACCTTAGAACGATATGGCACTTCGCTTGATAAATCGCTTTGTTTCCCTGCCTTGATATTTGCCTTTGAACTTGCATGATGAGCCGGAACATTTTTATTTCGTTTGCCAACGTTTCTTTTCTTCCTTTCGACCTCTCTTCCCGCTCTTCTCCTTCCACATGTGGGTTTGGAGGACTGAGCTCAAGTTGCCAGGCTTGGTGGCAGGCCCCTTTACCTGGAGAACCGTCTTTTCGGTCCTTTTGCTTTTAAGCTTCCACGGTCGAGACCACATCTATTTTTTTCTCCAGCAATTTTTTTCTGATTTATTTTTATATTTATCACAAATCTTTGCAGAACTGATTTTTGGCCCGTTACAGGCAACAGGAGAGTCTAATTTATGATTTTCTGAATGGTTAATAAATCACCTAGCACCATTTATTCAATATTCCATTTTCAAATAACCCATCTCTTAAAAATAAGCAAGATGTCACCATTTCTCTGTCTAGGTCTGCTTTGTGTGTGATTGCTCTCAGAGCTCATTTACTGGTGGGCATTTCACCATTTCTTAGTCCTCTGCTTATGCCTGAAAAGCGAATTTTATTGATTTTTCACCAGCTGCAGACTACAGCACTGCTTAGCTTTGAAGCCACTGGCTCCTACCCCCACAATTCTCTATAGAAACAAATTCACTGATTCATCTAACCTTTGCCCCAGCTTACTCACTATTTTTCTTTTCTTTCTTTCTTTTTTTTTTTTTGAGACAGGGTTTCTCTGTTAGTCTTGGCTGTCCTAGACTTGTTTTGTAGACCAGGCTGGCCTCGAACTCACAGCGATCCGCCTGCCTCTGCCTCCTGAACTATATTTCTTCTTTTCTTTATATTTCATTTTAAAATTACATTTATTTATTTATTTGTGTTCATCTGTGTGGGTATCATATTGCATGTATGGAATTCAGAGGACACAGCTTTTGGGAATCAGTTCCCATCTTCTCTCATGCAGGTCTGGGAATTGAACTCAAAGTCACCAGCTTAGCAGGAAGTGCCTTTACCCGTTCAGACACCTTGCCGACTCTTACCATATCTAACATGATATAAATCTCTATTGCATAAACATCTCATGTCTTAAGCTGAAGAGGCATCTGTACTGCTGTCACCTGGAAACAGGCCATTTAGTTGGGCAACAGACTCCAGGCCTATAACCGGTGGCCATGGGAGTCCCTGAGCCTCAGCCCCCTCAACAGCACAGGAACTGTAAACTTAAAGTGTGTATTTTTGTCTTTTAAGTTTTTCAGACAGGATCTCACTACGTAGCCCAGGCTGACAGCGAATGCATGGTCGTCCTCCGGCTCCACTTTCCTAAGTGTTGGGGTTACAAGCATGAACCACCCTGTCTCACTCATCTCTGCTTGGTGCCGTGGTTCATGGCTGTCGTCCCAGCTGCTCAGAAGACTAAGGCAAGAGAGGGTGTTTGGGCTAAGAGTTCGAGGGTAGCCTGGGAAACATATGGGGAGGACTTAGCTCTTTACAAAAGAGCAGGATTAGTACTGACTTGGTTAAATATTGCAGCTATGGGGTGACGGGGAGAGCTATTAGGCAGGTGACAACAGGCCTGAGTGGGAGCTTGCTTTGCACTTGTGCCAACTTAAGGTCTTGGGGGGATGGTCCCTCTTGCTTCCGCAGCAGGAACAGGAGATTTACTCTGTTCTAGGACCAAACGTCTCTCCCTATGTGAAGGATGCTTGACTAATAAACTTCCGGAAAGACATTCTACCTCGGTGATAGTCAGGTGTGTTAATCAATACAACAATGAAACAATGAATGACCACCCTAGGAATAAAGCGATGGTTTGACACGCCTGCCCCATGGGACGAGCGTGGCCGGTGGACACTCGGAAGGAGGAGAGGGTGCCGTGGTTTTGGGAAGGGCTTCTGCAGTGAAGGACTTCGCATTGCTTTGAACCAGGGCTTCCTCAATCTCCAGGGCTTCCTCCTGTAGGCTCAATTTCCTTAACCGATATATTTTATTACAACTTATTAACCGAGCGTACGTCACTTATAACCCGACCAACCAAAACAATAGGAAAAGAGGATTAAAGAACACGATAACAAAACCGTAAGGATATCAGTTCCGAGGAACCATTCTCCTGGCGTAATCCGCAGGATTTCTTCTGCTGGAACCTGGAGTAACCAGAACCTGGAACCTCAGCAGGAGCCGGAGCCCCGAAGCCTTCCCTCGAGCCAAATACTATCCCCAGTCTCCAAAGGCCCCGCCTCAGTTCTGGGCTCCTTTATATATTTCCTCCCAGAGTCTGTTCATGGGATCTTTTCAGCTGGCGACAATCAAGCTCCCTGCACGAGGGAGTTGGTCTTCTAGTGGATTAACCTCACCTGTTCTCTCACAAGACTGTTCGCCATCCCACACTTGGGAAACAGGTTTATCTCTCCTTCATCCTCCTAGAGGAATTTAACCTTGGATGTACAGAGAAGCTACCTGTGAAGACCAGGACTTTCGGGACAGAGCTCCTGGAGGGCAAACCTTAGCAAAAGAGGAAAGGTTCCCTTGGTAGACTCCATAAGGACATAAGCCATTTGGACTTGGGCTTGGATGGTATGGGTGTGGAAAATGCCCACAACAGGCAAAGAAATATCTCCAAGAACAGCAAATTAAACCATGCAATCATAAAAGCGACAGGAAAAGTAGCCTGATGTTCTGAGCTAATATCCACGTAATAATGATAGGTGACAAAACCAAGCCAAACCAGCAAAGTTGCCTGATCGTGCTGGCCTGTCTTTGTAAGGGCGTACGCAGCGCTAAGATGCAAGCAAAGTTTAAAGCAGCGGGCCAAGGCTATCTTTCCTCCTCTCTCCTTTGTGTTCCCAGTTTTCTGAAACACATCAATGTTATACTCAACCAAAAGTAAATCTATTTATTTTTATTTTATGTGTGTGTGTGTGTTTTGCTTTGCATGCATATCTGTGTACCATATGCATGCCTTGTATCTGCTGAGGTCAGAGGTGGGTGTTGGGTCTCTTAGAACTGTAGTTAAGGATGGTTGTGAGCCACCATGTGGTTGCGAGGAATTGAACCTGAGCCCTGTGCAAAAACAAGGGCTCTTAGCCACTGAGCCAGCTCTCCAGCTCCATAGTAAGTCTCTTTGTCATAGGACTAAACAGGGTCCTTGTGAGGAAACCCATGTGTCTTATGAACTACAAAGCATTTTATGTGTGTAACGTGTTGTCATGATTGCACAAGCAAACTGCTTGGGAATTCTGCTTGATTCAAATCTTGGGGTGAGGGAACTAGGAAGGCCCATTTTACAGAGACATTCTGCAAAGCAGCTCTCCGTGATGTGACTGCTCTTGCTGTTGCTTTGCTGGCATTGATTTTTAGCACTGGATTAAAAAAAAAAGTAGAACTCAGTTTCAAAGTATGTCATGATGTTCAGAAGAAAAATGAACTTCTTTTAAAGGGGGCCAGTGAGATGGGACAGTTGTTAAGGGTGTCTACCACCAAGTCTGAGGACCTGAATTTCAATCCCCAGAATCTATTGTTTTCTGACCTCCACATATGAGCTATTGCATTTGTACACACACACACACACACACACACACACACACACACACACACACACACACACACACACTATCTTTTCAGAGTTAGAGTCTCACTAAGTAATTCTGGCTGGCTTGGAACTAACAGAGATCCTCCTGCTTCTGCCTTCCAAGTGCTGAGATTAAATTTATGTGCCACCAACCCCAGCTAAATACATTTTGTAAACGTAAAAATATACATATTTTAAACTGACACCTACCTATATGGGGACCAGTGTGATCTATATTTCTTTCTTTCTGTCTTTCTTTCATTTTAAAAACTAGACTTTTTTTGTTTTTGTTTTTGTTTTGAGACAGGGTTTCCCTGTGTAGCCCTGGCTGTCCTGGAACTCTCTCTGTAGACCAGGCTGGTTTCAAACTCACAGAGATCCACCTCCTTCTGCCTCCGGAGTGCTGGGATTAAAAGCGTGCACCAATGCTGCCGGCCTGAGTGTGGTATTTCAAGTCATTGCAACGTTCAAATTTCCTCAAACAAAATTTATTTTGTTAAAACATTCAAACTAAAAAACAAAACAAAACAAAAACAAAAACAAAAAAAACCCAACAACAACAAAAAAAAAAACCCAACCCAACCAAACCAAACCAAAACATTAAACTCCCTTCTTTCAGCTTCCCCCCTTTGTTGTGCTGGGCATAGAACATAGACACGAACATTCCATCCTTCTCTCCCTCCCTCCCTTCATCTCTCCCTCCCTCCCTCCCTCCCTTCCATTCTCTTTTTCCTGAGGATGGAACCCAAGGTTTTGTGAATGCTGGGTAAGCATCACTCCTCTCTGAGCTACATACATCTTTAGCTCTTGCACACACACACCCCCCACGCCGCATCCAGGCTACCCTCAAACTCCCAAACCTTCTGCTTCTGCCTCCTAGTGGTGGGGTTATAGGCATGCACCTCGAAATCCCTCCCTAGTCCTGAATTTCTTGTCACTTCTAAGTATCTTCTTTTGATTTTTCCGCACTCTCATTTTCATTCAGAAGATAACTCTTGGCAGGGTGTGTGTGGGATGGGTGTGGGGTGGGTGTGTTGAAGTTTGTGGGTTTCAATCTGTGTTCAGTTTCCAGACTGGTACAAAGAAGCAATCCCTGCTTAGTCGGGAGTGCAGCTGACTTCTGCTGCCACAGCTCTGGGTTTGTCATCCTGGGAGCCAGGGTAGTGACATCACAGAGATTTTCCCAATAACACCAACACTGAATGGGTGGCTGAGCCTCCTATCTTGTGTGGAGGGTAGAGGCCGTGAGATGTGACTTCTTGCAGGTGTTATCCGTCTACAAAGGGATGCTGGCTGTGCCTGGCTGCTTCCCGACTCCCCAGCTGTCTTTCTGTCCCTCGCTTTCCTGCTTCCCGTTGACCTTTGCTAGTCTCTCACTTATCTTTCTTAGCATGACTGTAATTGCTTCTTTGACCTACTCTGGTTCTCTTCAAACTGGGATCTGTGAGCTCCCCAGGACTGGAGCCTCTTCGATGGGATCACTGAGTTCCAAGATAATTAAAAAAAAAAAAATCCTTCTGAGGTTTCCTTAATGATGCTTACGAGCTCTCAAAGCAAACGTATTTATGCGCAATTATTCAGAACAGAAAGGCATTTTCCTGGAATCTGCCACTTCTGGGAAGCATAGACACAATCAATGGTAGCTTAAATAATCAAACATTTTGCTCCCCCTCCCCTAAGTCTGGCGTTGCTCGCTTGGTTGAGCTGCTTAATGACATCATGGCTAGTGTCTGTGATTTCCTTGTCTTGTTCTTCTTAGCTAGAGCTAGTTGCTACAGCATGACAAACCACAGTGTGCACCTGAGGTAGAAAGGACACTAATGAGTGACCTCAGGCTCCCGGGTCCCCCGAACATCTGGCAGGCTTCTCTTCCAGAGATGAAGCTTGCTCCGCTGCTACTCTTAACTAAAGAGGAGGCTGAAAGTCAGCAACATTGTAACATCTCAGTACTGTTGGTTTAGAAGACCAATCACAATTCGATGCTCAGGAATGAATGAATTGTTTGGAACCCATCAAGATGTGGATCTCGGGGAGGAAGACTAGTGACCAGACACGAAGGCCTCAATTGCTTCCATAAAGGCCCCTCTCTCTTTCTTCTTCTTCTTCTTCTTCTTCTTCTTCTTCTTCTTCTTCTTCTTCTTCTTCTTCTTCTTCTTCTTCTTCTTCTTCTTCTTCTCCTCCTCCTCCTCCTCCTCCTCCTCCTCCTCCTCCTCCTCCTGCTCCTCCTCTTCCTCCTCCTCCTCCTCCTCTTCTTCTTCTCCTTCTCCTCCTCCTCCTCCTCCTCCTTTCCCTCCTCCTCCTTTTTTTTGTTTTTTGTTTTGGTTTTTCGAGACAGGGTTTTTCTGTGTAGCCTTGGCTGTACCGGATTCGCTTTGTAGACCAAGCTGGCCTTCAACTCAGTGATTTGTCTGCCTCTGCCTCCTGAGTGCTGGGATTAAAGGCGTGCGCCACCCATGCCAGGTCCCTCTGTTTCTTTTTACAAAGATCAAGGTCTCTTCCCTTTGTTTCTTGTGGAAGAAATGGTATTTCAGTTTTCCTTTTGGGATCCTGCTAGCTCTAGCCCATCAGCTGTCAACAGCGTCTGGCCCCTCACACAGCCACACCCGCACCCGCAGAGCAGAAAAGGACTTGAAAAGGTTTGCTGTGGTTTCAGAAATATGATGTCGAATTCAGGGTCTTTATCAAAATTTTAAGTTTCAGTTCATTGAGTCTCACAAAAATTCAATTTCCTGGGCTGAGGAGAAATATTTGTGTTTAGTTGACAACGAGATCTGCTGGAGGCTCCTAGTGTTACTTAGTTGTTGGCTGACTGAAAAGGGAGAAGGAATTTAGCAAAACATTGGTTTTTTTTCCCCAAGCAGGAGGGAGCTGGGCTGATTCAGCAGCTCTGTCACTCACATCTTTTCCCTTGAAAGGTCGACTTTCTCTCCATACTCTCTTCTCTTATCAATTTTTGGTCCCAAACTGTTGCCCCTCTTGGGATAATGAAAACAACAAAAGAATCCTGCACCAATTCATCACAACAGAGACTATTGTTCAGAAGGAAGAGAAGCCTGCCGTTCTGATGATACTCAGCCCTTGGGGGCTAGAGGTGAGAGGGAAAACAACATAGACACTAGAGAGATGGCTCAGCAGGCGAAGGCACTTTTGGTGCCTGGCAACCTGAGTCCCATCCATGGGGGAAGGAGACAACCAAATCCTGCAAGGTGTCCTCTGACCTCCACAACCACGCTGTGCACAAGAACCCTCGCCCCTTAACTGTATTAGTTACTTTTCTCTTGCCGAGATAAAACACCATGACTGAGGCGATCTTAAGAAGAGAGAGTTGACTTTTGGCTTATGGTTGCAGTTGATGAGTCCACTGTGACAGAGCAGAGGCACAGAAGCAAACAGCCTGCTTATTGGCAGCAGTAGGAAGCCGAAAGCTCTCAGCCATAAGCATGAAGCAGTGAGTGGGGGGGGGGGGGGGAGAGAGAGAGAGAGAGAGAGAGAGAGAGAGAGAGAGAGAGAGAGAGAGAGAGTCCCTTTGGAAGTAGGCAAAGCGATTTACTCTCAGACCCTCCGTAACGACTTCTTCCAGCAAGGCTAATTAAACTTCCCAAAACCAAGCCATCAACTGAGGACCAAGTGTTCAAATGCCCAAGGCTGGGGGAGTTTCCTTATTCAAATCACCACAGACACACACATAAGGATAGATAGATAGAAAGGTAGGTAGGTAAATAAACTATAGACAGATAGATAGAGACATACATACATACATACATACATAGATGTAATTTTTAAAAAATGAGAAGGAGGGAAGGGATAATGAGGAGTTGTATAGTCAATGTCTTTTCTGGGACCAGGCAGGGTTTCCCTGCAACTTGTGAGGTGTGTCTTTCTCATCTCTAATGGTTGTGTCCCATCATCTTCATGAAACTTGTCAATTATCATGGCACTGGACTGTGTGTCATTTAGCATACAGGTTGGATTTAAATGAAGTTAGTCCTTGTCTGGGGTCACTCTGGCAGCCGTCTTAGGTCCAATTAGTTTTAGCCAGGCCACCTGAAGAGGGTCTTCTGACCTCTAGGCATTCTGCCCTCTAAGATAAGTAAGACTTTGACAGGTATTCCAATGGGTCACCCCCGTAGTGTTCAAGGTGACAGATCTCAGTAATCTTCACGCTTTGTACCCACGTTTTCCTTTCTGGTTTCGAGTTTCCTCCTGGCCGAAGCTTCACTTTGTGATCTCTTTGAATTCAGAATAGCCTAGGGCTCCCCCACAGCCATCTCTAGGACAGTCCTCAGGCAGATGTTCCGTGGTTTCCTCTGAGATGAGCCTTCCACCCACCCCGCACTGGGCTTGCATGTGTCAAAGTTAATGTGTACCCAGGTCTGACCATGGTTTGCTGGGCTGCCTGAGAAATCAAGCACTGGACACTCTCTCTGTTCCCAGGTTTGGTATGGACCTTCTGAAGCCTTAGGCAGGAGACTTGACTTGGTTGAAACATTACGTTCTCAGTGGGAAAGATTCTTTTTTTTTTTTTTTTTTTTTGGTTTTTCGAGACAGGGTCTCTCTGTGTAGCCTTGGCTGTCCTGGACTCACTTTGTAGAACAGGCTGGCCTCAACTCTCAGTGATCCACCTGCCTCTGCCTCCCGAGTGCTGGGATTAAAGGTGTGCACCACCACTGCCCGGCGTGGGAAAGATTCTTAAAGTATATTGGGATTTACCGGTGCAAAGGTCACGTAAGTACTGAAGGCATGTTTTCTCCAGCTCTACATGTCCCCTTTCCTAGACATAAGCTTCCAAATGTGATATAAAGAATATTAAAAAGCAAAGTGAAACTGGAAAAAATTTGCATTCAATTAAAATGGCTCCGTATCTTCCCTTGATGTGAGGGTGTCCGCAGAAGTAGCCAAAATTGTGAGCTCAGAGAGCATGGCACCCAAAAATCTCTTGTAAGCAATTCTGATGCTAACTCCAAGCTTGGAGATGACCCTCAATTCGTGGATAGACTGGGCCTTCTGGTACCCATCCAAAGCTATTACACTCAGAGCTGTAAAGATAAAATCAGCCAGAGGAAGAGAGCTGCAGTGGGCAGAGTCTGGAAGCGAACTTTCACAATGCTCAGGCCACATCTTTCTATCATCGACATGTGACATACACAAAGACTATTATACAAGAGCAAAGTTCACCCAAACCTTGGTGTTCAGAGGTTTTTATATCAGGGCCCCTTTTTATAGGCTTGATGATGGATTGTGGGCCCGTTTCATCTCAGCTATCCATGGTGGCCCAGATGATGCTAGAATTCCCACCTGAAATCACTTGGTCGGTCTCTTTCACTGGCCACGTTACACTGTGGTGGGTCCGGGCCTTGCCTCTCAATGAAGACAGAAGCTAAGGGTGAAGGCTGGACCTCTCTCTGAGTGACACCAATTTCCTAACAGCACAGGCTCCTTTCCTTTCGACTCCTAATTGACATGGCTGGTGGCCCACCAGGAGATTACTCACAGAGAAGCATCAGCAAGAAGGCTTCTAGGAGCTGGCAATTTGCCAGGCAGTGCTGCGATTCAAATATAGGCACCTTGGGGTCCCGTTCTCTTTCTTTCCAGACATGCCCTGAGGATGCTACCAGGCACCTCTGATAAAAAGTCCCCAGCGCTTTGGCTCTCACAGCTCACAGACACCAGAATGTTCCCCAGCCACAGGATCTGGAGCCCTTTATTCTGGGGCTTAAAAGACAGCTGACATTTCTGGAAGTCAATTATCTGCCATCGACCAGACAGATGTGTGAGCGAGCACCCACCCTGGAGGTTTGGGGAGCACTGGTGTAGCAGAGCCAGAGATTGTGTAGCTTGATTTGAAACCGAACAGGAAAGTCTGAACTTTATACACACAGAAAAGGGAGAGGCTGGTGCAAAGGACACCTGACAACCTGGGAGGCCAAGTTAATAGTGAGCGAGCAGTCTGAGGAGTGTATGGAGTAAACACCGGGGATTTATTACAAAGCATGGCTGGTCAGAAGGCTGAGGATGCAGCAGAGTTGGCGGAGCGCTTCCTTAGAATACACAAAGCCCTGGGTTTGATACCTAGCACCTCATAGAGCTGAGAATGGTGACGCGTCCCTGTAATCCTAGCACTTGGGAGATGGAGGCAGGATTCCACTCACGAGGCGACATTCTGGAGACAAGTCAGGCCAAGTGGAGGCAGGAGGGAGAGACGTGCTAGCTTAGAGCCTGCACTGATCAGAGGGCATCAAAGGAGAGACTTGGAGAGAAAGAAAGAAAGAAAGAAAGAAAGAAAGAAAGAAAGAAAGAAAGAAAGATAGATTGTGTCATGCTTTTGGAAAAGTATGAAGCACAGGCAGGTCTCCAGACCACAGTGTTTGGGATTTAGGGCCAACAAAGATAACAAGGTGGGCAGAGGTGACTTGTTAGTTTATGAGACAGAGACAGCAAAAGCACACACACACACACACACACACACACACACACACACACACACACACACTTGCGTGCAGTTTAATTCTCAGCCTTGAAAGTGTGTTGACCGAAGTAACTGCTCAGGGGCCGGGTGACAGACTAAGCTGATTCACCATAGTAGGAAGGTTTTGCAGTGGCCGAGGGAAGGAAAGAAGTCAGAAGTCACTGGGATGGGGTTGCCCAGTAGCACCAGCAGGGGAAGATGGCAGAATGTGGTACTGCGGGTTGTGCACACCTCCCCGTGTGCTGGTTCCCCAGGAGGCTGCTTAGGCTAAGCCACAGGGTTTTATAGAGCTGACTTTGTGTTTCTTTTGGATCTGCTGAGACTAGCCCCAAGGTGGCCCCACTTTCCTCAGATTTCGTTTCTGCTAAGTGTCCTTGACGTGATTGATGAACTAGCTATTGAATAGCCTTTTCTAGTTAACTCTGAATATTTTCTTTTCCTTGAAGGGTTTTTCAAAATGCCCTGGTTTCCTTTTTTACTTAGAATATTTATGTAACAGGTAACTTCAGCCAGAGTCTCGGATTTGCTGTTGACAGCTGGGAGAGCTCGGGCACATCACCAGATCTCTTTAAACACTGGCGTGCTTATCCATAAACGGAGATCATTTTGAGAAAAACCTGCAGTTTTTGGAGATTAAGTGATATTGTACATGTGAAAAATAATACAATGACAGTCATTATTTTAATGAAGTTTGAACAATCACCAGTTTGGACAATAGCATGCTGACTAGTACATGTAGAAGCATTTAGGAAGCTATGTGTTTAATTACAGTTATTGTGTGTGTGTGTGTGTGTGTGTGTGCCATGATGTTTTATTTGTGTAAGTCAGAGGACAATCCTTGGGAGTGGGTAGGGCTCAAACTTGGTCAGGCTTCTTAGTGGCAACAGTTTTGTCTGAGCCATCTCACCAGCCTTAAGGATCATGAAAATGAATGATGCCAAACAACATCACAATAGCTGGGCACAGATGTAACTAGCAGTTCCTTTTGTGTATGTGAGAGAGAGAGGCAGACACACACACACACACACACACACACACACACACACACACACACACACACACACAGAGTTTGTGTGTATATGTACGTATGCGGAGGCCAGAAGAGAATATTGAGTATAAAGCTACAGTTCTTAGTAGGATCCGCAGCTTGATCTGTGGGTAGTGGGATCCAAACATCGGTCCTCATGATTGCTTAGCATTCTCTTTTGTTTATCACCACCACCACCATCATCACCACCATCATCGCCATCATCATCACCATCATCATCATCTCATTTTTTGAGATTATAATACAGCTACCTCATTTCTCTTCTCTTTCCTCCCTCCAAACCCTTGCATATAACCCTTCTTGCTCCCTTTCAAATACACGTCTTCTTTATTCACTTACTGTCAGCGACTAGCCTTAACCCCTGAACTCTTAACCTACCGCCCCTGGTAGATCCTTCTAGTTGGAAAATCCAATGTATGAACCTTAGAGTGAAGTAAATTTGATCAAATACTATTTTTCTTTCATATGTGGCCTTGAGGAAAAAAAAATTTCTCTCATTAATAATCAAAATGAACTTCCCCAAATTATAACACATAACATCCCCTGGTGTTTATTAAAGGTATAACTCAAAAAACATCCACCAGTAAGGCCCACATACACATAAAGGGCTTTCTATTATTTAGATATTAACATATAAAGCAGCAACAATAATCATGGTTTTAATGTTGGCTTTGTTGTGAAAGGAGACTCAGTTCCTTTAAAATACACTGTGTTGTTTTTTTTTTTCACTGCTTAAAGCCCTCTGCGTTTAATAATAGTGCAATGTCTAATTTTGTGAACTAGTGCAAAGACTGCTAACTGATTCTAACAGGCTTTACTTTGCAATAATGCAGGCAAAATTTTATAGGCTCTAAGAGATCCGATGATTGATAGTCTAACTCTCTTCAAAATGAAAGGAGAAAAAAGTTAACTCCTTAAGAGGTTTTTTTTTCTTCCATGTTTGTTCTGGTGCTAGAAAATTCTTAAAAGCTGGATTTTCTTATCACAGCCCTTATTGGCGCTGCCAAAACTGAGCATCCCTCTTGCTTACAACCCATACGTTTTCTTTTATGTCTTCTACTTAATCTATCCGAGGCTCATGTGGCTTCATGCTGTGTGTGCCTGGTCCTCTACTGCCCCCTGTCTTTTATACCCAGCTCACAAATCACCACCTTTCCTTGGGAATCTACCAGCCTCCTACAGAGCAAGGACTGCTTCTAATTGAAAAGGGTTTTCCTCGTTTTTAAGGAGTCCCAGGTTTGAAGGGTTGGAGAGAGTCCTTGTGTGCCTGTGTGGTACATCTGGCTTCTGTGATACTGTATCCTACAACTGAGCCCCCGTGCTCAGTTGTGATCTGACGACCAGCAGGTCCAACAACCACAGGGGGCTTAGTGGAAATGCAAACGATCTTTCCCCCACCCCGGACCTCCTGAATCATCAGAATCTGCCACTGACGTGTGAGAGAGTGAGAGAGCCCGGAGGAAGGAGATCCCTGCTCACTTGGCGAGACAGATGCTTTCAGTGAGCCACGTTCTCGAGCCTTGTCGCTCTTCACAGTCAGGGACCTCGTTGGGGCCGGCTACTCCTGGGTCCACAAGCTCAGGTCTGGGTGGGACAGTGGAGCGAGGAAAGCTTTGCCAGGAAGAACTGGGAGGATTCTCATCGGTGTCCTGGAGCTACACAACCTTGGTATCATGGAATCGATGGTGGAGTTTTCCTTTTCTCTTTTGGTTTTTCTCTTTTTGGCTGTCCTGGAACTCACCCTGTAGACCAGGCTTCCCTCAAACTCAGAGATCTGCCTGCCTCTGCCTCCCAGAGTTCTGGGATTACAGGCATATGCTGAGTTATTTTCATTTTCTTTCTTTCTTTCTTTCTTTCTTTCTTTCCTTCCTTCCTTCCTTCCTTCCTCTCTTGGCTTTTTGACACAGGGTTTCTCTGTGTAGCCTCAGCTGTCCTGGACTTACTTTGTAGACCAGGCTGGCCTTGAACTGACAGAGATCTGCCCGCCTCTGCCTCCCAGTGTGCTGGTATTACAAGCGTGCTGAGTTGTTTTCTGATGCACAGGAAATTGAGGTTTTGGGAGCAAGTATGGCTCTGTGACTGGTTTAGAACGTGAACAATAATTCCTGGAAGAAGCTGTGTCTGCTGAGAATAACTGCGTAGAACTGCAGCGATGTGGGGAGGTTGGAATGTTGCAAGTCCAGGCCTAATTACTTTATCTTGGGCCAGTTTTAGCCCCTGAATAGCCATCCCTTACCCTTCTGTGTCAGAACTAACATCCTGTGACTAAGGGGCCACTAGCTTCCTCCTACCCAAAAACTAAGAACGCCATCAGATACCATTGGATAAGCTTCGCTTATGTCCACCTTTCTGATGTACCCACCAATGCATTTTAAACTTGCCTTGATTTATGATCGCCTTTGGTTTCTATAAAACTAAAAAACTTAACAAAACTGCTTCCACTTGGAACATGGAATTTGGAGGGACCCAAATCTACATTCCTGGGCCCGTGGTCACTCAAAATGGCTCCAGAATAAACTCTCTCCTGGTGCCTTTCAGGTGAGGGCTGTGTCTTTCGTCAACAAGAAGGTAATGAGCCAGAACAAGTCTGCAACTCGTTTTCCGGTCTGAACTGTGCTTGACCTCTCTCACCAGACACGTACTCACTCAGCGATTGTGTAGCACTCATTGGCTTTTGGCTTCCTCGGTGTTCATTACCAACATGGTGTATAGTTCCCCCATGTTAATGGAAGCAATTAAAATGTGATCCATTTATAATTATCAGGGCTTGAAGAAATAGCAGTCAGCCAGAATCACCCACATCATTAGCCTCGAAGCAGCTAGAGCAAAGAACTATGCAAATGTGCACGTTCAAACCGAGTCTCTATTGCTGGCTTACCACTGTTATTTTATTTTATTGTGAGTATGGGCCTTTCGCATGCATGTATATCTATGTACCATGTGCTTGCTTGGTGCCCCTGGAGGCCAGAAAAGGTCATACAATCCCCTCAAACTGGAGTTACAGACAGTTGTGAGCCACCATGTGGGTGCTGGGAATCGATCTTGAGACCTCTAGAAGAGCAGTCAGTGCTCTCAACCAGTGAGCCATATCTCTCAGCCCTATGTTTATTATTTTTAAATTGTGTTTTTTTGTAGCTAGGTCCTTGGAGGCCCCGAAACGGTACCTCTGTGTTTCCTGATGATCTAACTGTTCAATTTACCCTGCCTGCCTTTAAATGGTCTGTGAGGTAAGCCGATGCCCCGATTATGCCACCTGGCTAGTGTTTAAAGCTTTTTTTTACATTATTTTAATATAGTAATTTTGCAGGTTTTTAATCTTTCCCAAGTTATCCAGGAGGGTAGACTGAGAGACAAGTTTTTGTTTTCTTCTTGTTTGTTTTGGAAAGTCCTAATAGTCGGTCATCATCTCCTTAGATGAATTGTCCTAAAATCTCAGTGTGTGAACAGTGCTGCTGTCAGCCTGCAGCTGCAGTGGCCAGACATACTCAAAAAACACTCTAGAACTTGGACCCAATGCTGAGCAAAAACAGGGGGGCAAAGGATGGACTGCCCAAAAGGGCTCATATAAAGCTTCCACCAAGCTAGCAGTCGAGGGGCTTATAAGAGTAGTTATGTTCTGTTGTAGAAAAAAATAAAGGTTAAAAAAAAATTAACGCTTTATAGCCCATGTGCTAAGCATCACGGTTATGTACCATCCAACTACCAGGACCTCCCACAATGTAAGTGCTTCTGTAGAATGTCAGCATATTATAGAATGTCAGGGAAAAAATATATATATTAATATCTGTTGCCTGGGGGAGTTCATGAAAGTAGTGGTCCACCATGTACCCAGGAGGATATGCTTGCTTGAGGCACAAGTGGTCCAGAGGCCCACAAACTAGAACACAGCTTCTAGATCAAAAAGCCTGGGGTCTGAGCTGGGCCTGGTGGCCCACACCTGTAAACCCAGCACTTGGAAGGCAAGGCCTGCCTGGGATATAGAGGCCCTGTCTCAAAACAAACAAACAAACAAACAAACAAACAAACACTCCAGTCAGGAGATAACTCAATGGGTAAAGTGCTCCCTACACAAACTGGAGGACCTGAGCTGGGAACCCCAGTATCCATGTGAAAGCGAGGTGCAATGGAGAATCTGCCACTCCAGCCCTAGGGTTATGGATTGGGAGAGTTGGGCAGAAATAAACAGATCCTTGGGACTGGTTACCCGTACGGCCTAGTCAAGTCAACGAGCTCCAGGTTCAGCCAGAGGCTCAGTCTTGAAAGAAAAGCAAGGTGGGGAGCCACAGAGGAAGACGTTAGATGTTGACCTCTGGTCTCCACGTGCATACATGCACCTGCACACACATGCATGTGCATGCACACACACTCACTCAAAAACCAGCACCAGAGAGCCTGCTGGGTGGATTCTGCCTTCTACTACTCTTTGGCAAGGTCAAAGACATGCTTATCCCTGTGTCTTCATCACCAGAACAGACACAGGGTCTTGCTATACAATCTAGGCTGGCCTTCAGCTCACAATCCCTACGCCTTACCCTTTGTTGCTAGGATCAGGCATGTGCCATGCCAGCTTTTTGCTATTTAACTACTGTGCAGACTACTCACAGATAAGAATTAGGATTAAGCTGATTTTTAGCTATATCCTGCTTTGTTTGGCATAAAGGTAGCTTTATGTAAACTTTTTTTTTTGTTTGTTTTTTGAGACAGAGTTTCTCTGTGTAGCCTTAGCTGTCCTGGACTAGCTTTGTAGACCAGGTTGGCCTCGAACTCACAGAGATCCGCCTGCCTCTGCCTCCCGAGTGCTAGGATTAAAGGCATGCGCCGCCACCACCCAGCTTTATGTAGACTTCTTAGCAGACTTAGCTACTCAGCCCCAGGCTGGCAGGATTGATGCCGGAGTATTAGAATTAATATGCCCTTCCCCCTTACGGTGGACCCTCCCCACCTGGGAGAGGCTTTTCACGACCTAAGCCTTATCATTTCTTGCACCAAGGGACACAGGCCAATTAACCACCAAGAAGCAGAAATAAATTACTTCAGCCTTTGGGTGACTTGCTGATCAGGTGCTATAACACACCTTATCGTGGAGATGTTGGTTAGTTTGTGTTTGGCATGGCTTGTGCTTCAATGCAGACCTGGGTTATTTATTTGATCAGGTCTTTTCATTGTAGGCCAACAGTTGCACTCCTTTGCACGCTTGCGGGGATTTTCTTCTTTTCAGTGATTTCTATGAATGGGATGCTAACAGTGGAACTCAAATTAAGTAAACATATTCTGGAGATGAGATTTCCCCCCCCCCCCCAACAACGCAAGGTTGTTTGGATTTAGCCCAACACAAAAATTGACTTAAATTTTTTTAAAAATACATTTTTGCCTTAGCAAACAAGGACAGAGCAAAGAGCACAGTTTCAACATTTCTTTGCCAGGCTAAAAGGGTCTATCATTCCATTGCTACACTATTCACTCATATAGCCTACACTTGCTTATTAGGTTGCTACTGTGTGTTGTTCCGAGAGGCTTCCATACAGCCGGAGTGAACAAAGATACTGAGTGGAGGCAAAACAAAGCTGGAAACAGATACCCTGGGGCTGCAACAAACCCACTTGTCGGATGCATGGTCTAAGGCAGGGTATTGGATTCCTCAAACCTAGATTCCCGCAGTGACATGGGGCCCGGTAACAATCACATCTGCCTTTTCAAGACTACTCGAGGATTACAGTTATGAAACCACTCTAAACGTTCTGTAAACTTTATGCTGGGCCCCCAAGCCACACACTGCTTCTCAAGAATGAGTACAAATGGCCCAAGCATTCTGTCACTGTGAGAGAGGAGGCTCCTCCTACGCCAACTCTCCCATGACACAGGTCACATGTTTGTAATTGACAGTTTCCACCGTTTTGTTTTGTTTTTTGAGACAGGATTTCTCTGTGTCACAGCCCTGGCTGTTGGAAGGCCCAGAGATCTGCCTGCCTCTGCCTCCTGAGCGCTGGGATTACAGGCATGCGCCACCATAATCAGCTTAACATTTGTGTCTTTTAAAAAGATGTGTTTAGCCGGGCGTGGTGGCGCACGCCTTTAATCTCAGCACTTGGGAGGCAGAGGCAGGAGGATCGCTGTGAGTTCGAGGCCAGCCTGATCTACAAAGTGAGTCCAGGACAGCCAAGGCAACACAGAGAAACCCTGTCCCAACAAAACAAAACAAAACAAAACAAAAAGATCTGTTTATTTTACTTTATGTATATGAATATCTGTCTGCATGTATGGAAGTGCCCCTGGTGTTTGCAATATCCAAAGAATCCAGAAGAGGGCGTCTGACCACCTGAAACTGGAGTTACGGTTGGTTGGCCTCTTCCTGGGAGCTGGGAGCCAAGTCTGGGTCCTCTGCAAGGGCACCAAGTGCTCTTAAGCATTGAGTAGCCTCTCCAGCCTTGGTGTTTACACATATCATCTGACAGTTAAGAGAGACAGGGGGAAAGGAGCTGTCTCTTGACCTCCTCCCTCTCCTAAAGGGCCATGGGCAACAGGCCCTGTCTTCTAGAATTCAGCTTTTGTATCAATGCTGCCCTGTTCCTCCTAACTTACCAGCCTGAGAGATTGATTCATTGTTTAGGTAAACATCATTTGCTTTTCGAAGGAAGCTCCCACAGGGACTCAGTCTTCTAAAAGGTCAGTGAAGAAACAATGTTTTTGTCATCATTCTAGTGGGTCGGCTTCTAGACAATTGACGTTTTACTGTGCTTGGTACCTTCGAGGAGTGGTAGGTACCTCTGTGCTCAGGGAACCCGTCTCTACACACTGGCAAGGTCTTTCACATCTGTGAACCATTGTCTAATATGAGGATTTCAAATATTTGCATAATCTGTGTATGTTGGGTTTAAAACATAATGTCACAATTGCTGGATTCAGCCAAGAAGTTAAAAGCTTTCTTTGTTTTCGATTTCATTTTTCTCTCTAGATTCTTCCAGGAGGACACATGAGCTCCCCTGGGCCTTTGGACTGCATACATCCAAGTGGGAAGATATTTCTCTCACTACTTGGGGCTTGATCATAGCAGGGAAAACATGGCCTCAGTCCATAGCTGAGAAACTCTGTCTAAACTGAATTTGAAAGAGCAATTTAATGAAGACATTCCTTTGCCTGTGAGCTGATGTACCAATCTCTAGTGGGTACAGTGTGCCAAAACGAAAACATGATCTGCTAAAATGTTTAGTCAACGATGGAGACAGGGTAATGTGGATTTAAAAAGGCAGTATAATTTCAGTCAATTGATTCCAGTTTCTTGTTTGTCACATTGTTATCAGGCCTGTCAACATGGGTCAAAGTAAATCAAGCAATTTCAAAACCCAGTTGTGTGTGTGTGTGTGTGTGTTAGACACAGAGAGACAGAGAGAAAGGCAAGAGAGGGGCAAATCTGGCACACCAGGGGGTAGGCACTGTGGCTGGGCAGAAAAACTGAGGAGGCAGTGTAGTTTAGTGCTTAAGAATTCAACTCTGGGGGGCTGGAGAGATGGCTCAGAGGTTAGGAGCACTGTCTGTTCTTCCAAGGGCCCTGAGTTCAATCTCCAGCAACCATATGGTGGCTCACAACCATCTACAATGAGATCTTGTGCCTTCTTCTGGGGTGCAGGCACACATGCAGGCAGAACACTGTATAAATAAATAAATAAATAAATCAATCAATCAATCAATCTTAAAAAAAAAAAAAAAAGAACTCAACTCTGGCAGGCTGGGGAGGTGGCGCAGAGGTTAAGAGCACTGGCTGCTTTTCCAAAGTTCCTGAGTTCAATTCCCCAGCAATCATGCGATTGGGTCCTCATAACCATCTATAATGAGATCTGGTGCCCTCTTCTGGTATGCAGGCATACTGGCAAGCAAAATACTGTATACATAACAAAGAAACCTTTAAAAAGAAGAAGAAAAAAGAAAGAAAGAAAGAAAGAAAAGCTCAATTCTGGTGTAAAGAAAACCTCATTAGCTGTTGATCACCTGACGAGATCTTAGTTGATCCTTAGTGTTGACGTGGGAATTAAGTGACATAGGTAAATGCGGTGCATACACATTACATGTTAAGTGTAAAACCGAGGGAGGCTTGTTATTATTAGTCATCCCAATTCCATGTAGACAAACAGGTTGCTGTCCCCAGGCCTCAGGACAATGAACTTAGCCCTATATTTAGAAGGAGAAGTGTCAGGAGGTTGACTGGCTGGTGCTGAGGAAAGAATGACACAGTTTTGCCCTCTGCTCGCCTGCCTGGCTACAGGTTCCTTTTGCTTATCTTAAAACACTGAACACCTGGTGCTCAAAGTAGCCAACAAGAACCAAGAAGAGACTTGATACCCTATAAGCATATACAGGGGGAAGAGGTCCCCCTCAGTCACAGTCATAGCGGAGGGGAGTAAGGGGAAAATGAGAGGGAGGGAGGAATGGGAGGATATAAGGGATGGGATAATAATTGAGATGTAATATGAATAAATTAATAAAATATATTTTTTTCAAAGATTTATTAATTATTATGTATACAGTATTCTGCTTGCATGAACCCCTGCAGGCCAGAAGAGGGCATCAGATCACATTATAGATGGCTGCGAGCCACCATGTGGTTGCTGGGAATTGAACTCAGGACCTCTGGTAGAACAGACAGTGCTCTTAACCTCTGAGCCATCTCTCCAGCCCCCTAAAATATATTTTTAAAAAAAAAGAATTTGTCGACTTGGGGCTGGAGAGATGGCTCACGGTTAAGAGCACTGATTGCCCTTCCAGAGGTTGTGAGTTCAATTCCCAGCAACCACATGGTGGCTCACAACCATCTATAATATGATTTGATGCCCTCTTCTGGCTTGCAGATGTACATGCAGGCAGAGCACTGTGTACATAATAAATAAATAAATAAATCTAAAAAAAAAAAAAAGAATTTGTAGACTTTTCTCTTTGAATAGTGTTTGTTGGACTCTTTGGTAATTGCATCTTCACTGTAGCCAGCAGAGGGCACTGTTGGTTTATATAATTCCTCCCTGAGGTCCCAGGCGGGCTCACTTAAAGTCTATTCCTGGCTTTGTTGGGGTGCCAGTGTCATTCCTTAGGTCATTATTAGGTAAGAGGAGAAGGGGGTTTTGTTTGTAAGAAAACATATGTTAAAATCTGGGATGTGTCAAACCGTTGAATTTTATCAAGCCTTGGAAACTGATAGAGACAAATTTGTCAAAGCAAACGAATGCAGGTGAAATCCATTAAAGTTGTACCTAGGAAAGCAGGTGTCAGAATGCGCCTTCGTGTCCCCTCAAATTTTCAGCATTTTTTGGTGTCCCATAAAAGCTGTAGAATGAATTAGCGGAGTCTGTGGAGAGCCAGAGGTGTTTCCTCCCAGTTGACCTCCAAGACTTGGCTAAGAAAACTTCTCATACTGTTTGTGGCTGTGAAAGGCTAGCACTATTTGTAATACCTACTTTTGTAAAGATTATTTTACACTGGAAGCAACTCCTTACGATGCTCAGGGAAATTCATGAGAGTCTCCCTATGTTATACATGTACACATACATACATACATGCATACATACATACATACATACATACATACATACAAGCATGAGCTCATATCTTTGCCTATGTCGCGCCTTTGACTTCATGAGAATGAAGCACAGTTATCAACGTCTCTCCCTATACATTTGATTTATGGTAACTTCAGTCTCCTGCCTGAGTCTGTGCTGTACCACTGAGTAAAGTCTATGCTCACAGACTGCTATAAAATCATTTAAATATTCATTCAGAGGTGCAAGCTCCTGGACCACAAAGGTCCCTTCTTCTGGTCCCTTCTTCATGCTGAGACCTGCTCGGAGACTTGGCATCCTGCCCTCGAAGCACAACATCCCAGCCAAACAAAACCTTCATTTTTCATTGCTTGGAACAACGGTCTCGATTCTTGAATGTAATTACTTAGAACAAATTAGGAGTTTAGTCCAGGAGCCTTGGGGCACTGAAAAGATTATGGAAAACAGGAGGGAAAAGGATTCAAGATTCCCCTAAGCTGTGTAAGGTCACACCCTATGGAGGCCTGGTGTGATTCTGATAGGTGCCAGGGAACTCTTATCACACACATCCTATAAGAGCCTCAGGGCAGGAGGAAATAGAGGCGCCTGTCCCCCACTTTTGCTGTTCTGGCTCGGCTACATTCTTTTCAAGTACAGCTAGCTGCTTCATTTCAGAGAATGTGTTTTAACAATAGTTTTCTTTGCCTCCGCTACTCTTTCACAGTAACAGAGAGAAACGAATGATTTCTCTGTCATCTGTTATGTACCAATGGTCCCAGTACAAATGGGAGACCGCATCAGTAAAAGACAAAGAAAGGCGCATGCCATGGGTTTGGACTTTAGATGTCACTTTCCTTCCTGACAACAAAACCTGGGACCAACGCTCCAAGAGCATACGGATGGAGTGTGGGTTTAGCATGCAACGGGGTCCCGAGTTCAATCTCTAGCACTACAAAACCAAAAATAACCCCTTCCCAGGGGATGAGTGGGCACATTGGAGACACGCAGGTGTTCCTTCACTTAGGAGGGCTGCTTGGGGGATATGCCAGAGACGACAGGAAATCCACACTCTGTAAACAACTCCCTAGCGCAGCCGCATAAAAGCAAGCTCATAGAACGACCAGTGTCAACACGTCACGGTTCATGTCTTGCGTACACGCCAGTTTATTGAATCCGTAAAACAATCTTCTAGCCAGATTCGCTCATCATCTTGTGTTATAGCTGAGGACACTGAACCACTGAGTTTACAGTACTCGTGTCCCCCCCAGCCCCCAGCATCTCCCCAGTAAACAGAAGCACAGGAATTCAAGCTTTGTTTTCCACTTCCTGTCCCTAACCTCCTAACAAACTAAACACTGGAACTCAAAGGCCCAGTGTCATTATCTCTGAGCAGTGGGCTACCGGCTTCTTTTTCCTTTCTGCATTCTCCGCGTTTTAATCGTGCACTGCTTTTGAAATCAGAGAAAATGGTAAAACAAACCACCACCCCCAAAAAACCCAAAGCAATACCAATAACCCCTCAAACCCCCTGATTTTAAATCCTGTACCCTAAAACTTACTACTTATACTTGTCTGTGCAGACTGTTGTCTTGAAGGGCTACAGAGCAGAAACAACGTAACTGGACTGGGTTAGAAGTACCCTAAGAAAAGATGACTCACATGTGTGTCACCCCCCAATTTTCCAATTCCTGTGGGCAGTCAACAAACTGTCCCCTAAAATGTCAATGGAAACTGTATAAGGTGAGATGGTCTGAAACACAGAATGCATTTCCCACTAATAATCACCCCAATATCAGAGGTCCATGAACAAAGGCAAACTTTCTCAAGAAGCTAGCCACTAAAAGCCATAAGACAAAAGGCAATTATGCTTGTGTATAGTAGCAACGTGCAACTGGAATTTGAAATAAAAACTAAAACCAAAAACACCATAACCAACTTAATTCACAGGATATAAAGTAGCACACACAATGCACCTTAAGAAACAACGAAGTGAGGCCGGCGGTGGTGGCTCACGCCTTTAATCCCAGTACTGGGGAGGCAGAGGCAGGGGGAATCGCTGTGAGTTCGAGGCCAGCCTGGTCTACAAAGTGAGTCCAGGATAGACAAGGCTACACAGAGAAACCCTGTCTCAAAAAGCCAAAAAAAAAGAAAAGAAAAGAAAAGAAAAGAAACAATTGAAGTGTTACAGTGTGACCAAACCGATTTCAACAGTCCCAATACTCTCTAGATTTAGCACAAATCCTTCACATAAATACTACTTTCTTAAAGAGAATAAATGCAGATGAAAACACAAAAATAATGGCAAAGACAAGACTGCCAACTGAGGCCTCTTGTTCTTCCTGGCAAGCCCTGTGATTACTGACCTACTGTGTTCTGGGACCTACTCAGTGTTGATTATCTTTTCTTTCTTGTTAACAAGTAGCCCAATTAGTCCCTCATTCTCTTTTTGAACTAAGAGGACTGCTGACAGGCCCTAGAGCCTCTCTCTCTTGGTTGTTTGTCTGTAGGTGAGGTGTTGAAGGGGGCTTTGCTCAGGCTTCAGGTCCGCCTTTGGGTATGAAGGACCCATCCCCACATTTGCTGGGGCGCTGGGCCTCCTTCAGAGCCTCTTCTAGGGACGTGCCACCTCGTAGGAGCTACAGTCCCTCTTCTGGGCTGCCTGCCTGCCTTTACTATGTGACTGAGGCAGACTTCACACGCTTGGTCCTCTCTCCTTAATGGGGAAAACTCCATAAGGTTGATGCTGGCATCACCAGTCACCCTGGGGTCCGAGTCCCACCTTAGTCTCTCCCATTGTAAATCCCCTTTTCCACACTTGTGTGACCAGGAGCTAGCATCTCTGGCTTGATGTCCACTTCCTAGCATGAGTTCACCGTGATGGAAGAAAAGAAAAGATCCTGTGTCTCTTACTTCTGTTGTTGTTACTATTTATTTTTTAATTTTTTTTTTTATTTTTTGGTTTTTTGAGACAGGAGTTCTCTGTTAGTCTTGGCTATCCTGGACTTGCTTTGTAGATGAGGCTGGCCTCAAACTCAAAGTGATCTGCCTGCCTCTGCCTCCCAAGTGCTGGGATTATTTGAAAAGAAGCAATTTAAGGGGAGAAAAGATTTATGTGGGCTCCTAAATTAAAGACTGTATGTGTGTGTTGTGGGGAGGGGCAGGTAGGAATATAGGAGTGTGAGGTGGCTGGTCACACTGCATTCAGAGAAGCAGAGGGAAGGTTGGTGGTCAGCTCATTTTCCACTCTCCCTGGCCCGGCCCCACATGTATTCAGTCTGAAATCACAACAACGTAGGGGCAGCACTGTCCCCACTCAGGGTTGGGTCTTCTCTTCTCAACTGAAACTCTCTGAAAATACCCTCTGAGAACATGCCCTGAGGTATGTCTCTCCTAGGTGAGTGTAAATCCAGTCAAGGTGACAATAAAGATTAGTCATCACGCCTTGGGTGGGCATTTGGCCCTCTGCCATGTCGACTCTCTCGGGCTTGGTTCTCAAAGCCTGCGTAGCAAGGAAGAAGTCTGTAACATCCTTCTTTACACAGAGTGAGGAAGTGACTCAAAGGAGAAAGAGGGCCCTTCTGGAATCTCCGCAGGGAGCATGTCTGAATTTGGGTAAGGCTTTGGGAACCTGCAAGAGGCAGGGTGGCAGCTGCTTGGCCCAGTTTGGTCTAATCTCCCCCTCCCCCCCACAAGCTGTCCAGTTCCTGGTACCGTGATTGTATGGTGTTAATTAAATCATTCTCATTAATTCAGTCCTAGTGTAAATTAGGAATGAATGAAGATAGAGAAGGTTTTGAAGGCAGCTAATACATTTAAGCCCTCGCTGCTGAGTTTGCAGCCTAACAAAATAAGGTCGCCGAGGAAGATAACAAGGGCGGAAGGCTTTCCGCGCAGCTTCTTAGCAGCACTCACAAAACAAAACAAAACAAAACACTGCTTGGTTTGGTGTCCTCAGGCCAGGCAAAGACAGTTTCCCAGGGGCACGACCAGCCTAACTAACATCCTGAACCCAGCTCTGGCTGGGGTATAAAATAGAGTGGCAGCATTTCAGCTGTCAGGCCTCCCTGTCTGTTGTGGCCCAGGGCAATTCCAATCCTGTGCCGAGTTTCTCTCCTGTCCACGCACAGGACTCACCTTTGCTTCCTGTAAGGAAGCTGATAAGAACGACTTTTGCCACTGGCTGAGAGAGGCCATAAAAACGACATAGTTTGAGTTTCTATGATCATAAAGCCACTAACTTGCAAATCACTCTCAGCCTTGAGAAGAGGCAGGAGAAGCTGGCCAGCAGTCTACAGAATGTTCATACTCTGTCTCAATGACAACCACGGTAGTCTGAGGGGCATCAGAAACACGCTTTTCTAGAATGTCAAGTTTAGTTCCTGTGTCTTTCAGCGGTTTCCAGTTTGTATAACCTACACAGACAAATTCCATCACCGTGTGCGTGTGTGTGTGTGTGTGTGGTGTGTGTGGCTTATCTCCCAGCAGCAGATGAAGGGATGTATATGGTCGTTGGGTTCATGTCAGGATTTTCCAGGCTGCAATTTTGTTTTCTTGATTTAGAGCACAGGGAGTGGCAACATTAGGTAGAAAAGATCCAGCAGTAGGTGATGGCAGGATTTATCATTCTTTTAGCCCTGCTTCCTTAGCCAAGCTCTCTATAAGAAGAAATGAGCTTCACTGTTTTCTTGGTTGTGGACAGTGCAACTTCCGGATGGTAGATGCAACAGAAACTATTGCCTGTCCTTTGCCAGGTGGCTTCTCCTGGCAAAATCCCCAGCCAGCCAGCTGAAGTGTATACACGTCCTACTTCTCGGCGGCAGCAATTCAAGGTGGCTTTGGGACAAAGAAAGGCATGTTTTTGTCAAAAGAAAAAAAAATGTGTTAACTTTTTTCCCCTTTCGAGACAGGGTTTCTCTGTGTAGCCTTGCCTGTCCTCGAATCACTTTGTAGACCAGGCTGGCCTCGAACACTCAGAGATCCGCTTGCCTCTGCCTCCCAAGTGCTGGGATTACACTGCCCAGCTGGAACACATTAACTGTTAGTCTCCCCAAACCAAGGAATTTGTTTGACCCAAACCCGGATGGATGAAAACAGCAACAAAAAGGACCAGAAGGTGCACTGGAGTCAGCCCTGGAGCCTCTCCTATCTGGCTACAGAATAGAAAAACTTGGTTTTGACACGTGTAGCAGGGATTTGAGGTACAGGGAGTGGCAGCAGGTAACAGCAGGAATCCCACCTTCCTCTTTTCAGTGGCTGTCTCTGGCGTGTGCAGTGTTGCCTTCCATCCGTTTGCTGTCTGCTGGTTTTATCTTTCTTTCCTTAGGAACTAAATTCTGCCTTCCTGGCTCCTTGTTGCCCTCAGGTCCTCCGCACCTGGTTCTTACCTTGAATCCATCGACCTTTTTTGGCTTCGTAAAGCAAAATGGAGCCAAGATTTTATCAAAAATTAAAATAGGAAACAGACTTTTTTTTTTAAGGCTGTAGTGCGGCTGACGAGTTAATGCTAAGAAAGGACTTAAGAGGGCACTGTCTTTCTTCGAGATGAGCAAAATTTATCAGCCTTAATAATAGGAGAGAAAGCCAGCAGGGGAGCTGGGATAAAGAACCCACCCTACTGGTTTCAGCAGTCTGTGGTCTCAGGAAGTGCTGTGTGGAGCCTACTTAGGCGGTTTAAACCATTGTTACGCCTGAGGTTTTAGGGAAGACTGGGCGGAAGCTTGGTGAAAGAGGGGGAAAGGACTGGGTTGAGTAGATCTCCGGAGCCCTCACACGGCTGGAACACTATTGAGGGGTGCAAGGTCTTCAGCCATGCAATTCGTATCGCCCAAGACCTCACGTTCCTCACTTGTACAATAAGGATTTGGACCAATAATCTACACAGTTCGTCCCTAGTTCATGTCTCAAACACAGAATAAAAACCAACTCAAAGTGGCGGGGTTTTTTTTTTTAGCTCCCAGCCAATAGACAAACCGTTGGCACAAAAAGTCAAAAGTGAGAGTCATAAATAGTGGTAGCCACGCAAATTTATTTCTTAGGAGAGCTTTGTTTTTGTTTTTGGCTAGGCTATCGGGCTTTAAGTGTTGTGTGTGTAGACTATTTCTTGACTGAACTCCAAACACCACCAACCTACAAAACCCAGGAAAGGCCAAGTCTAGAAAGGTGAGTGAAACTTCTTCCCCTACCGGGAGGAGGCGACAAGACTGCCCCTTGGAGGAGTTCGCTTTGAATCTAGCGGCCTTGGCGATTGGTTACGAAACACGTGGGCCCACAGGACTGAGCCGGGGTTGCTACGGCTCCAGCTATACGCCGGGGCAGAGTCCGGTCGCCGGCTCCTCACTAGCTTGAGGTGGGGAGGGAGGACACACCGCAAGCGCCTGGAGCTGGAGTCTGGCCTCTTGCCAGCAAGTAACCCTATATCGACTTGCACAACCTGCAGGGTCCCCAAGGTCCAGTCTTGGGCTTCTTCCCTTGCTTCTGCAGAAACTGGGTTCTGTCTGCCGCTGGGGTGTCGAGCCCAGTAAGTGGCTGTGCGCGCCGGTGCTGATGACCCCCAGCTTGGCCCTGGTCACTATACTGAGCATCCCGTGGGCGCGGGCACCTCCTAAGCGCAGGAAAGCGCCTAGGACTGCTTTCCCCTGCGGTAGGCACCCCAGCCCCCGAGCTAGTCTTGAATTGGATTGACTCAGAGAGGCGAAGACCCTTGGAACCCTTCAAACTTATTTTCTTCTCTGTCTCCGGGGGCTGCAGCGGCTCGTAACTGAGTGAGGGCACCCGCTTTGTCTCCGTGCACTCCCCGGCGGCCCCCTCCACCCCCCGCCCCGCCGCTTCCTCTCCGGATAACTCCCCCGACAGCTCTTCTCCAGCTCCTCCCGCTCCTGCCCGCGCCGTGGACGCGCTCCCATCCCCGCCCCCCGCTTCTGCAAGTCTCTTTGCATACGCGCCCCCTCCCGGGCGGGTGCCCAACTTATAGCCGAGCGCGCGGTGGCCCGGCGCAGTCTGCTCCTTCTGCTTCAGAGGCGGTGTCGCGACGGAGGCGCTGCAGAGCCCCAGAACCGACGCCAGGCGGCCGCTAGAACTCACGCCGCAGCCTCGCTCCCTCCCCCAGCGTGCAGCCCGCCTTCCTCCGCGGCGCGGCCGCCGCAGGCTCACTCTCCCCTGGCTAGGCGCGCGCCGGCAGACGCTTGGCCCGGCCGGGGCGCCAGGTCCACAGCTGCAGATCCGGAGGCCGAGGCGAGCTTCCTGCTGGAGCCAGCCCGGGAGCCACTAACCTGGGGCGCTGTCGTCTCTTTTTCCAGCGCTCTTTCCTTTCCGGCGATCGCCACCGCTTCCTGGGACAGAGACGCCCTTCTTCGGCTCGCTGCCGGTGACCGAGGCCAGAACCCCCCAGTCGGTTGTGTGCGGAGGCCAGTCGCCACTGCTGTAAGTTTCCCTTGCAGCTCCAGACCTGTTGCGGGCGCCCGGGTCTCTGGGACCGGTCGGCGGCGGGCTGTAATTGCGAGCACCGAGCCGGCGCCGGCTACCCTGCCTGTGGTTTAAGCCCAGGAACTGCTCTCGAGGCAGAACTGTGGCTGGAGCCGGACAGCGCTGGGAGAGCGACCTGCCTCTCCTCTGCGGTGTAACGCCCGGGCAAGTCTGCGGGAGTGCGAGGAGCCTAGTTGGGGGTAATATATATTATAATGTACACATGGTCCCGGCTCCCTGCAGCCTCCAGACAGCCCAGCCCGTGGGATCAGTTCCCCGTGGTGCATCGTTCCGGGTACTAGGGGACGGTGGGGGCCACGCGGAGACCTCCTCATGAGGGTACTTGACTGCAGCCCAATGAATGAAAACTGGTTCCTGAAAAACTAGTTTTTTTTTTCTCCTGCAAGCGTTTGCCTTTTAGAGTGACATTATTAATTTCAAAGGCTAGGAATTGGTGGGCGGGGTTGAGATGAAACAGTGAACTTGGACGTGTAATTTGGTGTCGCCTTCACTGGCATGCCCAGCTTGTTTAAGTAGCGTTGCAGATGTTGTAGGGGACCGTGTGGCGCAGGGCTGTTTTTGTAAACATTTTTACAGTGTCGTTTCATTATTGTCAGTAATGTGAGGGATTGAGAACATCTGTCTGGTTTTTTTTTTTTTTTTCTCTCTCTCTCTCGTGGAATTGAGATCAGGCTTTTAAAACCAGGAGAGAGACAGAGGTGCTCCCAAGAGTTGGGAGGCAGACAGCCTGTGCGTAAGCAGCAGTAAGTGAACCGAAGTTACTGAACTAGGAGCCCTTTTGATGTTCACAGTAATAGCAGTCTTTTTCTCTGCCTTCTTTGTAGATGCAAGTTAAGTATATGTGTGCATTTTCTTGGCCATTTCCTTAGCATGCAGATTTATGTCTCTGGGGGTCTTAAAAATGTTGGAAAGAATGAGTAATTTTTATGCTGAAGGTATGTTTAGTAACTGAATAAATTGTTTCTTGTGGATATTTTGATGTTTGCATAATTCAAAGTCAGAAAGCAAGTTGTTTGCCTTGGGTCATCAAAGCGTACCTTTTGTTTTAATCATACCTGATTGCAAGACGAGAGATTGTGACAGTGACATTCCTTTTCCAGTGGCTTGGTATCCAAGATGACAGGGTATACTCTCCTGGCTCCCTGGGGAGACCTAGAAAACACCAGCAGTGTAAACACAGGATGCAGTGTTGCACATCTCGTGTCCTGAAGTCTTCCAGACAAACTGTTTTCTTAAGTGTACACCTGGTTGTGAACGTTGCTTTATGCCACCCTGCGTCTCCTGTTCCTGGACAGGCGCTCCCGCCCTGAGGGATTCCAGCTCAGCCTGCAAGCACTTAGATGCTTGGGTTCCTTTCTTGGCTCTTAGCCCAAGAGGAGGCAGCTTCCTGAGACTAGACAATTATTTAGAGGTTTAGGCTTAAAGTCTTCCTCAAAATAACTCAGACTGAGAACACATTCATTTAAATGGCACCCGCAGTGGTAAAGCACGCAGGGTTCAAGTGCAAGGGAGTCTGAACACTTGATAAGCTTAGTGTATTCGTAGAGGATTGTTCCAGTGGGTCATTTTTCGGAACTCTCCACACTGGGTTAAGCAGGACTGGAAAATAGAGCCTTAGCTTGAGGGTAGGGATGATGCTTCGGTCCGCATCAGCGCTACCCACTGGAAATTTCTGGGTGCTTTGCACTGGCTTTGTAACACTGGAGCTTTGTAACTTTGATGCTTTCTTGTTTCTATTTGGCCTTGTTTACGCCTCATGAACAGCAACATTCCAAAACCAGAGGAAAACAAGTTACGTCACCTAAAGATACACGGGGTTTCAGAGGCACAGCAGACACCTACCTACCTACCTACCTTTGTTGTTTTTCTGTGCCAACTTTCACAGCTTGGAGGGAGGGGTGGACGGGGGGAGGGGTGTTGCAGTTATAGCTCATGAATCTGGTAAGTCATTTACATTTATTGATAATTCCTGGAATATAAATAAGAAGCATATCTGAATGATTGAAGGGGAAACTGAGGGTTTCAGCTGTGCCATATGTTCTGGCTTCTTGAATCAGAAAAGATACAGTAGCCAAGTACAAAGTCTATCCTTTTCAGCATAAACAACCTCCTGTGGAATCCTTGGGGTGGGGGCACCTTCTTAAGGCTGTATATTCTTTTAAAGCAGTAGAGGAGTGTTGTCTGAGGGGAGTTAATTTCAACTTATAAAATGGACAGTGGACATTTTCTACGTTATTGTCTCCTAGTTTTCCTACAGCAGATACCCAAACAGATAGCATTAGAGTCCACTGATATTGATACTTAGGAAAGCACCGTAGTTAGCCAATACATTCTACAGTGGCCCTACATGAACAATGGCTGTTAAAATACACACACAGGTATGTCAGTCACACACACACACACACACACACACACACACACACACACACACACACACACACACCCTGTGTGCTTTTAAATTTACACAAAGCAGTCTTTGCAGCTTGAACTCCCCATAGGCAGGTGCAGCATCTGCAGGTACATAACAGTCCTGCTGATGGAGTGTTTAATCAAAGAGGTGGGTCGATGCATCCTTTGTTCTTGTGGTTTTCCAAGAATTGGTATAGAGCAGGAAGAACGGAGAGACAGCTCGAGCTGCCTACTCGAAATATGCTTCCTTTTATGTGCCCAAGTCTTATTCTGGAAGCTGTCCAGTTTCAGGAAGATAGGAGGTAGTTGTGGCCAGAATCTGTCGTATGCTTTCACTGGGGCCTTCTGATCAATGTATGGAATTGTTTACATTCTGGTCATTTAGTGCTGTGGAGTGGTAGTGCTGTCTGGTTAGAAACTGTCTCTTTAACGTTGGAGTAGAAAGCCTGACCACTTCAGGGTAGTCATACGGATGCAGACTTTGGAGCTTACCAAAGGAACTCTTAATAGCATTTCTTTTTTGTTTTTGTTTTTTTGTTTTGTTTTGTTCTGTTTTGAAACAGGGTCTCTGTGTGTATCCCTGGCAGTCCTGAACTCACTTTGTAGACCAGGCTGGCCTCGAACTCACAGAGATGCATCTGCTTCTGCCTCCCAAGTGTGCTTGGGATTAAAGGTATGCGCCACCACGCCTGGCTTAATAGCATTTCTCATTAGTAGGTGTTCGGTTTACACGTGCCTTTATGTTACAGAGGGCTTCCAGTCCTCCGGACAGTCTTGGCATCATGAGAGCTGGGAGCTTGGCATTTTGAGTGCCCTGAAGTGAACAAGCTGGCCTAGTGCTGGCAACCTGAGAAAACGGAACCCTCAGCCTTTGCTGACTTACTTTCTCAAGAACCCCCCTATCCCAAATAAACCTGCTTTTGAGCTGTGCTTCTCTGCCCCCAAACCACCCCCCCTCCAAAACCACGTGTGGTTCAAATAGCTCAACAGTATTACAGGGAATGTCTTTCCTCCCAGGGACTTCTCTCTGGCTTTGTTCTGGAGTGGCCATACCCTCCTCAGAACAGTAGGCGACAGGACTGACAGCAAGGCTCTGCTTTCTTTGTCTAAGTGATTGTTGCTTTTGTGTTAATGCGGGCAACACCACCACCGGAGAGCATAGCGGTTCAATGGGTTCGCTTTGTTTTCTTTTAGGAGTTGCAACAAAATGTCAGTCAGTGTGCACGAGAACCGCAAGTCCAGGGCCAGCAGCGGCTCCATCAACATTTACCTGTTTCATAAGTCCTCCTACGCCGACAGTGTCCTCACGCACCTGAACCTACTGCGTCAACAACGGCTCTTCACAGACGTCCTTCTCCATGCGGGAAACAGGACCTTTCCCTGCCACCGGGCAGTGCTGGCTGCATGCAGCCGCTACTTTGAAGCCATGTTCAGTGGTGGCCTGAAAGAGAGCCAGGACAGTGAAGTTAACTTCGACAATTCCATCCACCCAGAAGTCTTAGAGCTGCTTCTCGACTATGCGTATTCCTCCCGGGTCATCATCAATGAAGAAAATGCTGAGTCGCTCCTGGAAGCCGGTGACATGCTGGAGTTTCAGGACATCCGAGACGCGTGCGCAGAGTTCCTCGAGAAGAACCTGCATCCCACCAACTGCCTGGGTATGCTGCTGCTGTCTGATGCCCACCAGTGTACCAAGCTATATGAGCTCTCCTGGAGAATGTGTCTCAGCAACTTCCAGACCATCCGGAAGAACGAAGATTTCCTCCAGTTGCCCCAGGACATGGTTGTGCAGCTCCTGTCCAGTGAGGAACTGGAGACAGAAGACGAAAGGCTTGTGTATGAGTCGGCAATGAACTGGATTAGTTACGACCTGAAGAAGCGTTACTGTTACCTCCCGGAACTGCTGCAGACGGTGAGGCTGGCCCTCCTTCCCGCCATCTATCTCATGGAGAATGTGGCAATGGAAGAGCTCATCACCAAGCAGAGAAAGAGCAAGGAGATCGTGGAAGAGGCAATCCGATGCAAACTGAAAATCTTGCAGAATGACGGCGTGGTTACCAGCCTCTGCGCCCGGCCTCGGAAAACCGGCCACGCCCTCTTCCTCCTGGGAGGGCAGACTTTCATGTGTGACAAACTGTACCTGGTAGACCAGAAGGCGAAAGAAATCATCCCCAAGGCTGACATTCCCAGCCCGAGGAAAGAGTTCAGTGCGTGTGCAATTGGCTGCAAAGTATACATTACTGGGGGGCGAGGGTCGGAAAATGGCGTCTCGAAAGATGTCTGGGTTTATGACACCCTGCATGAGGAGTGGTCCAAGGCTGCCCCCATGCTAGTGGCCAGGTTTGGCCATGGGTCAGCTGAACTTAAGCACTGCCTGTATGTGGTTGGTGGGCACACAGCTGCAACTGGCTGCCTCCCAGCCTCCCCCTCAGTCTCTCTAAAGCAAGTAGAACACTATGACCCCACAACCAACAAATGGACCATGGTCGCGCCACTCCGAGAAGGCGTCAGCAACGCTGCTGTCGTGAGTGCCAAACTCAAGCTCTTTGCTTTTGGAGGCACCAGCGTGAGCCATGACAAGCTTCCCAAGGTTCAGTGTTACGATCAATGTGAGAACAGGTGGACGGTGCCAGCCACCTGTCCCCAGCCCTGGCGTTACACGGCCGCAGCTGTGCTGGGGAACCAGATTTTTATTATGGGTGGAGACACAGAGTTCTCTGCCTGCTCTGCTTACAAATTCAATAGTGAGACTTACCAGTGGACCAAGGTGGGAGATGTGACAGCCAAGCGCATGAGCTGCCATGCTGTGGCCTCCGGAAACAAGCTTTATGTAGTCGGAGGCTACTTCGGCATTCAGCGCTGCAAGACTTTGGACTGTTACGACCCGACTTTAGATGTGTGGAACAGCATCACCACAGTCCCGTACTCACTGATCCCTACCGCGTTCGTCAGCACCTGGAAGCACCTGCCTTCCTAACGCAGAGCATCCTAAAGAAAGCACGCATGAGGTAAGAAAGGATAGCAGAGGTGGGTGGGCGGGGATGGGAGGCTGGGGGTGGGGAGGGAAGAGGTGAGCATGCATCTCAGCCTTCTAGCCTGAGTTTTAGAGGATGTGGAATGAGATGCACTGCCTATTACCTAGCTGACGTCGTACAGAAACTATAAAAGCCAAAGGCTTTGCATTCCTACAACATAACTGCTTCGCTTGGCCACCACTGCCACCCCCCTGTTTAACAAAAACCAGTGGTTCTCAGCCATCACTGGGCCTCAGAATCTCCCAAAGAGAGTTTCAGAATCTGCCCTTTCTAGAGACATTATTTTATTTGGCTGGGGTCGGAATCCAAGCATCAGTACCTTAAAGGGAGTTCCCCAGTGATCCCAATAAACAACCAGGTTGGGGGGAGGGCCCAGACTTCTGTTAGTAATTCCGGCCAGTGGTTGTGAAATGCTCGTTGTGTTCCTAGAACAGGGCCATGTGCGTCACTCGAGCATCCTTTTGATGCTCAGAACAACCCCTGGGATGTTACTGCTAGTCTTTTCTGTACAGATGAACAAACCGGACGCCTGTGGAATTTGATTTGTAAATTGTTCAAAGTCATAGACCTCAACTAGTGGTCAAGTTAGTAAAAAAAAAAAATCTACCGGGGCAGTCTGACCCCTAAGCACAAACGCTTGAGTATGCAATCAAGCTGCTACCCGATAAACTTGACCTTCATCTTGCTATCAACCCCGGGGCCACTTGGTTGATAGTCCAGTTTCACTTCTTCAAACCTTTCTGTGCTTAATAGGCTTTTAAAAATACCACTCAAAGTTTTTTCTAGTTTATTAACTCCAAAGTTGTATATTCGCATATTTTAAATGCCCTCCCTCAAAATACATACATTGCTTTAGAAGCATGTATTAGCCCTAACTTCATCCTTTCAGAGTTAATTAGTCAGCCTGATCCTATTGTTGGGACCAACAAAAGCTGTATCCTGTGTCATATATATATGAGTACATAATGCTGTCATGTATACATAAGAGTATATTATTCTCTTGGATCCAATAATTAATCAGCCGGCACAATTGGTGTCACAGTTAGCTCCTGTGAAACATCCCAAGGACTGGCCCTGGGAATTGCCTCAGCATCTGTGTCTCAGTTAGGTTCCTGTAGCTATGATAAACACCGTCATCAAAAGCATTCTGGGGGGAGGAAGGAGCTTGTTTCCTCTTACATGTTACCAGGTCATAGTCCAACACTGAGAGAAGTCAAAGTGAGACCTCAAGGCAGGAACCTGAAGGCAGGAACTGAAGCAGAAGGCAGAGAAGGATGCTTCTTACTGACTTGCTCCCTTAGCTTGCTCAGCCTGCTTTCTTAAGCATCCCAGGACCACCTACCCAGAGATAGCACCACACCTACAGTGGCCTGGCCCCTCCCACGTCCATCATCAATCAAGAAACAGTCCAAAAGGCATGCCTGTAGGTGGTACTAATTGAGGTTCCCTCCTCTCAAAGAACTCTAGCATTTGTTAAGTTGACAAAACAAAACAGCAACAACAACAATAAAACAAAACAAAAACTGGCTTAACAAAGGGCCTAGGGCCACACTGGTTTATTAACTGTAAGGGAAGAAAATAATGCTAACCGTGGAAAGATCACAGTGCAAACTCATTACCAGAGAACTTTTGCTTTCCTTAGGGTGTGGCACACCTTTAAAGGGGCCTTTGAAAGGAAGAAAGGGGGGGGACCCCAGAGTGGATGTAAGCTAAACAGAGGGGTTTCATCTTTTTGGCCTTTCTTTCCCACTTTTAATAGCACATTTACAAGTGCTGACCTTGGCTTCCCGTCACATTTCATCATTATTGTTTTCAACCCCTTGGCTGTCTTCTCCCAGCCTGTCCCAGCCAGCAGGGCCATGTTCCCTGGGCATGAGATTCCTCCAGAAGAGGAGCCACAGTCAGAAACCTCCTCCAAGGTGCAATCGACTGACAGCGGCCCACACCAAACTGGTTTGTGCGGCCTTGCTGGCATCTCAGTAATCCAGAACAAACAAATGCTCAGCAAGTGGTTATTTCACTTGCCATATGGGTGCATGACTCAACTCTCAAGCAGGTCTAAAGAACATTCTAGGCAAAAAGCGCTAATTAACAGACTCGACGTTAAGAGCTGGTCCAGAACCGACTGTGCAGTAGAGCTGGAAAAAATTGCTAGGGACCGTGGCAGTGTGTCAGAAGTGGCCGTTGGGAGGATGGGAAGCAAGGAAGTGAAGGGTGAGGCCAGTAGAGAGGTTGCAAGTATTAGCTATCTATTCTTTGTTTTAGATCTTTTTTGGACTTTGCTAAAGAGTGATTTCAACCACAACGTCCAGAAACCTGTTCTAATTCAGACAGGCGGGTGGCCCAGTCTAACCCAAGGCCAGTTGTATATTACAGGCTTCTCCTACAGTGAGACCTTGCTCTGATCTGCCTACAGTTCACTCTTTGTGTTCTGGCGACATTCTATTCCTTTGGTCCCTATTCTTCTGTTTTGGTCCCCCCTTTCTAGCCCAGAGTAAGTGTTAAGGTATTTGAACCTAATCACTTGCTTCCTGTCCCTGGGGAACAGAGCAAACAAAATGTTGCGTTACATGAAAAACAGCATTCTTCACCCTTGGTACCCTGGACAGAAGAAGAGTCAGGGCACATACAAATTGATCTTGATGGGGCCAGCTTGCTGCTTTTAAAGGGTGACATGATCAAAGCCACTCTTTCCCGTTTCCGGCAGAGAGAATGATGGCTTAACCTTCGAAAGTTTACTATACACAAGACGATGTTAAAAAAACACTTAAAGCTGGGTGCAGTGACATTCAGACATGCTCCCTGAGTGTCAGCACTGACCTCCAGCCTAAGTCCTTTGATTTCTAAGTGCTGGTGCAAGCTGAATTCATTCATGGTTGGGAGACACCTTCCCAGGTCAGAAAACTCACCCACTGAGGAGAACTTACCCTGCTGCTCAGTCAGTGGATGCGAAGGCAGAAGAGAAACTTCTATCATTTTCATGTGATTTTGTGCTGTCTTTTGGCCTCTGCCTGAGGGATTGTGGACTTGTGTTTGCCTTGTTTCTTCTTTTAGAATCCCCCCACCCCCTTTTTTTTCTGTGTGAGTTGGCCATGCCTTGAGATATTATGCATTACAAGATACATTCTTCTGGCCTAATGCGGACATACAGGTTGCAGGGAGGTGGGGCTAAGGAACATCCTGAAGGCTTGAATCACCGTCAGACACCCGCCAAGAGAAACAACTAGGAAGTGACTCACACTTCTGAGCACACACAAGCCAAAGAGAAGAATTTGGTGCAATTAATGAGTGGTCCTGCAAAAGTTCCCTTTGTCTCTGCTTGGAAAAGATAGGGTGCCAGTGAGTGGTGGAGAGGCGTTGTAAACTATGGCCCCCTGACATCTCTGAAAAGTCTAACTTGGAGTCTTTATGACCAGTGGGCCTAGGGGGCACCTCCTTTTCTCGACTCCCTAGTGATTATGTCACAGTAGGTTCTCCTTCCAAACATTGGCAACAAGGTAGCAGCTTGTAATAGCCTTGACAGGTGTAGGCTTGGATTTGAACATACTCATGTTGAAGGGGGAAAAAAAAAAGAAAGGCCCTTTGGACCTTGTTTTGTGGGCTGACCCCACATCATGGTACCAACCTGCTGTGTGTGCATGCTTTCTATTGAGCTTGTAAGTCAGACCTTCTGGAACAGTCTTGCCCAGCTGTGCCCTGAATCTAAATTTTTCTAAATTGTGGGTTTAATAGCAAAATGTCTTTAAAAAAAAACCATGACCTATTACAATCCTTCATAACCTTTTTGTCTTGTTGTTTTCTTTTTCTCCCTGTTTCTAGTTCCCTCTGACGCATGGTGAAATGATAGGTTTCTGCTTTGGAGAAGGCAAGTTTAATGAAGAGAAAGAAAAACAGGAGAAGTTGCTCCGAGACTCCTCGAACACCATCGACTGCACCTTGTGAACACTCCGAAGTGGACATGAAGGAAAGGGGTGGGGGAGGGGCGGGTGTTTTTTTTTTTTTTCCCCTTCCCAATTGCAAGTAGCACATGGTTTAAATACGAATGACTGAACCTGTGATCTAGTCCTTGTCTGGTAATTGTGGATTAATGTCAGCGTTAATCAGCTCCTCAAAGGGAGAGAAAAGCTGGGCTTTTCCCTCGCTGTACCTCATTCAGCGTTTGATTTCCACGGCTCCACCATTTATGCGCAAGATTTGAAATGGTTGTCAGCTTCCTCTGAAGACTGAGCTTGAAGCCTCCGGGCCAGCTGCTGCTGGAGCCGCAAAGGCAAACAAGGGTCAGGAGGGAGGCTGGCCTAGCTGACTTAAGAATTGGGAACCCCAGGACTCTCTTGCACTCTTCTCGAAGGGGTTGTGGTGCCCCCAGGAACGTCTCTTGAACAATGGGGACATTGTTGGTAGCTGTTTGGGTAGATGCTCTTTTGCTATTTATAAGTGACTTTAAACCTTCTCTTGGCTGTTAAGAAATGTGTTCTAGACCCTAACTATTTATTGTTTGCGGCCTGCATGCTGAAACAGTGCTTGCGTTGTCTCCACGTGGACCGGCGTATGTGGATGGTCGTATGTTTTGCACAGTTTGTAGTTGTTGATGTGCTTTGCTGCACACACACACACACACATAAGGAGAAAACTGGGGGGCTATAGTTTTGAGGATAAGTAGAGGGTGGGTGGGGGAGGGGCACATTTGGGAGATGTTGGGACAGGGACAGATTCCAAGACAAAAAGGAAACTTAAATTACATCCCAGAGGCAGAGAAACCATGAAGTCACCGATTCTAGACGGCCCTTTCCTGAGGTCACACTGATGGCGGGTCTCCTAAGAGCAGGGTACTGCCCTGCCCTCCTTTCTCCTGTCTGTCTGATTTACCTAACTTTGGTCTCAGCTGCTGACACTTGGAAAGGACCAAATTACTTTGTAGCATTTCCTCCATTTGTGTAATATCCCGAAACCCTGGGGGAGATTCCAGAGTAGTTCTGTATATATAAGGCAGAGGTGACGCCATTGTCCAAAGCTTATTTATTTATCTATTTATTTGCCATAGGTGAATAACACCACCAATGGGGAAAAAAACTAAAGTGTGTCCAGTGTAAACAAAGTCACTGACCACACCCCTTAGCCTGCACATGGCTCTTGGACCTTGATTTAGAAAGGCTGGAAATTCTCCCAGGAAAACACCCATTTTTGATACAATGTAAACTTCAGCGTTCACCCTAAGATACATGTTGAAAGAGCTCTTAAGACGGAAGTGAGGTAGCATTGGGTCACACAATGCCAAAGTCTGTAAGCGGTGGCCCATGGAGAGGTCTTCCTGTCCTGTTGGAATCAGTTGTGAATACATTCTTTGCTCCTCCAAGTGTTTATTTACTGAACATGTGCAGTGGTAGGTGTTAGTGCTGGACCACAGTGGGCACTTCCCCAGGTGGCTGGGGAAGACCAGAGCTTGCAACTCTGCCTGCTTTGATTCCTAGTTCTCACAGTGTTGTACTTAAAAAAAAAAATAGGATTTAAGACAGATAACCACCTTTACATTGTGAGCGTGTTTGCCTTGTCTAATGACAGATAATTCCCTAATTTCTCTCCACCTTAGTACTTTAGGCTAATTGTATATGTCTGTCTGTGCCATGAGTAAGCGGACTATATTTGGACCAAAATAACAAGTGAGCCGTTGGACTGAAAGCATCGCAGACGATTCTGGTAGTCAATTTCTAGTCCCTAGGTGTATTCTAAGCAGCATAAGTGTCTGATATTACCCTCGTGGTATCTGTGTGGTTGTCTTGTAGCTGTCCCGGCTCCATAGTTGATGATGCAAATCTGTCTCAAGATGTGCCCACATCACTGCTGCTGCCAAGAGCAGGGAGAATTTTCTGCAGCTGTTTCAAAGTGGTGGCCTATCCCTTGAATCCTCTATTAATTACTGTGTGAGCCGGAGGGAGCTGCACCACAAGGGTGGGCCCCTGGCCCGCAGGGGGAACTTTCTAGACTCCTGCCTCTTTCAATTGATGTAAGCATTTGGGCTTGCTACTTGACCGTTCTCACCCTGTGAAACGGCCCACGCTTTGAAGCAAATACAATTCACAGCACAGCACACACAAAAACCTTGGCGTAAGACAGGGGAGGTTCCTCTTATTTTGTGAGCCGGTTGCCTTAGAAACGGATAACAAAGGGCAGCCTTCCACTTCTGGTATAATGGCAGAGCCTCTTTTCTCAGGCTTGACACCTGTCTGAATAAGAGCGATTAGAACTGCATAATATCCCTCTCTTGGCTATTGAATATGTGGTTCACGCACCAAACCCCGTAGAAGCTAGGAAATGTTCGTGTTTGTATGTTCTTGTTTGCTACTACTACATTTTTTGAGGTTTTGTAAAACTGTTATTATTTTTTTTTTCACAATGTGAAACTGAAGGTCAATAAATTATTAGAGATTTTCTCTTCATTGTATGTGTGAGTTTTATTTGACAGCAGTGTAATTTCAAGCATTGGAAACCTGTTTTCTCATTTAACCAAAATGAAGTTTATCTCAAGTGTTTTCTAAATGTTTCATCTCACCATTTAGCACCTATTTCATGAAAAGAGTTGTGAACATAAAAAGAATCATTTGTGTGTGTGTGTCTCCCTCCCTCCCTCCCTCCCTCCCTCCCTCCCCCTCCCCCTCCCCCACCCTTTCTTCCTCCTTCTCTCACTCTCTAGCCTTATCTGGCTTATAAACTCTCAAATGTAGACAAGGCTGGCCTTGAACTCTGCTCCTCCCATCTCTGCCCCTGTGTGCTGAAATCATGAGAGTGGATTCTCTTTAAGCAAAGCAGAGTGTGCATCATGTCTGTGTCACTCGTAACCGGAATATTAGAATCTAGACTTCGCCCCTTGGTGGGTTGTACTTTGGAGGAGAGCTGTTGGAGGAGAAAGGGTGGCGCCTGGTCTTCCCCCCCTGTGCTGACACTGACGCCCCACTCAAGTTGGAAGAGTGTGTCAGTCATTCTCTGAAAGGGGACAGAAAGCCCTGCGTGACCTGCAGGCACACACTTGGCTGCCTCTGCGTTGACAGCTGGCCCTGTGTGGAGCCAGATGATGCCTCCTGCCCTCACTTACCACGGCTTCATGTCACACTGATGACCCTTTATCACTTGGGCCAGGCCCCTGATTGTTCCTGTGTGCCCAGCAATGTTGGGCACAGTCTTTCCCTGGCCAGAAACTAAATGCTACCTAACTGGGACTCTATAGTGCCATGAGTAGGCATTATGCAGTCACAACTGCTGGACTTTGACCAAGGTGCCCGCAGAAGCTTTGAGTCGACAGAAGGCCCAGTTGGTTCCATGCTGGGTGAGGCTGGGGAACAGCCACGCTTTTGGGAACACATGTCCAAGCCTTCAGATTCCAAAGGCGTGGTGTGTATGACCTGGGAACCCCAGTGGTTAGCTCGAGTATGACAACAGATGACAGGGAGGCGGGAAAGTTGGCACAAATTAAGTGCAACTTAGAAGAGTAGAGAATAATTGCTCGGGAGACTGTTACGGGCAGCACTTTTAAAATTGTGGGTGAGCATGTGCGTGCATAAGCCTACAGTATGCACGTGTGTGTGCTGGAGGACAACCTCACATGTTGTTTATCCACAGGTGGCCACCACTTGGTTTTTTCCAGGTGGTCTTTCACTGGCCTGGGGCTGGCTCACTAGGCTTCACTGCCTGTCCAGTGAGTTCCAGGGGTCTGCCTGTTGCTGTGTCCCCAGCTCTGGGATTCCAAGCATGCACTACTGTACTTGGCCTTTGAAGAGGGTTCTGGGGGTGGAACAAGGACTTGTGTTTGTATGGCAAGCACTTTACCTACTGAGTCATGTCCCCAGCCCTGGACAGTTTTTTTTTTTTTTTTTTTTTTTTTGCTGTACCTCAGCTGGGACACACGGACTGTACCTCAGCTGGGACATAGATTGTACCTCAGCTGCAACATGGGGACTATACCTCAGGTGCAGACACGTGAGCTGTAGCTCAGGTGGGACACATGGGTGTGTCAGGTGGGACATGTAGGCTGTACTTCATGTGGAGACGTATGGGCTGTACCTCAGGTGGGACACGTGGGCTGTACCCCAGGTGCAGACATGTGGGCTGTACCTCAGGTGGGACACGTGGGCTGTACCTCAGGTGGGACACGTGGACTGTACCCCAGGTGCAGACATGTGGGCTGTACCTCAGGTGAGACACGTGGGCTGTACCCCAGGTGCAGACATGTGGGCTGTACCTCAGGTGGGACACGTGGGCTGTACCTCAGGTGAGACACGTGGGCTGTACCCCAGGTGGGACACGTGGGCTGTACCCCAGGTGCAGACATGTGGGCTGTACCTCAGGTGGGACACGTGGGCTGTACCCCAGGTGCAGACATGTGGGCTGTACCACAGGTGGGACACGTGGGCTGTACCCCAGGTGCAGACATGTGGGCTGTACCCCAGGTGGGACATGTAGGCTGTACCCCAGGTGGGACACGTGGGCTGTACCTCAGGTGGGACACGTGGGCTGTACCCCAGGTGGGACACGTGGGCTGTACCTCAGGTGGGACACGTGGGCTGTACCCCAGGTGCAGACATGTGGGCTGTACCCCAGGTGGGACATGTAGGCTGTACCCCAGGTGGGACACGTGGGCTGTACCCCAGGTGGGACACGTGGGCTGTACCCCAGGTGGGACACGTGGGCTGTACCCCAGGTGGGACACGTGGGCTGTACCCCAGGTGGGACACGTGGGCTGTACCTCAGGTGGGACACGTGGGCTGTACCTCAGGTGGGACACGTGGGCTGTACCCCAGGTGCAGACATGTGGGCTGTACCCCAGGTGCAGACATGTGGGCTGTACCTCAGGTGGGACACGTAGGCTGTACCTCAGGTGGGACACGTGGGCTGTACCTCAGGTGGGACACGTGGGCTGTACCCCAGGTGCAGACATGTGGGCTGTACCCCAGGTGGGACACGTGGGCTGTACCCCAGGTGCAGACATGTGGGCTGTACCCCAGGTGCAGACATGTGGGCTGTACCTCAGGTGGGACACGTGGGCTGTACCCCAGGTGCAGACATGTGGGCTGTACCCCAGGTGGGACACGTGGGCTGTACCTCAGGTGGGACAGGTGGGCTGTACCCCAGGTGGGACACGTGGGCTGTACCCCAGGTGCAGACATGTGGACTGTACCTCAGGTGGGACAGGTGAGCTGTAACCCAGGTGGGACACGTGGGCTGTAACCCAGGTGCAGACATGTGGACTGTACCTCAGGTGGGACATGTAGGCTGTATCCCAGGTGGGACATGTGGGCTGTACCTCTGGTGGGACACGTGGACAGGTGAAGATGCTTCATCTTACTAATTTTTCACTGTCAGACACTAGAATCAGCTCAAACAAAACCATTTCAACAACTTCTGGCTGCACGGCAGCAATCCACCCACAGTGGTGAACCGAGTGGTGCTTGGAACGTCACCACTGTGGACTGCCAGGAGTCTGACGCGCTTCTCTCTACTTTGTCTCCCTGGGCTTGGACCTTACTTCTCATGATCACAGAATGGCAGATAAATCTCTCAGAATCCTATCTGCTTTCTGGGGAGTCAGAGTGAGGCTAAAGAGGAGGAATATTGCTGAAGAAGTGCTCTCTTTTTCTTAAGATAGTAATGGTTTGTCCAATACGGAACACTTTTGATGTCTTGGTAAGAACCAGGTCACCTGAAATACCAGGATGAATGGCTAGAGAGAGAAGCCCTTTCTTAGGAGCCATTTGCACCATCTGATTTCACCAGCAAGGTACAGGGACAACAGAGAAATGACACCGTGAGCGCAGGTTACCCACCTGACTAAGCAGAGCCACTGCAAACTGCAGCGCTGTTGATAATGTCCTGTCTGGGTACCATGACAAACTGAGGATACTGCTAGCGATGAGCTTGATGGCCACGGAGTCATGACAGACATGACAGACTTAGAGACATGCAGCCATTTCTCGTCATCTCTCAGCCTCGGTTCCTCCGTCCTGACGTAAGCGTGACCAACTGTCGCAAACAGCAAAACAAAGCTGCACAGTATTTAAGAAAAGCGCCAAGCTCCTGCTCGGCACATGGTATGTTCTCAGTCATGTCCGGCAACACACTTGGGAGGAATACATGAGTGCATCTCAGTGTGTTAGAACTGGCTGGTGAGGTGAAGGCTCTGCACTCTCGTGGCTTGACCTGTCCTCACAGCTACCCTTCAAGTAGCCTCTGTGATTGCCCCCCTACCCAGTAAACAGGGGGAGAGAGAGAGAGAGAGAGAGAGAGAGAGAGAGACAGAGACAGAGACACAGACAGAGAGAGAGACAGAGAGAGAGAGAGAGAGAGAGAGAGAGAGAGAGAGAGAGAGAGAGACAGAGACAGAGACAGAGACAGAGAGAGAGAGACAGAGAGAGACAGAGAGAGACAGAGAGAGACAGAGACAGAGAGAGACAGAGACAGAGAGAGACAGAGACAGAGAGACAGAGAGAGAGACAGAGAGACAGAGAGACAGAGAGAGAATATGTAAACGAAGACTCCTAGGAGGTTGATCAGTATACTTAGTAATATACTAAGCCAGCCAAGCCTCTTTGCAAACAGTCTTGGAGGAAGTCAGATCACATTGTCCAGCAACCAGTCCAGAAAGCCAAACAACTCCCATAAAAAGTAGCCTCCAATGGGGCTGGAGAGATAGCTTGGTTGGTAAAGTGTTTGCTGTGCAAGCACGAAGACCTGAGTTCAACCCTAGTATTCAAGTAGGGGATACCAGATGCGCAAGCCAGTGCTGGATCCCCTGGAGCTTGCTGGTCATCAGCCTAGCATATCTGGCAAACACCAGGCTAGTTATGCTCATGAGGGATTACACTGAGGTTATTCTCTGGGAGACACACAGAGAGACAGACAGACAGAGAGACAGAGAGAGACAGACACAGAGACAGAGACAGAGACAGAGAGAAAGGCAAGAGAGAGGTGGCAGGGGAAGGAGGGAGGGAGAGAGGAGGGAAGGAGGGAGGGAGAGGGAGAGGGAGAGGGAGAGGGAAAGGGAGAGAACCTCTGCTGGCCTTGATTAATAACTGACAGGTTCAAAGTTTTCATCCTTCAGATGAAGAGGAAGAAGGAAGAGGAGGAGGAAGAGGAGGAGGAGGAGGAGGAGGAGGAGGAGGAGGAAGCGGTCGCCAAATGCTGGCATCTGTGGGCCCACCTGCTCCCTCCCAAAGCTAATGGGCTCTGTTCCACTCCTGCCTTCCCTCCCCCCACAATAAAGCCTTCCCACTTGGCTTCCTTTGAGTTTCTGCCAGGGACAGTGGCCTGGTCCCTTGCTGTGTGAGCCAGCTCTGAATGAGCTGTGGTTTCTTGTTCTCATCTCACTAGCTGGCTCCCCCCCCCCGCTTCTTCTTTTTATTTCTTCTATAGACAAATGTTTGTTCATTAAAATAAGTAACTATCTCAATGGATGGGTTCCCAGAAAAGAAGTGAAGACCAAATTGTGGGTTCCGGACATGCTAAGGTGTTCAGAAGGTTGCTGCTGTTGTCCTGAATGTCTGGGTATATATGAAGTGTACACAATTTGTACCACATGAGAAAAATGCATCTTGAGTTAATGGGGTTGAGAGGAGGGCATCTGGCCTGGCACAGGGAGAGTGGTTGCTTTGTTTGGGAGTGTTTTTGAATAACGTGCGAACACAAGTAAGTTTCACAGCCACATTCATGGTGTGCACGAATGTATGAATAAATGCAAAAACTTAGCAGCTAATTCCTGGTCTTGCCTGTCGCAAATCTTAAGTGCTTTGCCTGTCTGACACGTACTCAGACTTAGCCATCTGTCCCACACTTGAGTTTAATCAGACACAATGAATCTCAAAGCTCTGTCATTTGTTGGACATTGGAAAACTCTAGCTTTGAGACCTAACTTGGGGGTGGGGGTGGCGGTGGAGGGAGGTGGATTGTACACTGTGCCATGACTGAATTAAAAGCAATTTTACTAAGTAAACGATAAATCTACCATAAATCCACCTTATGCATGTTCAGCTCCGCTTACAACCCGGCTCTCTTTGTGAGTCTTCAGAAGCCAAAGGAGACAAAGTTTCTGTCTTGCTCCCTAGTCCCGTTTCCTTGGCAACCATAATCTTTATCTGGGCAAAGATGGGTGGCTGCGGTGGGGGAGCCGCAGCTGGGATTTGAGCAAGCCGCTCTCCACGGATCCTTCGCTGTGTTATCGGATGATTTGTTTTGCTCCCAAGTTATTTTACAACTTCTTGGGAGAGTGTGCTGGGAGTGAACTGGCTAGCTGAGACCCACCCCTCCCCAGCCCTGGAGATGTGCTAATATTGTGACCACAGAGGTGAACCTGGTGGTCTCTTGGTAGACATGACTAAGGAAAGCACCGAGAACAGCGTCGGCTCCCTCTGAGACTGCACAGGATGCAGGGCAAGCTTCAAACACCCACGGATACTCAGCGAGGGCAGCCATTTTGAGAGAACCTAGGGATTTTTTGAAACAATTGATATATTTGAAGAGTAGAATGAGAGAGAGAGAGAGAGAGAGAGAGAGAGAGAGAGAGAGAGGAAAGAGCTGATGAGAGCTTGGGGGTATGTGTCTGTGGGTGGTAGGCCTCTTGAGGGCCTTTCCGGGTGTTTCCTGAGCGCCCACCTATTCGAGAGACAGAGGAGGAGCCAACCAGGACCCTTGTTCAAAATGGAGGCAGCTACACTGTATATGAGGTCTACTAGTCAATCTACAAACAGCACTTGTCGGTTATAATATCTCAATAAGAGCGTCCACAGAAGTGAATGTCTCCGGATCAGGCCGTCGTGAAGGTAAATAAATAAATAAATAAATAAATAAATAACACAAAACCAAAGTACCATGAAAATGCGGAGCTAAAAGGAATCTTGCGGAGGTTTGGCATAAATTGTTTGACCGGGTAAGACAGGATGTGTATCTATCACCACTTTGTCCTGGAAAGAGAAAAAAACGCTCCCTCTGGCTTTCCAAAACTCATAGTGGATCTTCCACCGAAGTCAATGGACTCTCTAGTATGACCTGTGGCTCTTTTACGTGCTAGCGAACCACTTGGTAGTTTCAGTAATAGAGTCTGGTTCCAGGAAGACCAAGGCAGGATGGGAGGGCTGGGAATTTTCCCTTGATGTGTGGGGGAGTGGGGGGGCGCTGCAGGGGAGGTTGAGTAGCAATGGCCGACACGCCATCAATCCATCCATAAAAAAAGATGCCCCTAAGACCCCCAAACACTGGGTTCAGAAAGGTTTCAGGACCCCGAATCAGCACGGCACCAGAGGAAGCTCAAGAGACAGAGCCATGAGCTGGGGTGTAGGTCAGGAGTACAGTGTTTGCCTGGGCTCTGCAAAGCCGTGGGTTCTTAACGCTGTGGAAAAAGAAAGGGAAGGACACGAAGTCCTGATGGCTAAGAAGGAGTCCAGGCAGTGCTCAGGGCAATGTACAGCTCACTGTGAAGACCCACTCACAGCTTAGTGCTGGCCACGTTACTTATGCGTGAGGATCCGCACTCCAGCATGAGCGCTGGCCTGGAGGATTTTTGCATTGTTTTTTCTCTCACTGTTTAGTAATTGCAATATGCTGTGATGTTCCTTGGGGCAGAGGGCAACGGTCATAAATGCCATGGATTTGTGCGTCTGTTCATGTGTGCCTAGAAACCCACTTCTTCGTTTGGTTGGTTGGGAGAACGTGGCCCAAAACAATCAAGGGATCACTGCTGGTGCCAATTGGAAAGAACAGTGTTTTTTTTGTTTTGTTTTGTTTTTTTCTCCTCTCCCAAGAGTTCTGCTCCAGTTGTTAGTTCTCTTGGGACGTCTGGCCCGGGGCTGTTCAAACATTCAGTGAAGAAGCCCCTTTCAGCCATCCCCGACCCAGTTTGAGCATTTCTTCTATATAGGAATTCTTCATTTTCTGGTTTATATTTGAGGGGATGACTAAAAATATCTACCTATCTATCTATCATCTATTATCTATATCTATCTATGTATCTATATATCTATCAAAGCTATCATCTATCAATCAATCATCTATGTATCATGTATATAGCTAATCTATCTATTATCTATCTACGTATCTATCAAATCTATTTTCTATCTAATTTATCTATCCTCCCTGTATCAATCATCCATCTATCTAATCTATCAATCATATCTCTCTCTCTCTCTCTCTCTCTCTCTCTCTCTCTCTCGTGTGTGTGTGTGTGTGTGTGTGTGTGTGTGTGTGTGTGTTTGCTTGTGAGTGTGGGTACACATGTCACTGTGCATGTAGAAGTCAGAAGTCAACCTCGGGCTTTGCCTTCCACCTACCTCATTTGAGACACAGCTCTCGTTCACTGCTGCACTGGACAGGCTACATGCCCTGATGACCTCGGGATTCTCCTGTCTCCACCTCCCACCTTGTGGTAGGAGCATAAGGCTACTGATGGGCACTACTGCATCTGGCCTGTGTGGGGTCTGGGGGTCTGAAAACTCGTGACGTCACACTTGTGCAGGCAGCACTTTACCCACTGAGCCATCTCTGTTGAGCTGGGGTGACTAAACGTTAAAAAAAAAAAAAAAGAAACTTCTAGCATTTGGCACTGCCTGCCTGATACAGGGATTTGATTGCTCTGTTCACAACTAAGCTGCAATTCAAGCAGGATTTTTCAGAGCACCTCAGCCTCTAACAGCTCATAAAAACCTGGCAGTAATTTTAGAATGCATAACATCTGCTTATTTCATTTTGTTACAAGTCACCTGGGCAAAACCTCTTCCTAACTCTGTCCCATAAATGAGCTAATATCCAATTAGGACACGGTGAAGAGCAGTAGCAGGCACCCTGTGACAATCTGTGATGACGCTTGAAGGATAGCGGCACTTCTCCATGTTTACAGACCCAAAACATTATGTCGGGTCTCTTTTTGCTTCCCCCTTTCCTCCTCCCTCCCCCCCCCCCCCCCCCCCGCCCCCGTGGCCTAGCTGGGCTCTTTGCTAATAATATCTTGCCAGCTCTTACAGGGTAATGGCTGAAGAGGAGCTGGTCTTGGTTACTTTGAGAGGAAAGTCTTCTTTTTACCTGGGGGTTTGCAGTAATAGGATTTGGTGGTCATTTACTGTGCCTTTAAGCATACGGTGGCTTTTCGACTAGTGGCGCCTTCTGCCTAGTGCATCTGAATACGATTTTTCCATGAAGACCTTTAAGAGTTGTTATGAGCAGCACACTGAATTTCTGTCCTTTTCCTTTTCCCACTTATTTTATTTTAATTATTTTAAAAGTATTATTATTATTATTATTATTATTATTATTATTATTATTATTATTATTATGAATCTTGATAAGTGGCTTGAGCTTGTTTGAAATTGCTGGCCCCTCCACCTCAGCATCCCGACTGTTAGGATTACAGGTGTATTCCACCACACAGTTTCTCTCCTCCCATTTGGAAGAGCTATCGTGTTACCCATGAAAAACACGCTGATTGAAAGGCATTTTGCAAAAAAATGTACTTGCAAGGATCTTCCTGCTCTGGAGGCCATAGAAGCTTCCATCTGTCCTTTATTTCATCCTATATCCTAACCCCTGCCAAGGGTCTTTCTTCATGGTCACTTCTGTCTGTCTGTCTCTGCCTATGCCTGTGTGTGTGTGTGTGTGTGTGTGTGTGTGTGTGTGTGTGTGTGTGTACAGCTGCAGGTGTTGTTCCTCAAATATTATCCTTTAATTTTTGCCACGTCACCTAGAACTTAAGTAGGCTGATGGTCCAGTGAGCCACAAGGATCCTTACGGCTTGCAAGGCAAGCATTTTACCAGTCCAGCTATCTCTCCAGCTCCAGCTTTTTCTTTCTTATACATAGTTTCTAAGTTGGGAGGCAGGGAGCTCAAAAGCTCAAGGCCAGTCTGGGCTTTATGAAACCAAGCCAACACTAAAGCAAGGCCAGGATTTCTGAAGATGCCCAAAGGAGCAAGCCTAGGAGACCCACTCTGGTTCCATCTGGTAGCACGGGACGAATGACGCTGGCACTGCAGCCTGTAGTGCCTGCCTTGTCTCGGGCATGAAATGACTGCCAACAGTGAGAATCAGGTGTGGCCTGGTCTGAGGTAGAATCCTGTCTTAGGTCAGCTTCTGCTTCCAGTCACTGAGCTGTTTCCCCCCCCCCCCCCTCCAAACCTCTGTTTACTCCCAACACAAAGCTCTCTGCACAAGGTAGGACCTGCTGGTGTCAGGTTTATAGTTGACCTTGAATCCTGACTCTAGGCCCAGTGCTTAATTTTTCTGTGATGACAAAACTCCTTAAAACACAGACATATTGTTTGCAGCCTTTAGCTGATCATCTCTGCTGTTCACATAGGAGACCTAGGGAGGGTGAGGAAGAAACCATTTTAGCCCCAGAGGCAGTAAGAAATTGGAGGTACCCTCTTTTCTCCCAAAGCTGCTGTAATCTGATTTATTAAATGATGTTTACTATGTACTTATTCCTCCCATTGAAGTGTGAAAAAGAGATGAACTTAAAACTGCTGGTCTCTACCCAGATAAAATATTACTAAGGAACTAGAGAGAATCATAGACAGCCCGCACTTCAGTGCAAATTTATCCCCAGAATTTAACTGACGGGAAGAGTGACAGATGATGAAGAAAAAGTTATCTGAACCCCCCGAAAAAAAGTTGACTGGATCTTTTTCATGTTTTCAGTCCCATAAATATACTTTCAATCTTCTTGTTCTTCTTTTTAAACCAGAATTAAACTTAGTAACTTGGGCTGTTCCCTTTATAATGAGGTGCATAAAACTCCATTGATTTAAATAGTAATAGGCTCCGGCTCAATGTGCCACTTCACTTGACAGCTGAAGTTTCAAATGAGAATATTTCCCAAGAAATTGAGATTTTTTTTTTTTTGGTGGAGAGGTTTTGGCCTTTACATATCAGCTAGGGCCTGAGGGTTCATGAAAATGAGCTAAAAGACCAAATGCCAAATGATGAAAGCATGCCAGCTTACCAACAGGAGGTCTCTCTCTCTCTCTCTCTCTCTCTCTCTCTCTCTCTCTCTCTCTCTCTCTCTCACCCCCTCTCCTTTCCCTTTTAAAAAAATTTATTTTATTCATGCATGTACGTATAGGTGCCGAGTATGTGCACACATGTCTGTGCAGATGTGCACACCTGTGCATTTGAGGCGGCCAGAATAGGGTATTTCTCTGAGCTGGAGGTACAGGCATTTGCGGAATGCCAGACTTGTTAATGGGTGCTAAGATCTGAACGCTGGTCTTCAGGATTGCTAAGCACTTTAAACCAATGAGCCATTTCTCCAAGTCCATAGCAGGTGACTTTTCTTAATCTACTGAGACTTTTAAAAATAAAAATCACCTGTAATCCTACCAAGCAAGAGGCTGAGGAGGAGGGTGTTAAGTTCAAAGGCAGTGTGGGTGACATCTCAAGACCCTGTTTAAACAAAGGCAAGTCCTTTGCTAACCCTTGATATCTAATGGCACTTTGGGAAGTGCTGCTTTACCGGTTGGCAAGATTGATAAATTCATTGCTGCTGGTAACGCTGTCCCTCTCACATTGGCAAAGTCCTATATTAGGTCAACAGAGCTGCCCCTATGGCCTGTGTGACCAATAATTCTCAACAGCAGGGAGCTCCTGGCTGCACAGTGTCGCCTAGAGTCATCTAGGAACGAACCTTGACAACTGTTGATGGCTGCCTTCAGATCCCGAGCTCTCCTCCAGCCGTCATCCAATCCTGACTTCCTGGCCCTGCGTATATGCTTTTGAGTTTGTAAGTCAGCAGAAGGGCTTTGCTGAGCAGGACAGGTACGTGTCCCCACGAGCACCAACAGCAGTGAGGAGGTGGAATTTGTCTTCTCGCCTTCTCTCTGGGAGCCACTGCTAGTGCCCTGTGGTCATGACCAGACCGTTCACACGTGTGCCCGTGACTATGTGTGTGGTGGGTAGCACTGAGGGGTGCCTCGGGTATGTAGAGTTTAAAGTCTTCTCTCAGGCAGCTGGGGTGGGATTTTTGTTTGTTTGTTTTTTGTCATTTCTATATACTACAGAGATTGAACTGGAGTTTTGGACTAGCTGCTTATGGTCCAAAGACTGTGGAGTCCTGATTTCAGTGACTGTGTCACAGAAGTATTTTAGTTATGTTATTCTATGAAAATATTCTGCACTAAGATGGATGAGAAGTGGGATTTTTGTTGTTGTTGTTGTAACAAGCTTTTGTTTGTTTGTTTGTCTAAGTCTGCTTGTCTCTTATTTGAAGGGAGGGGGATTTCTTTGTTATTATTAATGATGTCATCTAGCCCGGGGTTGTGTGTTACTCAGCTCTTTGCTGATGTAACAAATACCCAACATGGCCAAATTAAGAGAAGGAGTCCTTACGGCTCGCAATTTCAGACTTCCAGCTCATGGTTACTTGGCTTTAATGTTGTATATTTTTAGACAGGGCGTTACTACGACGTAGCGTAGGCTGGCCTCAAATTTGCCATCCCCCTGCCTCCTACTCCCAAGTGTTGGGGTTACTAGTGTGTGCCAGCATACTTGACATGGCTTCAGGGCCAGGGGGCCTGTGCAAAGACAGAACATGCAGTGGCACTGTTTGGGGGGAGCGGCTTGTGGACTCCTTAGTGAGGAGAAAAGTGGCTGATAGAATAGTTGAGAATGAGAAAGATGATGAATGAGTGAGGTCCCACTGTCCTCTTCAGGAACAGGCACCCTGTGACCTCATTTCCTGATACTAGGTCCACAGGTTAGATACAGACCCTTTAGAACATGTGCATTTGGGAGGGGGACGATTTATTTCAACCATACCAGGCTGGATCTGCAGACTTCATGAGCTCAAAGTAGTTGCAATAGTTTACCTTCAGCTGTCAACTTGATATAAACCTTAGAGTCACCCAGGAAGAAGGAGCCCCCGTTGAGGAACCGCCTCCCCCAGATTCACCTGGGCATCCCTGTGAGTCATTTTCTTGATTCCTTAATAGGTCTAGGAGTGTCTGGCCCACCGCGGGCTGTTTAAGAAAAGTAGCTAAGCAAGCCAGAGGCAGCTACCAGTAAGCAGCCTTCCTCTGTGGTTTCTGCTTCAGTTCCCGCCTCAGGCTTCCTGCCTTGATGCCTCCCTCTGCACAGTTTATGGGTTGACTTAACTATGGACAAGAGGAACGAGGAAGAGATGGGTCGGGAAATCTCTGTAGGGGCAGGTTGAAGGCATCCTGGAGGAAGAAACCATGGCTCTGATGGTGTCTGCACACACTGGTTGTAGCTAAAGGCCAACCATTTGTCAAATTCATATCGGACCAGAGGAGGGTTTTACCAATCACTCCTCTGAACTTGACCTGGGGGAGGCCTTGCCATTCCCACACATCTGAGGCAATAGGGTCCTTGACATGGCTGTGCTCACGTCAATAATACACACTCAGGACTGTATTTGCTCCCCACACCTTGTTTTCTCACAAAGTTGGACTGTAACTTGTAAGCTTAATAAAGCCTTTTCTCTCCAGGTGTTCCCCACCCCCCACCCCCTTTCAGTGTTTTACCACAGCAAAAGAAAATGAACGAGGACAGAAATAGTGAACAGAGAGCTGAAGAGATCACTGCTCTTCCAGAGGACCTGGGTTCAATTCCCAGAAGCCACATGGTGGCTCACAACTGCCTGTATTAACATAAGTCCCAAGGGCTATGGCTTCCCTCTTTTTGATCTGTAGGCACATAGGTGGTATGTGGACATACATGCAGGCAAAATAGCCATGCATTTAAAATAAATAAATAAATAAATATTTTTAAAAAGAAATTCTGATCATATTATGGTGTCCATCTTTAGGAATGACTTGTGCGTCTGGGGCTCAATGGTAGAGCACTTGCCTAGCATATGTGGAGTACTGTGTAAAAAAGAAGGGCTTGTGAATTATTAAGGCCAGTATGTAAGGATTATTTGAAAAAGTGTTAAATGGATAAAATTCCTATGTCTGCCCCCAAAGTTTTGCGGCCCAAATGGAACTGATTGTGGATGGAACAAGGAGAATCAGTCATTCCGCGTGTAACTTGTCCCTTTAAATAAAAAGGTGTCGAATTCTCTCAATGTGATGCTTTTTTTTTTCATTGTTCCTTTTTCTCCTGAAGGAAGAGCAGACGTGCATTCCAAATATTAGGAAGAAAATGTATCCCCCCGCCTCCCAAGCCAAGACTATCTTTCCTGCAGTCACCAGATACAAGTAGAAACAAGCGTCCATTCTTTGCCCCCCAGTGCACACTGTATTCACTTCTAACCGACTTCTATGGTTTCTTGGTCCAGACCAGGGACTCCAAGCCTATTTGAACAGAGTCGCCAATTACAATCAGTGGTTTGGCTGTGAGCAGACCCTTCTCACACAATCTTTTGGAAGCGGATTTTATGGAAGTTGAGTCTGTTGGCAAACTGCTCAGCCCTCCAAGCCATGTTTCTTGAAAGTCACCTCATCAAGTCAAAGACATGATTGCAGTTTATAGACTTGGCTCTGCTGAATTTCTCGTCTTCAGGAGGTGGGGGAGGTAGCCAGTAGGTTGCTGTCGCGACAGGTGTCAGAGCAGGTATGTGACCAGACAGTGTGCTGACTACAGACGGGGAGAGAAGGTGACCCACTTTTCTCGGCGAGAAAAGAGCACGCGCAGCATTTCCTCGGGCTGACTGAGGCACCGCGCACAGCCTTCTTGTCTTTAGGAGCAACGCTAAGACTTTCATAAAAGCCTTCTTTGAACTACAAAGGGAGAGATGAACAAGTAAATGTACTATTTGTTCTTGAATCCATTCTTAGCTGTGGACTCAGCGACCACGGAAGAGATTGTAGACGTTTATAGACCATAGGAAAGCTGAGCGACGAAGGCAGTTCTTTCTTGACTCTGTGCTTGCTTTCCCAGTGTCTATGGCTTCTTCTTATAAAGACGAGACGCTAAGGTGAGGGAGTGAGCCAAATGGCGTTGCTTCCGCTGTGGAGCTACCTGGCTGTGCTCGTTGTGCTAATTTTTGATTCCATACACCTGTGCTGCGGAGACCCGAATGTGCTCCATCCCATAGTGACTCTAGAATGGCTCTGCACTTGACAAGCATTATGGCTTTGGTCCTCTCCACACCCCTGGGAAGAGCAAGTGAGTACTCTACCCGGCATCCCTGGAGAGCAGACATATGAAGGAAGACATTCATGTGGTGTGAGTCAGACTCCGTAGTTCTCAGACAGCTCGGAAGCAGTGGGCAGCGGTAAGGAGTAGGCCTCAAGTTCAGGGGCTTAGCTCTGTTGAATGCCCAGTGGCCAAAGTGGTTGGTGACGCTGCAGCACACTGAAGTAGACAGTCAGTTTGATTGGAGGGAGATGCAGAGTCAGGTGAGTAAAACTCACCCCAGCTTTATTGGGTATAAAAAGGCACTTTGAAGGCACGAAGGAAAAGGAAAGCATCTTCAAAGGGTTTACAAGCGCTGGACTATGTATCAGCCTGGCCAGAGAACAGGAACATTACTCACTGAATCTTGTGGTTTGAGTATAAAATATCCTTTATAGGCTCATGTAGTTGAAAACACTTGATCCCTAGCTGGTAGGTAGGGCTAATTGGGGGAGGGGTGTGGGACATTTAGGAGGCACAGTCTTGCTGTAGGAGGTGAGTCACTGAGGGACTGGCCTTGGGATGTTGAGAGCTGTGACAATCTGTTCTAAATGTTAACTGGGTACAACCCAGGATCACTGGGTAAGAGAATTTGAGTTGAGGAACTGTCTAGATCAGGTTGGCTAGTCCTCACGTCTATGGGGGACTGTCTGGATTGTTGACTGATATAGGAAGAACCTGCCCACTGTGGGTGGTACCATTCCCTGGGCCGGGCCCAGAAATGTTACCGTGGTTTTGAATAAGGAATGTTCCCCCGTAAGCTCAGGTGTTTGAACACTTGGCCTCATTTGGTGGCACTGCTTGGGAGGGTATGAACTAGTTTGATCCTGTTGAAGGAATTATGACCCTGGGGGGCAGCTATAGAGAGGTTTTAGCTTGCCCTACTTCCACTGTCTTGCCTTTATGTTTGTGGCTGAGGAGGTAATATCTCACTCTCTCTCTTCTGCCACCATACCTCATCTTGCTGTCATGTCTCACCTGACATGATGGCTTTGGAACTGTAAGCCAGATCAAGCTCTTTCTTCCACAAGTCTGCTTATGCTCTTGGTGCAACAGAAAAGTAACTAATACAAATAGGCATGAGTGAAGAAAGCTGGTTTAACATAATGACAAGCAAGCAGGCAGCATGGGCGCGTTTGTTTTTCTCTGTTCTTGACTATCTGCAGGAGTTCCTGCCTTGACGTCCCTGAAAGGATGGACTGTGATATGGAATTGTAAGCAGAGTAAGCCTTTCCCTCCCTAAGTTACTTGCGACTGTATTGCTTTTAAATGACTAGTATTATTAGTATTATCAGTAGGCCCAGCTAGTGACCAGTAAAGACACTGACACTTGTTATATTTTAAAATAGCCTTAGTTAAGCTGGGGCAGGGCAGACATTAATCCTGTAAACTACTTCCCACAGTGGGGCAGTTATACCATACCTGCCCCAATGCTATGCCGTCTGTTTCTAATAACTTCTATCAAGCTACCTCCCATCCATAAGCCCAAATACTTGTTAGTGTTCTTCATCTGGGCCTAATGCTCCATCCATGCTGCTGTGTTTCTCTTCCATCTAACCCACGGTGGCTTTCTTCTTTCTCCTCTCGGTCCCTCTCCTCTGGTCTCTTCTTCTTCTTCTCCTTCTCCTTCTTCTTCTCCTCCTCCTCCTCCTCTTCCTCCTCCTCTTCCTCCTCCTCCTCCTTCCCAGAATTCCTTCAAGCCCCACCTATCTCCTTTGCCCTGCCCAGGTGGGATAGCTTTTTATTAATCAAAAGGTGGGTCACAGAGACAGCAAACAGTAATTAGCATCAAAATACACCAGACTATCACCCCAGTATCACTGTGCTATTCTAATGCAACAAGAAACCAAAACAAAAGAAAAAAAAAACCAAACCCAGAACAATGGTTGTCTATTTCCTGTCTGCGCAGTGCTTCCTGATTGCTGAAGCAATGCGTCCCAAGCTGTTGGCACCGCACCTTCCCCTGCATGCTGTATCCCTTTTTAAACTGGAAGCCAAAACAAACCCTTTCTCCCTGAAATCAGGTATGGTCTTGCTTTCGGATTCTCCTCTATTGATCCTTGGCTCAGCCAATCAGCTCTCTCACATATACACAAGAGCACACACATATGCGGAAGCACACCCACCCACACACCACACTTTCAGATGTGTGCCCGTGTACTCTTCAGCAGCACCCTGGCTTTGTGGGTCTCTTCCAGTGGGCAGTTTAAGAGAAGCTGTAATTTATGATACCATGAATCTACATTATCTAAAAATGTCCAAAGGCCAAATTGCCTGTAATCAACCCAGCTTATTACCTTCCTTGGCATTTAATATCTCTCCAAGAGTTAAAGATCCACCTGGACCTTTTGGTGTGACTTTTCGGTCCCCTGCAGGAGAAGCACTGTTCTCTGGGCACGTGCGAGCTTCTGCTCGTTGTACCGCACACGGCAGTTACTTCCCTGGAGATGCACTGCACAGCGAGAGGGTGGAGGATCTGAGGGAGAAAACTGCTGATGCGCTCTGAAGCAGCAGAGGACCACTTATTTTATGCAAGTTCTTGCAAAAAACAGTTACATAAGGTATTATTTTGAGTCTTGGCTGATGTCAGCATCTAGCGGAAGCATGTTCTTACCCCGCAGGAGAGAATCTTAGGGTAAAAGAGACTAGAAACTATTTAGCCCAGAGGTTCTCAACCTGTGAATGGAGACCCCTCTTGGGTCCCATAGAGATACCTCGTACACAACACATTTACATTATGACTTATAACAGTAGCAAAGTTACAATTATAAAGTAGCAACAAAAATAACTTTATGATGGGGGTGGGGGTCGCTGCAACACGAGGAACTGTGGTAAAGGGAACCTAGGGGACATGCTTTCAGGGTCAACACAGGTGACTTCATCAACTGACCCAGAGGTTTGGATAGGGGGTGATCTTGTGGAATCACATCTAATTGGAGCCTTCTGATGCCCCAGTGTGCTGTCAGTGGATGACAACTCCTCCTGGAGCAGAGATGGGGCCAAGACCTTGGGCAAGCATCCCTCTCGAGGAAGGAGCAATTTGGGAGGAGGAGGTGGCTCACACCAGGCCTCTCTGAGGTGCACACTCCCAGCAGCTGGAGAAAGCAGGTGTCTGTGACATAGGCAGGGCCCAGAGCAAACTGAAATAGAAAGGAAAAACAAAAGGGAGGAGTTTTTTACTAAAAGCACGCGTGTTTTTGACACGACTAAACTAGATATGTGACGTCTTGTGATACAGCTATTTATAATGAATTAGTTTGAGCTTACCAGAAGCAAGCCCACTCCAATGAATGTTGTCAACGCTATATTTTTGCATTTTGCAGCAAGGGCTAAGTAAATCTATTTCTGTCAGAGCATGACAATGACAGTCTCTCCCATGCAGGCAGGTGTTCGCTGTCCTCAGAGGTTCGTCAGCGGCAGTGGTGGTGATTCCTGGCAAAATGACTAATAAAGTGAGAAGCCGGGGCCAATTGTGGCCTAAATTCCCCAAGTGAGGTGTTTAGACCCAGTGTTTACAAATACGTGTTGGTGTCTCCACTTCTACAGTTGTGGGAATGTGCTTTGCGCTTGCGTGACAAGCAGACGTGAGACACCGAGCTCAGATCATTACAGCAGCTTTTCCTGCTTGCGTCACTGCCTGGGCAGAATATAAGGGAGTGATGAGATGGGGACTAAATTTTGCTGGGTGTTCACTGTTTCTGGCCCCACAAATCAGTGTCTAATGGTGCTTTCCAATCTGAGCGGCATTCAAAAATCACCTCTACAGATCTTTGTACTTTGCCAGGGGCCAACTCCCCTCCCTTTGAGGCCTGAGCTGAACAACCCTCCTCTTCTACTTTGAAACTGTTTTTCTCAGGATTTCTTGAAGACTTTGGTGTGGGAACTTCCAGAAGATCATTTTTTTTTCTAACAGAGTATTGAGACCCCCTAGGAGCCCATGGGGCCACATGGTCAGGAACAAAACCCCATCCGGGACCCAGAGTCTTGGCTAGCTTTCCCATCAGGCCTGGGGATGTACCTTTCCAGTGTTTGACCTTGTTTTTTTATTGTGAAGTCCACAAAGGCCTTTGCTGATGACTAAGTAGCTTTAGGTTTGGACTGTGTGCTGCCCGCTGGCCTGCTTCTTGCTGTGGCAAAGCTTATTCGGCCTCTGTATCCTGAGGAATTTGCATTCAGGAGAGTTGGTGCTAAAAAGATGGGCGTGGCTTATCTGCAGACCTGAAAAACACACATGTCAGGAGAGACAGAGGCTTCAGGGAGGAATGAGTCTATGAGACATGCTTGAACATAAACAGGGGAGCTGGTGGATGTCTCGTGAGCCAAAAAGGGGGCACAGGGTCTGTGTCTTCCTTCACAAACACAGGGAAAGTGCCCGGCAGCAAGGAATGATGGGTAACGCCACAACTAAGGGAGTGGAGTTAGAAAGGGGAGAGACCGATCGCTGAACAGATTTGAAACGTAAGGCAACATCACCGATTTGAAACTTAGCCAAAGCCAAAACAAAAGAGCACAAACCCTCACCCTTTTAATATAGATGACTTCACATAGAATATTTTATGCTAATTCATAGCTTAGGGTTTGATCTTAGAGCTCTGGTGCAAGCAAATTGTCTGCATGAGGAATCACGGGACTCCAGGGGTGGCTGCCCCCACCCTGGGGTAATTTGAATTCACTAGAGTCAATACGAAGGAGATGGGAGTGCTGTGTTTGCACACCTGAATCCCAGACGGACCACTGTTAGTCTCTGCGTGTTTCCATTACCACTCGTCTGCCAGCATACGGCCAACATTTCCTTTTGTTTTGCTCTGCCCCCTCTTACAGACTGTGAGGGACAGCCTGCATATGCCCTCATGTCTCTGCTGTTGATGCCTAGGGTTTCCTCCTGGTGCTTAGAGCGAGAGCTTATTGATCTTTCGAAGACAATAGCTTTCTGATGCTGACATGCCCAAGAGCGGTTTGCAAATGAATAATCAATCCCATTGCTGGTTCTGCCTTTGAGGACAATCATCGTAGGAATTTATAAACAAATGTGTACTGACATGGGCACCATTTTAGTCAGAAAAGGTCACACTGTAATAATCTCTTCAATTGGGGTATTATACTTTGGCAGATTTTTCCTGTCCATGTTTCCTTAAAAAAAAAAAAAAAGAAAGAAAAGAAAAGAAAAAAGAAAGAAAGATAAGAAAAAAAAAGTGGTGCTCAAAGGTGGACAGACTGAATAAAAACACATGGACACTCATTCCAGTTTCAAAACTAAAACCAGTTTAGTTTTCATGTTGCCCAACTTTTCCAGGTTTTTGAAAAAAACAACAACAAATCAAAATATTTGAGTGAGGGGCTCAAGGTGGATTTCTCTGATGAATCTTGGGGAATTGGGGCTTTCACTTTGGGTATGCAGGCCATGTTTGCTTGCAGGGACAGATGTAGGCAGGTAAAGGTGGTCCTGGTAACACCTTTAGATGCTCTATGAGCATCGTCTTCACCTGCAGATCCAACCAGTGGGTTGAAATATTTAGGAAAAACCTCTGCACCTCTACTCAACCTGTATAGACTTTTTCCCCCCTGTCATCATTCCCTAAAGAGCACATTATGGCAACTATTCACTTAGCATGCCATAAGCTTTCCATTATAGTAGCAGAGTCCTGAAAGAATCAACTGAAGAACAGAAAAAAGAGCTGGGTATAAAACTCAATGACAGAGCGCTTGCCAAACATACATGAAGACTTGGGTTTGCTCTCCTCACCCTAGAAATGAGAAGAAGGATAAGGAGAAAAAAGAGGAGAACACAGAAGAAAGGTTTCTCTGGCTTTTTGGAGCCTTTCTACTCGCATTTCATTAGTCCAACTACGGTGGGAGCCTATGATGAAATGCTCAGCTCATAGAGGCTGGGAAGCCAAGAGCTAAGAGAGGCTTGGAGGTTCCAATGTCTCTTTCAAAAGAACACCTGAGCCAGCTGTGGTGGCGCACGCCTTTAATCCCAGCACTCGGGAGGCAGAGGCAGGCGGATCGCTGTAACTTTGAGGCACGCTTGGTCTACAAAGCAAGTCCAGGACAACCTACAACTAGAGTCCACTTCCTAAAGGTTCTACCTCCATCACCCACTGCACTAAGTATATAGATTTTTACTTTATTTATTTGTGTGTGTGTGTGTCTACACGTTGGTGTGGAGGTCAAAGGATAGCTTGTGGGATTTGAGTCTCTTAATTCCATCATGATAGTTTTGGGAGCTGAACTCAGGTCATCAGGCTTGGTGGCAAGTGGCTGTGTTACTCTGAGCTATCTCACTGCTCGGCACTAAGTACATTAAATGATGTGGAGGTGATTTCAAATGCTGTGTATGATCTCTAGGCAGCTGCAATGCCAGTTTGCATATGGAACTGAACATCCAAGGGGCTGTGTTCTTGTGGGTACATGGAGCCAGTGTGCTGAGGATAGCAAAGGACAGTTGCACTTTCCCCCCAAAATGCTTTTAGATTCATGCTTAAGGTTTTGAGAATACGGGCAAATGCAGACACGTCACACACATCATGGCAATTCTCTAAGCCTTGAAAGAAGGGGAAATTCACCATTGAAACCCTCCCAAAGTAGCTCAAGTCAAAACAGGTAAATAAAACCACCCTAAACCTGGGAAAGGTAAGTTAGGACAAACATGACGATGACTCAGAACTGATTCTGAAGGCAATTTGAAGCGAGGTCCCAAAGATACTGTCAGTTAAATCAAAATACAAGTTTCTAACTAGTTTTTTTTAAAAAGAGAAATAATTGCCTTTTTTAATGTGCTTGGGCTGGAGAGATGAAGTCAGCTCTTAAGAGCATGGCTGCTTTACTTTCCAACGCCTACACGGCAGCTCACAACTGTCTGTAACTCCATTTCCAGGGGGGTGATGGCTTCTTTGGCCCTCTGAGGGCAGCAGACATGCACGTGGCACACACATGTGTTTCTAGACAAGTATACGCAGGAAAAGAAATATATCATTTAAAAAACAAAATGTTCTCAGCACTTATTATGTTTATTCTACATTAATTTCATAATTTTCCATGTTTCTATGGGAAATATATCAAATATCTGAGTATTTGAAACCTACAACTTAACCAAATATTTTTATCGAACTGGTGACTAGATAAAAGAAAGCAATTTTATCTTCTTTATCTCTATTTAACTCATATTGTGTTATATGTGTGCGTGTTCCCACATATACATATAGATATTCATGTAGCTAAAATCAAAGAGGCAGCTGGGTATGGCTTCGAAGGCCTACCTAACACTCAGAAGGTAGAGGCTCGTGGAGCTCTGAGTTTGAGGTCAATGTGATCTACATAGTGGGTTCCAGGCCAGCCAGTCTAATAAAAAGTTATCTTATAAAATCAGTATAATAGGATTTGAATTATTTTGGAATAAAAATGAATTGTGTTACAGTATCTCACATGAAAATGGTATTATTGGTTGTAAGTTCACAGATCAGAATCAACACAATGATTCTCTATGTAAATACAGGGTCTTACTGTGTAGACCTGGCTGGTCTAGAACTCACTATGTAGACCAAGCTGGCCTTGAACTCACAGAGATTTGCTTGCCTCTGCTTCCTGAGTGCTGGGATCACAGCAAAAACAATTTTAAAAGTATAAAAGATGGGCCAGATGTGGTGGCACACACCTTTAATCCCAGCACTCCAGGAGACAGAGGCAAGTGATTGCTGTGAGTTCGAGGCCAGCCTGGCCTACAAAGTGAGTCAAGGACAGCCAAGGCTACACAGAGAAACCCTGCCTTCAAAAACCCAAAAAAATAAAAAGTATAAAAGATGGTTAACTAAGAATAGAAAAGGACATGCACATCAAAAAGGAAATAAAAATAATGCATGCAGGAGAATAAGCAGCATCACAGAATGCAAATTAAGACAAGATACCATCTTTTTCTCCCCCTTTTGCCTAACAAATTAGGAAAGGCTGAGAACATGCAATGCCATGCCCTGACAAGGGTGCGGTTACACCGGGGCTTTTGTACATTGTCAAGGGAGCATGAGCTGATGCTTATTTTAAAACAGGTGGCCAGTAAGCTTCAGACATTTATTTAAAAGGTTATAACTCGACCCGCCTGTTCAGCTTCGAGGATCCCTGCTGTAGAACTCACCTCGGTAACTGGGGTACTTCTGGATGAAAGGGAGGCTACCGGGTGCCTTAACCGTGTGCCCTGTCACACACACTGTGCCACAGGGGAGGGAATGTGATGACAGGGGCTTAAATGGAAAAGCAGTGCTCTGAATTGAATGTGCAGTAAGTCACTTACATTAAAAAGGTGGGCTGGGTACGGTGGCACACATCTTTTTTTTTTTTAAGATTTATTTATTTATTATGAATAAAGTGTTCTGCCTGCATGTATACCCAGAAGAGGGCACCAGATCTCCTTATAGGTGGTTGTGAGCCACCATGTGGTTGCTGGGAATTGAACTCAGCACCTATGAAAGTGCAGCCAGCGCTCTTAAACTCTGAGCCATCTCTCCAGGTCGGTGGCACACATCTTTAATATCAACATTTGGAGAGGCAAAGACAGTCAGATTTCTGTGAATTCAAGGCCAGTCTAGTCTACATGGTGAGCTCCAGGCCAGTGAGCTCACTATATAGTGAGACCCTCTGAAAAAAAATTAAAAAAAAAAAAAAAAAAAGAAAGGAAAAGAAGAAAAGGAGGAGGAGGAGGAAGAGGGAAGAAAACACGAGACTCTGGTGGCTGGGGATAAAGACTGAAAAAGAATAGAGCCAGATATAAACTCTAATCTTAAAAGCCTAAACCTACTTTCAAAATCATGTCATAGTTTGTATTTTGACTGTCCCCGAAAAGGTCCAGTAGGAAGGTGCTGGTTTCCAGGATGACCTATTGAGGCCTGAAAGGACTTTTGAGAGGTAGAGACTAGAGAGGACGTCAGGCCTCAGGGTTTGTATTGATTTCTTTCCCCTTGCTGTGGTCAGACACCTGACCAAAGGGACAAGGGATTCTTTTTACTCTTGTGCTCAGAAGTTTTAGCCTCATGGCAGGAAGGTGTGGCTGAGCGCATGGCCGTAGGACAATGTGACCAGGTCACTTTACATCATTGCATGTTAGGGAGGAGAGAGCTCAGAAGCAGGCTAAGCTAGTCTTAAAGGTCTCCCAGTGATATTATCTGGAGACACGTAGGCTTGGAAGGGGACACTCTGAACCCACATCACACTAGGGAATAGTCTCTTGAAGGAGAGAGTGGCACCCTTCCTTCTACCCTTCCTGATTTTGCTTCTTCCTCTCGAAGTGAATGGTTTTACTCCATCACGAGATACTGCACACCCCTGCTTGACCATGGACCGACACCTCTAACACCAGAAACCGAAGAAACCCTTTCTCGTTATATGTTAATTACCTTGGGTATTGGTTAGAATGCTACAATGCTGAGGGGTATAAATTATAAAATATGAAGCCATCACTCACCAAAACATTAGGGCTGTAGGCTATAGGATAAGTTGAGTGAACAACGAGGGAATAAGGATTCTGAAAAAAGATGATTAAAAAAAAAATACCACTAAGAGGAATGGGTGAATTTTCCAAAACTTTTAGACACTGACATAATTTAAGCTGAGTCAGGACAGTGAAGCGCGTGGCATATAAATGACAATTACCTAGTCACATTTGTCACGCACTTTCCCTTTTCAGTTGCCTGACAATCTTCTGACCATCACACACCGCTGAGCCACTTCTCAGACTTTTTAGGCCACCCCTGCATCATCCCTTTTTCTTTACTTAGGAAGCCAAATGCTTAGATCCCTCCTAGACCGGATGCTAGAAAAAAACCACCCAGGAACTCCAAGTATTAATTCTCAGAGACCCATCATTGCTTGGCTTACAGGGATCGGTGACATCAGAAGTTGTTATGGCTGGAAAATTTACAGATTTTTTATTTTATTTTTATTTTTATTTTTTAGCTAAAATGAGCAGGCTGGGCAGATGTAACGTCAAGGTCTGGAGCCAGGAAGACATTAAAAGACAACAATTAGGAAACACTGGGAAAAGGTTACATCTCCTCTTCTCTCCTTTCTCCTAGTTAATTCACCTACTCCACGTCTCTAAGCACCGTTTGCTCCTTAGACGCTGTCCTTGACTTCTACACTAGGGCCGCCTTACATCCTACGGGTCACCCTGTCCACAGCCCACAGCGTGCAGCACTTGCTTAGTCCCCTCTTTTCCTGTTAAATCCTAAACTCCCATGCGGGCAGAGGCTTTATCTATCTTGCCTCTCGGCATTTCTCCAGTACCTAGACCAGACAGAGGCCTGCTATGTACTGGCTGCTGAATAAATATTTGTTTAATGAATGAATTTTCTGGTGTGATCTAAAGCAGAGAAAGAACTCTTGGCACAAAACCAAATACTGGTAGCTCTGGGAACGCAACTACTAAACGCTTTACTTTTTTTTTTCTCCACCCTCCCCCCCCCTCAGCCCCCCTCCCCGCCCCGGCTCCTCCCTTAAAACGTTTCATTCCGGTTTCACGCGTGCACGCACAGCCTGCAGGTACAGGCGCGTGTTCTCGCATTTCTTTAGCGCTAAGTTCAAGAAGATCGTACTTGGCCTGAGAGTGGTGAAAACATACTCGGGTTTAGGCAGACATTTGAGAACTCCCCTCTAAGCACTCTCTAAAGCCCCTTAGATAACCAGACGCAGGCAAATGGTGCATTCCTGTAAACGCTGGCTAGCGCAAGCTAAGGGATGCCAGCGAGTCCTGTCCACATTCTGGAGGGACCCCCCCCAGCACCCCCCAACCTCCCTACCCCTGCCAAGTCTGTTCCCAATCAATGCTCCTACTTAGCATATCTGTCATCCGCCACCTCCACTTCCTTAACTTTTGTAAACTCAGGATTCTTGGAATTCAACTTAGAGGCACAAAACACCTTGTAATTCTTTGCACTTAACGGCTACTGAGCATGTAGCTACAGAGCTGCCCGTGGGCCCCTCTCTCCTTCTATTCCCCCCCCCCACCCCTTACCCCTTTAATCACACAGAGATTGTAATCTTTCAAATGAGACTCCACTCTGCGTCTCTGCTCTGAGGAAGCAAAGACAGTTTACCGAATGGTTAGCTCCTGCTCTAATTGGCACTGCTAGTTCTTGTGAGGAAATCCTTGGCCTGGTTGGTCTTAAGGCACCATTTACTTGCTTACTTATTTTATTTCGTCCCTTTCGTGAAAATGACTGCACACTGTCGAAAGGAAAGACGGGAGGAAATTTTCTCAGAAACTGAGGCAGTCCTCCTTCTGTGATGAGCCTGTGTACCAGATGGAGAAAGCATTGGTCTTCCAAATATAACAAGAGAGACAAGTGAAAAAAAAGTTTCTCTGTGTAGCCTTGGCTGTCCTGGACCAGTCTGGCCTTGAACTCACAGTGATCCGCCTGCCTCTGCCTCCCAAGTGCTGGGATTAAAGGTGTGCACCACCACTGCCTGGCCGACAAGTGAGAATTTAAAAGCAAGGTTTAAGAAAGAAAGAAAAGGAGATAAAGGTTTAAGGGTGGGGTGGAGTGGAAGATATAAGTTTAAGGAAAAAAAAAAGATATATAAAAAGAGATAAGGAAAGAAGAGACAGCAGAATTTGTGCCTACCCTTTATGGAACTTTGCAGGAGGAGGGGTGTGAGGCGCTCAGCTCACCCCAAGCAAGAGCGAATCCCCTGCTTGCAGGGGGGCACGCACACTGCCTTCCACCTCCGTGTTCAGTGGCCGCAGCCTCACGACATGAGATCTGCCACGCAGGTTCTAATGACACCATGGAAAGCCCCTGGAAGAATCCTGCATGTTACTGCCCTAAACCTACTTTAATGGGAAGATGGAGAGACAGGAGGAAGAAGAAGGAGAGGAGACAGAAAGAGAGAGCAGGAGGAGGCCCTCCTGGTCACACTCACAGCCCTGGACTCTTCTTTCAAACAGGCCTCACTTGCAGTCTGCGGGCCTCATGAACAATGAAGTAGCTCTGAGTGAGTCTCTCAATGCAAACTCATATCTCTTTCAGGGGTACCCCCTTCTCTCCCCCCCACCCCATGCTCATATAATAAACTTTCCATATCATATTTGTTGTATGGTACATATTTTTATATTTTATATTTCATAATTCATATCTAAAAATGAACCCTTCATGGGGACTGCAAAGCCACAGTTCTGACAGTAGCCTTGCGAGAGGACAGCAACAGCGGAAGAGAGTTCTGGCTCCTGGCTTCCGGTTATTCTGGCCTTGCCCGGAAGCTATATGTGAGGGCGTGACAGACAGGCACTTGGGTACCCCCGCTCCTCACCATAGTTACTGCCCAAGTCCTCTTAAAAGCCCCCCAGATTAGCAGTGCAGCGCACCCCACTTCCCGGCACCCACTCCTGCCCTTCTCTCTTACGCTTCCATTTGTCTATAAACCAATTTTCTCTACAACATACCCTCCGTGATCTGCGGTCTGTGAATTTCACTCCTCAAAATTTTCAAGACAAGACGCTAAAGGTCAGTGGCTTCCAGAATGGTGCTGGTGGGAGCCGTCAAGTTTTCAGCACCCTAGTTCACCAAGAGCCAGGAAAGGCTTGGCCAGGCTCAAAGGCAACCCCCAAGTTCCTGTAGATTGAAGCGCTCTCTTGGGCGCTTCCCCTCTGTCTGTTTTGTCCAGTTCTGATGTGTTAGACTTAATTATTATGTTATCCAGTAGGAGTCTGTTTGTTTCCTAATGAAAGACAGAAGGGGAGTGGATTCGGATGGGATGGGAGGATGGAAGGAGGCAGGGAAAACCTTAATGAGGATGTATTATGTGAGAGAAAAAGATTTTCAATAAAAGGAAAATAAAAAGAGATCTTAAAAGACAAAGCAAAAAACCAAAAAACAAAAAACAAACAAACAAAAAAATAAATAAAGAATTAAAGCACCGCTAAGGGGCCCGGAGTGGTGCATTTAATCCCAACACTTGGGAGGCAGAAGCAGGCAGATCGCTGTGAGTTCTAGACCAGCCTAGTTCTACAGAATGAGTTCCAGGGCAGCCAAAGCTACACAGAGAAACTCTGTCTCAAAAAAAGGGGGTTTGGGGGGGGGCACTACTAATGGAGATCTGCAAGAATAAATTCTTTATTAGGGTTACAGTCTTTCATACTTTCATACTTGGAGCTGTTTGCCAAGGCAGGGATATATGCCAAATATCTGGAATCTCTGCTTCATGCTCATCGAGACAGGTTCAGTGCCTCACCTCCAGAGTTTTTAGCACATCGGTAGCAGAGCCAGAGGGAAAAATAAACCACAATAAAACACAAGTCTCCACGTGTGGTCCCGGGTCCTGATAAAATAACGTGAAGACTACTCCAGCTTTGAACTGGACGTCAGCGTAGAGGATTCCCACAGTGCCCAGTGGGGTGAGGACAAGGCCCAGGGAGAGGCTGGCACCAGGCTTTTCACCTGCAGACCTACAGGTCTTATGTAGAGAAGTGGGGAAACCATAGATAGGGAAATTGGAAGTCAGGGTAAGTGAGGTGGAGGAGTTTGTCCAGAGTTAGGGCTCAGAAAGCAACTAGAGATGTTTCACAAGGCAGCACTGGGCAGGAGCCGGGGTTAGCGTTCCCCAGCGGGCACTTGACCCACTGGGCCATCTTCCATCTCCTACTGTTTGGTTTTTTAAAATAGCATAAAAGATAAGAGGTGGAAAAATGCAGCCATCATCATCTGGCAGAGTTTAGTAAGTAGAAAAAAACTGAAATTAAATATCAAGGTATAAAAGAAAACAAAATGAGCCAGAAGTAGCCCCAGACTGAATGGACGTTTTAGTCAAGCAATTAGCACAAGACAGTGTACATGTCTGAGTCCTGGAAATACCAGCGGTTGTCTAGGATGCTGTTTTTACAGATCAGTCTGATAACCAAAAGATAGTGTTGGGATGTTTCTGTGACTGATAAACCACTGCAGTCAAAAGGCAGATCCAGATTCTTGAATTCGTTCAGTCAGCATTTCACTCAAGCATGTAGCAAGCACTTGCTGAGGGTCCACCTTGCGCCACTCTCTATGCTGGCCATGGGAAATAAGGAAGACATACTTGGTGCGTGATTGCCCTTAAGAAAGCCAATGTCAAGAAAAGAGACCGTTAAAATGGGACTTTTTTCTTGGACTGCTGGCTCCCAAGTAGTGACACAAGACTTTTTATATTTATTTATTTATTTTTATTTTTTATTTTTTGGTTTTTTCGAGACAGGGTTTCTCTGTGTAGCCTTGGCTGTCCTGGACTAACTTTGTAGACCAGGCCGGCCTCGAACTCACAGCGATCCACCTGCCTCTGCCTCCCGAGTGCTGGGACACCACCACCCGGCTTATATTTATTATTAAAGCTTGGCCATAGATTTGGCTTGTTCCCAACTAGCTCTTATCTTAAATTAACCTCTTTATATTAATTAATTTATGTTCTGCCACGTGGCTCATTACCTCTCCTCGGTGTGTCTCATAGGTGAATCCTCTTAAACCTGATCTTTCCCAGAGTTCCTATCTCTGCCCGAGAGTCCTGCCTCCCTCGCCGGCTTTTGTTATAGGCTGTTCAGTTCTTCATTCAACCAGTCAGAAGGTGGCAGAGAACAATGTTTACAAAATACTGAGGCAGGTGATGCTTCAAAAATGACAATACCAAAGTCTGGCCTGTACTCCACTCTCTGGGTACAGAAACCAGCATTTGACTATTACAAGGGCAATCTCTACACAGTGCATAAGAAAATCAAGCCACCAGACAGTGGCTTGGAAGCTGCATAACTGCAAACCAATGCCATATGAGCTACAACAAAGGAAGCTCCTAGACTGCGGCATTGCATTTTGCAAAAGGAATCCTAGGTCATTTCTAAATGATGTGTTCATACACCGGGAAAGGACATTTTCCAAATTCTCTACTCTCGGGCAATGGAAGGCCATGTCAGCATCACTCATGGTTGCACAGAGAAGGCACGGTTATGACAGGGAGACAGGAGAGTGTGATGGGCAAGTGTGGTGGAGAAGCTCATTTCTGTAGAATTCAGCAGAACTCGATACTGAATAGTAACGCTTTTGTCTCCAGAGCAGCTCTTGACAGATGGCTTTCCTGTTTTGCACAATGACATGTTTTTTTGTCACAAAGGCAAAATACACAGTGGAAGAGCGAGAGGTTCGGTCAGTGAAGAGGTGATCTTGTTAAGCTGATATCAAAGACATTTAATTTTTGAATTGAAGCATCTTTTTTTTTCCCACAGAACTGGCTAAATTGGAGGTATTTAGGAGGTACTGTTTGCACAGCCGAGAACACTTTTAGAATCTTGTTTGAGAGGAGCAAAGAGAGACTGAGCAGACAGATTGGCTGGGAGAGGGCTTTCAGGGACATGTGCCTCAGAAGCCATGTTTAAAAAGCCAGGGGTGGTGGCACACATTGTAGTCCTAGTGGATCCCTGGGGCTCACTGGACTGCTTGGCCAGTTCCAGGCCAGTGGGGGACTCTGCCTCAAAAAATAAGGTAGATACAACCTGAGGAACAGTCCTGGATTTCACAGGCATGTGCACTTGTATACACACACACATTCATACTCACACACAGCCATACACACTCATACACACATTCACACTCACTCACACACAGTATCACACACTCACACACACATTCAAAAACACATTCATACATACACTCACACTCTCACACACACACACACTCTCACATGCGCTCACATAGTGTCACACACGCACTCAAACACATTCACACACATACTCATACACATTCACACGGTATCACACACTCATATGCACAGACATATGCACATGCACACACACTCACACACACTCACACACACTCACACACACTTACACACACACTTCCACATACACACTTATACACAGTATCATACAATCATACACATTCAGGTACACACTCACACGAATACTCACACACATTTGTACACACACACACACACACACACACACACATTCACACATACACAGACTAGCAAAGATAACATCTATAAGTGTTCTAGAGCGCTTGGGAAGCTATTCCACTAGTACACGCACAGTGCATAGGATTCCATAGCATGAATTCACGATAGATACATCATGAAGTTCTTTATCATGCATTTGTCTCAACTTCCAGCTCACGCTCCTAGACAAGTGGCTTTTGTCTACACACTTGGGGCTGTGAAGACCAAGCCTTGTAAGGCTCCTATCAGATGACCTCAGTGTTCTCTGAATTGCAGCTGCGCACATTGATACAAAATGAAGTTGAGAACAGAAACAAGTCACAAAGAATTCCGCAAGAAAATATCTGATTCGCACAGATGTGTATTCTGTTTTGTTTTGTTGGTTTTTCGTTTGTTTGGTTGGTTGTTTGGTTTGGTTTGAGACAGACTGTCTCTTCATAGTCCTGGCTGTCCTGGATCTTACCATGTGGACTGGGCTGGATTCCAACTCACAGTGATACACCTGTCTTGGCCTTCTGAGTGCTGGGGTTAAAAGCGTCCTCTACTGATGCCCAGCTACACATGGATAGTCTAAAGGAAATACAGAGACATTTCACAGGTCTAGTGCTTAATTTGTTCAGTGCTGGAGATTTAACCTGGGACCTAGCGCATGTTAGGCACAGGTCACTTTTTTGTTAGTAGTTAGAAAATACCAAACAACATATTATAATTTGCAATATAACAAGAGCTAACTATAATTGAAATATTCTATGATAGATGTGATCAAGTGGATTTTAAATACTGTCCTGAAACTTTTTTTTTTTTTGAGTAACAAAGAATTCAAATAGAATTTCAACCTAGAATGTTGACCTGTAAAGCACTGGTGACTGTAGAAAACATTGTATTTCAATGTCGCTCATTAATTTGGCCCCCAGGACTTCAACCTCACAGTAAGAAAACAATGTGATGGGAAAAATGGGAAGGGGTGGGTGTGAGGATGGTGGAGAACAGCTTGTGGTTTTCTGTTTTAAAGTGCAGGCTTTGTTATCTTGAAGTGTTATGGTAATATTTAAATATTTACCTATTTACCGTCATTGCTGTGTGTGGGCATGATGGCGGAGATTCTGGGTGTGTTGTGCCCTTGTGTGTGTGTGTAGGTGGGTCAGAGGATGTGTGTGTGTGTGTGTACTTTGTAGCAGCACTAGCCACACATGTGTATTTGTCTTCTTAATTGAGTTCTGGTCCTGAGCAAGGATTGCTCTAATACAGTCTCCCATGTCCCCTTCAGCACCTACCACAGGCCTGCTGACATGTCAAGTGGCTGATTGTCCTACCTTAAGAATAAAATAAAATAAAATAAAATAAAATAAAATAAAGGTTAAAAAAATAACCCCCCCCCAAAAAAACCCCAAAACATTAGATAGGAAAGATACAGTTGGCCAAAGGGTGTGTGTTTGTGTGTGTGTGTGTGTGTGTGTCCCATCTGTCTCTCTGTCTCCATCTGTCCATCTATCTGCCTGCTTGCCCAAGGAGTTTGACTTTGTCTCCAGTCACAGCTTGGGAAACCATAGGAACCAGACATCTGTGCCCCTTAGCTGCAAGGACAGTGGCCGTGTGGGTGACTTGCAAGCTGGCTTGTGTTTGTGGAACAGCTGTGAATGTACAGAGCCACCCTTTTGTCCAAAAATAAAAGAAAAAAGTCTCCATGCCCAAAGTGTTTGAGGTAAAGGGAGATTTTAGTTCCTTCTATAGGAATTTCAGAACTTCTAATCAATGATGTCATGTGGCTGGTCATTAATCTTTTCTTTTTCAATTTTTCTTCAAAGGATGATTAAGATGTCTTTAACTAACTATTAAAACTGAAGTGTTCTATTATAGAGGACAAGCATTAGAAAATCCTTTTAATTACTGGAACCAGATTTTCCTCCTGGTTTGTAAATACCAGTTTATTCCTTAACCAAATTTGGCTTTAATTAAGCTAGAGGTTGGGGGTGCTGAGTGCTAGAAAGTGCCTCAATTTGCATCAGCTCTGCTTTTAATGGAGCTGGCTTTACAGTGAGGATGGGAGGCTCGGATAATTTATTGTTGAAACTGGAAAATCGGGCAAAATGGGATTTACTTTCCATATAGGAACTCATGGAAATCACGCACAGCTTTGCTACTTCTGATTTATTTAAATGGCGTAGCAATGGGATTACCAGAGGGTCCTTCAGTCCTGTGAGATTAGGACTCACTCCCTCCCTTCCCCCCACCCCCTGACCCCTCCTACTCTCGAACTTTCTCTCTCTCTCCCTCTTTCTACATCTCTCTCTCTCTCTCTCTCTCTCTCTCTCTCTCTCTCTCTCTCTCTCTCTCTCTCTCTCTCATAGACACATACACACTCCCCACTGATGCATTGAAACTAACAACTAGGCCTTTTCTTCTAATGAAGAAAAAAAAAAAACAAAAACAGAAAACAAACCAGAGCTTCCTGTCCTTTGTTCAGTTTCATGTTTAATATTCAGTCCGATGCACAGTTTGTTGAGAAAATAAGGGCCATGTTTTGCCATCCCCTTACAGATTTCAGTCAACACGTGGAGGTGTCTGAAATGATCTGCTAAGCCGGTTTCCTTGCCTTGAACCATCTGGTTCAAATTCTACCTGCTCAGAGCGCAGCAGTTCTGTCTGCCTGTGTGTAGTACAAGGAAGTCACAACTCATTAACAGTTTAAGGGACGTCCCCGTGGAAATGTACAACCTCACTATTGTGGTAGGTCTCCCCCGGGGAGCAAATCTGATAAAGTTTTGATGTAAACCAAAGAAACTTTGGGCATTTTGGAAGACCTGAGAAAGATCCTGGGTCGGGGGTGGGGCAGAGGGGAACTAATCTAAAAGTTGTTGTTGCGGTGGTTGCTTTGTTTTGTTTTTGTTTTAAAACGAGAACAAAGTGGTTGTGTGTCATAAACTGACTGGTAACATAGTTCAGCTGTTTCGGTTTTGTTTTGTTTTGTTTTTGTTTTTTCGAGACAGGGTTTCTCTGTGTAGCCTTGACTGTCCTGGACTCGCTTTGTAGACCAGGCTGGCCTGGAACTCACAGCGATCCGTCTGCCTCTGCCTCCCGAGTGCTGGAATTAAAAGCGTGCGCCACCACGCCTGGCTACATAGTTCAGCTGTAAGAGGCCAAGTGAAGTGGTAAGCAGAATGACAGTTCTGTGACAGGGCTGTCAACCCAGCTCCTGGAAGGAATATCCCCAAACTGTAACTTACTAGCCAAGCTTTACCATTGACTAAGCCCTATGGCTTTAGCGACTTTTATCATCACATTTGACTAAACATCTGACAGGAAGCAACTTAGGGGAGAAATGGTTTGTCTGCTCTTTCAGTCTGAGGAACACAGCTCACCCTGGCAGGGTAGGCATGGTGACGTGGGGGGGTCTGAGATGGTTGGTCACCTTGTATCTATACTACAGAAGCAGAGAGAGGCTGCGGCTGATGCAATGGGTCCAGGCAGCTTTAGGGCACCCACACTGAGATTTCAAGGTTCTTGGGTTCGGGAACAATAAACTAAAATAGGGACACATGAATAGTAACAGAAGCAAACACATCGGATCTCAGTCTCCTACATGAATCAAAATCCAGATGGAGACCAAACACCACACCTGTTGAGTCTTCCTGTCTGCGTCACATGGCTTCACCCAGAGTGTGAAGTCAGAGCCCACTAGTGGTTTCTGGAAAACGCTTCTCTCGTTGCAGCTTGGAGGAGGAGAAAGACTGGGCATGAGTGTCATGTCAGATGATTGTCCGAGCAAGGTTGTACAACCTGCAGACACCAGGCCCTAAACTGAAGTCAGAGGCTGCCTCACACTAGATTTCTTCTCAGCTGATGGCTGAGAGCTGAGCTCTTCAGGTTCTTCATTCGCAGATCCAATCCACTATGGATCAGAAATAGCTGGCGGGAAAATGTGTGCCTATGCTAAATACGCATAAGTCTTTTTTCTTGTCACTGTTCCCCAAACAAAAGAGTATCATGACTACTTACACAGCGCTTAGATATACCAGGCATTAGAGGTCAACTAGAGGTGAAGATAGGGAAAATATACATAGCTTATATGCAATGTGTGGTGTATGTATGTGGAGGATGTAGTGTATGAAATGACTATAGCATTTTACATGAGGGACTTGAACACCTGCAGCTTTTGGAACCAGTCCCTCATGGACACCGTGGGAACATTCTGATCATGCAGGTCCCTTGAGAGGGACCTTGAGCCTCATAGCTTGTGAACTCCACTTCTGTGACCATGCTACCTGGGTTCTCCGTGAAGGCCTGGAAGTGGCTGATGATGGGATAAAGTAGCAAAGGATGGGAGTACCTTAGCCTGTACCAAAGTGTGCCAGCTAAGAAATGATGCCTCTGATGCAAGAGGTTTGTTAGGGGAGGGCGGAGAGCAAAAGGCCATTTAGGAATGGGGACATGAGGGAGAGATGGAAACAGACATGCAGACAGACAGACAGGGAGACAGAGAGAATGAACAGGATTGGGGGAGAGAGAGAGAGAGAACTAGAGAGTCGAAGAGGGGGATGGATGGATGGATGGACGGATAGACAGACAAGACAGACAGATCTGAGGTGCACAAGGGGTAGTGTTTATGCGCCATACCTGTTGTACCTGGCGGTGGTGGCAGATGACATAAAGGTGCCAATAGGTCCCTGAGGTAGGCCAGGATTAATGCCTGATGGCTAACAGTTGGGTCTTAGCAAATGCTGGTTGATGTGGGATTCCCTGAGTGAACAAACCAAAGATTCAAGAAGAAAGATGGAATATTCTTTTAGTGCCTTCATGGAGGCAATGATCCATTTGAGCAATTCCGTGCTATAGTGGAAAATGAAAAGTCAGCTTTTCCTCCTCGGAGGATGTGATGCACCGCCTCAGAGGCCCATTCTGACACCTGCTTCTCCCTCTACTTCTCTCTTCCGGCTTCTCGAGGCTGGTGCAATGATTTGTTAGTTTATCATTATTGTCATGGCTGACTACTGATGCCAATTTATACTCCTTTCCTGGTCCTCTCACCTTTTCATTGTTTCCTGGAGGCGACACTAGTTGAACACATCACTAGTTTAAAGGTCCGGTATAAACTCAAGAAGAAAATCATTGGTGACAAGGAAACGAAGGGAATCCATAAAAGCAGATGTGGAGGCGGATGTGGATGCAAATTTCCTGATGTAAAATTGGAGAGGATAGCACAAAGAAAAAGCTGCCATAACAGCTTTACTCTTTTCTGAATTGGATTTTGTTTGGGGGAGATAGAAAGGGAGAGAGGGAGAGGGGAGAGAATGGGGTGGGGGATGGACGGGGGGGGGGAAGGAGGGAGGGAGGAAGGGAGAAAGAGAGGGGGGCGGGCGAGGGACACTTTCCACTGACCTAATAATACACAGAACAGAATAGAAAATAAGGCCACAAAAAAGTGACCCCTCATTTTGGAGTCTCCCTAGAGGTGTCTTGCTAAAGAACAAGCCTTTTCTTTCCCCTTTGCCCTGGAAACAAGGCAAAAAAACAGAGCCAAGTCTAGCAGGTCAAAAGCCCTAGCTAGCTACAAGACTTCCTTGGGGTTTTGGACTCTTGGCAGAAAGTAGCCGATTTCCTCTCTGGTGGGAAGTCTTCCAGCAGCAAGCAGGTTGGGGAGGGAGAGGGCAGCCCTTCCTACCTCTCACATTGAGCATTTAAATTGGAAAGGACTGCTGAGAACTCAGGTCCTGTCCCTGGGTTTGTGGGATGGGACGTGTGCTGCCTCCCTTTACGCATGCCAAGGTGACTCTGACAGGTGTGCCCGGTGACACTGGAGGCTGCTGGGGAAGAAGGAAAGAGCCCAGGAGTGAAATGCCCAGGAAAGTGTGGGCAAAGGGCATGTTGGTGTTTCCTAAGATCTTAGACAAGTCCTTTTCCTATAGTGATTTGTTGAGACAGGGTTTCGCTATGTAGTCTTAGCCATTCTGGAACTTGCTCTGTAGTAGTCCAGGCTGGCCTCACAAAGATCTGCTTGTCTCTGCCTCACAAGTGCTGGGATTAAAGGTGTTCACTGCCTGCTCACAGCAGCCACCACCCCCCCCACACACACACACCACCACCACTCAACTCCCTATAGCATTCAGCATTCTCAGCTTGCTTGATGAAAAAACTGTATGACTTCTATTCTGCTTTTCACTGGAGATCAAAATGTTCCCCCAGGATGAGGAAATGGTACAGTGAGAACTCTGTTGCTTCCTTGCACAAAACAGCTACAAGTATGGGCCACCGAGACTTACCTGACTTGCCCCTTACAGAGTTCTCCAGCAGAGAGGCAACCCTTCTCAGCTTCCACTTAGGAGATGGACCCTTCAGACACTGAACTCGAAGACTGTGGCCTTACCCAGGGAGAACACAGAGACTGCACACACTGATCTGTGGCTACCTACTGACAATGCACAGTTCACCTTTCTGAGGTGGGGACGCGCTGCAGAGAGTGTGGTGGTGTTTGCTTGTCCACTGGAAATGATTGATAAAACTGCAGCTGCGTTTCCCAGAGCCTCATGAATTACCCACTGCATTCACAGAAAAAAGCTGCGTGCGTCTTCCTTTTCTGTTTGGTCTTGCAGCAAGACCTTGGATAATTCCTTTGTTGGGAGAGAAATGAATTTGAAAACGATTGTTCCTTTTTTTCTAAGAAGAAATTACTTTTTTTTCCTTCCTTTTCGCCAGCTGGGATAATCCCTGAGGAAGACATTTATTCTTTTTCATATCCTTAAAACACCCCTTCTCCCAACAGCCTGCAGGCTTTTTCTTTCTGAGCTCCAAACTCGTGTGTACAACCACCCACGGCACAGCTGCCCCAGGACACCCCAAGGAGACAGGGACTCATCAATGTGTATGAGACTCAGATAACACATCCCAAAATATGGATGCCTTGGTACACTGATTACTTTGATCTGAAAGACAAGGGCTCTTAAGCAAGATGATGATGATGATGATGATGATGATTACCTTTTCCTGCTCCCCTTTTTTCCACAGCAGGGCATAGAAACTAGACAGCCACAGACCCTAGAATAAGTTCTAAACCCCTCCCTCCTTCCTGGGACAGTGTCTATCAAATGGAGGTCTCCAACCTAAGTACATCTCTCTGGAAGTGTCCTGCTATACACTCAGGAAGAGGTAGTGCCATGTAGGGAGGCCAGGAAGAATCTGGAGGGAGGGGCTATCACCACTGGGCCCCTTTTGTTCCTTCACATCCCTATGACTGTCCATTCTCTGTGGAATCCGTGCATGAAACAGAAACTCCACCCCAGGTCTCTGGGTCTTTGTTTTCAAAAGCTCTCATGCCATTGGTTAAATTCCTCATGGCCCTCTTTTGCTGGCCTGTCCTCTGTGACAGGACTGGTGGCCGTCACCCAGAGGAGGGATAAGGAGTGTGCTGCCTCAGCTTCCTCCTCCACGTGTGTAATTTTGCACCTTGCCCTCCCCCTCCCTGCCCCTGCCATTCTGATGGCTGCTAATACTGTGATTAGCTAACCCAGGCCAACACTACAAATCAGCCTCATCTTTCTCACTCTGGCCTGTCCCACTTAATTGTCAAGTCCATTTCAATAGAGCCTGGGGAAATATTTCTGTCTTCTCTGTTGTCTTTGCCTGGCCAGCCCTGGCCTAGTGTGTCCTGACTCTGATCAGCTCTCCCTGCTCAGAATCAGAATTAGACTCCACCCCTCACTCCCAGAGCAGCAGTTACCAGAGCAGCCTTTTAAAACAGATGAGGTCGGTAGTGGCTTCCTAACTTCCTGAGCTCCTTGTTGCTGCTAGGATACAACTCAAATTCCTTATTTCTGCTTCTCAGCTTGCAAGGTCTGACTCTCCCAACCTTTCTTGCATCACCTTGTGGCATCACAACAGCCTCTGGAAAGCTCACCAGACCACCTTGTTTCACATCGCTTTGCATTCGACCCTTCATTTGTTTTTCTTCAAACAGCTGCTTCCTTTCTTTGCCTAATGAACTTGCAGTCTCTCCCTTTACCCTCCGAAGGCTCTCCCTGAAGTGAACAGACATCGGCTTGAGTAAAGGAGAGAGGAGATACAGACTCATTAACATGCTCAAAGTCACCACAGAAGTGGGACTCAAAAAGCGGATGAGACCGAGACACGTATAATGCCATCCTCATAGGGAAAAGAATGAGAGAAAGTTTACGTTAATTAGCTTGACACAATCTAGTGACACCTGCCTGGAAAGGGGAAACTGCAATTGAAGACTTGTCTCCATTAGATTGGCCAGTGGGCATATCTGCTCTTTCCTGATTGGCCCAGCCCACTGCAGGCGGTACCGTTCTTAGGCAGGTGGGCTTAAGCTGTATATGAGCAGGGAAGCTGAACACCTGTGCATAAGCAAGCCTGTAAGCATCATTAACCTCCCTCATTACTGCCTCCAGGTTCCTTCCTTCCTTGAGTCCCTGCCCTGACTTCCCTCAGCGATGTCAGACTGGGTGGGTGGGTGGGTGGGGGGGCGAGGTGGAAGTGTAAAATGAAATGAACTCTTTCTTTGGGTCATGGCGTTTATCACAGCACTAGAACTCAAACGAGGCCAGGAGGTAAAGTTAAGGAGTAGCGGATGGTTTTCAAGTTGAATGTTGAATGGATCTGAAGAACTAATAATGGTTTGTCAACGATTCAGGAAGCTGAGTGGGCAGAGAAGCAGACAAAGGCTTGTGACAATGGCTCCCTAGGTGTGGGGACTGCCTTCTCTCTGTCTCTCAGTTTAATTTTTCCTGGCTAATGGTGCCTGGGAGGGGGATAGAAGTGAACTTTGCCCTTTTGCTGGGTCTGGTAAGGTAATTTTAGAGAGAAACCCTTTGCTGAGCTTGGGGATCAGGGAGAAACAAGGGACCGTTAGGGAGGCCTTCCAGGGGCCTTTAATAAAATGCTCGGCGGGTCCTAAGGCTGTATTTGGGTGCTTCATTTTCTGAGGTCCGACTGACTCCTACTGCAGCTCTGAAACTTAGATCAAGTACTATGTGTTTCCTTCCCTCTCTCTCACCCAACCCTGACTCTCTTGAGACAGAATCTCTCGCTATAGTCCTGGTTGGCCTTGGGTGTGCAGGTCTCTCTCTTTAGCCTCCTGAGTTCTGGGATTGCAAGAGTGTGCTTCCTTAGGGTGACTCCTCTGAGAAAATAACAAATGGCCAGCTTGGAGTACCATTTGTACCTCTACTGCCCTCGCATCACAATCTTTGTTTTTGCCTGGATGTATAGCATTGTCAGATAAAATAAATGTTTTGTTTTGAGCATGGGGTATTACAAATACAAAGCAAACTGTTACTCCCATATAATAGGTCCTTAATACATGTTTAATGGACAAGTAGGCAATTCCTGAGTGTACCTCATTTGAAAGAATTCATTCTTTTTGAAAGTTATATTTGAAAGCGTATCTTATATGAAAGAAACGGAGATGTTTTAGGATGAAGTTCCCTCGCTTAGTGTTGGGGATTGCTGGAGGTTTAACCACTGTGACTTTGCCACCTGCAATTGTCCATGGGCAAATGGCAGAGGGTTGCCTGCTTTGTCAGCCTCTGCCGAACTGGGACTTGGGATGCTCTGAACTCCAGCCTCACAGAACTGGGACAAGATGGCTTTGTGGCCAGCTGGGTTCTTGTGACTTTTAAATGATCAAATAAATATCAAGGCACAAGTACAAAGTCTAATACAGATAGCACATCCTCTAAGTGCAAGTTTGCTTATCTTGTCTTTCTTTCTTTCTTTCTTTCTTTCTTTCTTTCTTTCTTTCTTTCTTTCTTTTGAGACAGGGTCTCTCTCTATAGGTCGTTGTCTTGGAATTCTCTATGTAAACCAAGCTGGCCTGCAACTCACAGAGATCTATCTGCCTCTGCTTCCCAAAGTTAGGAATCAAAGTTGTCTCAATCAACTCTGACCTTCTAATTGTCTAATCTAATTTGTATCTTGTCCTTGACACTACTTTGCATTCTTTTCGTTTGTTCTTGAGGAAGGGTGTTACTGTGTAGCCCTGGCTGGCCTGGAACTCAGTCTATAGATCAGGCTGGCCTTGAAGTGGGAGATCCACCTGTCTCTGCCTCCTGAGAGCTGGAGTTAAAGGTGTGTCCCACCATGCCAGAACAGTGCCTCTCTTGGAAGGTCCTCTAGACTGTGTGGGAACCTCTGTCTTCCTGTCCTGCTGTTAACATCTCCTCTCAGATCTTTCCTTTTTCTACCTAAGTATTGATATCAAAATCTACCGAACATTTAAAACGCAGCCCAATCTTTTCTCCTTTCACAGCATCAGAGGACACCTCTAGAGCTCTGACCTCTGACATCGTTATTATCCCATTTCTCTGTGGGTCATAGGAGAAGGCACTGCAGAAGGTGAAGATTCCATGTATGGATTTAGCATAGTGTTTGCCTTTGACTAACATGGACCATTATAAAACTGTTTTCTGATGGAATCAATATCTTTATCACTTTTCTCATGAATGAACATCTCTCCAGAGAGAAAAACCCAGAGGAGGCTGGGGAGGGAGTTGGTTTACCCATCTTTTTTTTTCCTCCTCTTTTAAATAGATAGAAAAAATATTTTAAAAATTTCATTTGTATGAGTGTTTGCTTGCATGCTTGGTGCCCACAGGGGCCAGAACAGGGTGTCTGATCCTCTAGTACTAGACTTACGGGTGGTTGTGAGCCACCACACGGGTGCTGGCAATCAAATTCAGGTCCTCTGGAAGAGCAGCCAGTACACTTAATTGCTGAGCCACCTTTCCATCGCAATCACAGCCTCTGGCATATTTCTCATATTTATATTTTTCTCATTCATAACCAACTCTGTAACAAGAAGTTGTGTGTTGGGTGAGAAGGTGATAGGCTGGACTTGGGTGTACTCGAGGAAGAACCAGTCTTTTTTTTTTTTTTTTTTTTTAGATTTATTTATTTTGTATACAGTATGCATCAGATCACATTACAGATGGTTTGTGAACCACCATGTGGTTGCTGGGAATTGAACTCAGGACCTCTGGAAGAGCAGTCCGTGCTCTTAACCACTGAGCCATCTCTCCAGCCCCCGGAAAAACCAGTCTTGTCATATAGAGTTCCGGTTAGGGCTGGAGCTAGCATGGGTACAGACTCACCCTCTTCGCTTGACTATAGGTTTGACTCGGTAGCTACAATATGGCTTCTGCCCTAGTGTTTGGTTTGGGTTGAGGCGTAATTCAGTGTGCAGCGATGGCCACACAATTTGTCAGCGGGACAGCTCAAGTCTCAGAGGCGAGCGAGTGTTACGTCATGTTTGGGTCAGCTTTGTCGCTTAATCGTTGCTTCTCAACCCTTCTTCTTCTTCTTCAAGGGCGGTTCTTTTGGCCAGATAGCCAAGCCGCCATGCTTACCGTTTGCAGGAAGTGTGAGACACATGCCCTCAAGTGGCTCTCCTGGCAATGAAAGGGAGTTGGGATTAGATGACCTCTAAAATCCTTTCTGACCCGGACACTTGGTGAGAGTATGACAGGAGTCTGAATTCCGGCGGTGGCATTGATGCTGGCCTGTTCAGCTGGGCCGAGTTAATCAGTAAACGGTTGCTAGGACAATATTTGAGAGGTGGATACTAGTGGATTAAAGTGGGGGTGGGGCAGAAGAAAGTGCTCTCTGAGAACAGCAGTCAGAGGGCTGTAAAGTAAGCCCAGGGGCTGCTCCACCTTCTGCTGGAAGCGCGTCATGTTCGCATACCAAACTCACCGGGGAAAAACACAGCCTGGACTTAGACCACCGTGGACCTCTGACCACACAGTTTCACTTGTGGTTTTGAACACAATGTGTATTTGTTTTATAGCCAGCATGGGGATTTTAATCAAGTACCTAGATTAGAGACCTTTGTTTTACACATTCTGGGCAAATGTTTCGCAGTGCATACTTTCACACTAGCGTGTGGATTATATGTTCCCTAAGAAAGGCAATTGGTCAGGAGCCTGAGAGTGAAACTTTCTGAGGCACTCGCTTAAGCCTTCCCTGTGGCCAGAGAGCACCTGGGCTCCCATATCTCAATGCAAGGATTGTAGAGGTAGCCTGGACGAGCTCAGGTTTGGCAGCGGTGTTTCTCCAAACTCTTGGGCCTCCAAATCCATTGCTACTTGGACTGAGGCCTTCCATAGTTGGTTTCCAAGAAGAATCAATCAAGCACAAAAGATGGATTGAGAGACTTTTCTTGGAGGCCAGGAGAAGAAGGGTGGGCAGAGCCTCTGTTTTTCCCTTGGGGAGTAAATGCTTTGTTTCCAGTCCCGATTTCCATTTCTGATCCAGGTCCCATGGATATGCTGGTGTTCCAGGATAAAAGTAGGCATCCTGATGTACTTAGTTTTCCAAAAGTGCATTCAAAGTTTTATGTTGGATAGTTTCTGTTAGAAAGAATGGGCCCATTGCTTTAAATATCACCATGTTAGCCTCCCCCCCCCATACTAAAAGCTATTAGTTTATCCACAGTTCTGCCACAGAGGCTTTGTGGGGAATCATCCATTTAGCAACACGTAGATGGCTCCCAAAAGGCAGAGGAGGGTGGGGCAGGACATTTGACTTGGAACCTCAAACTCAAGGGTGGGGCTCCAAAGTTAGCCTTTGGCAATAAACTTGCTACACTCACACACTCACACCACGCACTCACACACATGTACTCACACACTCACACGCATACAAACACACTCACCGTACAACCTGAGCCAAACAGGTAGTAGCAGAGAGTAGTTCTTTTGTTCCTAAGAAAAGAATTTGCTGTCCTCAGAAGGTCAGGGGTTCAAGAATTCTTGCATCATATGCTGTCAAAGTGTCTAGAGGAGACAAGAAGTTTACTTCTGTTTTCAAGAGTTGGGGCATCCTGACTATCGTGTAGAATGCTCCTGTGAGCAAGACATCCGAAGTTCCTGTGTTTGCTACCTGTGGGTTGAAGAGATTAGGAGAGAAAAAGATAAAACAAAACAAAACAAAACAGTTGTGTAGTAATGGTTTTAATTATCATTATCACCTTCTTCTTCTTCTCCTTCTTCTCCTCCTCCTCCTCTTCCTCTTCCTCCTTCTTCTTTCTTCTTCTTCTATAATGCATGCTAAGCAAGCTCTCTAAAGTACCAGAGTATCGTACTTTAAGAATGATAATAGATCATGTTACTATTTACTACAAGCTAGGTATAGTGTTAATTACTTCATACACATTAAATCTGTAGCTGTTACAGCTGTAAATGAAATGCCTCCCATAGGCTTATGTGTTGCGAGTGCTATTTTGGGATATTGTGGAAATGCTAGGAGACGCAGCCTAGGCCAGGGATGTAAGTCACTGAGAGCGACCTGGCTGCTTCCTGACTGATTAGGAAGTGGACTGTTCTCACCCCATGCCTACCTAGCAACGATGTTCTGCCCAAGTGCAAGGGCCAAGCGATGAAGGACTGACCCCCACGGACGTCATGAGCCACAATAAAGTCTTCTTCTTCAGAAGTGATTGCTGTCAAGTATTTTGTCATAGCAATGAAAAAATAAGTAGTTTAGTGGCTCCAACAAGAAGCTGAGAACTTGCCTAAGGGTGACAGCCTGTTAGTGACCTACACAGAGTCAATGTCTACTGATATCTTCACTTATAGTCCAAGATAATTTTTATGGAATCAAATTCAGGAAGTGAGAATGGGGTCCAAAGTCCTCCAAACAGAGGCCAGGAAGAGGATTAAGCTAATGACCTATTCCTTTCATCTTAAGTCTAGATTATTTAGGGGTGTGTGTGTGTGTGTGTGTGTGTGTGTGTGTGTGTGTGTGTGTGTGTCCCCTAGGTTAGTTGAAATAGGTTATTTTAAATAGTCTATTGGGAGGCCCTTCCACACTCATGCACTACAATCCCCCACTCCCCACACAAATCAATGGGCCCCATACACCAACGCACACAAGCCCCAAACACAGGGAAAGCTAGCGTGGTTGACCGCAGAAGCAAATCGCTTCCTAATCTATCTAATAGGCTTCGAAGCCTGAGCAAATACGGAGCCTTTGTGAAGCCGGCCTCCCTGCAGCCTAAGCAAACAGCTTCTGCTGTTGATTTTGTCCTCCAGGCTGAGGTGGGCTTTCCAATTGAGCCCTATGGCTAAGGGTTGTGCGGATGGCCCGCTGGACGGATGTGTGGAAGGCACTGAACAGATGCCTTTCTGGGATTCAAGGCCTAAGCTTGGTTCCTGGCCAGGATGTTTTCTTAGAGTTGGAAATACCCTCCCTCTTCTCCCTTACTTTCTTTTGCTCCCCACATCACTACCCTAAACTTGCACTGCTCAGGGTGGGGAGGTAGGGTAGGGTAGGGTGTGTGGGCGGGGCTGTTCTGTGGTGCTGAGACCAGCTTCCCTCTGCCGCCCAGTCACTGAGGCTGGTCCAGGGGAACATCACACCATACGACAGCAAAATGACTAAGCCAGTTTCTCATACAGGACAATTTTGTTTTTTTTTTTTTTTGTTAAGCCAAAAGGATTGCTTTGCTTGAAGTAATTTTAAAAGGATTTTGAGGCCAGGCATGGTAGCTCACGCCTTTAATCCCAGCACTCAGAAGGCAGAGGCAGGTGGATCACTGTGAGTTCGAGGCCAGCCTGGTCTACAAAGTGAGTCCAGGACAGCCAAGGCCACCCAGAGAACCCCTGTCTCAACAAAACAAAAAAAGTTACAATTCCAACTATAAATTCCATTTTTGGACCCCAGACTTTAAAAAAATATATTATTTTGAGATAGGATTTCCTCATGTGGCCACAACAACATCCCATCCTCTTGGCCCGGCCTCCCAGGGAGCTGGGATTGTAGGTGCGCGCCACCACCATTGCCAAGTTTAAGTTTTAAAATTGAGATGGCTGATTTTCTATCATGACACAGGCAGGGCAGCGTTACCATCTTCATCTCACAGCAACCTAAGGGGCTGTATGTAGCCTTGCTAAAGTTCACAACCAAGTGGGCTTAAACGCAAACTCTAATTTCTATCTCCACCCATATTACCCCCACTTCTCAAGGCTCAGGTAATGGTGTGTATGTGTGTGTGTGTGTGTGTGTGTGTGTGTGTGTGTGTGTGTGTGTTCGTGAGATAGGGAGGAGCCTTGTTAAATGTTCTCTTCTGGGTCTGACATAGCCTTTGCCTCCATGAACTCATTTTGGCTTCGGTTACCTGCATAAGACTTGCACAAGATGGATCCAACAAGGCCAGTCAGCTTTCCAATAGTCAGCACTAATTGGACTTAGTGGGAGGAGAGGACATGAAGGGTGGTGGGACATGGTGGGGTGCCTGGGAGGCGTGGCAGGGGGGACATTGGGGTAGATATGATCAAGACACACTGTTTATATGTATGAGATTGTCAAAGAATCAGTAAAAGCTAATCTAGTCAAAAATTCTTGTTTCCTGTTATCAACTCCTGTGTGCTTCCTATGAAAAGTTCTGCCCAACTGCGTCATCATAAAGTCCCCTTTCTTAGCTATTTCTTAAAACACTTCAAATGCCATAGAAGTCCCACTACAGCTGGCAGTGCCGTGGAGCAAGCGAGCCTTGGGTTCACCACCCTGGCGCTCATGCCCTGTGGCTCCCTGCTGATCTTTGACTAGGGGAAGTAGAGGGCGGGAGTCACCCCTGACTTACAGTTCTCAAAGAGACTAAGCCAGAGCTTCAATGATGGGAAATGAATTATGTGATTGCATTATATTAGTCACTTAAAGGCAACTAATTATAGTCATCTCTGTCCTTTGTAATCTTCTTAACCTCACGGTATTTCCTGACTCTCACATACTTGGTGCGATTATAACTATCAGCTGGGATGTGACTAATTCCTTCAAGCATTCTCCGTCTGCCTGTTGTTCTTATTAGTGACGGGAGACTGTCTCTTTGTAAAGCTTATCCCAAAGAGCAATTATTATTATTATTATTGCCTTTCCAGATGTAGCTTAACACAGTCCTGGGACATGGTTAATGCCCCATAAATGGTGGTTATGGTAATTAAAAAATCTAGGTCTGCCTAAGCACCTGCCGAGCAGGTAATTTTTGAAGCACCGTAGTTACATCATAACTTGGGAAATCTGTGAAGGATTTTCAAAAGTGGCCACATCCGAAACTCAGAAAGGTAGCTAGCAGATGAACTACTTCGTTTTAGTGACTCTTTAGATTTGCCTTCATCATCATCATCATCAAAAAGACAGACTGTCACTTCTCTAAATTTCCATGCGCTTCTTATAAGTAGCCATAATTTGGGGACAATTATTAGTGCGATATACCTGACGGAGTTTTTGGTAGGTTTTTTTTTTTTTTTTTTTGGTCATCATCTTGTATTGATCCAGCCCTTCCTGAAGAACATTCCAGGCTGGCACCTGTTTGCTCCTGCCCAACTTAATTCCAGAGATCAAAGAACTGTCATAGGAGGCCTGACCCCACCGCATAGGTCCTGAGCTGTCAGGACCAAAGGGCTGAAAATTAAATATCAAATTCCTATGAGCAGGTGAGGCATAGAGTGAGCTTTGCATGCCCACTGAGTTGTAGCCTCCCTGACTCCCACTGTGAACATTGCAGTTTCTGATGTCTATTTCCATCATTTTAAAGAGACTTGGAGACTTCTAAGCCCCGAAAATTACTGGGAATCTGCATTTAAAAATTCATTGTGAGTGTGTGTGTGTATGTGTGTGTCTGTGTACTTGAGTATACATGTGATATGTGAGTGTGGGTGCCTGAATGCCACGTGGGTTCTAGGCTTTGAACATGGGTCATTAGTCTTTCACGACAGGGACTTTTACCCTGGGAGCCATCTTGCTAGAGACAGCTGGATTTTTAAAGAACAGGGGATGAGTGAAAGGAAGTCAAACTTAGTCTTTTTTTATTTTTATTTGTTTTTTCAAGACAGGGTTTCTCTGTGTAGCTTTAGCTGTCCTGGACTCCCTTTGTAGACCAGGCTGGCCTCGAACTCACAGTGATCTGCCTGCCTCTGCGTCCTGAGTGCTGGGATTACAGGCATGAGATAAAGGAGATAAAGCTATCAATATCCACCTTCCTTCCCTATTTCTTAAACACATACTTTACTTTTATAGCACTGCACCATTAAACTATTCCCCTAATCAGACATGTTCTTACCTAACGTTCACAGGCAAGACCACATGCTTCCAGTCTAATAAATGAAAATTTTCACTGTCTGTTTCTTTTTTGGTCATGATTTACTAGACTTATTTCATGACTGTTACTAAAACCACTTTTGCCTTATGCAGAGGACAGTGTTAATTACTGAAGGATTCAGATACTCTGGATGCAACCCTGAGTCCGAGCTTCCCACAATGCTCGGACACTGTGATCTGAATTACAGGCCACATACCTTCACTAGTGTAAGGGGAAGCTTCTGTTTACATTGCTAGGCCCGCGGCCGAGGTACCGGTGCTAGCTAGCTTTCCGTCACTATAACAAAATACTCGAGGTACCAAGTTGTAAAGACAGAAGGTTTATTTTGGCTCACAGTTTTGGAGCTGCCAGTCTGTGACTGCTTTGGTCTTTTGGTAAGGAAGTGCATCCCCGGGGGAGCACGTGGGGAAGCAAAAAAAAAAAAAAAAAAAAAAAAAAAAAAAAAAAAAAAAAGGAAAGGCTTGGGATGTAAGAGCACACTCCCAGAGATCTAAAGACTTTTTTTAAGGTCTCAGTTCTCCACCACCTACAAAGAGCATTACCTTGGAGACCACGCTCTGGGGCTTTGGGAGAAATTCCGCATCCAGACACAAACACTTCTACAACAGAAGATGGACTAATAAGAGAAAAAGCGAAACATACACACCCTCAACTTTGAGCGACGCAAAAGACTTCAGAGACCGAAGACCAAGGCAACAGGGATAGCCGCGTGTCCTTCCTTGTGACGCTGATGGAGGAGCGGGCGGCTGAGCAGAAGTCTGACTGGGTGAAAAGCACATGACCTGAATGGGGGTCGGGGAGAGCTGCGTGTCCAGATCCTTCTCTGCATCTTCAGAGACAAGGATGTTTCCTTCTTCGGGAAACAGGATTCCTCGCATCTTTCGGGTGAAGCTCCCTTGAACTGCCTGCGAGGGAGAGGGTGAGGCTGCTCTTTTATGCTTCCGCCCTGGCCTCTCATGCTGAGGTGCTGTGTCCCGAACCCCATCACTGTCACGCGTATTAGTTACTTTCTCTGATTCTTAGCGTGCTTCTCTGCTTTGACACCAGCATGCCTTGTGGCAAAACTACCAGAGACGTTGGATTTATCTGTATCCCACGCTGGTCTTTAAACCTGATGCTCTTGCCTCGGTCTTCCCAGCGCTGGAGTTACAAGTGTGTGTACTACAGGAAACTGAGCGTCCTTACTAGGAATTAACATTTTAAAAAGTGTGTTTATGTGTGTTCTTATGTGTGTGTGCATGCATGTGGAGGACATCCTGAGTTTTTTTATTTTTTTAAAGGAATCCTCTGCCTTGGTTTTTGAGACAGGCTCACCTTTTTTTTGTTTTGTTTTGTTTTTTGTTTTTCGAGACAGGGTTTCTCTGTGTAGCCTTGGTTGCCCTGGACTAACTTTGTAGACCAGGCCGGCCTTGAACTCACAGGGATCCGCCTGCCTCTGCCTCCCAAGTGCTGGGATTAAAGGTGTGCACCCCCACCGCCCGGCGCCATTTTTTTTTTTTTTAAATGTGTGTGGGTGTTTTGTCTGCATGGAATGAAATCTCTGGAGCTGGAGTTACAGGTGGTTGTGAGCCACTATGTGGGTGCTGGGAACTGAACTCATGTCTCTTGCAAGAATAGCCAGTACTCTTAACTACGGATCAATCCTTCCAGCCCCAACCATGCTTTAGCTAGTCTGTTTTGTTTTGTTTGTTTTAACAGTGATGGCTTCAATAAGAGTGCCGCCGTCCTTCCCCCTTCCCCCCCTCCCACCCCCGCCCCTCCCCCGCCTCTGGCCTTTGACTACTTCATCTTCAGTAGATGGTGCTCCTTGGGGAGGCTTTGGAGGTGTGGCCTGGCTGGCGGAAATACGTCACTGGAATCCAGCTTTCAAGGAGGTGTGGCCTGGCTGGCGGAAATACGTCACTGGAATCCAGCTTTCAAGGAGGTGTGGCCTGGCTGGCGGAAATACGTCACTGGAATCCAGTGTTCAAAGTTTCAAAAGCCTGTGTGACTCCCTGCTCCTTGCTTGTGGTTGAAGGCGTGAGCGCTCAGCTTGCTGCAGTCACGGTGCCTGCCTGATGCCGTTCTAAGCTGGTGATATATTCTTTCTCCTCTGCAACTGAAGACCTACGTAACCTTTTCCTTTGGTAAGTTGCCTTGGTCGTGGGGTTTTATCCTAGCTAGAGGGAAGCAGCCGGTGCAGTCTCTCACTCGAAGCTGAGGCTTACAGTAATTCATCTGGGTCTGCCGGCCAGGGAGCCCTAGGATGCGCCCGCCTCTGCCTCCCCAGGGCCTGGATTTACCAAAACAAACTACCAGACCTGGCTTTTCACATGGAGACCACCGATCGGACTCGGGTTGTCATGACGGTAGGGCAAACGCTTTATCCACCGAGACGTCTCCCCATATCTCTACTAGAATTTTTTTGACACCGAATAGAATCAATGACCATATTTTCCTGTCAGGAGGTGATGGCATGGAACAAAACCCCCATACACCATTTGGATCCTTTGTGTACTCAAAAGGTTGGTTGAACACGTTTATCGGTGTAATGGCAGGGCCAACGACAGTCTGGCACAGCTTTCTCTTTCAATAAGACTACAATCATCATGTCCGTAGGATCCTGGGTGAGCTTCCTTTTAGCACCACAAGTTCCCAGGATCGCCTAGTTATACAACTGAGGCTCCGTGAGGCCCAGTTTTGTGGCAGTTAAAGAAACTTTTAGCCAACAGAAACATGTAACTGATATCAACTAGGTTTTTTTTTTTTCAGACAGGGAGTCGATATATAACATAGGTGGCCTTGAACTCATGAATCTCCTGCCTTAGACTACTGAGTGGTGGGATTACAGGCTTGTGCCACTATACCTGACTTTAACATTAAAAAAAAAAAAAATTAACATTCATTCTTTAGCCCAGGCTGGCCTGAACCTCACTAGGTAGCCTACCCAGGCTGGTAGGCTCCAAACTTGGCAATTCTCCTGGCCCAGTCTCCAGAGTGCCGACGTCATAGATGCAAGCCACAACACCTGGTACTCATTTCTTAACTCCTGTCTAGAGAAACTGCACAAAGAGAAAAGGAAATGTGCTCCAAATATATGTTTGAAAGCCCCGTCTTCCTATTTCAGATGTTCTCGAGTGCTGGCTGTAGGGAACTGCTGCCTCCTCCCGTCCCCGCTTCTCTCGCTTGTCCTCTCAAATCCTAACCAATACACAGTCTCAGGTCCTGACAGGACCAGGTGGCCCCGCCCCCTTCACCTGTCCGTTTCCGGTCCCTTCCATGCCTTCTGCTTCCCAGTGTGAGTCACACAGGTTCAGAGACTGCACTAGGATGAGCAAAGACCACTTTATATATATATTTATTTATTTTTGACTTTTTTTTTTAAATGTTGCCAGACTGGCCTCAGTCCGTGGCCCTGTTGCTTCACCCTCCCACAAAGCTTGAACTGCAGGTGTGTGCCATCAGGTCTACCTAAAAACCACTTCTTGGTAAGCCTATAGGAAAAGAGGGACGACGCGGACACATCCTAGCTACTTCTGTGTCGCAAAATGAAAACAAGCAGCCGTGGAAATTGGACCTTCCTGAGTTTAGTATCTTTAAAGGAGTCTGTTTACGTTGCCCCCTTAAATCTGGACATGGAGAACCGAACAGAAACTGTCAAACGCCAGGAGATCGTAGGCTGGAGCTCAACAGACTAAGACGCCTGAAAGAGTGCGGTGATTCAGGTCCACCTGAGCCCAGAGTCACGCCCATTTAATGGATGCCTGCACATGGCAGTTCTCTGGTCCCATTCGGCGGTTGTTGGTCACCTGCCTATGACCAGTGGCCCCTTTGTTCCATGGTGAGGGGGCTGGCTGCTGGGGTGTGTCCAGTGTCCTCTCCGGGCTGACTGTGAGCTCAGGTATTGCACAATGGCTGGGGGACGAAGTTTGGGAAGGAAAGGACATTTTAAAATGTGCAATTACTCTTGGCTATTGCGCGCGCGCGCGGGCGCCTCAGGGGACCAGAAAAACAAGTTCAACCAGTGTCAAACCCCAAGCGGTATGTGATTCTGTGTGTTCCTGTGCAGGCTGGGTGTAATCAACTGGCGAGAACAGGCAGTGTTTGCAGGTGGCGGGCTCCGAGGAAAAGCCTCCTGATCTGCCCGAGTCGGCTTCCTAACACACTTAGGAAATACACAGCTGCCCTCGCGCCAGGCTAATCTTCCCTAAGGGTGTCCAGTGTTGTATCTGGGGACAGTTAGGTTAATTTTACTGGCTGTGTTGGCTTTTTGATCAGCAAACTCCCCCTCCCTCCCCTATGCCTCCCCTTTTTCTCCAATTTCATGGACCGGTTTCCTAGTTGGCTTCCTCTTGCCTGTCCACTCTGTCAAACACAGTCTCAGATGACTGGCATTTTGTCTTCATCAAAGCCAAGGAGTGTTTTATGTCCCCTATGTTTTCTGGTTGAAAGTCACTGGGGTATTTTTTTTTCCTTTTTTTCCTTATACCAGTGAAACAGCTAGTCACACAAGTGCTTTCTTACTTGGAGATCAGGGAGGAACTGAGCTGTGGGGAGCCTCAGAGGTTCCAGGGTAGGCTTTATTAAAGGAATATAAATTCAGGATATAAAACGCAAGACTAATGGATACAAATTGTGTGTTCTTCCTGACAGAATGCTTAGCAACTTGCTTCAATAAAACTCCAATAAAATGCAGAGGAGATGCTTCTAGTCATTTTCCCACTTTTATTTTCTCTGGAGTCAGTGACCTGTCGACCCCTGGGTTGGAGGGACCCAAGGGCTGCAGTGCAGCGGCTCTCCTCCTCCCAAGGAGCTCTCCTGGGCCAATAAGCTTTCACTTCTGACCCTTTTTTCACCAGCTCTAGTGGGCCATGAAACTCTGAATGCCGTGCCTCTCAGATGCCTGGGAAGCTCCAAGCCTCTTGAATCAAATTCTCTAGAGGAGTTTTACTCCCAGATCTTCAGGTCACTGATCCTGCAGTAACAGCCTCCAGTCATCTGTGGGAGTCATTTCTCTTGGGGAGGAGAGACAGCTGAATGGGATGCTGGGTGACGTCACTAGACAACTACAGCTTTCTCTGAAGACAGGAAGCTCTCACTTCCAGTGTCTGGGAGGCTTGAAAAAGCATCACCAATAGGCATGCTGATGATTATCTCGGTGGGAAAATCTGAGCCAGTAATCAATCAAGTGAGTTACTAATTACTTCAGAGGCTTAACTAAAGGCTCTACCTCTGTGTGTGTGTGTGTGTGTGTGTGTGTGTGTGTGTGTGTGTTTTCCTGAGCGTGTACACATGGAGTCAGAAGTCAACCTTGAGTGTTACTCCTCAGGAGCATGCATCTTACTCTTTTAGTTTTCTGTTTGTTTGTTTTTGAGAGTCACTCACTGCTGGCGTAGAGCTCCCCAGGTAGGCCAAGCTGGCTTTGTGTCTCCAGTGCTGGGGTCACAAGCATGCAACTGTTACTCCTGGCTTTTTCATATGGCTTCTGAGGTTGAGACTCAGCCTCCTTACCCTCCCCCCCCCCCTCAGGTGGCAAGCGCTCTACTGACTGAGCACTCCCCAGGCCTGACCTACTGGGATTTTGGTCCTGGGATCTTATGGACAATACTTAGGTTTTATAACCAGAGAGCAGACCTTGCTTGCCCATTCTCTCAACATGCTTTTGATACCCACATGTTCCGATTTGATGTGATTTGCATGGCAACATGGCATGGGAGAAGCATGTGTGACAATGGATTGTCAGAGGCTGACTGTAATCCCAGGAGAGTTCAGCCTGCACAGGGACAGTTTCTCTTTGCCCCCTAAGTGACCGTGAAGGCTGTAAACAGGGAGCTGTTTTCTATAAGGTTTGTCTAATAGGAAAATTAAGTAGCCTTTTCTAATTGGGAAACTAGTAGTTTCCCAGTGCCTAGATTAGGAGTCAGCCTATACCTGGATTCTAGCCTTGACCCTGACAGTGTTTAGCTATACAGTCTTGACCTTGGACTTGCTATCTCCCAATTGCGTTGGTGTGATGGCAGCACTGCCATTTGCTAGCTTATTTTGTAGGGCGATTGTTACAACCGCATGAGAGGTTAAAATGTTTCAGAAGAAGTGAAGGCAACATAACCATTGCATTTCTAGGATGCAGAAATATTTTTCAGATAGGGTTTCACTTTGTGGCCCAGGCTGGCTTCAAACTCAAGCAATCCTCCTGCCTTAACCTTCCGAGTGTTGGGACCGCACACATACCTCACCCTGGTTGGCTCTATTCCAACTTTCTTGACAGTGTCTTGAGAAATGAGTTTCAAAAGTCTGCTACCCAGCATAGGTATGCAATGGGTCCTCACCTCTCTGCTCTTTGGGGTCGGGGAAAGGAGAAAATGAGGTTGCAAAGCTTTCTTGTGCTTTGTCAGTGAGAACTTGATACAAGATGCCTTTTTACCATCTCATTTCTCAAGGAGAGTTGTCAGAGGCAACATGTCAATTTGCAGCTTGGATGGTTGAAAAATAAGCTGATTGCTATAACCTTGATAACCTCACGGTTGTATCTGTGCTTCTTGACGCTTGAGTTACACTTCTGTTGTGCCCTACAGCAGGTTTTTGAACACGAAGTTAGAAGCTGTGAAAACCTTAGGTGAGCTGCTCGGCCTCCCTGTTGCACTCTCACTACCCTGCTGCAGGAAGATTACCTGGTAAAGACACCCTTGGTTGGGATGGGCCAGTGATTTGGGTTGATTCGCTTTGCCTGCCTGGTAGGTAGGTTCAGTTGTAGTAATGAGTTGAGACCCTCAAACAGGTGATGAGTTATCATTAATTTGACCAGCCAGGCACACCTGATTTCACTAGAACATGCAGCCACTGACTCGCTACAATTGTTGCCTTCCAGGCTTTTTTCCCCCATTATAAACACAATGGTCTCTTTATTGTTGAAATGGCTGGGAAATGCGAGGAGAATTCTATTGCTATCAGTGAACTTGTCTCAAGATACATTACTCTTCTTTAATTGGGAAGATACATCTCATGGGACTTTCTAGTCATTCCTTTAAAAAAATAAATCCACATTTAAATAGGCCATAATATATACTACATCCTTCTTTAAAAATACTTAAATAATACAGGGAAAAAAAACCCCTCTTCTGCAAAACCATCCTGTTCCCCCCACCCCCACTCATACTTTTGTGTTTGTGACTATGTATTTTTATATATGTAAGAAAAATATATCTTTTTGTCTGGTATACATGGGTATCTACTTTTACATAAGTGGGGTTGTATTTGCCATTACTTTTTTTTTTTTTTTCATTTTGTCCCCCTTGAAGCTATTTCGGGGTCTCTCCAAGTCATACTGTAAGAATCTGCACAGGCAGCATTCTAAAGTGCAGGTATATAATTCTTTAACCAGATGGTTACATACATTCTGAATTTGCAAGCAGAAGTTTTGGGCAGAAATGTATAAGGATTTCTGTGTCTTAGATGTAAATTTATTGTTTTATCTGACAAATAAGAGCATACAAACTGTACATTTTATGAAGTACTGTGTGATGGATAATTTTATTTGATGGGGCCAAGGAAAAGGTAGTAATAAGTTGCATGCTGGCCAAGGTGTATCTCTTTTGTTTGTGATAAAGACAGATTCTGGTTTCTGTTTCTGTTCTCATAATGGTTTCCTCCTGAGGCCCCTTCAAGCTGTATTTACAGTCATCTGATGCCAAAGAATATGTCCATTACTCAAAACAATCCTGTCCCAGGAGCATGTGGGTGAGAGTGTTGGACACTAAACAGTAAACACCCCCCCACCACCAACAACAACACACAGAGATTCCCACATGAAAAGTTTCTTTGGAAAGAAAGCTCCTTTGGTGACGTGACCTTGAATTTGATGAAAGCTTCACTCTCCCTGTTTGGAGTTGGCAGAGGTGGCTGACGACCAGGCAGTGGATTGATGTTCAACTCACAGGACAGCTATCCTCAACTCTACACTACGGAGTTTGATACCCAAGTCACCTGGCACTAGCCAAGGGGGCAGGATGGCATAGGCCACCTCCAAAAAAGAATGCATCCTTTCTCTCCTTGCCATATGACTAGATTAGTTTGCTATCCAGGGGCTGGAGAGATGGCTCATAGGTTAAGAGCACTTTGTGTTCTTCCAAAGGTCTTGATAAGGACATTTTTTGACTTTATAGAGAATCAGTGGGATTTACCTATTCTTCTTCTCCTCCTCCTCTTCCTCTTCCTCCTCCTTCTTCTTTTCTTCTTTTTGTTTTTTTGAGACAATGTTTCTCTCTGTAGCCTTGGCTGTCCTGGACTCCCTTTGTAGACCAGGCTGGCCTCAAACTCACAGCAATCTGCTTTCCTCTGCCTCCTGAGTGCTGGGAGGGATTAACCTCTTCAAGTGGAGGAATCATTGTATAATATAGAAATCGAAAGCAAGCCAAGAAGTGTCTAAAATAGAGATAGCAAAATCAAGGAAGACGCGACAAACACAATACTTGCATTTGCTCAAATGCGTTGAGCACATTTGATGAGTCAGATTCTGTGGAAGGCAAAGAAACAGACTGACAGAAGCTACTTAGCCAGATCCAGGTCAGCCACTTGGCTTGTGGTGGGCTTGCCTTTGCTTTTAGAGTGTGTCATCTCAACCAGACTCATAATGATGGTTCCCTACAGTTGGCTCCACTTGTTCTGAGAGACAATTTCCCCCTGCAAGGACTGTCAGCCCCAGGCACCTTTCTCTGCTGAACATGACGATCTTGGTAGATCTCTGAAGGTCTCCAGGTAGTCAACATGACAGAAAGAAAACCAGCCCTGGTCCACATGTCAGGCAAGTTCCTTTAGAGGAGAAAGAGGACTTCCCAAGTGGTAATATCTTGATAAAAACATCCCTCAACTTATACTCTCTTGGCAAGAACTCCTTTCACCAGAAAAGTTTCTACTTGTTTGACTTTCCAGATGGCAAAAGAAGAGTCCACCATGTTAAAATGAGATAAAGTCATCTTGGCCATCGTCTCCATCTCTGTGGTCATTAGGTCCATTGTTGAAATCAGAGTGAGGAGAAAAGGAAGAGTGTTTTCCTTGTGGCCTGAGACATAGCACGATGAGTACATGGATCCTTCCGGGCCTTGAGAAAAGAACTGACTGTCTATGGGCCCAGGCACTTCTCTGTTTCTGTGGGGGCAACTGGTCACTCTTGTATGGTAGCCTAGACTTGGAGAGGGACTCGTGTGCAGGTGCCAGTGGGTGCTCTGGTTTCCTGCCTCATCCACTGCGTTTCTGTTTCTACCATTGCTCAGCTCCCTTAGCCTCTGGCTGGTGTGGGAGGACCTGGTCATCACAGGTAAACATGTGTTTCTGCAGAGTCTCTCAGAGAGAGCTGCATTCCGGTGCACAGGCTGTCAATGACTGATGGCCTCAGGCCACCGTAAGGGCCACAGCATCCCCTGCTCATTTGTAAAGCGTACTCTCCTACCATTTTCCTGCCAGGGCAAATACGAATCAAAGATTCAGCTTCTTGACTGAAATAACATCTTCCCCTCTTCTGTGAAAAGAGATTTTCAGAAGCATTGGCTGTGGGCTCCAGGCTGGTAAAATAGCAGTGTGCCCTCTGACACTGTGGGAGCCATAAGGATGGCTAATCCTGACTAGCCCCTTCTGGAGCTGCACTTGACTGCATCCAGGTCTGAACAGAGATGAGATCTTTGCTGGCAACCCCTGGGGCACACACTCTAGAACTGTGTGGAGGAGGCCTTGAACCCTGGGCAGAATGACTCCAGCTGCATAGCTGTGCACATTAGAGAAAAGCCCAAACCTGGCTCAGGGGGATGCATCTGCTCATATTGGCCACACACACAGATATTCCCTCATATTGGCACACACACAACACACAAACACATACACTACATACACACATACACACACATACCATACACACTGTACACACACACTACACAAACACACCATATACACACATACACACACCATACACACAACACATACACACAAACATACATGACACATACAACACAAACACATACAAGCACACACATACCACATACACACACCACACACATCCACATGTACTCAAACACACATACACACATACAGGCACACACAGAGGCATACACACATGAAGGGCACGCACATAAATGTGCATGCACGCGCACACACACGTGCATACCTGCGTACACTTCTCTAAATAAGACTCTAAGGCACATTTGTGCGGGCGCTTGTTTTGAAGAGCCACTTGTGCTTCCTTTCATGCATGAGCTTGGCTTCTTTTAGGTGCAGAGGACACAAACAGGGTGGAATTTGCTGTCCTTGTGCTGCTCTCAAATCAAAGATCTTTCAAACAGGTGCTGTGGTTATTGTACTTTTCTAAAACAAGCCAAGCAACCAAACAGAGATTTGTGGGCTTTTCACTTTGTTATTGTTCAGAGTAGGAAAGAAACTGGCTACCTTAAATCAGTTCCTTCTCCCTGCCCCCAGTTATCATATGTTTATGATAGGCGGAAAGAGGGTGGGGCAAGGCCACTTTAATCTTCGAGCTGACCCTCTCTTTGTGATTCCTTCAAGCCTTAACAATTTCCCATTATGTCATCCTCACCAAGATAAATGAAGGTGAATTCCAAGTCTACAGGGGTTGAGCAATCGGGAGGTGAGCTGAGGGAGAAGGGAAGATTGGGACGCCTAGAGCAAGCCTGCAGGCTAACCTGAGGGCCTGCTGTCTCTAGCAAGGCCCAGTGATTTACAGTCCCAGTATTGCTACTCAGAGTGCACATCTCCAGGATGTGAGGAATGGGGGGAGGGTGAAAACACCATTTGTTCCTGGCTCTCTTGATGTATAGGATTTTAAGGAGGTTCTCCCGGACAGCAGGACAAGTCGCCCTTGACTGATGACTTTGCTACTGTGTTTGATTTCAGCTTCCCACCAAGGAGTGCCAAACAAAATCCATTATGGTTTAAATTGTCCTATAATTTCTGCCGGCTTCTTGTGACTCTACTGTGTATCCAATCAACGAGTAAGTCACACCCAAGGCTTGTCACCACACTCTTACGAAAATGAAAGAAACGTGGAAGTATTTTTTTTTTTTCAAGCTGACACTTGAACCTTTCTTTGGTTCAGGGAGATCCTTGCCAGGTGATGTTCAGTTTTGTTTTTTTTTTCCTGATAAGTCAGTCTTGTGAGAGCATTTTAAGGGGAGGGAGGTGGCCGCAAAGCTTCCTTTTAGCCTTGGCATAGACAAATGAATCCCACTGACATTACAAAGGACTTTCTAGCTATCTACCCACTTGCTGAGTGGATTGAACCATCAGCAAAGGTGCTGCCTCTGCTGAAAAATCTAAACCGTGTGGCCCCAGAAATAGCTTTCTCAACCCAAAGGATCAGAAGAAGAAAAGGAAGAGAACATCATAGAAACTGGGCTTCTTTTTCTCTTGAAATCTCTTTGTTAGTCTGTCCCAGAAAATTGATTTTTAGGAAACAGTATTTTCATGCCTGGGAGATATAGAAGTTCTTCCCCCGCCCCCCATTTATCCTATGTTCACCTTGAACTCACTTTGCAGCTGAGAATGACCTTGAACTTCTGGCCTTTCTGTCTCTACCTCCTAGGCCCTAGGATTACAGGCGTACACACCACCATGGTCCCCACTGGAAACGCTGAGACATAAGGACTGCCCTGAATTCCAGCCAGCCTGGGTTAACATTGTCCTGTCAGGCAGACTACATTGCAAGACTCGATCTAAACAAAAGAAAACAAACAAATATATAGCAAAACAAAACACTGGAGGCGAGAGAGAGGGTCCAGCTATTGAGATTATGTACTGCTCTTGTAAAGAACCTGGGGTTGGCTTCTGGTACCCATGTCCAGGAGCTCACAACTGCCTGCAACTCCAGGTCCAGGGACTCTGAAGGCCTCTGGCCTCTGAAGGCAATGTACTCCAACTCACAAACCCATACACAGGCATACACACACACATATACATACATATACATACATACATACACACACACATACATAGAAACAAAACAAAAACCTAAAAAAACCCCAAACCTTTCAAACAAACAAACAAACAAACAAAGAAAACAAAACAAAAAACAAAATAACAACAAAAACCAAATCAACCAAACAAAAAGGCACATAAAGAACATATACAGTAATAGTACACACACACAGATGGTTTCTTGGGTCAAGGAAACAGATATCTGAGAGTCAGTCTGACTTTGTAAGGGTCCCTGGAAAGGCAGAACGTGTTTGTGGAATTTGAAAACCTCTCATCTTAGAAATTTTCAAACACACACACACACACACACACACACACACACACACACACACACACACACACACTCTCTCTCTCTCTCTCTCACACACATGCTCACACACCTTAACCCTGTCCTTTCATTACCCTCTCAGTTATCAGCCCAAAGAGACAGTGCTTTGAATAGTCTCCCCTGTCTCTCTCAACTGGATTGCTGGGCATACCAGATATAATTTTTATCTTAAATAGCTCAGTCAATATGTATCCATGTAAAAGGCATGAACTCCTGCCCCTCTCTCCCTCCCTCCTTCCCCTTCTCCTCCCATCCTCCCTCCCCCCTCACACCCACCCCCTACAATATCACTACGACACCTAAGACTTCCACCATTTGTTTCTCAATATTGTTAGTATTTCATGCTTCTTCTTCTTCTTCTTCTTCTTCTTCTTCTTCTTCTTCTTCTTCTTATTCTTCTTCTTATTCTTATTATTATTATTATTATTATTATTTGGCTTGACTCGTTTGGGAACTTTCAGGCTGGGCTGGGGGCTGGGGGCGGGGCAGCGACACAGCAGGTCCTTGGACACCCTGCCCATACTGCTTTTCTCTTTGTCCATAGCTATAATAAGGCCATGACCTTTGCAGACCCCCACACAGTACTAAGCAAAGGGTGAAGCCAAAAAAGAAAAAATCCGCACAAAATCCCAGACTCCTTGGCTAAGGAGAATCTCCCCCGGCATGCTCTGACCCTGGGGCCTCTGGGACGGCACTGTCGATCAGCCTGCACTGCCTGCTCACGGCAGCTGTGGGCACCATTCGTTGTGTTCCTAGGCCTGCCACTTGGGTGGGATCCATGGCATTCTGGGAAAATTTCATATTGGATGGTAATTATGGTGTGGTGTTAGTCCCCCAGATTTGGGGGAGGATGCTAATGCTTAGATTGAAGGAAGGGACAGTGAAGACAGGAAGCCTTTGTCCTGTCCCCAACAGGGTCGGTATGGGGTGGTCGGGGGTGGGGTGGGGTGGGGGTGGGGTGGGGGTGGGCCGGCAAGACAGACCACTGAAACAAGAGCTTCCTCACATTTTTTTTTTCAACATTTCAGACGGAAGTTTTCGGACTGGTGCCGCATGGAATATTGAACTAAATTAGCTAATCAAAACCTCTTTAAGACCATTGGTTTAGGTTCATTTGTTTATTTTCTCCATATTTGGGCCTAGCCACTGATATCTGTCAGCAATAATGGCCACAGGAAGTGATGTGGCGATTTCTCTCGGTTGTGAAATGTTAACTTGAAATAAGGCCCTGTCTTAGTGTTCTGTGCTGTGAAGAGACTGACCATGGCAACTCGCAGAAAGCTAAGTGTTTAGTTGGGGCTGGCATATAGTTTCAGGGGTTTGGTCCATTATCAGCCAGTCAGCACAGTGGGGAGCATGGCGGCATGTAGCCAGACACGGATCCATAGGCTGCAGGAAGAGAGAGGGGGGGGGGTGAGGTGGTGGGGAGGGAGGCACTAGGCTTGGCTGGGCTTCTGACACCTCACAGCCCATCTTCTTTCAACTTCCTCCAACAAGGCCACGCCCACCCTCAACAAAGTCTACAAAAGTGAGTCCAGGACAGTCAAGGCTACACAGAGAAACCCTGTCTCGAAAAACAAAACAAAACAAAAAAAGGCCACCTCTCCTAATGGTGACTAAGAGTTCAAGTCTATGAGCTTCTGGGAGTCCCATTGTTATTCAAACCACACTCAAGCTCTCAGCAGGTGAAGCCATGAACCTCATGAAGAGTCTTAGGATATCTCAGGCTCAACAGGGGTACATCATCTCCCCCTAATCCACTGAGAGAATAAACATTCAATGACATTCCTAGCACAGTGGTTCTGCACAGGTGGAAGGTACCAAAGAGACAGAGTTCCCTTCATGTCTTTTTTTTTATATATATAAATATTTAATAAATGTATTTGCCTTTATTTTATATGCATTGGTGTTTTGCCAGCATGTATGCCTATGTGAGAGTGTCAGTCAGTGGTGAGCTGCCATGCTGGGCCTCTGGAAGAGCAGTCAGTGCCCTGTACCACTGAGCTGTTTCTCCAGCCCTGCCTTCATGGTCTTATGCTAGGCCAGGATGCTTCTCAGTGGCATCAACTTCATCTGCTCCCTCCTGGGACTGCCTGGCAGGGTGGGGTCCGCTGCCCACCCCTCCATTTCAGATAAGGTCTCTTGGAGCCCTGAGTAGCCTTAAGCCCACTATGTAGCTGAATTTGAACTCCTTTTTTTTTTTTTTAAAGAAAGCATTTATTGGCCTTACTGTTGCAGAGGATCAGAGTCCATGTGGCAGAGTAAAGCCAGAGATGGCCTCAGGAACAGCTCAGAGCTTGAATAGCAAGCAGGAGGCAGAGAGCACAGAGGGGATGCCACGAGTCCTTTGAAACCTCAGGCTCACCCTGAATGACAACCCACCTTCTCTATCAAGAGCACACCTACTCCTTCCAAACAGACCCACCAGTTGGGGACCATACACTCAAAAATTTTAGTCAGTGGGAGCCACTCTCATTCAAACTCCCAAGGACTGTTCTGTAGGGTGAAGCCCATCTACTTTGCTGGCCTGAGGCCAGGTGACAATTCTTGTTTTCTCTACTTTTAAAGTCTTATCTAGGGCCGGGTGGTGGTGGCAGCTGCAGCGGCACATGCCTGTAATCCCAGCACTCCACTCGGAGGCAGAGGCAGGCAGATTGCTGTGAGTTCGAGGCCAGCCTGGTCTACAAAGGGAGTCCAGGACAGCCAAGGCTAATACAGAGAGACCCTGTCTTGAAAAAACAAACAAAAACAAAACAAACAAAAAAGAAAAAAAAAAGTCTTATATAGGAAACCCACCTGTGCCAGTATCCTGAGGTGTTTTCCGTACATCTTATTTTGGTTCCAATATGATTTTGCTTAGGTTTCCTTGGCCACTTGAAGTCTTTTGTGCTCGCACATATATTTTGGGACGTTTTCTCCAGTTACACAAAATTATTCTTGGTATTCAAAGTCACCCACTATAACATTGCGGCTTAAATTTCCAGTTTATGTCCAGTGGTGTTTTGTTTTTATAAGATTGGATGCTGTTCCAACACTTGGCATATAAATTCATATCTTATTCTAAGTTTCCTCAAGTAGCTTGGATATATCTTGTTTATTTCTGTTCATCTGATAAATTTAGAATTATAGTTTATTATATTAGTATTTCTTAGTTTTCATTGTTGTGGCTCTGCTTTAAATTTTTGTATTTCATATTTTTTATTCACATTCTCGATGATATTTACTAAATTCTTTCTGTTCTGGCTATAGAATCCCCCTAAGCATTTTTTTTTTTTTGGTAATTCTGGTCTAGTTGTCTCTCTCTGTCTCTCTCTCTGTGTGATGGGTCCCCCTTTTCTCTCCCTTCCTAGCCCCCCACCTCTCTGCCCTCATGGCCCACTCACTCTATCCCTTCTCCAGACACCCTCTCCCTTTCCCATAATAAATCTCCTTTGTACCAGATCTGTTGCGTGTCCTGTAATTCCTCAGGGGGTACACCTTGGTGGCCTGCCATGGTGTCCCCACTGCCTTGAGTTATCCTCGTCCTGGAATATCTCTTCTTCTTCTTCCTCCACTGTGAGGGAGAACCTTGCTGGGTACAACACCTATCTTGTTTGTGCGCTATTTTCTTCTAGGACCCAGAATGCATCACTCCATGTCTCCTGGTATCTAGAGTTCCTCCTGGGAGACCTGCTGTTAGTCTAGGGTGCTGGATCAGTAAACAAATGCAAGGAAGGAGAAACCAGCAGGATTTCCTGGAGACTCTGCCCTATCTGTTGGCTCCTGCGGGTTGTTCAGTGAGCTCCATGACTGCCACATTCATAGTCCTCACGGTGCTGGGGTGGACTGCCTTTGAGTCCCCCATGCTTCTGAATGTAATCTAATGAACCGATGGGCTTGCCATACTGGACTCTAGTGGGTTTGTTACTCTTGTCTGATGTTGATGCGGTATCTTGGGTGAACAGACGTTTGTTCATATCTCTCCAGATAAAGTTAATGTATCAGGAACTTGGCAGCTGTTGGTGAGGGTGAGAGCAGTCACAGATGATCCAGTGTAGTCCAATGCAGTGGTCTACTGGCCTCTCCAGTATCTCCGGAATAAGTCTAATTTCTCCATAGCCATCACCTTCCAAGCACCATCTCTTCTTCCAGCTTCGTACAGTGCAAATCACTCTGTGAGGTGCCTGGGCTCACCCTCTCTTGTGCCTCATGTCCTGCACAGAAGTCAACAAAGCCACCTCTTCAAAATGAAAGGTGCTAAACCACTGCCGAGGTTAAAGGCTAAAGAGGAAACTGCTTCCTAGGTTCTCAAGGCCCCGTCTGTGTCCTTAGTCTCCATGTCTCCATTTCTAGCACAGACGCCCACTGTCTTCAGCCTTCCTCCACAGGCTGCTTCCGCCACAGTGCTGCCACCTACAAGAAAGTTCCTTCCCGGCTAATTACTTCCCGTGGTCCCTCAGCTTTCGGTTCATTCTTCACAGGACATTTTGGTTTGAATGTAGAATGTTAATTACAGGACAGTGTGCTTGGACGCTTGGTGACACGATAGTTAAAGGCCGTGGATCCTTTAGGAGCCTAGCAGGCACAGGTGGCTCTCTGGGGGGTGAGGGGCCTTAAAGATTCTACTGTGGTCTAGATTCTGGATCAAGCTCTTTCCTTTCAGGTTCCTGAGATGTGAGGAGATCCAGTGACATGAACTCTTCCGTGACTTGACTGCCAGATGTACTGTGAGCAAAAGTAAGTCCTCTGGTGTTTATGTCTGGGGTTTTTGGACACATCAAAGAAAAACTAAGAAATACTAGGGGCCTTACCAGACAGCCACATGGCACCGTGGGCCTCTCCTTTATAAAACCGATCACATCTCTAATTTCTACAGTGATTGTGAGGTTGTGTGGTGTATACCCATTTCTCCTCATGTGTTAGCATATAGACAATTGAGGCCCACAGACAGGAACCATGGCTACGCCGTTACTCTCTCATCCTTAGGGCTCAGTACAGTCACTGAAATGCTTTGTGGAGAGAGTGTTTGACTGGCACTCCATCTAGGGAGAATTCTTGCTGGCAAAGGTGGCACGTTGGCCACGGAAATGGATGGGAGACGAGGGAGGGGAGAGAGAGAGGCGAGTGGGACTTTTGTGGAGGCACAATCCAGTTGATTGGCGATGGCCGAGGGCGAGAAGAACTTGAAGCTATCTGTGGATTCCAGGATCGATGGCCGCCTCCCCTGCAGCTTGTCGCTCAGCCCACCAGTGCCAGGAGTCGATCCATTAAAGAAAAAAAAGCGAGCCGTAAACAAAGTCTGCCAGTCTCCTCTGGATTTGCATGGCAGAAACAGACGTGCTGAACTCTTTAAGGTTATGGGGAAAAAAGCTATCTGATGGTCAGAGGAAGAGCTGACTTGGGGTGGGAGCTCGGGGAAGAAGACGACCCCTTTCAACCCACCAGGTATGGTGCCGGTACCGGGGGACTCTCTAAGTGGGCATTTTAAGTACCACAAATGCAGGGCTGGGGATGAGGGTGTAACTGGTGAAAATGTACTCGCAGACGGCAAACTCCACCCTCAGTCAGAGCGTGCCGGTCTTTTATGAGAAGGCGCTTGGTGAACAGCTTTACCCACACGCTGAGTTGGAGGAAAGTTCTGACACGGGAGCAGATGTGTTTAGGAATAGGGAGGCATTCTGGTGAGACCCGAACTGCTCAGTGGAGTGCTACTACCTCCGCTGATTGCCTACCCAGTACTGCTCCCCCAACCCCATGCCTTCTTATTTGGGACATCATCAAAGATGTCTAGGTAGAAGGTTCCTTTTCTTACACTTCCTACCGCAAGAGGTTTCCACTGGGGGAGGAGCAGCCGAGTGACACATGCGACAAGCTCTTTGAAAGCGATACACCAGGGTTCATAGCACTGCCACACAGAGCAGATAAAGGGTGGAAACAACCCCAGTTCGTGTACAGATGAGTGGACCAAATGTATGCACGATAAAATATTATTCAGCCTTCAAAATGGGGGGAGGGGGAGGAATTGCAACACATACATACGGTGTGGATTGACCTTGAAACTATTATGCTCACTGAAGTGTCAGTCATGCAAGGGTGCCTGTCTTTGAGTCCACTTAGGGGCGGTCTCTAGCGAACTCACATTCTCAGGGACAGAAGGTAAGAGTGGTGGTTGCCAGGGGATGCGGGGACAGGGGAATAAGAGTTAATATTTAACAGCTACAGGGTTTCAGTTGGTAATGACGAGAACATTCTAGAAGCAAGTGGTGACAGCTCCGGAACACCGTGAATGCACGGTTTAATCTATTTATGTATAAATAGATGAAACAGAAATTTTTATTACTATTTTGAACCACAATAAAAACAAGACAAAAAGATGCAAGCATTTAGGCTGGGTACTTTACCTGACAAAAAGCATCCTAAGGGAGGGGTTATTTTGGCTTATATTCAAGCAATTAAAAAAAATATTCCTTTAATGCATGAGCGAGGGTGCAGTGAAGGGTGAGAAGGGCCAGGCCATGCTAAGACTCTTGGCCATTTTCTAGTGGCTATGAGAGCAGAGCTAAAGGGGCGCTCAGGACAAAACACTCGAGGAGGCGTCCATATTCATTACTGGGTGGAATGTGACAGCGGAGATGCCAGTGGCTGGATGCAGCTCCCTGGATGCAACAGATAATCATCTTCCTGTCTGGCATCATCCCCTTAAAGCAGAAGAATGACTTCACATGTCCTATCGTCCCTTGTCAAGATGCTCAGCGGAGGTTCTGCTCTGCGCTGGGCGGCACTGCAGACGTGGGGCCTTGCACTCATGCTGACCTGGGTCAAATCCCAGGCTCTTGGAACCTTGGCGGCTTAACTCCTGGGTTCCCAGTTTATTGTCTGTGGAATGAGGCTGACAGTGCCTTACCCTTTAGGATCATGGGAAGCCAATCACAGCCAATGACTTAGAATTTGTGAATGAAATGCATGTGTGCCTGTGATTTTTAAAAAGCAACCTCCTTCCCTACTAGACTAGAAGGTTCTATGGAGGCAACAGCTCTGCTTCTGTGCCTCTGTAGGTACGGTGTCTCAAATGGCACCTGACAAAAGATGCTAATGATGTGATGCTTTCTTTTCTTTTTTGTTTGTTTGTTTGTTTATTTATTTATTTATTGTTTTTTGAGACAGGGTTTCTGTGTGTAGCCTTGATTGTCCTGGACTTACTTTGTAGACCAGGCTGGCCTTAAACTCACAGCAATCCACCTGCCTCTGCCTCCAGTGCTGAGATTAAAAGCATGTGCCACCACCGCCCAGCTGATGCTTTCTTATAAAAACCTATTGGGTAATAAATGCCACTCTTTTAGGAAATATATATATTTCTAGCCTCCATACGGCCTCATAGGCAGTTGTGTGAGTTATGTGTATACTATTAAGTTCACAGCATCAGAAGGAGAGAGCCCTGGGGCTTGTTGGTTCATTTCCCAAGTTAAATCCATCCATCTATTATCATTGCAGCCTCCAGGCCTTGAGACTGATGCTCCTTCCATTATGGCTCTGTTTTCCTTGGAGACCTGTCTCTGAAGCAAAAATTTTTTTCCTTTTTAAAGTAAAGTTGGGATTTATTAAGGAAAAAAATAATACGGATTTAAGCATGAGCGTTAAGGAAAAGGGGTGGGGGTGCTTAAGAAAGGAACAATTGTACACACCGAAGTGTAAGTATAGAGTTCGAGCGTGAGAGAGAGTTTGCATTAATGTGTCTTAACAATAGAATTTTATAGGATTTCGGTGACTTTGAAGGCTACATTTTTCAGAGGCTTTAAAAGATTAAGTAAAAATGTTTTGGCATATTTATTTTTATTTGAGGAACTTCTCTTTGGTAGATGAGACCACAGGTGGTTTACAGTGCATTGTACGGGTTATTAGGCTCCAAAGAGAAAAGCATAGGTCGAAAAACCCAATCAAAGGAATCCCTACAATACATGTATCAGTAGCAAGTTAAGACGTATTTTGTGAGATTCTTTCTTGAGCAGTAGGGGTGTGGGGCTCCTCTCCTTTCCCATGTCCCCTTAATTTTCCATCTTCCCATCCTTGCTGAGACCTCAGTCACCTAATCTTAAGATAATGGCTGAAATTCAGTTTCCTGAAGCTTCTTTATTATGAACAGGGATGTAGATCCTACCTGTCAAGGGCAGGTCAGAAGTCTGAAACTCTGCAGGGAATTTCTGAAGCGTGAAGTTTCTAAAACTTGTACTGTTAGGGTCTAAGAGATGCTAGCATGAAAATAGCCACACCCAGATGTTCTCTGCACACTTGGAAGTTATAGACAGACTACATTTAATCTATCTCAAAGTTTGTTATTTCAGGCATCACTCTCATTAGGCTGTTGTCTTAGCTACTTATCTGCTGCTGTAAAGGGACACTGTGACCTTAGTTTATAGAAGAGATTATTGGGTGCATACAGTTTCAGAGAGTTAAAATCCATGACCACCATGGTGGGGAGCATGGCAGCAAGCAGGCAGGAATTGCACTGGAGCAGTTTCTGAGAGCTTACATCCTTATTCAAAAGCTGGAGGCAGATACATAGAGACACTGGCAACAGCATGGGCTTTGAAACCTTTAAGCCCACCGTCAGTGGTACACCTCTTCCAACAAGGCCACACCTCCCAATCCTCCCCAATGCACTAAATTGTGGGTGATAGAGAGATGACTTCACTTAATGCATAGGGCAGGTGCGAGAAGGCAAGGGAAGAGAGACTGTGATGGTGGAGGGTGTTGTCTTGGTTGCTGGGGTCTTTCTGCGTGTCCCCAAACACCACTCATTGCCACTCATTAATTGGATTAAACCCACCAAGTTGATGAAGAAACGAATGAAAGAGCTAATGAGAAGGCAGCATAGGTGAATGGAGAAACAGATGCCAGGAGATTCCATCCTAGTCCTCTGGGAATTGGAAGTAACAGAGAGAAGTACTTTGAATTTGCAGCCCCACCCCCCCTACCACCCCCTCTCCTGGACCCCCCTCCTTTTCCTTACTCTCTCCTTTCTCCCCTCCCCGGCACTGCTTCCTTCTCTCTTTCAGTTCCCCTCTGGCTCCTCTTCTTTCCATGTCCTCTCCTCCTCCTCTTGTACTCTTCCCTCCCCACCCCCACCTTCTCTCTTTTGTTGGCTTAGGAAGATCAAGTCAGGTTTCTTGGAACTCAAGGGACAAGGAAATCTACCTGGCCGCCAAGTCCAGCAGGCTTAGCGTCGACGCCACTAAAGCATGTATGCCTTCCATTGCTTTGCAGCCACTTCTCCATGGTTGCCATCTTTGTCCAAGCATAAACCCACAGTTGAGTAAGGTCTTTGTGGTTTCAGTGATAGGGTTGAGCCAAGACCAACTGAAGAGATGCCCAAAATAGGGGCTTTTCGTCCAGCCAGCCGTTCGCCTGCAGTGGGTAATGTCTACACCTGAGCCTAGACGTCAGGCTTTCAGGTGCTGCTCTCATGGTGACCAGCTGATGAGTCTTTGACACATCTTACAAAACTCTCAGCTTCAGTTTGCTTTGGTGGGGTTTCCATCTCTAAACAACGTGGCTGTGGGAGTGGGATGATGAAGACGAAGGTGCTTTGCCAATGAGAACTGACCATGGAAAGGAAAGGGTGAGTGATGGCATTGCCAGCCTGGCCACCCCTACGAGCTGTTGAGCTGTTCAAGGCCGTGGGCTGGCTTTTGTTCGAGGCCATATCACTTTGCTTAGGACGGAGCCTGGTGCAAAGAATATGCTCATCAAGGCTTTGCTGAATGAACACACACACACACACACACACACACACACACACACACACACACTCACACACACACACACACACACACACTCACACACACGTGTGAGTGTGTGTGTGTGTGTGCGTTGGGATAATCTCTTGTGCACTGTGTAAAAGTTTTCTTTGCATTACTCAAATGTTTTTTCCTATTCCAGCAGAGAGTTGAGAACAGGCTGGACTTTGGTTATTTTTTTATGAAGGATCACCTGTCTCAGCTTTTTGTAAACATCTTCTCCATCACTTTCTGATTGGAGAGGATAGGTGGGACATCCGGCTGAGATAGGAACTATGGGAAAGAAAAGAAAAAGCAAATTCGCCAGCTGGAGGATAGAAGAGAGTAAGAAACAGGTGCAGGCTGCGGGGGTGGGGTGACAGGGAGGGAATGACCCACCCTCTAAAAACAAAAAGGGAGAAGGGTCGTTAGCCACGTGGCAGAATGTAGATTAGTATAAATGGGCTAATTTAAGTTATATGAGCTAGGTGGGAACAAGCCTAAGCTAAGTCCCCATGTCATCACTTGGGTGGCTGGTGGGTGGAGACAGTCCTTCGAGATTGTGTGTGTGTGTGTGTGTGTGTGTGTGTATGTGTGTGTGTGTGTGTGTGTGTGTGTGTGTGTGCGAGCGCGCGCGCGCCCTCGAATTAGTGAAGTTTAAGGAGGAGGAACACAATCACATACCTAGCACTGCAGGGACAGCTTAGTACTTAGGAGCACTGGCTGCTCTTGCAGACGATTTCAGGTAGGTTCCTAGCATCCACACGTGGGTCACAAACATCTACAACTCACAAGGCAGGCATGTGGTGCCTATACATACATGCAAGCAAAACATACACATAAGATAAAAATTGAGAGAAATTCAATGGCAATGGATTTGAGAGAGGTTGATGGGCTATTTTGAATTAGCTGTTTAGTAGTGGATTTTCTTAAGAGGTAACAGTTAACCCGAGATCTGTCATAAGAAATGTCAGTGGTGAGAAGGTCTCGGGTAAACATTTTCTAGATGGAATATAATGAATACACTAGCAAGGTGAGCATCCTGAGAACGGATCAAAGTAAATGCTCCCTCAATTCAGAATGATCAGAAAGCTTGAGGTAAGGACCATGCCAGCTCCCTGACACAGAGCAGGGGGCTAAGTAGTTGCCTGATTAAGTATGTACAAGGGACACAGAAGGTCAGAGGAAAGCCCCAGAGAGCAGAGAGTGTTCCTATCCGCTGGGTAAGGGTGGAGCGACTGAGACCAGACACGGAGCATGCAGGTTGGTCCTGTGGCTTCGGCTAACATGTTTTAGATGTAAGTTTAGATGTGATGGAATGGAAGACCTTTGAGGGGTTTTAAACTAAGCAATGTACTCCAACTTATTTTAAAGTGATCAACTCAAGGGCTGGGGCAATGGCTCAGAGGCTAAGAGTGCTTATTGCTTTTGCAGAGGGTGTGGGTTCAGTTCTCGGCACCCACGTGGTAGTTCATAATCGTCTGTGATTCTGGTTCCAGAAGATTGCTGTCATCTTCTGACAGGTGCACATGGACATATATGCAGGCAAAACACTCATAGACATAAAATAAAAATAAATCTTAAAAAAAAAAACACCCCACAAAACAAGACACCTTGTCTGCTGCGCAGACAATAGGAAGACAATCAGGCAGAAGCCCCGGGGCTAGGTAGAGCATTGGAGTAGTCCAACAGAGTAGTGGTGATGGGGTTAGAAAAAGAAAAGGGTTCAAGAAGGGAATTTGGCACCTCCTCTGCAGATGGTGGTGGTAGCTGGGAGAGTGATGCTGCTGCAGAGAGGTGGGAGATGCAGGTGGAGTCTGGGTCTCAGCCTAAGACATTGGTGGTTAACTAAAGGGAGGAAGACAGACATGAAAGGCATGGGCTATTGCTCCAGACAGGGGAAATCAAAGCAGGGTGGGCTTGTTGGAGGTGCTGCAAAGAGCCACATCTGGAAAGAGGATAAGAAGGGAGGAACAGGTGTGTCAAACTCCTGAAATGGAGGGGCCACTGTGGACACGTTCAAGTTCATAGCGTCTATGAGATCTCCATGTTGCGTGGTATCTAAAGTATTTCCACTTACATATTTTTATCCGTACGTTTCTTGGTTTTGAGACTGGTGAGGAAACAGTGAGTCAGGGCTGTGACTGGTTTTTCTTGTGTCCCTCACAGTGCTGGAACAAAGCCTTCTGCGCATGTGGAGATAAGGAAAGATATTTGATTGGCAGAAGAACTAAGGGCAGGGAAATGAAAGAGACAGAAAGCGAGCATTTCCCAGTTAGCTGCAGCGATTTGCTAAGCTCCTGCATTAGGTTCTGGCACTGTTTGGCCCGGGTGAGAGAAGGGAGCTGAGAAGGGACAAGAGACCAGAGGCCGCAGCGAGGGGACTCCTTTCAGTCCTCTGACCCCCTTCCATCTCTTTTTTAAAAATATATTTTATTAATTTATTCACATTACATCTAAATTGTTATCCCATCCCTTGTATCCTCCCATTCCTCCCTCCCTCCCATTTTCCCCTTACTCCCCTCCCCTATGACTGTGACTGAGGGGACCTCCTCCTCCTGTATAAGATCATAGGGTATCAAGTCTCTTCTTGGTAGCCTGCTATCCTTCCCCAGAGTGCCACCAGGCCTCCCCATCCAGGGGACATGGTCAAATATGGGGCACCAGAGTATGTGTGAAAGTCAGACCCCACTCTCCACTCAACTGTTCATAGCAGCCTTGTTCATAATAGCCAGAACATGGAAACAGCCTAAGTGTCTTTCAGTAGAAGAATGGATAAAGAAACTGTGGTACATTTACACTATGGAATACTACTCAGCTATTAAAAACAAGGAATTCCCGAAATTTGTGGACAAATGGATTGAACTAGAAATGATCATAATGAGTGAGTTTAAAGGCCTCTTCTGTACATAGTTGTGCTGGGCTTGACTGCTGCCACCTTGTCTCTTATGGTATTCCTTTCAGCTCTCTGGGCTGCGTTTGTGACACCACTGACCTGTTTCTGTGTCTGAGGAACTCTCTTTCATCATCACGTGTAGTATTACACCATTAAGTTTTGGGTGGTTTTTTTTTCCTCCCGTTCTTAGCTTCTGGAGACTCATGAGACTCATTGAATCTTATACAAATACCTAGGCCATAGAGCTAGGCTTTTCTCTGGCTAGCTCATAATTTAAAAGAACCCATTTATACCAATTTGCATTCTGCCTTGTGGCTGGTTACCTGAGTTCAGGCACCATACATCTGTCCTCCTCACATCTCGCCATCTGAATCTTCTTGCACCTTGTTCTATCCTAGAGTCCCTTCTGCCAGCTGCTGGGAGTCCCACCTATTTGCTGCCTCAGCCATAGGCCATAATTGGTTGGTTGTTTTAAATAGACTGTTGATACATTTATACAATATACAAGAGAGTCCTTCTACAATCACGCACATTTAACCAGCTCTACCTAGTGCCCCATTTGTGTCAGGGAGTTAAACCAGTCCTGGCCTCAAACTTTTTGATTATCCCAAATCTTTCCTGTACTGTGCTTTTTTGAAGAAAATGCCATGTCATAGTTATTATTATCTTCGGTGTTTCTGGCATGTAGGGGTCTATAGCATCTTGGGAAACGGATGTTAATGGAAAGAGATGCAGGGCTCTTGGTGTCATGTACGTGTGGCAATGGGCCAGTGTTTGGAAGGAAGACAGGAACAGGGCTGGAATACTGTCTGGCACATTCTAGCTCCCTGAGTACTGGGATTAAAGGTGTGCACCATAATTCTCTGCAATTTTCTTTTTCTTAAAAAAGAAAAAAAAAAGTAGAAAGGAAGAAAGAAAGAAAAAGAAAAGAAAACCATTGTTGGGTGTGGTGGCAAACGCCTTTAATCCCAGCACTTGGGAACCAGAGGCAGAGGAAGAGGCAGGTGGATTTCTGTGAGTTCTAGGTCAGCCTGGGCTACAAATTGAGTCCAGGATAGCCAAGGTTACAGAGAAACCCTGTCTCAAAAGTCCAAAAAAATAAAATAAAAATCAAATGACTCACTGATTATGAGGGGTGTGTGTGTGTGTGTGTGTGTGTGTGTGTGTGTGTGTGTGTGTGTATGTATGTATGCACATGCTTTTGTATACACATCCATGGAGGTCAGAGGAAAAGTAAGTTCCTTTCTTCCACCACGTGACGTTGGGCATCTAACTCAGATTATCTGCCTTAGGATGAAATGTCTTCACCTGCTGAGCTATCTTTCTGACCCAGGAAAGATGTTCTAAAACTCTCCCATGGCTCTTTGCTCAAAGGTAGAGAATTCCCAGGGAAGCCAATGGAAGCTTTATGGTGCTAGTCTTGCAATTATTTCTTCTTCATCTATTTCTCTCAACAAAGGTGCCAGAGACCTTGGGGTTTGGGGTGCTGGGTGGAGGCCAGTAAACTAGAAAAGGACAAGGACCCCGCCTTCGGCTTTCACTTAGAGCTAGAGAATTGAGGGGCCCTGGAGAGCAACGAACTAGATTAGTCAAATAACGCAGATCTGTCCTCACAGACCCTGCTTGGTGAATTTGAGGCGGAAAAGATACATAAAGCGTGTGGGGCATCCATAGGAAAAGGCTGCCTTTAGCTCTACGTCCAAAGGAGTCAGTAAATTCAGCACCACTATGTACAGAGAGGAGGAAGGGAGGAGGAAGGGGGACTGACTGTAGAGTTGATGGAGGGTGATGCTTTTATCATCCAGTGGAAGTCCTGATTCCTGCACGTTCCTGTGTCTTACTGTGGTGCCCTCTTTACAGTACTGTCTGGAGAGCCATCTGGTCCTACTTATAAGTCTGGTGCAAAAGAGAAACCCAGGGCATATGATTTCGATTGTTGGGGAATAGCTCTAAACGGATGCTTGTGGCGCCCTTGCCACTGTGGTACCGAGTCAAGGGTGAGGGACTGCGGATTTAACACACACACACAAACACACACACACACACACACACACACACACACACACACACACACACACACACACTAACACAGAGGGTCCTTCGAGCTAAGAGAGCAGCAGCCACAGCAGCGGTTTATTATTCTCCTCCAGAGTTCCAAAGACCTTTCTTATAGGCAGCCAAACAGGAATCCTCCTCCCAGGTGAAATCCCTCAAGAAGTGATTGCGCACAGGAGGAAAAGTCTCAAGGAGTGGAGGGGCGCGCCCTCAGAGCAGTAAACATGACTAGCTAACCAAGATAAACACAGACATGGAAGCTGCTAGAAACAGGACATGAAACAGCAAGACAGGCAGGCAGCCCAGTCGGGCCTGGTTCCTACAGATGCTGCTCTTTGACAAAGTCACTCTACTTACATTCAAATGAGGCATTTAACATATATAGGTGGAGTGGTCATGGTTGGTGTAGTGCTTGTCTCGCATACGTGATGACGTCCTTGGTTTGATTCCCAGCATGGGGGCTCATGGCTCTAATTCCAGCACTTGGGAGGTGGGAGCAGATGGCTCAAACATTCCAAGTCATCCTCAGCTACACAGTGAGTTCCAGGCCAGGCTGGACACATCAGATTCTGCCTTCCAGAGAAATTAGTGATATATGGCAGAACAGAATACGAGCATCAATCAGTTGGCCACCTGGGCTATTCAAGTTGCATCCCCTTCTGTCTCCCCACAGCCTGTCTTCCGTTAGGGTTAGCGCGAGCCTGTCAACGTTGGAGGACACGGCAGGTGCTGCAGGAAGCTACTAGTGAGTGTTGAAGAGAGATGAGCTACGCATGTGCTTTTTCTTGATTAACAAGGGTACCCAGGTGACATCACTTTGCCTTCCTGTTTTAGGTCACTGCTAGCCCCAAGATGGAGGGACCTTCTAGAAGCCTCAGGGAATGGTAGGAGGTACCCATGGCAAAATTCTTCTTGGTGTCTCAACGGTTGCCGCTGCTCTCGCGTGCCTTCTATCAATACCCCTCCCCCACCCCACAAAACCCTTTCCCCACATACCCCTCCCCCACCCCACAAACCCTCTTTCCCCACATACCCCTCCCCCACCCCACAAACCCTCTTTCCCCACATACCCCTCCCCCACCCCACAAACCCTCTTTCCCCACATACCCCTCCCCCACCCCACAAACCCTCTTTCCCCACATACCCCTCCCCCACCCCACAAACCCCTCTTTCCCCACATACCCCTCCCCCACCCCACAAACCCTCTTTCCCCACATACCCCTCCCCCACCCCATAAACCCTCTTTCCCCACATACCCCTCCCCCACCCCACAAACCCTCTTTCCCCACATACCCCTCCCCCACCCCACAAACCCCTCTTTCCCCACACAAAAGGTGTTTAGGAAGCAGAAGCTAATTTTGCACAACGACTGACACTTGGTGGCAGGAACAAGCATTCGGCATGGTGTTTACTTTCCGGAAATTGCCAAGTGGTCTCCAAAGGTAGAATATCCATTACTAATTTAAAAAAAGAAAGAAAGAAAGAAAGAAAGAAAGAAAGAAAAAAAGGCTGAGACAAATACTGCATTGATGTTTGAATCTGGAATATCTCATCCTCTAAATTACCACTGGGCTAGCCTCGGAAGCATTCAGATACTACCATGGTTTACATTTTCGAGTCACCCTTTGTAATACTGAAAGCCTACAAAATACTCTTTCCTGGCTGGTGCAGGCCTATAGCATCAGCTATAGAGAAAGCCATGACAGGAGGATGACTGAACCTAGGAGCTAGAGACCATATAAAATAAAATAAAATAATAAAATAGAAGCAAAGCTAAAACTCCTAGGAAGAATTTGTCCTTCCCCATTATGTGAGATGTTGGGCTGGTTCTCAGGCATGCCAGAAGCTGAGGGTAGGGTGACGATGCACAAACGCCTATGTGAACGGCTGGGCCTGACCTTACATCCCAGCCTTGGAGGGCTGCCTTCAATTCCAAATATTTAGACCTGTGGTCGGACAAGTATTTTGATTTGGGGGGGGGGGTGGGTAGAAAAACGACGTCTGCCTTGGGGAATAAGCAGGTGGCTCATCTCCGGCTTCATTTGAACAGATCCCAGGCAACCCTCCAAACCTCAGAATATGGGTTATCTGCTTAAAATTAGGAGAATTACCAAGCTGGCCATGTCAGGTCTTTCTCCTGCTTCCCATCGCTAGTTTCAGTGACCTATTTGGCAAGCCTTTTCTGTCTCCCTCTCCACAGTGACCGATGAGCCACTGGTGACGGGTCCAGGCAAGGCTTCAATCATCTGACACCAACTGCTAGGTGTGACCTGGCTCTGAGCTGGATGTCAGGGACGCGGGTATGCTCCACAGACGCTGAGCTATTCTGTTGCAGCAAAAATGCTTCCCTTTTCTAAAGCAGAAACGATAGTTAATAAGTTCTGATAATAGCTCCTCCCACACACATCAATTTATCCCTTGGCTGGAGATCAAAATGAATTAGCCACGGAGCCAAAGGGCACGGGTTCAAGGCCTGACTGTGAGAACAAAACTTTAATTAGGAGTTTTGATTACTTCTCATAAGATATGCAGGATTCCAAGCTTTATCAACTTTTGGGAGGATCTAATGGATTGAAAAATAATTTTTTTTTTTTTTTTTGGCTAACAGGAAACAGAGTGAGACTGATTTTTTAAAAAATAACCTGGGGTCTGCTGTGAATTAGAATGACGCCACCGGTGCATTTCCCACGGGCGGCTAAACAGTTTCAGATAAAAATAACTCTCAGTGCCTTTTCCCCTCTTGTCCCAAGCAGGAGCATGTGTTTCCTGCTGATTAACAACAACAACAACAACAAAAAGCCACTGTATTTCCCAGTATCCCCGAGCCAGCCAACCCCTGTTTTCTGTATGCTTCAAACCAGTGTGGGGTTGGTCTAAGAAGGAAGCTGCTTAGAGGCTTAGGCTACCAACTCTCCCCAGTCTGGGGGTGGCACAGGGGCTGTGGTGAGCTGCAGTAGCCACGGAAGAATCCCCCAGGTTCCACCACACAAGGTGTTATAAGTATCTCCTCCTGTTCTCTCTCTCTCTCTCTCTCTCTCTCTCTCACACACACACACACACACACACCTTTTGCCTTCATAGTGAAAATGGTAGAAGAGTACACCAATGAAGTTTTGCATGAAATACATAGTTTCAAATGGTATGAAGACAAGGAAGAGTTTGTGACACTAGCAGGCTCAGTGAGTTCCAGTGCGAAGAGACAAATGTCTCATTCATGAGCATAAGACACCCAGAAAGATAAGGGAACGCAGGACAGCTTCTCCTCGCCCTTTGTTAGGTGGAAGCCAACCAGCTTTCCATCTCCTCTTGGTCCTCCCTGACAGTATTTAGAAACATCTTTTTTTGTTTTTGTGTTTTTTTGTTTTTTTGTTTGTTTGATTTTTTTTTTTTTTTTTTTTTTTTTTTTTTTTTTTTTTGGAGACAGGGTTTCTCTGTGTACCCTTGGCTGTCCTGGACTCACTTGTAGACCAGGCTGGCCTCGACCTCACAAAGATCCACCTGCCTCTGCCTCCCAAGTGCTAGGATTAAAGGCAACATCCATTTCTTTAATGTCCACATCTATCCTCCATGAAGCCCTCGAGGGCAGGGATGTGTTGAATTCATCATCCCCAACAAACCAAACGCACCGCTTCTTTCCACACCCATAGAAACGGTTCCCTGAGAATTTATCGAATGATTAATGCTGAGTACTTAAGATGATCTTTAGGGAGATGAACCATTAGAAAGGCTGGGCCAATTTTTGCTTGTTTTATGGCTTTGGCTCAATGGTTGGCTATAGGAAGCCCATAATTACTACTATTAATAACAACAACAAAAAAAATGGCCGTGGTAGAATCTTTTGCATCATTCCTTTGATGCAGCCTTTGGCCCAGTGACAAGAATATCACCGAGGCCTGGGAACCAATCGTCAAGCTGCTTGGCAGAAGTCACAGCGGGGAGCCACTGCATCACTCTGCTGTGATGTCAAGGAAAGCCTGAGCCTTGGGTTCCCAGTAGAAGGCAGGTGTCTCTGCTTCCAGTTCAGATGGTAACATAAGCCTTGTATCCTGTATCCTGACCTTTGCTCTAGAGGCTCCAGGCCAGTCCTACCAGAGGCAGGCAGGCCCATACGGAAGTATACGCAGCCCCAGAAGGTCTCAGAAGTGCAGGTTAGCCCTGTGTCTATCATGCAAAGCTTGGAGGAAAAGACTCCACCACTCAGCAAACCCCCCCTTTTTTTTTCCCAAGCAAAGAATAAGAATTGAAAAAGAAACTGAGCAGCAGGCGTGGTGATGTGTGCCTTCAATTCCAGTACTCGAGGCAGAAACAGGCAGATCTCTGTGGGTTCCAGGATAGCCTGGTCTACATTGCAAGTTCCAGGATCTGAAGGTCATTGATGAAATCTTGCACGTCAATCCTTGGCCTCCAAACCCAAAGCCGTTTTTGTCAAATGGTGGTAGTGGGTGGCACCCAAGGACAAGACCTTCCGGCATGGTGGGTTCTAGGGTAGCTCCTTGAAGTTTTACTGTGTTTTGCAGGTATGTTGTTACCCTTATAGTCAGAAAAGACTTGCTCGGTGGCAGGGAAACCTCTAGAATCTGACAGACAATGAGGTGGTTGTAGGACAGAAATGGGAGATGAGAAGAAAGATTATGAAAACAATCATTTGTCACTTGGCTCGCAGCCCTAGGTAAGCACTCAGCCAACACCCAGAGAAACTGGGCCGCAGTTAACTAGGTTTGGGGCCAGAGGCAGTAGGAGAATTTATTAGCTTATGGAACAATTTTGTGCTGAGGAGGAAGAGTTCAGGAGTGATAGAGAAGCTTCCTTCTTAGGGTATCTCTTTCTGAAGACGCCGTACGGCCTGGTCTACTTTGGGTGTCAGATGAAGTGAGGAAAAGACCCAGCATCCTTCGGGCTGTGTGCTTTCCCCTCACCCAAAACACAAGCTGCAAAGGGACAGGAAAGGGAAGGAAAACAAAACCCGATCTAATCAAGAAGGTCCCCGGACTTTGGACTCACAGGGAGGGTGAAATCTCAACAGTGAAAAAGAAGAAAACACCACAGTTTATCATGTTTGGCTTCAGAATCAACAAAGGCCCAATTAACACCCATTTTGGAGGTTAGTCATTTTGGGACTTGCAGATAGCTTTTTAAACAAGACAGCTTGGAGTCTGCAGTGCTGGGGTAGCCCAAGTGTTGATAAAAAGGAATGTCAGAACAAATAAAGATTTCTACAGTAAATGCTGCAAACTTGGTGAGCTCCCGAGTTTGGGTTGTCAGCTTAGCTGCTTTCACTGCTGGAGGGGCCCTTGCTTGCCGGAAGTCAGCCTTTAAGCTGAGGCCAGTTGCTCTCTGAGAATTATTTTGCTACCTGTTCTTCTTGCCAGTCTTCCTGGGGACTCGCATCTTCTGGGATTTGTAGTTTGGGGTTGAGTCCAAGATTTTTTTTCCAGCTTGGGAATCAAAGTTTTATTCTTCTTGCTTTCCAAGTGTTTTGACATCACTGGTGTGATTATGACGGTCACTTGCCAGGAGAGGAATTCTACCTTTACTCACCCTTTGCTCTATTTGCTAAGTTCGTTCCTTAGGGAACGAGTGAGCGCTGAACCAGGAAGGTGGAAACTGGTTGCGGAGGGGCGATTTGTTGTAATCCTTGCGTCTGCTGCTTGTGTTTGTGTGTGTGCGTGTACGTGCCTGCGCGGCCCTGATACTGCATGGTAGTCCCCAGACAGAATCCCGGCTGGGTGTCTCCCCAGGTTGCACCTCCCCTTGTCACTCCCAGGGAGATGAGGACAGTTTCTTTTTCACTCTGTCATAATGATGAAATTAATTGAATGTCCACGCTCCCATTACTTACTATGGAGCCTTATGGCCAAATGGGATTGATGCAGCCTTGTTTTATAGTTGAGGAAACTGAGGCCAGGAGAAGAAAATAATCCCCTGTCACCGTCCCCCCCCCCCACCTCCCCACCTTCCCTAGAACTAGACCACAACTATTTGCATTGTGAGACTCAGAGTCCACAAGTGTTCCCTCATTAATTAGGACTGTCATTGTTCCCAGAACATTGCCAGAGCCCGTGGCTCTAAGTCTGGTGGTCAGATCCCCCCAGAGCTGCCTGGCTCACTTTATCTTTGCTTTTCTCTTTCTCCATCAGCATGTCAGACATTTGCAGCCTATCACCTGAGTCAGAATGATCAGAAATGCCACCACCCTCTCTGAAACTTCAGAGGCAGAAGCAGAAACTTCAGATGCTACTCAGGATATGATATTTTTAAAAACAATTTTCCCCAGGAAAAACAATTTATGTATCCTGAGAATCACTCTAGCTGGCCCAACAGCAACTTCCGGTCTCTCATTGATTTTAAAATACTGACATGTTTTGTAAGCCAGGTGGGACCGTATAATCAATTGTTAATATGAAAAATGTGTTGTAAATGAATGGTTTATCTTAAAACAACTGGCATTTAGGGCATTTGAAGTCTCTCTTCCAAATCCTATACTTACTAAACAAGCCAAAAATTCACTGTTATGACATTTGTTTATTTCTGGGGTTAAAATCCTTCTAGTAACTAAGAAGAGATATTGGCGGTTTTGTGTTCTCTGGCCATGTGAATAGTAACAAAGTTACCTTTTCTGCCTTAAAAAAAAAAATCACTTGTCTTATGTTGTTGTGAATGATAGCTTATCTGGGTAGAGAAGCCCTGGCTGACAGCTGTTTTACTTCAAAGGGGTAAAAAGAATTCTCAGCTGTCTGCTAACTCACTGCAGGTGGGGGTTACCTGTCTCTTCTTTGGATGTCAACTCTCTTTTCTTTGGTAGCTTTTAAAATGTCCTCTTTGCAGCAAATTTGTTGTTGTATGTTCACTATTACGTGTTTTCTTCGGTACTCAAGGTAACTTTGAGAATCCATATAATTTAATTATATTTTCTTTTTTGTTTTTGAGACAGGCTCTCACTGTGTAGCTCTGGCTGTCCTGGAACTCACAGAGATCCGCCTGCCTTTGCTGAGATTAATGGCATGTGCCTCCACTCCCAGTCCTGTGAAGAGTTCTATGTCTTTGAATATTCACAGGTGGTTATCCTAGTCTTCAACTCCTTACGAGGCATATATCAATATCTCCTCTTACTCTCTAACCGCCAGTTATATTTTCATTTTATTTTATTGAGACAGGGTCTCACTATGTATCTCTGGCTGTCCTGGAATTTGCTCTGTAGACCAGGCTGGTCTGGAACGCACAGAGATTAATTGCATATTTGTTTGATTGTTTTCTTCAATTTTTTAATGCCACATTCTAAGTAAATTCTTTAATATCATGTTTCAATTACTGAAATTGTTATATTCAAGACAATGAATTTTACCTAATAAGTTTTTTTTAAATTCAAACACTTTTTCTTTGTTTTCTTTTTCTTTCTTTGCTCTTGTTAGGTCCTGCTGCACGGTGTGGCTGGCATGCCCTGCCCTCTACCTAGGGGCATGGCTTCCCCTCTCCCACAGACTCACTGTATAAACCAGACACTTTGGTTTCACCGCCCCTTTTTGTCCCCCTTGCCACCCTTGTCTCTTGCCCTTTTCCCCCACCCCTGCCCTCTCTCCTTCCCTTCCCCCAGCCCCCAGTGTGCGCTCCCCCTTCCCCTCTCCCTCCTGAGCTACTTCAAATGAGCTTTCATTTATGTATTATAGCTTCGTCACCATTAGCTCATTCTGATTACTTAATCAACCTCCCCCCACCCCCATATGACAGGTTCTCACTATGGAGCTGAGGCTGGCCTCAAATGTAATGATCCTCTTGCCTCAGCCTCCTAAGATTTACAGAAACCCTGTACTTTTCATCATTAGGATTTCCAGTTGTTTTCTTTTTATATCTACCTGTTTGTGTTTCATTTTTCACTTGTTTTATTTCACAATTTAAATTATGATCGCTTCGCCAAAAGTTTTTCTTTCTGTTTTTTGAGGATCCTAACTATGTCTATTTTAAATTCACTTTCAAGATCTGCTATTACTTTCTTTTATCCCAAACCTTGATTTCTTTGGTTCCAGTTCTTGGTTTTAGAACTTTGATTGCACAACATATATTTGAAGAGACGTCACACACTCTTTCTTCTCCTGTGCATTTTCCTCCTTGCATATTTTGTTCTGTCTAGCAGGTTTTGTTTTGTTTGGTTTGGTTTTTCGAGACAAGGTTTCTCTGTGTAGCCTTGACTGTCCTGGACTCGCTTTGTAGTCCAGGCTAGCCTCGAACTCACAGTGATCTGCCTGCTTCTGGCTCCCAAGTGCTGGGATTAAAGGTGTGCGCTGCCGCCGCCGCCACCACCCAGCCTGTCTAGCAGTTTTGAAATTGCTCCCATTTAGGCCTTGGGCTCCAGTCCACAGCTCGGCTTTATGTTGATGGGTTTATGTATATGTTTATGATGCCTGTCTTGTGATGATATGGAAATATTGCACACTTAGTCACCGAGTCAGTTTCCTGGTTAGCCCAATTCCTTGTCATATCTGCTGTCCCTAATGTTGTAGGTTCATTTTCATATAAGCCCCAGTCTCACTGGCAGCTGCAGCTCTTAGAAGGCAAGACTTCCTTACCATATTCAGAACCAGGCAATAAGCCTAGATTCAGCCTCCCCTGAGGTCATCAACTTTATTCCCCCTCTCTAGCTGCCTCCAGCACCTACTAAACACCACTGCCTTAGTAAGCAGATGTGTTTGCTCTCTGTTCATATCCTAATGCATAGAGATTTGCTTCTTCTTTACATATGTCAATGCATATGGCTCATTTTTTTAAAACTATGCTCTAAATTTACTCTTAAAATATTTTCTGTGATCCCTGTGTTCATATCGCAGAGGAGGACTTCAACGTGTGAGCGCACATGCCACCGTGATGCCCAGACTCTAGCTTTGGGGACCAGAACAGCATCTAGGATGCTGCCTCTGAGACATCACCTCTTGCTGCTCCTGCTGGGCTGACTCTCTCCTGAGTTTCCGACGTTACGTGCTGTTCTCCTAAAATGGCTCCATGCCTGGCAGAGCCCACTCACTATCGATTAGTTCTCTCCTAAATGACTTTATTAAGACCATCAATGATTCGCTTAGTGAGCTTTTGTAATAAGTTCGTAGTATCCTCTGAAGAAGTGGATCTGGAAAGGAGCCAGGCCAACCCGGCTAGAAGGAAACATGCTCAAAAGAAGTGGCTGGTTCTCTAAGGCACACAAGGTGGCTGTCGAGATAAATTATGTTCCTAGCTGGCTGCAGATTGCGTTGACGTTCTTTGCAGACAATGAGAGAAGTTGTAGAAACTTCCTATAGGTTGACACTTCAAAGGGTTTTATTTGTCTCAGTTCTGGGAGGGTCGCCATGACAGGCAGGGTGCTGAGTTAAAGCAGTGAGGAAGGTGGGCATGAGAGTGGGGATTTGGTTCTGCAATGCAATTTGCAAATAAAATACAGTCCAGAGCCAAAGATGGATCTGGCAGTATATATTGGACATTTGCAGAGAAGCTTCTATTTCCATGTTGAAAATGGGTTTATATAGTAGTTTCCCAAATCATTTTTAGTCAGCGACTATTTTAAAGTAATGTCTCTTATGGTCCTTTACAATTTCTCCCAGGTTTACGCTTCGTAGGTAGGCTTGTTCCTTTATTGATTCACAAGCCACCACTTCACCTGTAATTGTGGAAGAGAAAAAAATAAACAAATTCATTTTTATAAGAGAAGTGATGAAGAGATGCAGATGAAGGGTCTAAACACTACCCATGAAAGTCAAAGACGATTCACCAGAGGAGATGATGTCACATGGAAAAATCAGGGTGCCACAGGGATAATAGGGTAGTGCTGGGTGAGTGTGTGTGTGTGTACTTCCGGTATGAAGAAAAATGGCGGCCAAGACCTTTAGTTCTCATATGACCCTTTCTGTAGTCTTTCCTTATCTTATACCAATTACTTTTGGGGGAACACCTCTCTTTGTGCCTGCCAGCCCCCCACTATATTAATGGCAGGAAGGACTACCCATTGCCTTTTCTTATAGCAGGAAGCTGAAAGAGTCACATTCAACCTGAAGTCGGTATAACGATGCTGTAAGCTGCAGTCCACCGTTGAGGTATTTTCCCTGGAGCTTTGCTCTGGCCCCAGGGCTGGACAGCAGATAGGCAGGAAGGCCACCGCCACTGGCGACACACCTGTGGAACTGATGCCTCTTTACTCTCGGATGCTCCCCCAACACCCATGGATCCTGCCTCTCTGCCTTAAATACCACATCCTTCCAGTCACGTCTGTTTTGCTTCAACTGACTAAACCATTGCGTTTAGGGGATGGCAAGAAGCCTAGCATGGGGGGCGGTTACGGTGATGCAGGGTGGTGGGAGGTGGTAGCCCTCAGGTTTAGAGAGAAGGAGAGATTAGACAGTATCTCATTTGGGGCTGGAGAGATGGCTCAGTGGTTAAGAGCACTGTCTACTCTTCCAGAGGTCCTGAGTTCAATTCCTGGCAACCACATGGTGGCTCACAACCATCTATAATGTGATCTGATGCCCTCTTCTTCTTCTTTTTTTTTTTTTTTTTTTTTTTTTTTGTGGGGTAGACACAATTCTAGGCTTTTTATTTTTTAATTTTTTAGTATTTAATTTTAATTTTTTTGTGATGCCCTCTTCTGGCATGCAGATAAAGCACTCATATACATAAAATAAATAAATGCATATTTAAAAAAGAGAAAATGTCTCCTTTGATGCACCACTTGCTTCCCTCATGGCTGTAACACGTGCAGTCCTAAGGTTGGACCAGAATCTCCTCATTTCTTGCAGCAGCAGTGAGAGTGCTCCTGTTGGCTGTCCATGGTGTCTACTTGCCTGGTCCATCTTGGGGACTTTGGAGGGGCAGAGCTGGGAGCTTCATGGAGAGACAAGTGGACACAGAAGGGTGGGCCAGTGGGGAGCTCCAAGAAGCTCAGGTCTAAGAAGCCAAACATGTTGCCAACACACACACTGCTTCCTCCGATCCCTACCCTTACCCCACACCCCTGCCCTGGCACACCTCAGGGTCACCATGTCTTATTCTCTTCTCCATGAGCACATCTGTTGCCACACCAAGACGTCCCCCAGTGACTCCTGGGAAGATTCTCATGACGATGCTGAGTGGTTTCGAATTGGAATTGGACTTGGGCCCACACAAAAAAGGGTGTGGCTTTCTTGGTGACAGAAATAGGGCTGGGAAATAGACCTTCAGAGAGGCTTCTTGTTGGAGCTTGACTAACCCATGGGTTGGAGCCAAGTTGGTCTGAGGTGCCGGTCTGAGTGTCCGGGCTTTCCCACCTTAACAGCCTGAGAAATCCTTATGCTTTGGCAAACTGGCTTTCTGACAAAACTCAAGTTTGCAGAATAAGGCATTCTGGAAGCAGAATTTTATCATTTTATCACTCCAGCATAGTGGTGGTGGCGTTGTGTGTGTGGGTGCTTTCCTCTTCTCATGTTTTCTGAGAAGCAGAAGGCAGCATTGTCCCTTGTATTAGTCAGTATTCTCTAGAGGAACAGAACTTATAGAGTTTCTCTCTCTCATGACACACACACACACACACACACACACACACACACACACACACGAGATTTATTAGAATGTGTTACAGGCTGTGGTCCAGACAATGGTTGCCTATGAACAGAAGGTCTGAGAGTCTAGTAGTTCTCCAGTTCAAAAGGCTGGATGTACCAGCTGGTCTTTGGTGTACACCAGAATTCTAAAGAAGTTGGTGCTAACACAGTGGTTCTCAACCTGTGGGTCGTGACCCCCCTCACCAACCCCTCTAGTTCCAAAAATATATTTACATTACGATTCATAGCAGTAGCAAAATTACAGTTGTGAAGTAATAGCAAAAGGAATTTTATGCTTCGGGATCACCACAACATGAGGTACTCTGTTTAAAGAATCTCAGCATTAGGTAGGTTGAGAACCACTGCTCCAAAGCTAGTGAAGGAAAGGACTTGCTAGCAAGGGCGAGAGCTAGCAGCCAAGGAGAGAGCCCTCTTCAGTTCCAGGTCCTTTATACAGGCTGCCAGCAGAAGGTGTGGTCTGGATTAAAGGTGGATCTTCCCATTGCAAAGATCCAGATTAGAAGTGACCCTTCCCGTTTCAAATGATTTAATTAAGAAAAAAAAGTTCAGTCATTTGGGTTTTAGTTTAATTCCAGATGTAGTCAAATTGGCAGCCATCACATGCCTGAAAACAAAATATCAAGATATCGTTGTCTTAGACGTAACTGTGAGATGCTTGCTCCAAGGAGCTGGGGTTTTTTGTTTGTTTGTTTTAGTTTTTTTAAAAATGTGATTTGGCTTATGTGTTGCCATGGTTTTAATGGTGTCTGCTCTGGCCAACTCAAGTGTTGGGAACTTTGACCTTGCTGTGACAATACTGGGGGTCGGGCCTAAGAGGAGATGACTCTGTCTGGGGAGTGGGGTGTAATGGGTCACCGCTGCTACCACTCGGTGGCTTTGTTAGAAAGGTGTCTTCTCTCTTGTTTATGATCTCTTGTTCCTACCCTCTCGCTTCTCATGTATGATCTTATCACGTGACCCTCCGCATGCCATGGTGCAGCGAGAAGGCCCTCACCTGTGAGGTGCACACCTTCACCTTGAACTTTCCAGACTCTGGAACATTGAGAAGTAAATGTCTTTTCTTTATAAGTTTTCCAGCCTCGGGGATTTTGTTGTAGCAGCACAAAATGCATGAAGCCAGAGATCTAAGAGATGTGACGGGACGGGACAGATGGCAGAGTAGTGTTTAAAGTGGAGCAGTGCGGTCTACCAGGGGCGTGTGCTTTCTTCAAATAAATTCCTTTCTGGGCTTTCAGCCGCATAAGAACATGCTAAACACATTGGAAAATATCTGCCTGTCAGTTGTGTCTTTGCCTAGATTAAGAACTTTTGTAAGCCGGACATGATGGCTCACTCAAAAAACTAAAAAAGAAAAAAAAAAAAAAGGATTTGTTGTAGGCACAACCTCAATTTTATTCTTTTCTAGCACTGTCAGATTGAGTGTAGAGCCTGATATCCAATGAAAATGAATTGTTGGTGAGTTACGTGTGAGTGGTTTCCCCAAATGCTTCTGTTCTTTGCTTTGCTTTGTCTGGGGACAGGGTCGCATGTAGTCCAGGTTTGCCTTGAACTCCCTCTGCAGAGGAGGATTACCCTGACCTTTTTTGATCCTCCTGCCTCTGCCTCTTGAGTGCTGCCATTAGAGGTGTGTACCACCACACCTGGCTTACATGGTACTAGGGACAAAGCCAGGGCTTCCTACGTGCTGGGCAAGAGTCCTCCAAACTGAGCTGTGCCCCTGCCTGTGCTTTTGTTCCTTTTCCCTTCCCATTTCAGGAAGGCCGTGGCTCATCCACGGGTAGGGAAGGGAGCCGACTATAGCGGAGCTCTAATATTGCCTGTGTTTCTCCCTTGCCTTTGGCCCAGTGCCCAGGAACCTCTGTGCGATGAGTTAGCCTTAAGGCCCTGATAACTGCTAAGCATGCTTCCTATTAGCATAAGCCCTACTGTTAGCATAGGGTTCTGGCTTTTTCCCTTTCTCTTCTTTTCCTTTTCTGGTTTTTCTATCATTTCTGTCCATCTGTTCTCTGTTTCTTTCCCTAACCATTTAGTTAGCAAGGGCCCGAGCAACTCCCAGGCTTGGTTATTAGTAAACTCTCCTACAGGAGTGATTAGGAGAGACGTGATGGTGGACATTTATATGAACAAGCAGGCAGATGGCACGCTCTGTAAGTAAATTCGGCTTTCGAAGAAAGTGACGGCTCTCTGAGCACTAGAACTGAGGCAGGGACCCGTCACACACACCTGCATTTGCTGCCCTTATCTTAGAATCAGGAGCGAGCACACGCCTTTGATGTTTTTTTTTATGTGCTTTATTTTCCTCTCTAGTTTGTCCCGAGAATCTTTAGAGGAGGCCTGTCTGTGGAGGCCGAGCCAAGAGGAAGCCAGGAAAAGATTTTGTGCCTGTCCGCCTTTGCAAACAGAACTGGTGTGTCCTAGAGCAGGGATTTCTGACTTTGGCAGTTTCTGAACTCCTGCGGGACTCTGGGACACCAGGGGACACACATTTCTTAGAAGAGTGGGCACATGAACATATAAGTGCATGTTCAACCTTAGGGAGTGAGCCGGCTCTGGAGGTCCTGTGTTACGTACGAGGCCTTTGTTTGGCAGGAAGGGAAAGCTACAAGCGAGGGGCCCTTGTGAGTTGGGTCCTTCATCCCTTCCAACCTCAACCAATCCCTTGGTGAGTTCTGCTTCTCCTTGGGCTATTCTCTTCCATAAGTAGCACGATGGCGGAGGGCCCACGTTTATTTAGTATTTGTCAGCACGCGATCTCACCTGATCCTGTCACAGCCTAGAGCCGAAGCCTTGTGAGGGTCCAAATCCTGCCTGTGCTAGCATCTCCATAGTCCTTATGCTCTGTTGTATTTAAGGGTGAAATTCCATTAAGCACCCCGGTTATGTGGAATATGAGGCTATCCTTCCTGCCTTTTCTTTTTTCCTGTCTGGGTGCAGCCATGCACATTTGCATCCGTTACCATGGCTGCCATATTCCTAGGAAGACCAGCTCCTGTCTGAACATTTCCACATTCTGGAAAAACCCATCCTAAAAGTAAGCACAAAACGTCATCAGGTGCAAGGTTTGGTCTTTTTTTTGCTTTCATAGCTGTTAACTGGGCACCTACTGTACACCAGGTGCTGGTCTATGGCCTCGGCAGATCTGTCTGTGCGTTGTTCACAACTTAGTGTGCAAATAGCCAGTCTGCTGCTGCTGAGACCAAGGAAAGACTGGATGTATTTCACAGCGAGGCTCCCGTAAGGCAGTGGTTCAGGAAGCTTGGCCCTTGCACTCTAAATAACACAAACTGGGTGATCAGAGCTTGAAGGAGACGGTTTCTCTCTTTACTGGCACACATTTCTCATTAAGGAATAGAGAAATGTGGACTGCGGCCCGGCCTGGCTTTCCAGGCACTGTCATTGGTTCTAGCTTGTTAGCAGGGAAAGTCCTATACCCCCACACCATGGACGGCAAGCACGCCTGGCTCTGCAGGATGGTGCGCAGCTGCCATATGATGAGAGCTGGTACCAACCATGGGCCAAGCTATGTTGCTGATCATCACAGCGTACAAGTAAGATGTGTAAAATTCTAGGTGGGAGAGTGATATTAAGAGCAAACTAATATGTAGACGTCACCATTCAGATTTTTTTTTAGGAGCCCCCCTCCGCACCGGCCCTGTCCCTTTTCCTAAGCACGCATATACAGCAGTCTCCAACCTCGTAGAACATGGCTTGGAGGGGACAGACAAGTCTGCCCAGGTGGCTCTTTTAAAACAACCAATTAAGACTTTAGGTCCTGCCAAATACAAACACGAGGAGAGGGCGGTCTCTGTGAGCTAAGCCCTTGTGAAGAAGTAACTTCCTGAGGCATTTTATCTTGACAAGTGACTACACAGTTCCCAGGGAGAGCAACGTATTGGAAACGGCACATTTCCTTTTGATTGTCAGTGGTCCACGTCCACAAACATTATGTTCCTAACAGAACACAGAAGCACAAAAGGCAGGAATGTCACCAGACATGTGGATGTTGCCTCCTGTCTTCCAGGTTGACATTTGTTTTGCCAGGGGTGGGAAACAAGACGGCGCCAATTCCACTGTTAGCTTTTCTTGAATTCTGGGTTCAGCCGCCTGTGCAGCTTATGCAGTGAAAATGAAGGCTAATGCTGCCTTTGGATGTGGCCAGGTCCTTCCTACATTAGGAAAACACCAGGGAAGTGCTTTTCAAATGTTCAGGATGCAGCTGTTTTTTTGGAAATGCAACTGTGTGTGTGTGTGTTAGAGGAAAGCTTATAATTAACGATCCTTCGTGTCTTTTCACGAAGGGGGTCAACTCAACTCAACAAAACCGACAACCGGTTATGAGGCAGTCAGTGGACAAGGTAAGAGTGGGTTGTGAATGTGACGTCAATGTTCTACTCTTGTAGATTAAACACAGATTAGAAGGTCTCTCATGCTGAAGATGACCAGAGGCTCTCTGAAACGAGCTATGTAAGTAACTATAGGCGTGTTAAGCAGCCTGCCAAATTTTCATTTATAATCAGGTGCAGCTGATCATATGGCTTGGCCAGGCTGCATGCAGTTGTCTGTGTCGCGGTGTCTTTATCCATCAGACGGAGGCAACTATCGGCGTCTCCCTCATCGAGTTGCAAGGATTGAGAGGAAGTGGGGTCTGTGAAGGATGCAGCATGCAGGAAACGCTGTTTGCTCATCTTCCTCCTAGCTGTCCCCCTCCCCTTCCTCACAACAGGCAATTCTCGCTATCAGACCACAGAGGACAAAAATCTGCCAAACCCAAATAGGCTCAGCAATTTTCTACAGCGGGGAATTCCGCTGAGAACGGAAGAACCTAAGGAAGACAAGGGAAGGCACTGCCGGAGGGGGAACGGGAGGGGGGGAGGGCAGTGGGGGGCAGGGGCGGGGGCGGGTCGTTTCTCTTTAGAAAGGAAGTAGAAGCAGCAGTCCTCCATGTAAGGGCCCAGCCGGCCCCGCCTCTCTTCAGCCCCTTGCAGTGTCACGGAGCCTGAAGATTGGGCGCCATTTTCCTTCTTTCTGCCATGGAGACCGAGCTAGCACAGGGAGACCAGAGGAAGTGGCCTTGAGTGGAGGTGCAGGGTTTGGCTCTGGACGTTATTCTCACTAACTCTGGGCATTGCTGGATAAGCCACCTCCCCTCCCCGGGACTCATTACCATCCACTCCGAGACTGGGACAACTGCTGCATAGCGAGGTTATCTCCTGACCAGTTCAGGGTCTGTGCTTCCAGGGGTTGGCCCATCTCGGCAGCAGAAGCCGTGCCTGGCCCAGCACTGGGCTGCCATTTACCCTCAACCGTCTGGAGAGAGCAGGGCCTTGCTCGTCTCTGCTCTCCATACCTCATACCTCGTCGTCTCAGGTGCTTCCTGTATAATAGGTGGTGGTTGCCTGTAGTCACAGAGGGGACAAGGCCTGGGTGACTGTGAGGTGCTCTCCTGCAATGGAGCCTCCCTTTGGCCTAGGGCAGCAGCCAGACTTGTGGAGGGCGTTGCTGAAAGAAGCGCGTCAGTGACTCCATGTTAGCAATGGGGCTAATGAGTTTCCTGTAATTGGGGACCGGACTAGAACACATTCCTGAGCCCCAAAGCCTTGAGCCTTTCTGATTTGCTAGGACCTCTACAAAAAAGGAGAGAGCGCCTGAGAGCCTCTTATGGGGGCAGGGCAGCTTCTCAGAAATTGACAACCTGGGTGTGTTCATTCACCATGTCCCCTATAGAGTAAAGCACTTCACTGCTCGTAGCCCCTTCCAAGATCCTAAGCAGGCACTAGTTATGCTAAGGGGGCAGGGGCAATGCAGAGGAGAAAGAGGTAATGTTTGATCTGGAAGGATACAGAAATTGAATAAGCCTGGAGAACAGTGGATTCTGGGGAGAGAGGATGTGAGACCATGGCAGGGGTTGACTCAAGCAAAAGAAGATCTCTTCAGGCTTCTGTCGTCACTGGGGTGATAACTGCCTGTACTCTGGAGTGTATTCTTGGGGATTCCTACAGCCACGTGACCTGGATTGAGCCTGCCCAGGATGACCTCTTGCTCGCCCGTGTTTCTGCTTTCCTACCCTGGTTCCTGGTCCTCACCACCTGCTCCCAACTGGCAGGTTTCCTAAAAGTCAGTTTGGTTATGTTTGTTCTTACAGGCACGAAGCTGGAAGTCCACAGAAGGGAAGAGATCAGGGTCACACAGCAAGGCAGGACCGACATTCACAGTGACCTCTGGTTCGATGTTCCAGCCAAGGATGGCTTGGACATGCCCCCTTCCTCTGTGCTCAGCACTGTTCTCTGCTTATTTGGCTCAGCGATTTCCTTTCATTTTTCTGTGTGAGGGAGGAACTAGGGCTCCACTTTGCAGAAGAAAGCTTGGAGAGGTTAACTAATGCCCTGCTAAGCAGCAGCTGTCACCAGCCTCCAAGTCCTGCCTTTTGGACCTGCGTGAACTTGTGGTATTTCCTTTGCACCTTGAAATACAAACAACCAGCGCGTCCGTGGATGGTGAATGTAGCTACTGTGGAGCCTTGCCTTCACTGTGCTCCCATCAAAATACGACTGATCCCTCCTCTGCTTTTTTCCCATAGGTAAACGGACATGAGTGTTGACCAAATTCTCTGGCTTACGTTGTGACTAAAGTGAAAACCCAGTACGTATCCCTCCCAGGGATTTCATTTGGTTCATGTCTGCCCTCAGGAAACAGTTGTCAGTGTTTCTGGCTGTATAATAGGCCCATGTGGTAATTGATGGCCAGGGACTAAGGATGCTGAATATCACTTAATATCATTGTCCATCTTATGTCCTACTCGGAACCCTAGTTGCATTATCTATGTGGAACATGGTGCTCACATAAAATGAACCTGCTCTCACAAAGACTTTTATAATGTTTAGAGTAAAAAATTTGGCCACAAAGAGAATGGCTTTTGTACAGAGAACGCTGCTATATTACTGTGTTGCAGGGCATGATGGGAAAGTGTGCATAAAAGTCTGACTCCATGTAAATGTATCCTGCATAATGTGACTTGTTTCTGTAAGCCTTGTTTTCCTTATTTGCAAAATAACTAGTCACTACCTTATATGAATGTTGCATTATTTTAATGAATCCAGGTAGAGTACTCACAGCAGTGTCTCACACACCGAATCCCACGTTAAGATTAATTCTTCCTACAATAGGATCCATTATTTAGAATTAGCAAAACCACAGTAGAGGGCCCACTGTAGGGTCTAGGGAGATGGCTCAGTGGGGAAAATGTTCACCTTGCAAGCACGAGGACCCGAGTTTGATTCCCGGGAACCAGTGTGAGAAACTGCCAGTGTTGGTGGCAGGCAGCTGTTATCCTGGTGCCGGAGAGGCAGAGAAAGACAGATCCCCGGGCCTCATTGGTCAGCCAAACCGCGTGGGTGAGCTTCCGGCCAATCAGAGAGCCTGTCTCAAAATGTCCGTCTTCAAGAGGGAGGATAAAACAAAAGCAGCCATTTTTCTAGGTATGAGTCACGTCTCTGTGGTAGGCTTTTTTTTTTTTATCTGCTTGGATCCTGACTATGGGACCTGGAATGACACTAGCATTTCTGGAGACCTGCTTGTGTTTACCTTTTATTCTGTGGTTAGGAAGCTCTGGAATGATTCTAGATCTCCTTCAACCTTCAGGAAATTATTGTTGTTGTTGTTGTTGTTATTCAGTGCCGGGGTTAAACATAGAACCTCACGTACACTAGGCGAGTGCTCTACCACTTAGTTTCACCTCCAGGGCAGCGCCTTCACTCTTTGAGAGCACTAGGGTGGTCCTTCTAAATCCCTCAGCTGGACAGCCGCATTTAGCAATGGGTGGCTGTGCTTCAAAGAGCCAGGTCATTTTAAAGGAATGTGAGAAGTTCATCTTTGGGGACAGAGATTAAACAGTGGGAAAGTAGATAAGGGAGGTGCCGCCCCACAAGGAAAGGCTATCTGCAAGTTAACATTTTACTAGCTCCAGCTGAGAAGTTAATGACAGGGCTGCACCACACAGCTTTGCTTACAAGAGTCAGTGGCAAGTGGCAGAAATGAATTTATCATCACCGTACAAGCAGACCCTCCCTACACACTAGGATGTCTTTTTCCTCTCTCAGGCAATTGCTTGCCTTTCTTGGTTGCCACTACATCTGAGAGCCAATGTAACATGCGCAGTGTAAAAATAGGTCCACACTAAATGCCACTGTAATAGACTTTTTTTTTCCTATCACTGAATCGACTGAAGACCTCTTGTGTACTCAAAGCTTAAGGGAGCTTCAAAGAAGAACAGGAAGGGACTCCTGCCCAGAAGTTTGAAGTTTCTCAAAGAGCAGTTCTTAGAATCACAAGTTGATAATCAAAGATTTTTTTTTTTTTTTTAAGGATCTCACAATAGAGGACCACAAAGTCTACATTGAAGGCATTTGTGCTGTCCGCCGAGAGCTGAGGTTTATCTGCAGGCACCAAGCCTGGCTATGAAGCCTCATTTATATATATATATATCTAGCCAGGGGAGATGCTTCGGGGAATAAGGTCTGTGCAGCCCAAGATCCCCACCATGAGACCTCTGTGGCAAACACATAAAGTGGAAGGGCTGGAATGGGCAGGATGGGCAGTGGGGGGCCTCTGTGTCAACCAGAGGAAGGAGAGAATGTGATCCCAATGTTTATGAAGTGCCTTGTTGAGTTACTGATGTGCCCATCGTTAGGGCTTAGTCCTAACGCTTCCTAGTATGTGGTCAGGCCAGGAGGGAAATCCAGGGATTTGCCTTTCCACAAATATTTATCAGTAGACGTTTTGGGAACTAAAACAGACCCCCGGGGAGTAGGTGTGATTTACACAGGTGCTTGTCTTTGTGGGGGTACATAGACTGGCTATCTATGCACTAGCGTGGGCAGTGACCTACTGGTTGGTTCCAGCTGCTCCTCCTGGGATGCTGACAGCTAACTCCTAGGAGAGGAGGCCTCAACTGCAGAAAGAGAGTTTACTAAGGGAGGTGGGTAGACAGAGCTGAGCGTGCTGAGGCAGCTCGGTGGTAGTTTCAAACCCTGGCAACTCTCCTCTGTGGGTTCCCGGGCTAGAGTTTGGGGACTACTCCCTCAGCCTGGGGTCCAGAGCCTAGCCGTGGACCTGTAGTCCAGCATGAAGACCCTTGGTTTTTGTGACCAAAGAAGCTCAGAGAGCACTCAGGCTGAGCTTACAGTGAAAGTGCGTGTATGTGCTGGAAGGAGCAGGACAGTGGGGTGGGGGTGGGGTGGATGGAGTAGACCAAGAAATGGGTCTATTTGGAAGGCTGGATCCAGATAGCGGAATTGCTGAGAACAGCGTCCATTAGCTTAGTTAATGACCTTGAACTCTGAGCTACTTTCCCATTGTAGACAGACAAAGAGAGAGAGAGAGAGAGAGAGAGAGAGAGAAGAAGAAGAAGAAGAAGAAGAAGAAGAAGAAGAAGAAGAAGAAGAAGAAAAAAAGAAAGAAAAAGAAAAAAGAAAAAAAATTTACATCACTAGTGATGAGATGGAAAAGTCAAGCCCTAGAAATGGGCACGTGTTGGGCTGGGCTAGAATTCTTTGGGCGGTTCTTTCCTTGTTTCCTAAGTTGCCATTGGAGGAGGCATCAAGAAGGCAATGGTGAGAACCTGGTAAGGAAGAGAAGACATGGGTTGGAGATTGCTTTATCCCACATGAGGGGCAGATTTCCTGGAGGCGTGGCTGATGTTGCTGTGAATGAGCGGACCTGCATTGTCAGTCCTTGGGGTAATGGTAAATGCAGTGCTCCTGTGGCTCCAAAACAAAGCCATTCTATTTTGCTGTTTTCCCAGCCCTTGTCTTGACGTGTTAGTTAGTGTAGGGTGCACCAGGAAGGTTTTATCCAGGCCTGTCTTTACATTACTGTTAATGCTAATTGAAGTTAGAAAGGCAGACTCTTCAAAATGCACAGTAACTCTTGATCCACCTGATGGGCAAGGAGTCACCTCGTCAGTCTTCTCATTGGTTCTGGGTCCCCAGCAAGTGGGGCAGAGTCTATCATGTGAGGGTTCACCTTGCATGGTGAATAAACAAGCCAAGGACTGTTAGCCGGACCCATTTGCACAAAGCACTCCAACCAGGCTGCTCTGAAGCAGGTGGGGGTCTCCAAAAGCTCCATAGTGGTAGCATTCCTATAGGACACTCTCTAATCGGGGTAACACTCCTGTGTGTGGTGCTGTGGGATGGTAGCCTGTGGGAGGTGTGTTTCATGGGAGGTGTGTCTCATGGGAGGTGCCGCTGTTCACAGCTCCTTTACTCTCAACATAGAGAGAAGAAATCATATTAGCACATACTCACCCAAGTAAAGGAACCATTTCAGAGCACCTTCAAAGGAGATTAAAAAAACACCTAAAAGGTGGCTGGGGATATAGCTCAATGGTAGAACATTTCCCAAGCCTACACGAGGCTGTTTTCAATCAATAGTATTGAGATTCTCAATACTTGCCCTCCGGCATGTTCTCTGAACGTATCCAGTATATTCCTTGTTAATAAATCTTTATACCTGGGAGATGAATTGACTCTCATAAGCCATCAAAACGTCTTTAGAAGTCAGAGCTAGTGAGGAAAGCGTTTGATCAAACAATGCTCAGGGACAGCACGCAGATACTCTTTGCTTCGTTTAAAAATGGCCCCGGGGCTGGAGAGATGGCTCAGTGGTTAAGAGCATGTACTGCTCTTACCGAGGACCTGAGTTCAATTTCTAACACCCATTTTGAGCAGGCTCACAGCCTCCTATATCCACAGCTCCAGGAGCATCCACACCCCTGCCCTTGGCAGACAGCGGCACTCCCACACGTGTACATAAATGTTGTTTTTTAAAAAGTTGAAATATTTCAAATGTGGCCTTAAAACCAACTGAAATGAGGAACTAAAATAGGTTCAAGCCATAGTGATCTAAATGGAGCCATCTTTCAAAGTAACTGAGCTCATGGCTGCTACAAGCTCCAACAGATTTAAATGGATGTCCTATCATTATTTTTCTCACAAATACCATTCCTATACTTACTGTTATTTACTAACTCAGACTGGATTCAGTAAGAATTTTGTAATTATCAGTGAGAACTCTGTGTGTGTGTGTGTGTGTGTGTGTGTGTGTGTGTGTGTGTGTGTGTGAGAGAGAGAGAGAGAGAGAGAGAGAGAGAGAGAGAGAGAGAGAGAGAGAGAGAGAGAGCGTGCACACCACGATGCCTATGCGATGGTCCAAGGGCAACTTGGCAAGAATGGATTCTCTTCATACCATGTAGGGCCCAAGGGTCCAACTTTTAGGTCATCAGGCTTGAGGTAAAGTACCTTAATCTGCTGAGCCATCTTGTTGGACCCTATAATAATATTCTTTATATACACATAGGGTGCTCAAAAAGATTGGCTTTGAGTAAACAAACAAAAATGCATTATGATTTTATCAGAATCAGTGTTTTTGTTTGCACAAGTCTGATGAACTGATAGCTCTTCCTAGAAGCAGATTCAGTAGGAAGGATTAAAGATGAGGATAAGCTGCATTGGCTAGGACCATAGCTTTATCAGGGATAAATATAAGAAGGGCTCTATGTTTGAGAAGGTTTAAGTTTCACTTGAACAATTATTCTGCAGCCTAGTGGACTTTTTCATTGCTCAAGCATTTAAGTGAGTCAAAAAGATAACACTTATCCATTTCAGGAACCTTCTAAAATTTTTCCTAGGCATTTGAAAATTTCAAGCCATCTGTTCTTGCTCAAGTCACACACTCTTCAACTTGGGCAGTTCAGTAAAGTCCAAAAGATAAAGTGTCACTCCGTCTATCTGTTCATGCCATCAACTGCCGGAGCTCAATTGTTGGGCCATTGCATAAAAGGAAAGCTCGGCTCTCACTAAACGGCAAGAGAGTGTGACGGATCTTTAGTGGGGAGGCCGTTGAGGGACTCTCATTTCTTGAAAATTGCCTAGACATTTCTTCAATTTGCAATCTAGTTACACTTTCAAAAATTCTCGGCATTTGGAGCTTCTAAAACTTGTCTCCATCACTTTTGAGAGACCGATGCATAGTGTAAACATGAACCTAAGAGATTGCTGGTGGCATAGTAATTGAGGGCCCATTGGGATTCTGGGAAAATTATGCAGAAAGAAATAAGCACAGGGAGAGGAGTAAGCTGTCAGTTTTTACTTCAGTCATTTGAGGTAAAGTAAGTCCACCAAAGTGCATAGAAACAGTTTCAGTTTTCTCTGTAGTATATTGGAACTTTGAATGAATTTCTTTTTTAAAAGATTTATTTATTTATTTTATGCATATGAGTGCTCTGTTTTTATATACACCAGAAGAGGGAATCAGATTCCATTATAGATGGTTGTGAGCCACCATGTGGGTGCTGGGAATTGAACTCAGGACCTCTGAAGAGCAGCCAGTAGTCTTAAATGCTGAGCCATCTCTCCAGCCCCTTTTCTAATAAGCATTCAGTAATTATAAACAAAAGCAAAAGGCATAGCCAAATATATTGCCTAAAGTGATTGCCATAAATTTTATATAGATTGTGTTCTGTTAAGTTGCTAAGGTCTTTGTTTTCTATTAAATATGGATATGCGTGTGTGTGTGTGTGTGTGTGTGTGTGTGTGTGTGTGTGTGTGTATGTGTATGTGTGCATGTGAGTGCGGTGCCCTAGGAGGCCAGAGGAGGGCACCTTATCCCCTGGAGCTGGTGTTACAGGCAGTTGTGAGACTCCGGACTTGGGTGCTGGGAACTGAACCTAGGTCTCCCTCCTATAAGAGCAGTCTGTACTCTTAACCACCCAAGTCACCCTGTTAAATTCTTTCTTAAATTCTTTCTTAAAGATGTAAGTGGTTTAGGACCCATGTGTTTCTCCAAGATCTCAGTTTACTTCATCAAATCCTTTACACTTAGCATAGGATTTGTAGTTAATTACCCTCCACCAGAATTCTTTGAAGCATTTCATTATTTTACATACAACACCAAAGTTTTGAAACAAAAGTTACCAGTGATAACTGTTGTACCGAAGCACATTATTTTCATTTTACACACCTCCTTTCAATCATTCCCCATGCACTTCCATATTCGTAGGTGCTTTTACAATCATCATATGTACTATTTTATAACTTACATCTTCACTTAAGATATCTCTACTAGGTTTTCTACCTTGTTGATACTATTCAGATAATTCAAGAAAGGCAGGACATTTCAGTTTTGTAAGATATATTAAACATATTAAGTGAATAAATACTGTGTGTATGTGAGTGTGTATGTCGGTGTGTACATGGAGGTGCCATGGTATGTATGTAGAGGTGAGAAGACAGCTTGTGGAAATGTCTTCTCTCCTTCCACCCAGGGCTGGAGCTCATGTCTTCCAGCAAGTACACATTATTGTGCACAACTTAGTTAATATGGGCAAAACTCACTGGAATATTTTAGCCATGCAAAAAATGAGGAAGAAGCTGGCCACTTCTGAGAGGCAGGTAGACTTGATAAGAAATGCTAAACATAGGTGAATAGCCTGAAATACATATTAAAATTAGAATCTAACATATAATGAAAACAGACAAGATCAGTGGTTTTCAATCTGAGTGTCACAATGACCCGTAAGGGGTCCCATGTCAGATATCTTGTATATTAGCTATTTACATTATGATTTATAACAGTGGCAAAATTACAGTATGAAGTAACAGTGAAATAATTTTATGGTGGGAGGTCACCACAACATGAGGCACTGTACTTAAGGGTCTCAGCTTTAGGAAGGTTGAGAACCACTGTTTTAACAGATAAAGACGGAATGGAAAAATAAAGACATGTAGTTATCATGTTGGGTTGGCAGTGCCTAATTACATATGAGTTCTGATTTCTCCATGGATCTACATGTGTTTTGTCCATGAAACCCACTTGGCAAGGTATAGCTGCTAGGTTCCTTGTTCTGTGGTGGAGAAGTATGCATCTTTGGCTCTAGGTACACTTGCTCTGTTGGCTCTAATCTCAGCTCAGATCCTCATAATCTTATCATTGGCAGAGAAAACACATGGAGGCAGAGAAGGAATGACAGGACACATGAACATTTTATGTGAGAACGGTCCTTCCTCTTTGTTTTATAGAATGCCCTAAGTGTGTTGACATGGCCTCTTTTGATCCTATCAGGCGTTTGAGATAAATTTAATGCACTTGCATCTTAATTTTGTCTGGGAGTGTTTCTGTCCATGACCCTGGGATAACCTGCCTGTCCCTGTCGTGGGAGGTCGTCATAGGACAAGAAGGTTTTCATGGTCACTTATCAGTTAAAAACCAAACCAAAAACCCATTATGTATCTACTTCTGTGTAGGAGGAATTTATGTGGGTCAAAGACAGAAGCAGATTTAGCTACAAGATTGGGTCTTGAGGAGCACATTGTCTACAGGTGCTTGAGTAAATATTTGCTGAATAAATGAATGTATGCCAAGAGCTGGGGCTAGCAAAGGAGCCAGGCAACTGGAGGGGTGGGGAGAGAGGAACTTATTGGGGTTTAAAAGCGAATTTACAGTGTGGAAGCTGAGCAAGTAACATGAGACTGTTCCTGGAACTCATCTGTAGTCATTGGCCAAAGACCCCTGGCTCTGTAAAGCAGTAAGAGCTGCCCAAGTGTTTGCTCTCTTGCAAGGGGAGAATGCCCAAGAGAAAGAAGGAGGGAGGCAGCAGAGCTTGTGTCCTTAGAGTTGTATCTTAAAAACACCACATACCTCCATTAAAGAATTCATGTCTACTCCGCCTCACACCAAGGACTGGAGCTGAGCCCAGGACCTTACACATGCAAAGAGTGTGCTTTACCACCAGGCCACAACTCCCCTCTCCCAGTTTGTTGGTGTTAACACAGCGTCCTAACTGGGTTTATAGGCAGATGCATTATCACAGTCCTAACTCAACTAGTGACAGTCTGCCGGAACTGATTACTTAATTACAAGGTAGGTTAGAAATCCCTCACTATTTTTTGTAAGGGAAAGTGATTGATAGTCCATTGATGCACATTGGGTGAAAATATACACTTGCATGAACAAACATAAGGCTCAGGTTGAGCCCCTAAAGCTAGCATCTTTGGAGTGAGGACCTCCCTGGAGAAGATCTAACCCAGTCTAGTGTCCCATTTGATGTGGAAGTCTGCCACTCGATCCGAACAGAACGCTAGCTGAGACGTAACCACAAATGGCTCAGGGTGGACCTCTCGTGAAAGGTGTGTGTTGGCATGACTGAGGAGGATTTCAGCTTAGAGCAAGAACAAGTCTCAACACTGTTTCAGGCCGGTTGGGGACGACTATCTCCTGGCATGGTATTGCCATGTGCAGAGTGGAGAGGGCACCCAAATCACCTGGAGAAGCAGGACCTCCCATGACAGAGCAAGAGAACTGTAGAAAGCTATGGAATTTCCGGTCCCTCTGTGGTCCCCAAACAAAGTCAGCTGACATTTCCTGTAAGTGGTGAGCAATCCCTCCTTACACCGGTGTGTTTCCCCCACTCCCCAGGGTGAGAAGCCCCTCTCCAATGCAGCGAGTGGCTGGGGAGGTTGATGGGGGCTGGGGAGGCAGCTTCAGGGCTAACCTTAAGCAAAGCTGTGATGGGCAGCATCGCTGAGCAAGCTGTACCCTCAGGAGCATGAGCTGACATCCGGGCATTCTGGACCAAATATTCTGTAATCTGGTAAAAAGACAAAGTTAGGGTCATGTCATTGTCCCCGAAGAAGTGTTTACCTGAGGGAGCTACTTTTCTGAAAGGGGTAATGCAATATGCAGAGTGTGAAGAGAACCGCAAAGGTATGGGGGTGGGGTGAGGTGGGACTTAAGAGGAACTAACAAGCAAAAAAACGAAGCAAAGCTCCTTCTTGTCTGATCTCAAGGGATTCTTGTGTCCCCAGCAAAGCCTCAATGGGGCTATAGATGCTGTATAAGATAAGAGCTACACCAGGAAGCCCGAGAATTTTTGTTGTTGTTGTTGTTCTTGCTTTAAGCCTTTTGTTGCTATCTACCTCCTTGGGGATGTGTACCCCCAGAAGCAGCCAGCTGGGCATTTGCTGAAGTTACCAGTTTCTAGAGAGACATTCAATGGCTGCCATTGATAGAGACGAGTGGAGGGAGGAACATTCCACCTGAGCCAGGGTGAGATTAAGACACCGAGACCGAAAGAGGAACAGAAGACCAACCCCGTTAACACACCCAGCCAAGAGGAAAGAAACAGCAGTCTCTACCTGCTTCATTAACCACAAATCTGTAGGCCAAGCCAGGGGCAAACGGCAGGGGGCGGGGGCTCCCAGATCACTATTAAGCAGCTGCAAATTGAACCATTAATCTCTGTGATGCAGTTTAAAGGCAACCGGTTCTGTCGCTGATGAAAATGTCACAGGCTCCACGCTGGGAAAGTTGTTCTGGTTCCAGGGTGGTTGTCCCTTGGGGGAGTTCTAGGGATTGCTTTGGGAGATGGTAAGTCCGCCGGCATCACCCAACCATTTTATTGTAATCCTAAAGGGAACCAATGGGGCGCTCTTTGAAACACTCCCCTAGAATTTGCAAATGGTTTCAGCTTCACCAATTTGATGCCTCTTCTCTGGAGCACCAGATGAGGGAAAGGGACCTGCTTCTGCCACTTTGGCGGCAGCATCCATTCTTCCGGTGGTGTGCTGGGGGAGGGGTTACAACCCCTGTCACAGGCCACTAGGGTAGTCACAGGCCCCCTGCCAGCTCGGCCCTTCTCCCTCTGATCTGGGTATGGGGCTGTCAGTGAGGTTTCATGGCTTCCCACAGTGGACTTCACCTCTTTAAAATCAAAAGGATGGTACCGAACGCCAGGTCTGCTTCAGACCTGATTCTGGGCATGTCCCTAAATCTCACACTTACCGCCCACTTTCCGGGTACCACCACGATGCTCCAAAGTCTGCCTGTGCGTTAATTCGATCAGTCTTTAAATTTTCTCAACGTAGCATTGGACATTGACTCTCACAGTTCAAGTGACTTGCTCAGAGCTATGCAGCTTATGAAGGGAAGTCAAGTTAGGAGCTCCTCTGACCTCCAAGGTTGGTCCTTTCCTGCAATTTGGAGTGTGCTGTCCACCTGTGTCATTGGCTTAGCTACTGCCCCAACCGCGGTGGGGGAGGGGGAAGGCGAAGGTCTGGTGGGTGAAACCTCGTCTCTCCTGCAGATCAGCTATGTGAGGCTGAGAAAGTCACTTGAGTTTAAACCAGAGCTTCCCTTGGAAGAAAGGATAAACTATCCTTTACAGGAGCACTTAACGTAGGACTAGGCCTGTAGTGGGCTGTCACTCAATCTTAGCTCTTTCCAGGCCTCTTCCACATGAGATACAGCTGCTTGGAATGAAGAAGTTGCCTATTCCAGCTGCAGGCTTTTGGAATTTCATGTGTTTGCTTAGTCCCCCCAGAGGAGGTGCTGTGGTGTATGTGGGCTTGCTAAGTGAGTAGGGAGAACGGGGCAGTGTATACATCGAACCATTAATAATGATGTGGCTCATATTTTTGAAAGCCAAGGATGTGTTCATACAAGGCCAGGGTATGTTTTTACAGCCCCACCAACCATTCATCCACCTCAGCATGACTTTCTGAGGGCCAGTTTTAGAATTTTGATGTTTTCTCTTTTCTCCTTAAAGAACGAGTTACATTGCAGTGCAGTTTCTGCCTTGGCGAGCTGGAGAGTTGGTGCCTGGACTTTTTTTTTTTTTTTTTTGGTTGTTTCTTTAACTGTTTATGAAGGATGGGGAATCCAACTTGGAGAGATTTTTGGAGCCTATGAATTTTGTTAAAAAAAACAAAAAAACCTCAGCCTCAACCACCTTTCGAACATAAAAGGAAATAGTCGGTTTGAAAGTATGTACATAAATTCATATGTTGGGATTCCTGCTGAAACCTGGGAGGAGGGAATTGTGGGAAGGAAGCGGGAGAATTCCATGGATGCTGGCGTAGGGGTTCCTGGGCTCTTGTGGGAGGGCGGGCCCTGTTGAGAGTGTGGGCCTGGCATGGTGCTTGGGTTTCCAGGAAGAGAGCATTCTCTGCTGTGTTTGGCAGCTCAGAAAACTGCAAATTCATTCACAACTAACTTCTATCTGAACCTGAACACAAAGGGGAGAACAGTATGGCTTTGTGGGCTTTTTTACTTTCCAAAGCAATTTGAGTTCCGTTCAATTCTATTACAATGAAATTGCCCTCCAGGATTGGACTAAGGCAACATTAAGCGTTCTCATCATTTGCAGAAGTAGAAGCTGGCAAATTATGTTTTATTAGTCAGGGTTCTCTAGGGTGACAGAACTTGCAGAAAGGATCTCTCTACTCTAATCTATATCTATCTATTTATTTGGAAGTTTATCTATCTATCTATCTATCTATCTATCTATCTATCGGCTTGCAGGCTGTGGTGCAGCTAGCCCAACAATGGCTGTCTACCAGCAGAAGGTCCAAGAATCCAGTAGTTGTTCAGTCCACAAGACTGGGTGCCGCAGCTGGTGTTCAGTATATTCTGGAATCCTGAAGAAGTAGACTTTAATGCTAGTGAAGGAAAAGACCTACCTTCGAGGGTTGGGGAAGTAGGTAATGTGAATTTTTTATATAGCTTTCCCCCCCCCCCCATGGTTTTTTTTTATATAGCTTCCAGCAGAAGGCATGGCCCAGATCAGGGGTGTGTCTTCCTACCTCTAAAGACGTGTATTAAAGGTGTGCCTTTCCACCGCCCAGACCGGGATTAGAAGTAGGTTTTCCCACTTCAAATGGCTTAATTAAGCACAAATTCCTCACAAGTGTGTCCAGCGGCTTTTGGCTTTTAGTTAACTCCAGACGTTGTCAAATTGACAACCAAGAACAGCCATCACTATATTTTATAAATAATAGTGACTAACATCACAATAATGTGATATTAATGTTCTCTTTTCTTTATAAAAAATAGACAATGTTTGGGAATTGCCTGTTGTGGTCTACACATAAGAGGCTGACCTTTGGCCACTTGAGTTTTCATTTTATTTATTTCTTCATCTGTTTTTCCAGTCTTCATAGCTGCTGCTTACATAGACATCAAAGCCAATCATCTCATCACTGTCAGCCAACACGGCCAGCTACATGGGTGTATGATCTGTTTAGAAACACAAGGTCCCATGCTTGGAAGGAACCATATCTGGGTTTAACATTCTGCTGTGTTAGTCTTGGAATTCCCAAATACTGGGAGAGAAGGACCCATGTTTTCATTTTAAACTGATCCTCCAAATTGTATAACCAGTTCTGATATATCGGCCTGGATAGCTTGTCCTCCACCCCCTCCACCCCCCCCCTTGGGCTCTGCGTGTCAGTGGTGCCCATCCCGTGATGTATATACATGGCTGTTTTACTTCTGATACCCTGCTGTCTTGGCAGCTGACCAACTTGAGAAAGGCACACACACTTCAGATTTGAGCAAGATGTCAAATATTCTAGTACGTGGCCTCCAGGAGCACATGGGGTGTGTCTGGAGAAAACACTGTGCCTACGAGTGAAAGTGAATGCTACAAGTGACTGTCCTCCTCAAGAGGAGGGTTTGTATGGCCACCTAGGTCAGTGTTCATGTGGGGTGTGTGTGTGTGTGTGTGAGAGAGGGGCGGGGAGAGATCAGGGACATTATCTTGAAAGTAAGATGAGATAGTACTGGATTGGCCGTTGATGAGGAACAAACTACAAGACATAATGATCTGTCTTAACTAGGTTGTAAGTAAGTGTGGACACAAACATGACACCAGCCATCTTTGTATCTGTCCCTGGAATTCCCTGGATTTCTTCAGTGAAGCCCTTCCTATGGACTTCTGACATACAAATAAAATTGCTGTCCCAAGATAACTGTTGGCAGTGGCTTCTTCAGGCAGCATCTGTCTATCTGTCTGTCTATCTATCTATCTATCTATCTATCTATCTATCTATCTACCATTAATCAATCATCTATCTGTCTGTCTGTCTGTCTGTCTATTTTGGGCAACAAAGTCTCACCTTGTAACTTTGGTTGGTCTGAAACTCTTGTAGACCAGGATGGTCTTGAACTCACAGAGATCCACCTGCCTGTCTCTGCCTTCCCATTGCTGGGAGTTTTGAGGGATGTGTCAGGGCCAGATTAGATTCCACAGTGACCAGGAATTAATTCCTGCTCGGCGTATGAAAGAGGAGGAAGCAGGTCCCACAGCCACATGCAGGTACAAATGAGCTGAACAGCTTGGCTTCACAACAATCTGCGTCACAGAAGAACATCTGGACTCAGTCTCTGGAGTCCAGAGTTTGTGCTGCTAGTCAGAAGGGCTGAATGAGCAAAATACAGCCTGCCTGCCTGCCTGCCTGCCTGCCTGCCTGCCTGCCTGCCTGTCTGCCTGCCTGCCTGCCTGCCTGCCTGCTTGCCTGCCTGTCTGCTTGCCTGCCTGCCTGCCTGTCTGCCTGCCTGCCTGCCTGCCTGCCTGCCTGCCTGCTTGCCTGCCTGTCTGCTTGCCTGCCTGCCTGCCTGCCTGTCTGCTTGCCTGCCTGCCTGGGATAGGTCTGCCCACAGATGTTTTCTGTAAAACTTACACAAAGGCTAAAGAGAAGGGTATTCCATTAAAGGTTAAGCTCATAACCAGAATGATAAAATTCACATGAAACAGAGAGCTGCTTCTTCACCTTGAATTCTATTATAGGCGGTGGCGGCGGCGGCTGCTGCTGCTGTTGCTGCTGCTGCTGCTGCTGGTGGTGGTGGTGGTGGTGGTGCTGGTGCTGCTGCTGCTGCTGCTGAGGGTTGCACGGATTTGACTAGAAAGAGTGGTATCAAGAAGGACATGACGTGTCTGGAGAAGACCTCATGTGTACCCTTGAGTGAACATTAGACAGCCTTGTGCATCCACAGCCAAGAGGACTTGTGGCTTCAGTGCTGAGGAGCACAGTGTTGTCCAGCCCAGTTCAAGTGGCCATGCGAGTGCAGAAGTGATCCAGGGGAAGTTGGGGGTCCCCTCTTGGGGATCCTAGTCTCATGAATAGAATAATCTGAGAATGTACTCAAGTGGAAGCTCAGAGACAATTTCATTAGTTTAAAAGACAACCTTGGCCCCAGGCAGGCAAGCTGCAAACCTTAGCAGCTGCCTGGAGGAGGACGGTGGAAGAGAGGAGGGGAAAAAAAAAAGCCATACAATTTAAGTGGGCATGGTGGTCAGACACATGGAAGACGGGTGGCCATAGGGCAGGCTTTAGAGAAAGAGTAAGAAAGGCCCAAATGTGGAGGAAACCCAAAGTGTTAAGGGAAGCATGCTTTAAAGAGATACAGAATGTGGTAAAAAAGGAGTTCTTTTCTGGCTAGCTGAGGAAAGTGGGCAATGGCATGGCTGTAAGCTATTGCACCGGGGCCTAGGGACGGATAGGATAGCACAGTACCTCATAAGGTGCAGTTCCAGTGTCTTTTTAGCCTGGCTTAAAGTGAGTCTGCCTTCCTAGGGGTGGCCCCAAGGACAAGGGGTTGACACATCCAGCTGGAATGTTGGGTCTCCCACCCCGGCTAGGGAACCTATTCTCCAGGCCAAAAGGGGTTTTTCTACTCTAGCATAAGAGCCCCCCCACCTTTGTACCAGAACGGTGTTTAAGACAAGAGTGTCTCTGGGGTGTCTGGTTTCAAAAAAAACTCTCTTCATATTGGGTCGTTATGGGGTTTACAGCACTTTTCAACCCCCCCCCCTTTCTTTTTTTATTCATTAGGTTCGGTTTAAGCCCCAGGATCCTTTTCTGGGAGGAAAATGATTATCTAAGTATTCAAATGAGGCCTTAACTGAGTCACCAGACCCTCTCAGGCTTGTGGCCCTCCTGTGTTTGTCAAGCACACACACCCCTGTAGTGCTTTCCTGGGTTGCCTTTGCTGATGGGCCCTGCGGATAAAGATCTCACACACTTATTTTGATGGCCAGTATATTGGTGTTAGCTTCCCTGACAGAGGACTTTTTAAAAAAAATTCTTTGGTATTTCATACATATATGTAGCATGTTTTGATCTTTTATACACCGTGGTTTTTTCTTTGTTTAGTTAAAAAAAGTAATTGAAGACTTTATTGTTAGTATGACTTGAAAGACAAGGGGACCTATAGTTAACTTGAGAGTTAAATTATAACTTGCAGCCTTTGAACAAAGCCTCCTTTAACAGAGAAAGAAAGGAAGGGAAAATCAGTCTGTGAGGTCTGAGTGTGGGGACCTTTCTTTTCTGCCTTTGTTTTTCAGACAGGGTTCTCACACTGTAGCCCAAGCTAGCCTGGAGTTCATTCTGTAACCCAGGTTGGCCTGGAACTCATTGTAATCCTCCTGCCTCAGCCTTCTGAGTGCTGAGATTGCAGCTGTGAGCCACCTGGCCTGGCTGTTTTGTTTTGTTTTCTCCCTTGCTTTTATCTAACATTCATTCCTCATCTTTATACAAAGCAATTTGTTGTTATGAACATGAATGAAAGCAACCATATATTGTTTGTGGTTGGTGATTTGAAATGTATCCATTATAAATCACTATAATTCACCCATCATTTTGGCATTGATAGGCATCTACTTGTCGGGCCTGGGGCTGCAGGATCAAATCGCAAGCAGAGGCTCTGGGTACCCGATCTGGAGGTGACTAAACAGACTCCCACTGACAGATACAAGTGCTACATTTTTAAAAATTTCCTTAATTCAGTAGTATTTGGCAGGGATGGCGATAGCATTCAGGATCTCAGTCTTTATGCTGTTCTCTAAAGGCGGAAGCAAACTAGCCACCTGTTCCCCCCGGGTTCATTGAGACAACGCAATAAGGATCACCTTATCACCCTGGGGTTTTTGGATGCTGTCTCAAGTACTTTGGTCATGATGGGCCCCAAGCTCACGAAGACTGCTTTCCTGGAACTATTCTTTCTGAGTACGGCGGACACTTCTGGGACTGGGTGGGTCAGTAGCCACTCTAAGCCTGTGCCTGCAGACAGATCACAGTGGGCTGGCTGGAGCCATATAACTTCTGTTGCTCACTTTCAGACTTTCACAAAGGAAGAGAGCCAGGCGGCCCAGGCCATCACTTCAGCGTCTGAGTGCTTTTGAGCCCATTGGCTTGTGTGAGGGATGGTCACTAAATTGCTACCAGACAGAAGCTGCACTTCCTTCGGGAACGTTTTGTTTTGCTGTGTGTCACAGTCCTTTGGGCTAATAGTTTGCAGTTCAGAAGAAGTGAGACTCCAGTTACGTAACTGTCTTCCATCTAGATAAGACGTAAGGGTCTTTTGGGTTTAGTGCACAGGCCTTTCCCATCAGACACCTGTCCTCGCACCTGGTGTAGAATGTCTTTCTATCCTTATAGGTCTCCCCCACTTTTTCTTTCTTTCTCTTTTTTTTATACACAGGGCTGGGGATGGGACTCATCGATCATGCGATCGATGTTTTTCAGAAGTGTTCCACAGGAGAGCCGAGTTCCCTTGAAGGCAGCTCTCTTTCACAGCCAGGAAGCTTCTTTTGCGTTAAAACAATGAAGCTGTGCTGCGTTTTCTAAGGAAAAATCACAAGAGTTCATTCTCTGTTATGTCCTAGGTGCAGTCTTTTCAGAAGCCAGGAATTCAAATATTAAAAGTTAGGCTTAAGAATTACGCATAAGGATGATAAACATGGATCTGCTGGTTACGTCTTTCTTAAAACAAACCTGACCAGTTTTTTTTCTAAAGATCACAATCTTATCTTGAAGAGAAGGTTCTGCTTGAATGCCTTTGTGTGTGTATGTGTATTCGTGTGTGTTTCTATGTACCTGTGTGTGAGAATGTCTGAGTGCCTTTGTGTGTGTGTGTGTGTGTGTGTGAATATATATCTGTGTGCCTGTGTGTGTGCATGAGTATATGTCTGTATACCTCTGTGTGTGTGTGTGTGTGTGTGTGAGTGTGAGAGTGTGTATGTGTATGTGAGTGTTTGTATGTATGTGAGTGTGTGTGAGTGGGTGTGTGTATGTGCATGCGTATGTCTGTGTACCTCTGTGTGTGTATATGTGAGTATGTGTGTATGTGAGTATGTGTGTGAGTGTGTGAATATGTATGTGAGTGTGTGTGTGTCTGAGTATGTATATGAGTGTGTGAATGTGTGTATGAGTGTATGAGAATGTGTGTGTATGTGAGTATGTGTATATGTGTGAGTGTGTGTGTGTGTGTGATGACTTTCTTTGGTACGCTCGTGCTGTGATTGACAGCACTTTTCTATCATGTTCCATTTTCATATGTTAATCACTGGTCATTCCTCATGAACTCTCCACACAGCATCTGGGATATCAGGATGAAGTGCTGCTCGCTGGAACAATAGTGGGGAGGGGCTCTGGGGGCTGCAAGTGGCTCAGGGTCGAGTCCTGGGTCAGGAAAAGCTGAAAGGTTAGTCTAGGGATCAGCCTCTGGGCCCTGGGAAAAGGCGACCTCTAAAAGCTGCGAGGACTGAGAAGTTAGACTGTTGATGGTGACCCCGGCAGCCCTCAGGGAAGAGGAGTCTCACAGGCTCCCAGAACCTCCTTTGATTTGCTGCCATTTTGCGCGGTGTTTAGTAATAAACAGAGTTCAATGACCAGAGTCTAGACAAACAAATCACGGCCCTGGCAAACTCTGCCTTCTGATGACATGTTATGTCTTTGCAGAGCAGAGAGGAAGGAGCCAGCTTTGATATCCTAATACGCTGCCTTTGTGAGCTAGCAGCAAATAAGAGAGGCTAAGACATGGATTCAGCTGAACAGACCCACGCTGGCTAAATTAGAAGGTATTCCCCACTTTGTGGCTTGTGCTTTTCTTGCTGTGTCTTCCTCCAGGCATTAGGAAGCTGCCATAAGCTTCAGTGAAACGTTAGAGGTTTAAATATTAATATTCCTGAAACCCTCAGGGTACACTGTGCCACCTGCTCCCCCAGAGCAGCTGTCGGGAGAAGTTCTCACTGAAGGGGAACCGCTTTTCTCTTTAAACAAACTATTTCTTCAAAGTTGGATTTTAATTGAGCCAGGGTGCCTTTCTGGGTATTCACGTTCCCTGACTAGCCTTCTCTTTGTCATCTGGAACTGAGGCATCTCAGGGCCCTCTCATCCCCTTGCCCCAACCCCATTGTGTCTATAAAATATGTATCAAGCATTGTCACCTTGGACACATTTCTTGTATATGTGTGTATGCGTGTGTGTGCGCGCGTGTGTGCATGAGCATGTGCGTGCATGCGTGTGTTCACGTGTGTGTGTGTGTGTGTGAGATGAATACTTGTGACAAAAAGTAAAACCTCGTTCTGTTGGGACTAAAATACAAAAGATGCTCAGGAAGAGCTAGCATCCATGTAAAATAACGCCTGGAGTGAAGTATTACACCCTAAGGAAAAATAAGTCCCTAAAATACAGTCCAGCACTGTATATACAACACAGAGTGTTTAGACAATGAGCCTGGTAGTTTTCTTTAGGATTGTGCTCAGGTTTTCACTTGGAAACAGCTCGTTTTCAGCATCTATTTAGGAACATTCTCCTTCAGTTCTGAGTACATTTTTCTTTGCAGACATCGCATTGTTTACCTATTGTTAATGGCTCCTCACAAATATTTACCAAATGTTTCTAAACTGTCTGTTGAAGACTCTGACAGCCTCCCCTTTGGTACCCAGCCTTTTAAGGTAATCTCCCTGCTGCTGTCTGTGCAATTAGCCGGGAGCATTTTAATAACAGGGAGTAATAATTGCTGTTTGCTGATCACTGTGAGGAGTTTCCCGTGTGCATTTATTTTTAGGAAGACTAGATTGCTGTGTATCACACGGGGACACTGATAAAGGCTTTAATTACTGCCTGAGAGGGTTTGGTGGGTGAGGAGCAAGAACTTGTGTGTGTGTGGAGGGGGTTTCATACTTCGTGTAAATCTGAAGAGAACGTCCAGTTCCTATAACTGCTGAAATCACAGCACTTCTGGGGTGAAAGGCATTTACAAGGGGTGCTCAGTCTATAACAATGTTTATGTGTATGACCAAATGTGCAGAGCACAACAAACTGCTAGCTGACAAAAACTCAAAGCCTATGGATTTGCTATACTTATTTTTCAGAAAAAAAAGTGTTTTTTTTGTTTTTTTGTTTGTTTGTTTGTTTTTTGTCATGGACATAGATTAATTCTATAGGTTTTTTTTTTTCTGGAAAAAAAAATCAGCCTAACTCTGGTTTAATAGAGTTGTATTTGCATGTATATTTTGTCTAAAGGAATAACAAATGGCCAACTCTCTCTATACTAACTTAAATGTTAATTACAACATGATAGAATTATTTGTGCCTGGTCCTCCCCCACTATTAATCCCCGAGATGAAAATGTTCAGATTTTAAATAACTTTTGTCTGAGTAAAAATTAGGTTCAGGGATCAAGAACAGTCGATGAGTTCAAGTAATATATATATATATATATGTTAATGCACCAGCCATGCCAACCGGCTGCCAATGGGACAGAAACATTTAACTCTTGCAAAGAGTCTCCCTTTCAGCTCAGCTAGATTTCAGGGTATCTGGACTGCAAAGCAAAAAATATTTATTGTACTATTACTGTGTTTTTGTCTTGTTTTTGCCTAATTTTACACTTACTCTTATTTTGGTGAAGGCTAGCTAGCAGCTTTGGTGGCTTAATAGTTACATAATAGAAAGAGACTCACAGAGTTGACCGTGTCCCCCCACTCTATGACCTCACTCTCTCCTTGGCTGAAAGTTAAGGAGTGTGATCCAGTTAGTGTTGAAGTCAATGCAGACCTCCACCCTTCTCTTCTTTTGGAGGTGACACCTAAATTCACACGTGCGAAGATGCTGGCAAAGCTAGGGTTTAGAAATCTCCAGTTTCTGGCTTGGGGGCTGATATCTTACCGTTACTGACCTCAGTCCCTCTGAATTATGGTCCTGCGCCCTCTTGCAGTCTGGACTGCTGTAACAAAATGCAACACGCTAAGTGGCTCATGCCCAAGAAAGTTCTAGAGCACGGTTAGCCCAGGATAAAAGGCGCCCTCGGGTTTGGTGTCTATTGAAAGTTTCCACCTCCCGCACCCCTGAATATTGTCTGTTGTGTCGTGACGTGGTGGGAGGGCTTTGAGGGTCCCTCTCCTGGGCCCTTGTGATAAGAACACCATTCCACCCTGACTTAAATTCCACAGGCCTCCTACCACAATCTAGGATAGGAAGGGGAGCGCTTTCAGACCCCAGCGTGGCCGTCTCCTAACAGTCCCACATACTCTACACTCTGCTTGGTCCAGTCTGCAGAACCTTTGGATCCATGGCCCTTTTGCAAACTTGTGTGGGTGGAACTCCCCTCAGACTGGCTCCTTCTGTCTCCTTCTGTGACAGAGTGGCCTCTTTAGCAGCGGCGCCACTGAGACTTTCAAGCATGAGATACTCTGCTCAGGGGCTGACCAATGTGACTGAGGTGGGCTGAGGAGATTTCAGTAGGGACACACTGCTCTCCGCTCTCACCTGATTTCTCAATACTACTCCCTCTCAGAAATACGTTTAAGCCCTCCCAGGCCACCATGATGGTTAACTTTGACCGTCAACGTGACTGTACCTGGAAGCAACTGAAACACAAGCTGCCAGGCACTTCTGTGAGGAATTTTCTTGATCAGTTTATTTGGAGCAGGGAAGACCTGCCCTAGACACCAACACCTTCTGGTGACAGTCCAGATCAAAGGGCATAGAAGAAAAAAAGCTTTTTTTTTTTTTTTTGTCTTGTAACCATCGTTCTTGCTGGCAAGTTCATTCATCCTGTTGCCTTAGCGTTTCTTCCCCGGTGTGAGAACCAACTTCTGTAGGGTTCCAACACTGACTGAAGACCAGCCGCTCTCCAGGAATGCTCTAGGACTCCTGTGCCAGATTGGGACTGCTGAGGCATGCAGCCTTGTAGACTAAACAACTACCAGATTCTCCACCTCACAGTGAGAGACAGCCATCGTTGGACAACCCAGACTACATCCTATAAACTAGTCTAATAAATTTCTTTCTAATAGGATAATAATTTTAATATATATATATATACACTAATATATATCTTAATATTATAGTACATTATATTAGGATATATATGTATATGTATATATTTAGTATCTATAAAATATGTACCAATATATTGGTGTATAAACTATACTATTCTATTACAGCATATCTAATATATATATTATATCATATTATATAATATATATCAAATACATATATATTAATTCCATAATTTCTGTTCCTTTTAGAGAACCTTGACTTATGCGTTTTGACAGAAACACACACACACAAAAAAACAGCAAAAAGCCTCCCTGTGTTATTTTCAGATGGCTAGCTTGAATAAGTCACGTGCCTCGTAGCTTCAGGCATTGGGGCACTCGGCTCTCTAGCTGGTGGCGCCGTTTTGGGAGGTTTTAGAGTCCCAGCCCTGCTCAGGCAGCTGTCACTAGAGGCAGGCTCTAGAATGCAGCCTCGCCTTACTTGTCTTGTGCACACTCTGCTTTGTGCTTGTGGTAGAGGCGAGATTTCTCAGCTTCTGCTCTTGCGGCTTGTTCCACTCCCATGCCTCCCTGCGCGATAGGCTCTCATCCATCCCTAACTGTAAGCCCAGAAAAACCTCTCTTTCTATAAGTTGCCTTCATGGCGGTGTTTCTCACAGCAACAGAAAAGCAACCAGCAAGGCGCAGTTTTCCTGTTTTGATCTGCAGTCTCTCTGCACAGGCCAAGTAGACCTTGACCTGGGATCCTCCTGCCTCTGCCTCCTAAGTGCTCGTCCACAGCGACGCCTCAGCAAGTTCACTTTAGATGAGTTTTTAGGTATAGACTAATACAGGATCTTGGCTCTTGAGATTCCCAGGCAGGCCACTGGTCCTCAGAAACCCTCTGAATTGGCTGAAATCCCTGGCCTTTGGAGGTCCCAGGACTGGGTTCAAGATCCTAGTCTGTACTATGAGCTTTAAACAATGTCACTAGTAAATATAGTCACTTTACTGGCTTTCACCATGTTTTTGCCCTCTCCTCAGCCATAAACCTCAGAAATCTAGTTGTAATGCAGGAAGAATGGGGAGTAGCTGGGAAGAAGGACAAAGATGGAAAAGAAACGCAGGACGGGAAGATGAATTCACCGAGAAGGAAAGCCCATTTACAGCGCTCCGAATGAGAGCAGCCCACAAGACACCCAGGCTTTCTTTATCCAGGACTCGGCAGGTTTCAAAATCACCCCGAGGTACCAGTTTCTTTTGCTTATAACCACCTTAGCAAGCTCTTTTTTTGAAACTGTTCTGAGTCTGACCAAAATTTATGACCTAATTTGCCCTAAAAGACATTTTGTGTCTGCTCTCTCTGTCTCCACGGTGGTACTTAGCTTTGCCAAGTGTGAGCTCTGTTCTCCCTGCCCGCCCTGCAAGTCCCTGTCTTGAAAGTGATCCCTGACACTGAGGAGCAGATGATGCAAGATGCTTTTCAAAAGTCATTACACAAAATGGAGGGTGATGCGGGACAGGAATCGAAAGCCATGAAGCAGGGACGCGGTGCTGTGATTTTGTTGGGTCAAACAAAATAGCTATTACTAGATTTCCGCTGGGGTCAAATAGCCTGTTACGGGGCCATATTTCAAGTCCCTGGATGCTGTTTTCCACTGTCTAATACTACTGCTTATAGAATCTGGCCTGGCACACGGGAGGTATTCAGAAGTATTTATTCACTTTCCAGTGGCTTCTCACGGGCCTGGGAGATGTTCGGAGCTGTTGAGACGTTGTCAGCTTGGGGACCGCCATCACTGTTACTCAGAGAGGTACCTATGAAGTACATTGGCAAAGGAGGGGATGGGCCAGGGCTTCCAGGGTGACTAGGCAGTTCATTTTACTTCATTTTACTGTTGAAGTAAAACTTTGTTCAACTTATCATCTCCTACCAAGTTTTCTTTGAATCTCGAGGATTGGGAGAGAACCCTTCTGTTTTTAGAACAATCATGGAGACACAAAACCAGCACATGGCAGTTGTACTAGATGGCTCTGTAATTGAGAAATAATACGATACTATTGTTCGAATTCAAATCTTACCATGCCCTTTTTTTAAATTGTGTGCTTTAAGTAACAACAGCTTGTGTATTTTGTTTAAAATTTAGTACAAATATGTAAATTTATGTGATCCTGTGGAACATGTTCTTTCAAATCCCTGCTCCCTCTCATATGTTTGCGTGCTGGTCCTCCCATCCGGAGTTGGGGTGTGTAGAGCGCATTGCAGTATGTCTGAATACTATTATGAGCCTGCTTCATACACTGGGCTCTGTCTAGCTCAGCGATTCTCACTCTGTGGGTAGCACCCACTTTGGTTGAATGACTCATTCACAGGTGTCCCCCTAAGACCATTGGAAAACACAGATATTTACATTAGGATTGGTAACAGTAGTAACATTACAGTTACAAAGTAGCAACCAAAAGCATGTTCCAGCAGAGGCAGGCAGACCTCTGAGTTCGAGTCCAGCCTGGTCTACAGAGTGAATTGTGCAACAGCCAGGGCCACACACAGAAACCGTCCTGAAAAACAAAATAAAACACAACAACAACAACAACAACAACAACAAAGACAATATACAAAGAGTATAGTGCAGAAGACAGGTGGAGCTTATTTGCCAAGTTGGGTACTAACAAGGGTGAGAGTGACAATGACCAAAGAGACATTTGCAGAGGAAACATTCTCAAAATATGAGAGTGAGCAATAACCAGAGAGACTATTATACCAACCTACAGTTAGGGGAGGCTTTACACTATTTCTTTAAGTCCCTAGAAATGGTGATTCCCTGAGGGACAGTTTCCTGTGCAGGTGATTGACAGCCCCATGTGGATTAATTAACTCTTACGGGATAGGAAAATAGTATGTCTTTGTTCTTTACTAGATGCTAATCTATGATCTTTGTGGCAGTTTAGTTTCAACTCAGATTGCATTCTTAGACTAGTAACCAAAGTCCTGTGCTTTGCCTCCTGCTTTTGCAGACATCTAATTTTGAGGACGGGGCCTATCTTTAATGTCCTCCAAGCCTGCTAGTGTCTGACCTAACAGTTGGAGCTGTGATAAGTTAGTAGGGATTTTGTTTGTTTGGTTTTTGGAGGGGGGAGGGTGGGTGGAGGGAGAGAGGGAGGGATAGGGTTTCCGTATGTAGCTCTAGCTGTTGTGAAATTCTGTATGTAGACCAGGGTGGTCTTGAACCTGGGACGATCTTTGTCTCTCTGCCACTTGAGATCTGGGATCACAGGTGCGAACCATCAGGCCTGGTTCTAACTGGTTCTAACTGGTACAACTAAGCATCAATGGCTCCTTCCACAGCGTTCTTCCAGGCCTTCTGTGTGCCCAAAGGGTCATGTGCGAAGTTAACAGGACTCCCAGGGAGACTACTGGTGCAGAGAAGGAGGAAGAGGTCCCACCGGATACCACAGAAGACAGGAAAGTAGGAGAATCTGAGGCTGCGTGGGTGGGCTGGCTGAAGGATGGGTTCCTGTCTCTTGTTTCTCGGCTGTACAGTTGCTGGGCTCTGACTGTCTGTTGTATTGGGGGAGCCTAGACAACCGAAGTTGGAGACTGGGGGAAAAAAAGGTCTGTAACTGCCTGTCTCCACTTTCTCTTCTTGCCACTCTTGATTTGAGCGCCCTAACCAGAGCCGTGGACCGAGGGAAACACTGGAAAGCTCAGTGTGGCTAGGCCAGCAGTAATTGCTTGAGTGTGGTTTCTAAAAGACGTTTCTGGCCACCAGGGGTGGCCTTAAAGCAGTGTTCTGGCCAAATGTGCCTAAGGGAAACTTGAAAAGGGTGTCAAGGCAGTGACAAATACCCGCACTGTGGCTTTAGGGCTGGGTGTTCGAGTTGTACGAACTTAGATTCAGAGAAGGAGTTAGCCGGGAGCTAGGCTGCCCATAAATACCGTTCCCGTAATTAGATGACCAGAAGAGAATCTTAAAAGCATCCAATTCAATTTCCTTCATTTAGGATATTTCTTATTTAATTAGCCACGACCCCAAGGGATCAGCCTGAGATACTGTCAAAAGTAAGGGGGACAAAAAAAAGATGGGGAGAGTGATTGTATTATTCTGTTGCATAAGCTTTGGGGTTCTAGTCCAAGAGCTTATGACCATCATCGCTGATCTTCAAGACACCTTTCGATGGGTAATCTAGGAGCTCAGGGTCGGCTGAGGATCAAGTGCGCTGCGCCGAGGCCATGACAGCCCCTGCGGACTGGGGATGCTTCAGGAGTGGGCAAAGCCACATGAAGTGGGCCAGTCCCCACGAAGCGAAGAGGAAACAGGATAGCCCAGCTTCACCCTGACTTATTTTCTTGTACATGAATATAACCGGATTTCCTGGATTCACAACGGGGGATGCACATAAGATCGGAAACACACACAGACCTGCAGGGAAGTGGAATGTGGCCCAAGGTGTGATGCTTTCCCAGCGACACCTGGGAAGAGGAATTGGGGGAACCTGAGTGGCAGCATCCGTGCGACATAGTTGGAAGGGCCAGACAGAAAGCTGCCCCGTGTGTGTGTGTGTGTGTGTGTGTGTGTGTTTTCGAGACAGGGTTTCTCTGTATGTAGCCTTCGCTATCTTGAACTCGTTTTTGTACACCAGGGCTTTCCTCGAACTCACAAAGATCCGCCTGCTTCTCTTTCCCCGAGTGCTGGGATTACAGGCATGAGCCACTGTGCCTGACAAGACACTGTTTCCTTTTTCTTTCTTTTTTCTCCTTCCTTCCTTCCTTCCTTCCTTCCTTCCTTCCTTCCTTCCTTTCTTTCTTTCTTTCTTTTCTTGAGACAGAGTTTTTCTGTGTAGCCCTGGCAGTCCTAGACTCGCTTTGTAGACCAGGCTGCTCTCAAACTCATAGCGGTCCGCCTGCCTCTGCCTCCTGAGTGCTGGGATTATAGGCGTGCACCATTATGCCTGGCAAGACACCGTTACTTATGATGACCTCACTGGATGTCATGAGAGGGAAAAAAAATCTGCTTTCATCGATTCTCTTGGAAAGCTCCACGCTGCTTTATTTGTTTAACGTAACAGATGCTTTTAGTTGATTTTGGTTGCCTTATCTCGTTTCCTGGGTGATCCAACAGCTGAGTGTGAGTAAGCAGAGACAGGGCACCATTCCTGAGCAAAGCATTATTCATGTTGTGGAAGAGATGAGATTTCTAGAGAGCGGAGCTTAGAGCTTAAAGGCACATTTTGGTTTCACTTTGTTTTGGTTTTCAATTTTGGCTGCTTGAAAAGTGCATTTGCATGCGGTGTGTGTAGTCGTTTGGTGTGCTTATTTTGTGTTTGCCTCTTGCACACACATGTGTGGCGTACCTCAACACGAATGTGGGGGCCAGAGGATGACTTGCGTGAGGTGGTTCTCTCCTTCTGCTATGTGGGTTCTGAGTCTTGGCTTCCACTCATCAGGCTTGGAGGCAAGCATCTTTACCCACTGAGCTGTCTCCCCATCTCCTGGTCTGATATTTTGGAGATAACGTGTTGTAAATCGGGTACCACTCCAGCCTGCCTTCTAGCAGCTCAGCGCCAGCAGCTTGCGTTTCCACTGTTGCCAGGGTACCTTTTGCCACGTTATCCTAACATAAGGGGTGATTATGTGGTGCTGGGAGACCTGAAACTCCATATGTAGCCCAGGTTGGCCCAGGTGTGGCGGGCTAGCCTCAGCCTCCCAAGTGCCTGGAGCACAGTGTGTACTACCATACCCAGGTTGTGGCTCAAGTTCTTGAGATGGTAACCCTGATCAACTAGAGAAGAAAGCCATCCTATCTGTCCCTCCGTCAAGGACTTCCCTTGTTTAGTCTGGGATAACTTGTAGACCAGTTTTGCCAGGATGTTAATAATGTGAGTGAAGACTGTCAAGCAGCATCATGACAGCCAGTTCTTTCTTTGGAATTGAGTAACAGATTCCATGGTATTATTTCCACGGGAGGCTCCTGGGTGGTTAACATGGCCTGGCTTTTTAAAAAATACTACGTTGGGTAGCTTGGAAGTGGAGATAGTCTGTCTTTTTTCTTTGTTTATTTGCTGTTTTCTTTAGAGACAGGGTTTCTCTGTGTAGCTTTGGCTGTCCTGGACTCACTCTGTAGACCAGGCTGGCCTCGAACTCACAGAGATCCCCCTGCTTTTGCCTCCCTGAGTGCTGGTGGGATTAAAGGTGTGCGCCACCACGCCATGCCCATCTTTTGTTTTACTTAGAGGAATGAGCACGGTATCAGCTACAGTAAAGCACTGTGGGTGGGGGGTTTGTAGATGCTTGGTTCCAGAGATGACTCGCACCTGTTGCACTTTCGGCCAGGCTCACTGGCATGAGATGGCTGCTCCTTTTTAGCATCAGACTCTAACCAGGCTCGTAGCACGACTCAGTCCTCTGCTGGGGTAGCCAGCCTTGGTTCCAGAGTGTGTGTTTACAGCATGTCTGCTGTTATTTATATGGAGAATTTTACAGCTACTTGTCTCCTGTGTTTGAAGAGATTACCCTGCTTTTCGTGTATGTCTCTGTGTGTGTGTGTGTGTGTGTGTGTGTGTGTGTTTCACAGTATTTGCTCATATTTTTTTTAAATCTCAGAATCATTAGAAAGTTACACCTAAAAAGGTAACCAGGCTGAGTGTTTTCCTTTCCAACAGATGTTTTCTAGTGTTGCAGACACGTATCTTGTATGTCTTATCACAACAATCGTATTATTTATATTACCTACTCTGCCGCCTGTCAACTTGGCTTCCACATCTGTGCTTCTGGAATAAACTTAAGGTACTGTTCCATTTTCTATTATTGTTACTTTAAAATTCTATCTTTGCATTAAACTTTTAATGTAACAGAATTAAAACTTTTAGGGCAAAAAAAAAAAAAAGAAAAGAAAGAAAAAAAGATAAAAGAAAGACCTTTGTTTGTTTAGTCTCCATTTCCTAGGTTTTTGTTTGTTTGCTTGTTTTTGTAACTGCTGCTCACTGCAAAACTGTAACTTTACTGACCAAAATTTGCAGACCAAAAATTTAAGAACTTGGAACAGGAAGAGATTTCTTAAGTAAGTCATATGAGAAATGTAGCACAAGGGGGAGCATTTATACGTATGTCAACATTAAGACCAGCAAACGTAACGCAGGACCAGACAATTTCAATATACAACAATGTTTTCATGCCCTAGTAGCCTTAGGCAGCGTGCTGTGTGAAAAGGCAGTATAGGAGGGAGGGAAGGCAAATAGCCACCGATAACCAGAGAAACACCCAACCTTACAAATGACTGGGAGATGGAAATTCAAAGAAGATGGAGACACTGTTGCACAGCCACCAGGCAGACAAGCTTCAGAGGCCCGCGGACACCAAGTGTTCCCCGGCATCTGGGAAAACACAGAGTCCAGACAGTAGTGCTAGAGGGCAGATTTTGTTCTGTTACCTCGAAGAGCATGCTGGATGGCCAGGGAATGTGATGCTGCCCCTCCCCTGGACTTACTCATGTCCCTTCAAGGTCCTTTTTGGCTTCAGTCTTGAGGAAATTCGCAGGGCCACTCTGTGTAAAGACAGCAGTAAAGGTACCCAACACAGGCTGACGAGAGTTAGGGAGTGGCTAATCACATCTTCAGGTGATGGACTCTTGCAGGGTTTAGGGGAAATAGATTTGTTCTTTTGTTTTTAATTATGCATGTATGTGGGGTTGGTGTGTGGGTATGTGCATCTAAGTGCAGTGCCTGAGGAGGCCAGAAGAGGCCGCCAACCCTGCTTCCCCGGAGCTGGAGTTATGGGTAGTTGTGCGCTGATATGGGTGTTGAGAACTACACTTCATGCATTTTTAACCACTGAGCTATCTCTCCAGCTCCTGATTTTTGCAGTTTTATTTAGCTTTAACTGTTCTGGTACTGATGATCAAATCCAGAGCCTCCTTTATGCCAGGCAACCATTTCCCCCAGAGTTATGCCCCCAGCCCGATTCTGTGCATTTAAACATGCGCAAAGGTGTCAAAGACAAATAAGTAATGTTTTATATCTTGTAAGAATTATATGAAGGGGCTGGAGAGTGGGGGGGGGGGACCAGGGTTTAATTTTCCAGCAACTACATGGCAGCGCACAACCATCTGTAACTACAGTTCTAGGGGATCTGATGCCTTCTTTTGGTATTGTGGGTAGTGTACACACATAACACACATACATACAGGCAAGACACCATTTCATATAACATTAAACATGAAAATAAATGATATGACATACAAATGTTTCCACCCACAGTACGGTCTTATTAGACTATGACTCTACTCAGTAAAAATGTTGCAGTAGGACTTCCCTGTGTTCCTGGTGCATGCTGGAGTGGGAACCAGGGAGATAACATGTTACATGCAACATGTACATGTAATATGTAACTGTGTCACAATCAGTGGCTTATGATGGTATCTTAATTTGGTGATTCTCTACCCTGTACACACTAAGGTCATCAGCAGCAGTTGAGAAATCAGAGCCCTAGTCTTACCCAGAAGGCTCTACTAACTTCTTGGGGGGTGGAAGATTATAAATCTATATTTAAAAACAAACAAAACCCCTCGGAACTGATACTATTACTGTGGACTTTAATGGGAAGGAAAGTAATGTGTCATGTAGAAACCAAAAGCAACTAAGAGAACTAATGTTGATTAAAGTTTTAGGAGGATTCGACTGCCAGCATTTAGAGATGGTCTGTGTGCAGTCCTGGTGTTTGGAAAACAAAAACAAAAACAAAAAAGTCCCACTTGGGTTGGACTCAGAAGATTTATCTGGGACGTAGCAATGCCTGGTTCTCTGTTCTTTCCTGTCCTCCATCCTCTCTCATCCGTTGTCTCTTCTCATGTGCTATAGCAACAGACCTGCTTCACGGGGCTGTTCTGTGACGGTGGGATGGGACACAGCCTTAGCTCAGGGCACACTGTGGATGTCTCTACAAGTGGAGATTCAACTACAAATATTGTTAACTCCAACTGAACCAAGAAGAAAATCAATGGGGGCCCAGACTGGCTTGTTTTAACCCTTTGCATGAATTACTGGTGTTTGTGGCCGAGTGTACATAGGACCCATGTAAAAGTAGAAGTAATGCCGGGCGTGGTGGCGTATGCCTTCAATCCCAGCACTCGGGAGGCAGAGGCAGGCGGATCGCTGTGAGTTCGAGGCCAGCCTGGTCTACAAAGTGAGTCCAGGATGGCCAAGGCTACATAGAGAAACCCTGTCTCGAAAAACCAAAAAAAAAAAAAAAAAAAAAGGAGAAGTAACAAAGGTGTGAGAGCCAGGTATCTGTTTATTCCCCCACCCCCCGGAATAATTTAAAACACTGAGTGAAAGAACTTAGAGTAACATTTAATTTTACAATTTAAGAACATTTAAAAATGTTTATTTATCATTGCTCTTGCTTGCGTACATGACTTTGTGTGTGTGTGTTGTGTATGTGTGCATGCATGTGTGTTGTGTGTCTGTATGTGTGCATGCATGTGTGTTGTGTATGTGTATGTGTGTGTGTGTTGTGTGGGCATGCATGTGTGTTGTGTGTGTGTGCACATGCATGTGTGTTGTGTGTGTGTGTGTCTGTGTTCATGTGTTCATGTGCCACAGCGTGCATGCGTGTGGAGGTCAGAGGATACTTTTGGGGAGTCAGTTCTCGTTTTCCACTGCAGGATCTGGGCATTGAACTCAGCTTACTAGGTTTGAGCAGCTGGGACTTTTACTCGCGGAGCCGTTTTGCTAGTCCTGATTTCAAACCGTTTCAGCCTCCAACTCATCTAAAACTTCAGAACAGCACCAACCAAGCCAATAGTCATACCCGCTAACCTGAAATACGAGCAAACTCACGACAGTGCTAGCATGGCCTTTATCTCCGTTTGGGGTTTGGTAAATTGTATGTTTTACATTGCATTAGAGTTAATTTCTCTATGTATCATAATGTTTTCCTGTGTTAGCTGAAAAGATATGCAGCAGCGCAGACTTTTTCCACTATGAGAAAAAAAAATGTTTTCCAGCTGCATTGCATTTCTGGAAAAGGAGTCAAACCATAACCACTGGCACCAAATATTTAGCAGTCTGGACCCGGGCAGACGGCAGAAGGGAGGCGTCTGAGCTGTTCCCAGATTGCCTTTGCCACAGGGCAGATATTAGAATGTGATATGTTTGCGCCTGGAGTAATTGAGCTTGTGCGGAATGCCAACATGGACGGTGCTCAGTGTTAAGCCCCATCCAGAATCGCCATGAGCCCCCCCCCTTGCATCCTTTACCTTGGATTCGTGTGTGTGTGTGTGTGTGTGTGTGTGTGTGTGTGTGTGTGTGTGTGTGTGTGTCCTTCTCCAAGGGCAGCCAACACTTGCTCATCTGCTCATAGCCCCATTTCATTCTCAGCAAACTTAAGGCCAAGCTGGGATCTCTTCTTCCACACAGTCAGGGTGCTTGTTTTAAAAAGTCAGCTTTGGTGCCCTTGTGCTAGTGTTTATGGAATGCCTCACACATGACTAACTTTTTATTAGGTCGCATCGTCTTCACACACAACTGATGATATAAGTGGCATCATCTTATTTTCCAGATTAGAAAGCCAAGATAGCTGTCTTGCACACACATTTCAGTCCGCCGTAAGATGACATCTAGGCTAGCCACAGCGTTTAATAATTTGAGTCTTAGGAACTTCCGGAGGCTGAGACGAAGCTGAAATGAGTTTTCTTCCAGGTTGGTATGGCAAATGTTAAACTAGTCTCTTTTCATATAAGAAAGGCTGACTGTCATGCAATATTCGAAAGGATAAGAAATAAGTCTAATTCCGGCTGTCTGACACATAGTTTATAATTTTTTTCATTTTGCTCCATCCAGGGAATGGTACCACCCTAACTGAGCTTTTTCAACCATCCCCTCGACCCCCACCAGGCCTTCCTCTCAATTTCGTTCTCTTTTAAAAGTAATTTTAAAATTTATTTTAAAGATACATGCATTATAAACTTAGATAAACCTCAGTTTCTACTAAAAATCTCAATACATTTCTTTTTCTAAATTATTACTTGGATCTTAAAATCTACTTTTAGTAACTGTGCAAAATAATAGATATATTTATGATAGTTTCTTTTTTGTTTGTTTTTTGTTTTGGTTTTTTTGGGACAGGGTTTCTCTGTGTAGCCTTGGCTGTCCCGGACTCACTTTGTAGATCAGGCTGGCCTCGAACTCACAGTGATCCACCTGCCTCTGCCTCCCGAGTGCTGGGATTAAAGGCATGGGCCACCACCGCCCAGCTTGATAGTTTCACATATGTATATTACTGCATTTTGCCTGTTTAATAAATTTCAAAATAGAAAATATTAATTTGAAACAAAGGTGGCTAGTTATCTTTAATACTGGGTGTTATCATTGTAGGGTGGATTAGAAATGTAGCTAAATATGTATATTTGTATATTATACATATTATATACATAGTATACATATATATTTCAAAATATCTTGCCAAAGGAAAGCAATTTCTGTGTGCATTGCAGATTACCCCATTGTTAATATCTCTCTTTAAAGCCTGTGACTTCATCCCCTGTCCTACTGCATACCGTCATTTCCATAGCCGTCAGGCAGCAGTGGAGGGGGCAGCCATTGGCTCTTAACACGGCAGGCATGCATGGAACATTCCACCTTTCCTAGTGATGCGCAGATGACCTCAGCACACGATAAACAAAGAAAGCGATGCGGTGTTGAGGAAGCAGCTTATTCTGCTTTCAGAGTGTGTCCATCTTCCTGGCAGTGTCTTTTGCTGTCCTTCTGGCCTCTCCCAACCCCAGACCAAAATAAAAATCATTAGAAAACAAAACTTCTGCCTGATGTTGCATGTGACTCAGTGACAGATGTAGGAGTTTGTGCTGCCAGAGATAGGCCCAGAGTAGGACACGTGTGTGAGCTTCAGTGCAGAATGAGGTTGGATCCAGATGTAGTACACCTCAGTTGTCAGGGTGTGACTGAAGAGGGGGATGCTTCTTTGAAATGAAAAAAAAAATATATATATATATACACACACATATATATGTATATATACACACACACATATCATACATACATACACATGCATACATACATACATATAGATACACATACACATGTATCAAGGGCCTCTATAAGAGCAACATGGGTAAAAATGCAGAGCCCCCAGCCCTGACTCACAGATTCGTGTCTGGGGGAAAAATATGATAACCTGAGTTTTCAATAGATTTTTTAGTCATTACTGCTATTTCTAATGATCATTACCCTTTATATTTTCTAAACATTTATTTGCGAGCCCGTGTAACTATGTAGTCCTCCCTGGCTGGCCAGAAACTCTCTATGTAAAGTAGGCTGACCTCAGACTCACCTGCCTCTGCCTTCCAAGTGCTGGGGTTAAATATGTGAGTCACCACACCCAGCCCATGGTCCCTGCCTTTTGAGAAGCCTACCCTACGGGTCAGTGAGATGCTCTGTGGGTAAGGCTGCTCGCTTTTAAGGCTGATGGCCTCGGTTTTTGTCTCTGGGATTCACATGGCAGAGAGAGAAAACTGAAGCCTGCAAGTTATCTTTTTTACTTTTATACACTTGCAAAAAATATGCACAGAAATAAATAAATGTAACAAAACAAAACAAAACATTTTCTTAAAAAAAAAAAAAGCCTAGCCCATAAGTAATGTTGAGAGTGGTGCTGTCCCTGGTGCTAGGGAAGCCTTAGGGTGGGGGGTGGGGGCCCGGGGAGGGGGGGCTCTGCACACAGGGAGTCACACCAGATGTCCCTTCAGTTGTTTCTTCACAGACTCCCTGTCTAGCCCCTGTACTGAGCCTATCATCACCGTCCTAGTCAACCCTCAATAGACCATGTAAGTTGTTCCTTGTCATTCTTTTGCCCTTAAGGTCTTGAAGAAACAGTCTCATTTGTACAACATTGTTTAGGAATGGGTGTGTGTGTGTGAGAGGGGTAGGTAAGCTGTCGGGTTTTGTGTTTTGTGCTCAAGAGGTGTGTGTGTTTTATGCTCCATGGGATAGCCTTGACTACATGGCCTTGGGTATTCTTGGGGTATGGAGGGAGGCAAGACCACAGTGGCTGAGGCCCTGTAGACAAACCTTTCTGTTTAGTGATCTGCATGTGAACTGGCACCTCCTCAGGACAGCATGGTTAGCTCTCCGGTGGTTTAGTTCAAGCCTACACAGATCTCAGCTTTTCTTTTCATTTCATTTCATATATATATATCTCCACCAACAATCCTCAAGGGAATCATTCTGAGCTGGCCTAAAATAGTCTGGTTCCAACTTAGCCAACTGACATGCTGGAGGTAATGTCAGGGATCCAAAGGGCACACAATCTCTTTGCCGTTGTCAGGGAGTTCCAGATGAGGCCTGGCCCAGAATCCCAGGAAATGAATCTTGCTAACAGTTTCATTGGTTGAGGATGGAGAGAAGTCACAAGAGTTTGAAATCCAAATGAAAGGTGGTAGTCATCTTTATTTTCTCTAGGACAGGACTGGCCCTGGGCTAAGTCCTGGTGGAGAGTGGCATTGAGGACTCCCCCTGCCTTTGCTGAGCTATGACATTTGAAAAGTCTGGATATTCACCCTTTGAGTTCCTAGCCATCCAGTGCTGGGACTGAAATTGTTCTGGAGAACTGGGTGCCTCCTGGGTGCTCAGCAGCCCTGCTCCCCGGCACCAGTTCTCAGCTGTACCAGGACATGTTTAGCAGAGATTATACCAGTGGGGGAAAGGGAGGAAAAAGGGAAATGTTCCTGATAGAGAGAAAGACAGCAAGGCCTGTATGTAAGATTTGGTTAGGATGGGGCTGGTTAGAAGGAGGCTGGACTTTGGTACATTGACCAAGGGATATGAAAAATTATAGAAAGAAAACTAAGCACAATAAAAGGATACTGCTGATCTTATCCCTGGCAAGTGATTGTATGTATTCTTTCCTTTCAAAACCCGTCAGGATGTGGAGGTGGCTGTTAGCCCCAAATTACAGATGAGACTCAAAAGTATGGCCTTCTGTGTGGGATTATGATGCGGGTTGGCTGTCTCCTTCTCTTTTACTCTCTTGATGGATGAGCAGAGAGCAGTCCTGAGTTACCTGCCTCCTTCATAATTTTTGCCCAGGGTTAGAGTGAGAAGCGGAGTGGGGAAACAATGAGAGAAGAAGGCAGAGGTTCAGGAGACAGGTCTTTTTGTGCAGGCTGGCTTCCGATAAACGGAAGTCTACAGGCAAAGGTGTTTTGTTAAGCTAAACTGCATAATGGTTCCTGAATAAGAGTAAACCAAGACCTCCCAAACTCACCTTTAACCAAGGAAGCTGAAACCAGATCTGCAGAGGTGAAAGGTGCAGGCAGCAGCCCGGTGATAATGGAGTTCCAGATGGCGGGTCCAGCTCCGTCTCCGCCTTTGGACGGAGCAACTGACCAATCTCTGCTTTCTGTCAGTAGTTCCTGAGATACTGCACAGGTAAATGTGACACGAGGCAGATCACCATCGCTCGGGGCCATTTTATGAAAGCCACCCACTGCAGAACCATTCACCTCAGATTCTCAGATGGAGAATGTTCTGTGAAACCTGAAGTTGAAAGCAAGGCACACGATCCCTTTGCGGGGGCGGATAACACACACAGTGAAGTTATGAAAGGAAGGGTGGGGGGAGGGGAAAGGCATCCGTGAGCCGCTCTGTACACAGCTTGTGCCATCGCCTTCCCGAGCGTTTTCTCTCACAGACGTTATTTTCAAAGTGGTGTTATGAGTGACATCCAGAAAGGCAGGGGGAGTATCCTTGATGGTACTGTCATTGTCTTCTGGAGAAAATGGTTATTTTCTGCTCTGTTTTATGTAAATGTAGTTCTCTAAGGGTCTTGTGCTTCCTGGTGAATGACTCATCCATCTTAAACAGGGAGATGAGCCAGGATCTGTGGAAATTTTGACATCTTAGGATGTTTCTTTGACATTTGCTTTAAAGAGATTGAGCCAACAGAGGGTGGTAATTATGCCTCCTTCATGTGGGTGCGTGCGCACCTACATGGGTGGGGGGGATAAAGGACAGTGCTAGGGAGTCCTCTATTCAGGTGAACTCTCTCAGCAACTGCTGGAAGCACATCACGGACTTGTAGAAGATGCTCTTATGAAACACAGTACCAGTGTACAGTGCATGTACACCCTTGAAATCTCAAAAAAGAGAATTACCGAAATAAACAACGATCAGTTTTAAAATGCAAAGGGGGAGGGCAACAAGATGGCTCAGAGGGTAAAAACACTCACTGCCAAGCCTTTTCTTTTTTTAATTTTTAGTTTGTGCATAAGGGTGCTTTGTCTGAATGTCTGTCTGTGCACCGGGCACATGCCTGGTGCCTGAAGAGCGCAGAAGAGTGTCGGAACTCCTGGGACTGGAGTTCCAGATGGCTGTGAGCTGCCGTGTGTAGGCCAGGACTTAAACCCCAGGAAACCTCTGGAAAAGCAGCCAGTGCTCTTACCCACTGAGCCACTTCTTTAGCCTCAGTTGCCAAGTCTTTCCATCTGAGTTTGTCCCAGGACCCACACGGTGGAAGGAGAAAGGAGAGACTGGGTAGCTGTAAGCTGTCCTTTCATCTCTACGTGTGTGCTACGGCATGAGTGCACACGCACAAAATAAACAAATGCATAACACATGCAAACTTCAGTTATGTGTATGTGCACCCGTGTGTGGGGAATGGAGTATGTGAATGCACATGTGTGTGAAGGCAGGAAGCTGACCCTGGGTGCTCTCCTCAATTGCTCTTCTCCTTATTTTCTGAGACAAGGACCCTCACTGAACTTGAAGCTCTCTAGTCACCTAGACTGTCCAGCCAGCAAGCCCTAGGGCTCTCCTGCTTTCCCCTGCCATGTTTTTAGAAGGGTGCTTCATGCTTGTGTGGCAGTCAACTGAGTACCATCCTAGACCCATAGTCCCCTAGCCCCCCCCCCCCCCCCCCCGCCAGGACAATTTTTAACAAGAAAAGCTGCCTTGAGTGGCCTGAAAAGTAAATTGTTTGAATATCCTCTTTATATCAGAATATAGGACACTGCTGTGAAAAACAAAGCCACAAGTGGAGACAGTGCTCCTCTGAGATGCCAGCTCACTGGAGTGCTAACGCAAACAGTTTAGCGGGCACAAACTGGGTGTCCCAAACACTGCGTGCCTGTTTGGTCCCAGAGATGCAAGAGAGTTTTTACTTCTCCGAAAAGCCTGCAGCAGGACTTGGGATTCAAGCGGAAACGTGCAAACTCAAACACCGCTTTTCAGTTTTCAGGACAGAAAAGCTGTCACTCCCATCTCAGTTTGCCACGCCCATCTGCAGGAAGGCACTGATCTAAAGTGAGGGCAAATCAAAGTTGCTGATAGTATGTCGCTCTTGATTTCATAGCTTTCCTCTTGCACAGTCTGCAGCCAGACCCACGCATGAGTTTAAGGGGGCTATAAAAAGCAGTGGTGCTAAAATATTACAAATCAATTTGCCTACTTTCTTTTTAACTTTGTTCTCGCTATAATGTAGACAGAGAGGCATGTGAATAGTTGAGAGTGTTTTCTTAGCCTCTCTTGCTTCATAACTTTTACTGGGAAGAAATGCTAAGCAAGTGCCCTGCCCCCTTAGCCACCTGTCAGCTCTTGCAAACAGGACAAAGACATCCATCCTTTCAAATCAACAAATGGCCTGTGAGCACTTAGTTCATGCGGCCATATTCTCCGCTCTGGTCCTCCAGAGCCTATGAGATAGGACCCCAGTCTCCAGAAATTCAGCTCTGCAAGAGAACGATGAATGCAGAAAGTTTATTTAGGGAAAGCCTTTGGAATCTGCACCAGCCGGGGCTGAAGGCCAAGATGGAGATGGAAAGAGGGGGGGTGGGGGGGAAGAGGATAGGGTTGCAGTGAGGGTCTCCCGGCAGCACGGCTCTCTCTGCTGATCCCCACATTTCATCTTCAGAGCTTGCCCATCATGAGGCAAAGCAACTAGGCATTTTAACCCTTGGTGTATTCCATTGGTCACTGGATGCCAGGTAGCCCTGGGCTAGGTGTGATGCCGGACAAGGCTATCACATCAGCTTTGAGCTCTGCTGTCAGCATGCCCAGCAGGCAGATACATCGGCATTAAAGTGGGCTATCTGAGCATTCGGTGTAAGGGTTGTCTCATTTTAGCATCAGAAAATGGGGGTTCTTAAGAGTTTAATAATCCTCCTTTTGTAGTGACCAAATGGAGGTGCCAGATGAACTCCTGGTCCCTATGTAGTTTGGTTCCCTGCTCTAAAGTGTGGTTTTGCCTTTCAGTTACTACTAACGAGATAAGTCATGTCCATTTATGAAGTGACTAGTACATGATTGAGCTAGCTAGTTGGGTTTTTTTTGTCACCTTGATACAAACTGGAGTCATTTGGGAAGAGGGAACCTCAATTGAGAAAACACACTCATCAGAACATCTTGTAGGTAAATCTGCGGGACATTTTCTTGATTAATGATTGATGTGAGAGAGCCCAGCCCCCTGGAGGCTGTGCCACCTCTGGGAAGGAGGTCCAGGTTCCTACTTTGGTTTCCATCAGTGATCAGTTGTCATCTGGAAATACATACATACATACATACATACATACATACATACATACATACATACATACATACGCCAAGTACATCCCTTTCTCCTCAGGACACTTTTGCTCATGGTGTTTATTACGGCAACAGAAACAAACTAGGACAGTGAGTATGACAGTAAGACAGCTTTGAAGATAAGATTATATCACAGGGAATAAGTACATGTGTTCACAGCACTTTTTTCCTGCTAGCATTGAATATTGCATGAATGTGTGTATTTGTCTGTGTGTGTGTTAGAGACTATCAGCTACCCCACTCTTCTTCCTGGCTACATGGCTGATGCACATCTTCCTTCAGGCTCCTTCCTAAGATCTGGGAGCCTGGGAGCCCTCACTTTGACCTGGTTGTTCCCTGAGAAGGAAAGATTGTTCTTCATCTTTAAGACCCCGAGGTTTCCTGAGGGTGTAGGTACGTGTGACAGGAGCTTAGTCTCCTTGCAGTGCAGTGAGACAATGTTTTGTTTTGGTTTGGTTTGGTTTTTTCAGTTTTTGAGACAGGGCTTCTATGTGTCACTCTGACTGTCCTGGATTTGCTTTTTACGCCAGGCTGGCCTCGAACTTACAGAGATCTGCCTGCCTCTGCCTCCCGAGTGCTAGGATTACAGGCATGTGCCACCACGCCCAGCTATGACAATGTATTTTTAAAATGCAGCATGAATAAAAGCTTTAGCGCAGGGCTTCTTATTATTGGAGTAGTATAAAGTTACCTGGATACCAGACACAGTGTCTACAAAACAGTATTCCAAGTATTTCTGTGAATGTGTTTTTATTTTTATTTATTTACTTTTTGTCTTTTTTTTTTTTTTAGACAGTTTTACTTCAGACTAGCTGGGAAATGCAGGCCAGGCTCACCTTGAACTCGTTGTATTCCCCCTGCCTCACCCTTCAAAGTACTTGGATTTCAGGTGTACACCTCCATGCACGGCTTGCGGCCATGCGTTGGAAATGAGCTTGACATTCTAGACCTACTTTGAGTTAGCAGATACACCTCCATGATGTTGGTGGGACTTACCCAAACTGTTGAATGTCTCAACAGAACAAAGACTGATCTCTTCCACCCAATAATGGATCCAGATAGAGGACAGCAGCCGCTTTTCCTAGGCCAGTCAGAATGCCCTTGGATTTCAACCGCAGTGGTTTCCTGCGTCTCCAGCCTTCTGTGTGCCCTTGGCAGAGTTTTGAGCTCTGCAGTTTTCCCAGTCGCCTGAGAAAATGCCTTGTGGTTACCACAGTAATAAAACTTCCTTGTTGGTGCCTTTGTGGTGCTGTTTCAGAGCTGTAGATGTGACTTGTGGCTTGGTGATACGGGGTCAGCATCCTAGCACTGAGCTAGATCCCAACTCAACTTAGAACTAATCTCTCTCTCTCTCTCCATACACACACACATAGAAGCATGCACATGCATTCTCACATGCGTGCACGCACACACACACACACACACACATGCCTGTGTGAGTGCATTCGTGCACGCATGTGTGCACTATTTATTGTTTTCTCTGAAGATTCTTGAGCACTCACCATCATTTGGAGAATCTGAATGGATAGCAGCTACTCCAGAGATGATGATGTTTTTGTAAGACATTATAAAAAAAACTACCAAAGATGATTTGTTAATTAGCATAAAGACTACTAGAGCTAGTGTTTTAACTGATGTCATGGGTTATGCTTGTTGCTGGTTAAACAGTTTTTTTTTGTGTGCCCATTACCCTTGCAAGAAACAGACATAAGAACAAGTCCAGTCTGGTAGCCTTACACCTGGAGCTCTGCTGGGTTGCACTGTGTGTTTCTCCAGACACAGGTTACTCTACAGCTGTCAGCTTTTCTGCTGGAGTTGCCTTGTAGCCGACTCTGAGTGAGCCATTCATAGCGAGAGTTGGCTGGGACGAAGAAGAGGCACTTGGCCGGTTTCCAAGGACCACTGTTCATGATTCCCTAATCAATACCACGCGGGTGGCGCTGAGGTGAGCTGTACCTCATTCTGCCTCGACATCTGTGAGCCCCCTTTCACCTTCAGTGTCTCAAGGCCGTCACCATTTCACCAATAGAGCTTGACATAACTGAGTGGCTTTGATAACTCCCATGGGAAAAAGATTCAGTGATACAGGGCAGTGTGGGTACCTGTGGGATGGTGGCTTTAGACACCCAGATGTGAGTCCTAGACCTGTCATCTGCTCACTCTATGGTCTTCGTAAACATCATCTTCCTTCTCAGTCAGCCTTCATCATATCTGCTGCCAGGGACTCTTGTAAGCATCACATTGGCTAATGCCTAGGACTGCTAGCTCAGTGACTATGTATCCTGCTCAGTGTTACTGTTGTCCCCAAGTGGTTCTGCACAACAGAGATGCTTTGTGGGAAGCAAAGGGCAGTGTCAAGCACCATGACAAATGTGGGCAGTTCTCACCCATCTGTACTTCATTTGACTTAACAGAGTGAGTGTTGAGAAACAACACTATTTGATACGGGAAGAAAAGAAGCTCAGGTATTTGTGACCGATAGCTGCAGACTAAGTCTTTAAATTATCCTGGGCCACATCTGTGCTGTTTTGAAAGCTCGGGCGCAGTGCTCCCTAAATTTGGGAAGGTACTGATGCAATCACTTTCTTGGGCTGCTGTAACAGGATGCCAACTGGCTTCAGTAACTCAATTCCATCTTCTTCCCAGTGCCACAGTCTGGGGGTCTAAGACACGATGGCCAACATAGATGCTCTCTAGTTCTCCTGGGTTTAGAGACGACCTCTTTGACCCTGTATCCTCGGGTGGCCTTTTCCATGTGCACATGTACCTGGCCTCTCTTCCTTTTCTTACTGACACCAATCCTATTGGATTAGGGCTCCATCCTTCCAAGCTCATTTAGTTTTCAATATCTCTTTCAAGGCCTTGTTTCGCTGGTGCAGTTGACCTGACAACTGACCGAGAGATAAGGCTAAATGTGTTCTCTTGCTATTGGCACTTATTATCCTGAAGAGACTCAGGAGGGAGTGCATACTGTCTCTCATGCTTACGAGATTCCATTTTCATTTTTAAGAGTTTACTCATTGCGGATTTGGGAGAAACTAGTCAGAACTGTGGTACTCATGTGTGTGCCTTGTGTAGTTGCGGAAGAAGCTGACCAGGCAACACTGATATATACATACATACACATACACACACACACACACACACACACACACACACACACACATATATATTACATATAATCTCCTATGTTATTCTCATCTGTTCTGTGTGACTTTGGTGTTAATTTTCATCACTGTCCCAACTGGGCCAGTGACAGGACACCATCTGCCACGGCGGATGTGCTGCTCCTAGCCTGTCTTCCGTCTTCTCAGCTATTGTGATCACCACTCATGCTCAAAGATGCCCCTTCGTGGTCCCCCTCATCCCCACAAAGCTTAGTGAGTACAGCATCTAAATATTAATCAGTGGATGCTATTGTCATTAGAAGGTAAAAATCTCCCACTCCTTGAAAAAAAATGGCAATGCTAACCTATGACGCTCTTGGATCAACATTCCTGTCATGTGGCAGGCTCATTGGCATTCATGCAGTGCTTCCAAACAAGTCTGTGAGCCTGCCGACTCCTTTAATTAAATACCTGGGGAAACATCTACGGTTATCTTATTTGAACTTCTGGGACTGTAATTGCTGGTTTCCCCCACCTTTTCTTCTTTTTTTAATGTATAAATGAAGCCTTCGGTTTTTTAATTCTTCTATACTGATAAATCCTCCGATGCAGTAGTAAAAGACTGATTGCTGTAATTTCCCGTTATTAAGGAACTCTTACTAATAAATGTTGTGTCGGTCGTTACACAACAGCAGAGTGTACACTTTCCTCCCCTGTGTTAAGCTTCATGCTTTAACACATGCGAGGCTCTGGTATTGTTTGGTGGTTGGTCTCAGGAATCCGTGCTTTCCAAGGAAACCTGATTTGGAAACACGGTCTTTATAGTGGTAGAAACTGTTTCACAGGTGTCAGAATACAGACAATTTATTGATCACCTAGGAATCTCTCTCTCTCTCTCTCTCTCTCTCTCTCTCTCTCCAGTCCGTAAAACAATACTTCTTATTATAAATTTTTGGATTTGTATGGTTACAAGATGATTAAAAAGAGATTTTTGTTTCTTTTCCTTAAGAACCTACTGTTGGAAGTTGCTCTGGTTGCTGCCCAAGTGAGCAGACTCATGTACCCCCAAAATGTTTGTAACCTAAGCATGCCTAAAACCTTGTTCCTGACTGACCAATTAAAAGCCAGCACACCAAGGCAGGGCAAATGTGGTAGGAGTGGCTCAGTTTCCCCAGCTTTTGGGAGAGACACACAAAGAGATGAGGAAGAGAGGAGAAGGCAGGGCAGGGCACCGTGGGTTAGGTGAGGTGAGGAGCACATGGCTGGTGTGCATGGAAGATTCAGCCCAGATGAAGAGCATTAGCAAGTGTTTGGGGATTATGGATGGGAGGTAGCTAGATAGACAGTATTAGAAGCCGATGGCATGGGATGGGGGTAGGGTGTGGGCTACCTGCCCCAACATGGGAGGTAGTTTAGGGGATTAAATTCTGCCCTGCCCCAGGTGAACCTAGGCTATTTTAAAATATAACAGGTGTCTGTGTTTTTAATTGACCGATAGCAGGTTAGAAAGTACCGCCGTAATTATAGGGCTAATAATAAACATTTATTAGACCCTACTTCTAAACGAACCACAGCAACCTACTATTGATGGATTGGTTGTTCATGGCTGATAATAGTTGATTCATTCAAAAGCCGTGAATGTTTAATATAGTCCAAGGATTGTACTAGATACTGAGAATCACAGAACGGCCAAAGCCAGGCAAACAGTCTGGGCTCGCAGAGCTCAAGGAAGAGGAGATGGATGGCATTGGTGGGGGTTGAGGAGTAGGAAGGAGGAAGGACAGGGATGTTGGTACTCTCCATCATGCCTTTGTGCAAATAGGAAACACGTGCCCTCCCCAAGACACTTTGCTGCAGTGAAATGTCTCAGTATACAGATCTTTGATGGTTACCATGTGAATGGCGCCCCCTGGAGTTGTGCCCTGGTGAGAAACACACAGGGCGACCCTTGGAGGATGAGTATTGCTGTTGTTGAGAAGCCAGGCTTCTCCAGAAGGGGTGACATGTGAATAGGGATCTGGGTGGCAGGAGGAAAGGACCTTGCAGATGTTTAGGGGAGAAAGATCTGGGACAGAAGGGAGTACATGTGAAGGCTCTAGGGTGAGCGTGTGATACGGCATTCTAGGGACAGCGAGAGACCCTTATGGCTGGCCGAGAGTGGGCACCCTGAAGCCTCATGTGAAATGAGATTGGAGGAGTAGGGATGGGATTAGGGGTTAAAGAAGGGGGGGGGCAGGTGGGGCCAAGTAATGGAGGGCGTTGTGGGCCATGATAAGAACTTGGCCTTTTGAGGGCTATAAAAGGCACTTAGAGGGTTTTGAGCAAGAATGAAATGACACAGAGGCAGAAGTTCCACAGATAAGCCAATCAATGACCGCCAACACAATCCTCGCACTAGAGATGGCCATGGTCCAGGCAAAACAAGCAATAGCCACCACATCTGTCCCCTGGGTGAAGGCCAGACGAGAGTCAAATCAAAATGGAGTGTGTGAGAGAGAAGCATCTGGGAAGTCCTCAGCCTTCCAGACTGAGCATTTAAAGGGGAAGGGTGACCACAGATGAACCAGGGAGACTTCACGGGTGACAGACGTAGGTGGCAGCCCTAGAGTTTGCTTGTCAACACTGGAGAGCTGTCAATGGGACAGCGTCTAAATGGAAACTGCAAGCAGATGATTAGACACAGGAGTCTGGAGAACAAGGAAGGAGACACTGAAAGTGACTGTTGTGCTAACAACAATGTGCCTGGAGTTGAAGGCTAGCTGTGTGGTTAGAACTGGTTTCTGGTTTCGGAGCTTTCGCAGGACCAGCATCACCTGGGAAACCCCTGCCCCCGCCCCTGCTGAGGTGTTATTAATCTTCCTCAACCCACTGAAACACTCCTTGTTCACCTGAGAGAGAGAAGGGGGTGGTACCCAGGTTATCTTTACAACCGGGCGTGCAAGCTGCTGGCCAGCCATAGATTGGCTTATCTCTGCTTAGGGCCTGGTCCATCACCAATGGGGGTTCCGGGAGGTTGGCATCAGAGTGAAACTACAAGGTGTAAACATGGCTGCCTGCACGCATGGCGCCATAGACAGTGCAGTACCCTTTAGGAAAGGAATTGTTGAGAGACAGGGAGCCGCAGAGCACTTTTGTTTTGTTGTTGTTTTTTGTTTTGTTTTGTTTTAAGTCCCGTAGACACTTCTCTATAAAGCTGTTATAAAGGTAGAAGAAAATAACATGAGAACACGCCTCCTAAGTGTCTGACATGCTTCACAACTGAAGAAAGAAATTAACAAAAAATACATATATGCTTTCATATTTGAGAAATATAGTCTGTGATACTCTGTAATTATGGCAGAAGAGGCATTTATGGCTCAACATTTGCTTTATATGTTACAAACATTTTATTCTGGACCTTTCCAGGGAGTTTTTCCTGAGGGCTCTGGTGGTTCACACAGTTCCTGGATCACAGAAACACACACACACACACACACACACACACACACACACACACACACACAAAATTTAGGGTCTGGAGAGATGGCTCCCTGAGTAAAGAGCTTGTTGCACAGGTATGAGGGGGCCTGAGTTTGAATCCTGAATTTATGTAAAAGCTGAGAGCAGCAGTGTGTGTCTGTGATCCCAGCACTGACCATAAGACAGGAGGGTCCTGGGGCTTAATGAGCAACGAACGAGTGCAGGCCAAATGGCAAGCGCCAGGTCCAGCGAGAACTAGGGCGGAGCCAAGCATCATGGCATATGCCTTTAATCCCGGAACTCTGGAGGCAAGGCAGGCAAATCTCTGTGAGTTCAAGACCTCCTTGTGCTATGGTTCACATAGCAAGTTCCAGAGTGCCAGGCTGTCCAGGGCTAGTCAGTGAGACCCTGTCTGAACAAACAAACAAACAAACAAACAGACCAAGCAGGTGAAAAGCAGAAGAGGAAGACATTTGACCTTAATCTCTGACCCTCTTTATGTGCATACAGGGTAAGTGCATTTGCACATACACACACTCATACACACACACACACACACACACACACACACACACACACATGAATGCACACACATGAGCACACAAACACACATACACACACTTAAAAAATTAGCTACATATGTAGCACAAGCCTGTAATGCCAGTACTTGGAAAGCTGAGGCAAGAGGGTCATGAGTTTGGGGCCAGCCTACGTAACTTAGTGAGATCCTGTCTCAGAAAACTAAATTAAGGAAACAAACATTTATTTTTCACCTTGTCAGAGACACATGCTCATATTAATTTAGAATATACAGAGAATGTCTGTAAAAGGTATCTGTAACTCCATCATCCCACGATGGTCATTGCTTAACACGCAGTGTTCCTCCCTCTCTGAAAAAAAAAGAGAAATCGCCAACATGCACACACCTACGTCTCACAGCTATTTTGAAGTTCAGTTGATTTATCTATTTGGGGTAGTTAAATTGTTTCCAGGGGCTGGAGAGATGACTCAGCAGTTACAAGTGCTTGCTGCCCAGCTCCCAATTGGCTCATGACCATCTGTAACTTCAGTTCCGGGGGGATCCAATACCCTTTCCTGCCCTCCACAAGCATTAGGCATGCATGTGGTGAACAGATATACATGTAGGCAAACACATTTAAAAAATTAATTTGTTTCCAGTTTTGGCAACTGTAGATAATGGTATAATGGACTCTGTTTATAAGTCTGTGCTGGCTAGTTTAATGTCAACTTGATGTAAGCTAGAGTCACTGGAGAGGATCCAGCCTTAACTAAGAAAGTAGCTCAATAAGATCTGAGTATAGGTAGGCCTGTAGGGTATTTCCTTTGCTTTTTTTTTTCTTTTTTCTTTGTTTTGTTTTGTTTCAAGACAGGGTTTCTCTATGTAGCCTTGGCTGTCCTGAACTCACTTTGTAGACAAGGCTGGCCTTGAACTCACAGAGATCTGCCTGCCTCTGCCTCCCTGGGTGCTGGAATTACAGGCAGGTTATTTTCTTAATTAGTTATCAATGTTATAGGGCTGGTGGTCCTTGGTTTTATGAGAAAGCAGGATGAGCAAAACACGAGGCACAAGCCAGTGAGCAGCACCCTCCATGGCCTCTGCATCAGCTCCTGTCTCCAGGAACCTGCCCTGCTTGAGTTCCTGTTCTGTCCTCCTCCGATGATGAACAACAATACGGCAGTGTGAGCCAAATAAACCCTTTCCTCCCCAACTTGCTTTTGGTCATGGTGTTTCATTGCAACAATACAAACTCTGGCTAAGACAAAGCCCTCTCAAATTTATGATTATTTTTATATCCAAAAAGACAATCTAATGTACCTTTCTAATCAGGAATTAGGAGAGCAGACGTCTCTTCAGTGTTCTGCCAGTAAGCAATGTTGTTGTCTCAATTCTAACACCTATATCAGTGATTGCTAATTCCATGACATTTGTCTGACTACATACCCCTGTCTTTTGAACCACTATTTTCCTCTTAATTTGCACCAATTCTTTGTTTATTTTGTGATACATATAAACTCAAGTTTATTGCTGCAGTATTCACAGCAGGTAACATATGGACACCTTGAATGTCTTTCAGTAAGTGAATCGACAATGGAAATGTGGTATATACATACACATACATATATATTGGAGTATTATTCGGGCATTGTAAAGAATGATATTCTGTCATTTGAAGCAAAGTGAGTGGGAGTAGAAGACATATGCTAACCGAAGCAAGTCACATAGATGACAAACACTGTGTGTTCTCTTTTGTGTGTGAACGTTAGGAAAAAATTCATCTGAATATATATGAATGGTTAGTAGAGGCTAAGAAAGATGGAGAATTGAGTGACTTTAAACCATGGGTCCACAGACACAACAAGTTGTAGTATTAACAAGAACAGTTAAAAAAAGAGGTTCCAAACACAAAGTAATGCTCAGGAGAAAGAATTACTCACCATTATTTAATCAGTATGTATTATTGTTCATATTATATAAATGAATTGAAACATTACACTATTGTGTGACAAAATTTTTTCTGAATAGATACAACATACACATTTACTCACATTAGATAGGAATCCCATGACAGACCAAAGTATGGATACCACCAAAGTCCAACTTGGTGAACCAATGAATTGTCTTAGAGTTCCTTACAGAAGTATGGTGAGAAATTACTTACAGGAGCAGAAACGGCTCAAATCCCTGTAATCGCAGCACTTGGAAGATATGAGATGGAAGGATTATGAGTTTGAAGCTAGACTGTTCAACATAGCCAGACACTCTTAAAAAGTTTTTTTAAAAAGAAGTTTATGTGGTCAAATAACATCAGTGTATATTTATGAAACTGTTAAATGTGTGTCCTTGTTATGCAATTCTTTTGTAAAAAAAAAAAATAGACTGAAAGTCACACCTCAATAAGACATCACGGGTTTCACTCCTACGTAAGAAGTAATCCCACTCCTGGTACTAGTTCACAAACAGTGCACTTTCCCGTTGCTTCTTATGGGGACTATGTGAACTTTCTACGTAACTGCAACCAACATGTCTGCTTTCCTGCTACACTGCAGCCAGTCCTCAATGCTCTGCAATCCTCCTTCCACGTTTATCGAATAAAGAAGAGAGCAAGCTCTGGGAGTGGAGAGACCATAAGAGGGATGGATGCATAGAAGTGCTAGCTGGATGGTGGCCGTATCTTTATCCCAAGGATGTGAGGGACATCTTGGAAATGAAAAATTCTCCACACAGATTTCACAGCCCTGAAGCCAGGACAGTGAGGATGTACCTGCCCTTCCATTCATATGTCTTATTTCTGTGGCTTAAACGGCATGTGTGCTTTGATTATTGGTATGTTCAAACCTAAAGCAAGGTGTGTGTGTGTGTGTGTGTGTGTGTGTCCCCGGGTGTGAGGCACAGGATGAATGTGGAGATCAGAGGACAATCTGAGGTGCTGGCTCTTGCCTTCCCCCCTGTCTCTCTTTTTTTTTTTTGTTGCGTATGTGCACTCCACAGTAGCTGGCCTGTAAATTCCCAGGGGTTCTCTATCTCAGCCTCCCATCTGGCCATAGATATGCTGGCGTTACTGACGTGTGCTGCCTCATCCAGACTTACGTGGTTTCTGGGGAATCTGAACTCAGTTCTCACACTTGTGCAGTAAATGCTTTATGTACTGAGCCATTGCTGCAGCTCTTGGTCACACAGTCTTATGTCTGGCAAAGGCTTGGGTGTCGGAGGAGGTGGGGGTGGGGGTAGGGGCGCTTCTGAGTTCTGAACTGAAGGTGTATTCCTTGAGGAACCAGGACATGTCGATTTTATCTCATTACCTACAATGGCCAGACAATTTTGCTGAACAAATTGGAGATGTTCAGTGAATAGGAGTGGATTGTAAATGACTTTTTTTTTTTTTCAAGCTGTTATTCCGGACAATTTTGTCCAGAGTAAGGCTTTGGAAGATTTTCCCTCCATTTTCATTTTTAAGCTAATGCTTTAAAAAAATATTCAAGTCAAGAATAAATCTACATAGAATAGTAAATTTCCACGGACTATCCAGGTTGTTGTTAGTTACTCCTTTTGAATTCTCATTTCAGCCCTTAGTTCCCTTGCAATTTTTGCCTCACAATCAGAGCATCTGGAAGATTCCTCTCATCTAAAAGCAGCTGTTTCTCCTTGAGATCTACAAAGACGTTTGTTGCTATCTTTCCCAGTTTCAGGCTAGAGGCAGACAGCAGGGCATCAGCAGAAGGCCAGGGAAAGCTAGTAGCACAGCAAAGCACAAAAGCTAGGTAGCACAGCAAAGCACAAAAGCTAGGTAGCACAGCAAAGCACAAAAGCTAGGTAGCACAGCAAAGCACAAAAGCTAGGTAGCACAGCAAAGCACAAAAGCTAGGTAGCACAGCAAAGCACAAAAGCTAGGTAGCACAGCAAAGCACATTGGCGAAGCAACGTGAAACTGAAGGACACATGGTATTCACTAATGACATGGAGTCCCATAGGGTAGAAGGAGCTATTGGCAATGCAGCTCTCTGTGTGAAAGGGAGCTTTAACTGTGCTATCAACAACTGGCTTTATTGGCTCCCTTTTTTTTTTTTTTAGAAAAAAAGAAAAGATGAAGGAAAAGAAAAAAGTAGAAAAGGTCAAAAGAAAGATGTGTTGTATTTACTTCTTTTAGCCCTTCTTTTATCCAGTCTACTACATTTTTAGCCTGAACTATAACTTTTTGTAAATTGTTCCCCTATTTTTTTTTATTGTGGTGAAATACATAGAACACACATTTAACCCATCTGTAGGTATATATTTTAGATTTTGTGATGCTAAGTGGATTTATATCTTGCTGGATTTTAGGCACTGGGGTTTTCTCGTTATGTTTTCTGCCAGATTCCCAAGGCAGTTGGAGGGCAAGGAGCTGATGCTTGGTATCCTACAAATGAGTTCGCATTTCTTATCGAATTTAAAGCTTTTAGGTTAATTGACTTTAGAATTTTTAAAAGGACGTTAGTGGCGGTGGTGCAGCCAACCATGAGACATGCCTGTGTTATCAAACAGGATACTAAGGTATGAAAATTCAGATTGGACGTCTTTGAGCTGGGAACTAAGTGCCGCTTGTATACGGGAACTCCCTCCCTGCTGGGGTGTTCGAGCCTTGCCCGGGGTCCACTTCCGGCTTATCTGAAATGTCTCCGGACTGCAACATAAATCCCTTTGCCCTTGTGTTCCGGTCCATGCCAGTCTTCGGGGTCAGCCCCAGGATTTTAGGGAAGTCACTCTTATTCTGTACCGTCCTTTCTCCTGCAGATGACAGTAGCCTCCCCCCCCCCCCCCCCGAGATCTTCAAGGAGTTAAAAGGCATAATGAGCTTTGTGCTGGGTGTATGTAGGTCCAGAGTGTCTCTCAAAGGCCCATGTATAGAAGTCTTTGTCCAGGGCAGGATGGGACCACTGGGGGGTGATGGGACTTTTAGGAGGCAGGGCCTAGCGGGAGGTCTTCAGGTCCCTGGGAGTTTGTCCTCAGAAGCCTTGGTAGAGGGCTTCCTCTTCCCCTTTTTTCTTCGGGACTATGAGGGGAGCTGTTTTGTTCCACTCTCTAGTGGAACTAGATGCATTAAGGAACCCCAAATAGTGCAGGTTTTTTAAAGGATCAAAGCCAGACCAGGGCGCTGGTGGCGCTCGCTCGCCTTTAATCCCAGCACTGAGAGGCAGAGGCACGTGGATCTCTGTGAGTTCGAGGCCAGCCTAGAATACAAAGTGAGTCCAGGACAGCCAAGGCTACACACAGAGAAGCTCTGTCTCGAAAAACCAACCAACCAACCAACCAACCAACCAACCAACCAAAGAAACAAACAAAAGATCAAAGCCTATAGCTGCCTCATCACTAAAGGCTTAAAAACCATGTCTCCAATTCATGGGATGAAACCTCAAAAACTGAGAGCCAAAAGAAGCCTTTTCTCTTGGGCTGTAGAGATAGCTCAGCGGTTAAGAGTACCGACTGTTCTTCCAAAGGACCTGGGTTCAATTCCCAGCACCCACATGGCAGCTCACAACTGTCTCTGACTCCAAGATCGGACACCCTCACATACACATGCAGGCAAAACGCTAATGCACCTAAAATAAAGTGATTAAAGAAGCCTTTCCTCTTTGGAAGCAAACCACCATAGGTGTTGGTCAGAGTCGGGGGGTGGGGGGGGGGAGCTGCAGGGAGGGAGCTGGGGGGGGCACGTCTGTGGACAGCAGAAGACAATTGCAGAGGCTTCGGCGGTTTTGTGATGTGCACACGCCTGGCTTTGCTCTTACCCAGCGTCTCAAACATCAAGGGATGGGTATTTGCATGAGTAGGGCATACTTTATGTTGCTACTTTAATTGGCCGCTTCCCCCCTTTACGCAACTCCTCACAGGAGCATGGGTAGTAAAGCAAAGGGCGCTCACATTTCTCATTGCTCACTTGGCAGGAATCCGACTTGCCCCATGCGGATGGTATTTGCACAGCAATCGTACCAACTGAGCAATAAAAAGCTAAGGCAGCTCAAGGCTTGGCTAGACTTGTACCGTGTTTCGGCAAAATACCGTAGGAGATGAGGGCTTAGGTCCTTCCTCCCACTTCTGTCGCCTCCTCCTTCTCCTGAGTCCTCCCTCCTTTCTCTCAAGCAGAGCACTCACCCAGTCAAGCCCGGCTTTGATAAATGTCAATGCTCTTTTTGATCCCGCCCCCAATCACAGATGCAACTGTTTTCATGGCTGGAGATGCACTGTGATCAGAGCTGGGAGCCTCTGCCCTTACATCTGCCATGTTACTGCCACAACAAGGAAATTTGCTATTTAGATTTTTTTTTTTTTTTTTAGAAATTCAGTTTGTACTTTATAATACCCTGCACTTAAAGAACATGATTACTGCTAATTATCATTTAGAAAATTGTTTTTTTCGCTTGATTAGAGATTTTAGCTGTGTGTACTGAAATCTAGCGGGCCTTCATTACACGCTGTACTTTGTAGTGGATGCTGGCTTAAATATTAATATATGGAAATTCAGCCTCGTCTGCTGTACCTTTTGATGTCAGAGGCATAATCAGTATAATTGGCTTAGATTGTTTTTCTCCTATTTGTATTTCATACTAGCTAATGTCATTAGCGAGCTAACCACTGAGTGGGGGATGATCTGCATTGTAGGACTGCTTCCTGCGCACATTATTACCATTGATTTTGATTATTTTAATTCCCAGACACCCCAGGCAGGCCCTCAAGCTGTGCCATATTGTTCAAAGACCCGTTCCCCCTGCTCCTCGCCTCGTTCAGAGAACAAGACTTTTCTGTGTCTGAAAGCCCATCAGTGTTCTGATAAATGTTGACGCTTTTGGTTGGTCTGAGGCCAGTTTTTTTTTTAATTTTTAAATTTTTAATTTTTTAATAGCATAAGGCAGAGGATGCATAGCTCAGGGCATGTGTGTCCTGGCTCTCAATGGCTGTAGCCTGGTAGCCACTAGTGTCCACAAGAAAGCTGGTACCTGGTCTGGGTGGTCTTCAGAGATCTGCCTATGTGATTGGCTGGCATCTCAGAGCCTGGCATTGGGGTTTCGCCTCTTTACCAGTCCCGTGTAGCCTTTTTGCTGGCCCACAGCTGTCATCCCCAAGGCTTGCAAATCTATCTTTTGTACTTAGAAAACGATGGCTGAGTCTACTTAGGGATTGGAATCTAACTTCCTTTTGGGTTTTGATTGTATTCCAAAACCAACTGTAAAAGGAACCCCACATTAAAGTCTAAGTTTGGCTACGGCCAGCCACAGATCCTGCTAACCCTCCGGCTGGGGCACAGATGCTTGGTTTTTGTTGTTGGTGGTTATGAAGTCATTTGTACTTGTACAGAGCTTGAATATTAAGGCTGCAGGGGAACTTCACAGAGCCCATGTTCTGCATCTGCTTTTTTTAATGGGTGAAGAAACAGAGACTGCAAGCAGTAACTAACTGGCTGGGGACGTACAGCTACTGAGTGGTGAAGCATCGTCCCCTTGCCTGAGCAGGGCCCTTTGCTTCTTAAGTGGTACCTTGTTCCTGGAGGATGTGGTGTCGTAACATATTGTACACACTAGCTAATCCCTCTCTGTGTGATTGACAGCTGTTAGGTGCACATGTAGTCCAGTGAGGATTGGGGGCCAAGAGCTTTTATAAGGGAAATGAGGGTACAAAAGAGAATGTAATGAAATGCACGTGTGTCTGCGTTGACACACAATCTGCATGTTCAGGATGTTAGTGGGCTGATTCTGCCTGGATATGACTCATGTAAATCATTGGATTAGAGAGGGCTATGTTGGGTTTCTTTAAGGAAACAGGATGAGCAGGGTAAGGCGAGGTAGAGAAAGGGGTGCATTATGAGGGCTCAGCTTGTGGAGGCTGAGGGGATCTGCTGTCTGCAGGTTGGAGGGCTGAAGGAGCCACTGCTGCAGTTCTAGAATAAACTTGAACACTTGGGGACCGGGTGCCAATGGTGTGACTGCTGTTCTAAGTCCAGGAGCCTAAAAACACAAGCTCTGGTATTGGGGGGCGGGCAGAGAAGATGGATGTCACAATGAGGGTATATTTGCCTACACAAATTGGATGATGCCCTGGGACATTAGTGGCAACAGTCTGGGCACCCCACCCCCACCCCACCCCTGCCCCTGCACCCGCTCCCTGGGGTACAGCTTTCAGTACTAATCTCAGGAACACACTCACACCACACACAGAACTAATGATGTGTTGTCAGCAATTGACAGGTGACTTAACCATCGCTCTTTCTCTTAGGAGAGCAGTTCTCTGCATTTGTCAGGCCTGAGGGGATGCTGCTGTCTCGAGCTTCTCTGGGAGATGCCCTTGAGTGAGTCCCTAACCTAGATTAGTACTTTTCTTCATCGTCCAGTTAGAATCCATGACTTTGAAATGAACCCCTCCTCCTTGGTGGAGGAGAGGACAGGATCTGCGCAGGAATTTTCCATTTGAAATTTCTCTTATGTTTTAGAACCCACCAGGGTGTAATTGCTAATTAATGTAGTTATCACAGGGATTTTTCATTCCTGAAGGCACTTTGGAATTTTTAGCCGAGGGTGAGTAGTATTTTAGACTATGCAGCAGAGGCATTAATGGCTAGTAGTTCGTCTAACCGTTGGCTTAAGTTAATTTGGCTTCGTCAAAGGAAGCAAGTAAAATTAATCCGGACAATATTTTCCCGCCTATGTCTAGAAACAGGACTCTTAATCCTAAATAATCACTCCCTGCCGTTTCTTCTTTGAGCCAGCCCTCTTCTGATTTGAATTCATCAGGTTGTGATAACGGGGAAGTGAGCTAATGACTTTCCTCCTCGCAGTCATGGGCGAGGTCTGGTCTTCAGACTTGCCTGGCCCGTGCCCATGGTGTGCCACCTTCCTGTCCAAGTCTCTTGAAAATGTCAAGCGAGTGGATGACCTGGCACTGAGTCAGCCTCGGACACAGCCAGACACTTGGAGACAGGGTTTTTTGTCTCAGTTGCCAGGGGACTTTCCAGTTGAGTAGACTTGGACACATCACGGGCTACTTTTGTAAGATGAAAAGGGCCAAGGAAGGGCTGGGCCAGCAGCTCCAGGCTTCTGGGTTTCACCAATCAATGCAAGTTCTAGAATGATTTTGGAGATGAGCACAGGGTTATCAACGTTGTTTTCCAAGTAGTATTATGAAAAAGCACCAAAGGGCAGACTTCTGGGAGCAAAGTACATATGTTGGGGAGTGTGAGGTTATGTGTGTGCTTCATTTAAGAACTCCATGAAAAAAATGATGATGCGGTGACTACCGGGTCAAAAGGTCTCTTAAAGCCCTTTTAGAGGGAGACTTGACATAGATTTAGGTTGTGGTCCATCACGACCCAAACGTGTTTTTCTTTTTGCTTCTTTTTTTTTTTTTGTCTAGTGACTCTTGCACGGTGGACTCATTTTCTTCTCTACCTCTCCTGTCTCCTTCCCTGTCTGCCTCTTCTGTCTACTTTCTTTGCAATTTTCCTCTCTCGTTTGCCAGCTTCTAGGACGTTTCAGAGTAGCAGAAAGGCAATCTCTAGGTCCAAACCATTGTTTTCTTTTCTCTGCGGGAGTGGTGCTCCCAACATGTGACTGAGTGTTCCTTTATGCAAAATCTTTAAGCAATGGGTTAAATAACACAGTACCATCTGTTTGGGGCTGACAAGACAGCCCAATAGGTAAAGGCACTTGCTGCCAAACCTTATGACCTGAGTTCAATTCCTGGTATTACAGGTAGGCCATCATACCTCCCCTACTTTTACACGGGGACCTGAACTATGGCCCTCTTACATTGGTATCAGATGCTTTCCCCACTGAGCCATCTCTTCAGCCTCTGAATGCTTTTCTAATTAGTTGCTCTTACTATATGAAATCAGAAAATAAAACAATAACAACAACAACAACAACAAAAAGAAAAACCAGCAAGGGTGGAGAGATGGCTCAGCACTTAAGAGCACTGGCTGCTCTTCCAGAGGACCCAGGTTCAATTCCCAGCTGCCACATGGTAGCTCACAACTGTCTGTAACTCTAGGTCCAGGGGATCTGACACTCTGACACAGACACAATAACAATGCATAGGAAATAAAATAAAAATAAAACCAAGCAAATCATTAAAGAAACAGCAAAACAAAGAGAACCCTTAACCTTCCTCTAATAGAGACGCAGCAGGCCTTCTGTCTCTTTAAGGCTATTGGGTACATTCCTCTTTCATAGAAAAAGAATAATGAGTTGAAAACTTCACTGAGGTTGCTTTCTTGTGAGTTTTGCTGATCTTAATACTTGCCTTTAAAACAAAATTTATAGTATCCATGGATCTGGTTTGTTTTCAACATTTGGTTTTATAGTTTCTATAAAATATTTCCAAAGTACATAAGAGTGAAGGGCAAAACAATTTCTTATAGATTAGGATTAAGTAGAGAGTGTTTCTGACTCAAAGGACTAGCAGGGAATTTGTTTCTTCAATTAATATAAAACGAAGTGCTTTTAGAAACTATAGACTTGTATTTTAACCACAGTTGAACTTATACATGTACATTGACAACTTAGTTTATTTGTACAAGCTTTAATCCAAGGACTATATATCTTTTAGTTAATGAAAGGAAACACTGCACAAATTCTTTAAACTTTCAGGATTTTTAAAAATTTCTGTTTTGTCATTAAAAATACCCATGTTAGTCAGGTGCTAAGATTCCTTTAAAAGGGCATCTTGAGACACTTTGTCAATGATGGCTTTTGATACCTCTGATGTACTCTGAGTCTAAGATCTCCATGTAGAGATAGTGTTCTCTGCACCGTCTATGTAAGTGAACATTCAAATGAGTGGACGGCCACGGGGAACAACTGGCTTATCAGTTGGGATCACAGCTGCGGAGCTCTGAGAGTCCTCTCATGATCATGTCAGTGTGTGTTTAAGCACTGAGCGTACATCATGCCGTCCTGTCGGCGGCTGGGGCCTCCCTCCCCCTAAAATGATTCCAGCAATGTCGGCAGAGTCCTAAGCTTGGACCACTAGATTTAAGTCCCAACTATCCCTTGCTTAGCCACTACTGACTGGGGCACCTCCCTTCCCCACCACCACATTGAGTTTTATTCCCTCATCTGAAGAATGGGAATATTCACTCAGTCATCATGAAGATTAGATGACGTTATAGTTCCTTTTGTACGTAAACCGTAAGTAACTAAAATACCCGGCAGAAAACACCCAAGGGAGGGAAGATTTATTTTGGCTCATGGTTTCAAAGGGTTTCAGTCCTTACAGTGGTAAGTCCTAACTCTTGCGGTAAGAGTATGTGGCAGAGCCTGTCCATTGTGGTGGACCAGGAAGAAGAGAAAGCTGCAGGAAGTAGAGGCTGGGTCTAAGTTTTGGGGTCCCCCTTCCCCAGAAACCTACACCTGTCACCTACATTTCAGCTCCTAAAGGCCCACAGCCCCTCAAAATAGCACCTCCAGCCAGGAGACCAGCATGCCCACAGGAGCCTCAGGGGGACATTTCCAGATTCAAACCATAATGTGAGACGCGGGTGAAGATGTTTCACAAATTCTGGGTTCCTATTTACTATCACAACCAATAAATTCGACCGTAGAGTCGTGCCAAACAGCTATGGCTAAGAATTGGCAGGGACTCACCATGCACCACATTCGACCTTCTACGGTCTCAACTAACCAACTGTGACCGCAGTCTGCTTCCTTTGTTGACTTCCTAACAGCAATGGCTATCGATCATAGCACACAATTACATTAAAGCCTTGTAATGTCATCAGATGGACTCCAAGACAGGACAGATACAAACCTAGGATCCTCTGGGATGGATGATAATTCTTTCATCCCCACAGTGTGGGTTGATCTGCCCTTCAAGTACGAGGTTAAGAACATTAGACTCTGTCATCTGGTTTGGGGGCGGAGGGCGCACAGTTCTACCCTGCGGGATCTGAGTGGTGCTGTCGCCACAGAATGGTGGCCATGTGGAGACCCACGCTTTGTTCCTGGTGCTGAAGGGCAATCCACTGGCCCCCTTGGCAGGAGGGAGCTACAGCATCTGCTAGGGCAGAGAGGCAAGTTAAATGGAGTTGGTTTCAGTTTCTCAGTTTCTTGTCACCAGGGATGGGCAAACCCAGTAGTGGTCTATGTTTTCAGAAAAATCTTGACTTATTTTCCAAGCATTTGGGGCTTGGCTAAGTTTTACATGGGTTTTGCCAGCTTTCCTTCCTTAATTATTAATATTAAACTCATGTGCATGAAGTAGAATGGAAATTTAATAGCCATTTTTGTATTTATTTACATCAATGCATCCCATAGCTGCTCTGGGGAAAGGGCTGTTGTATCTTGTAAGCATCTTTGAAGATAGCTTATAAAAATTTCCCTTTATAAGACGTCACATCAATTTTTATCCCTTCTCTACCCACAGAGGCACTGGGCTTTGAGGATGATGAGGATGGCATCCCAAAGCCATGGTGCTTACGTCAGGGTTTGGACACTACAAAGTGAGACCTCGCTGTCCTAATTGCACTCGCCTCTGAGGCAGTCCTGTCAGCAAAGCCTTCAAATGCATTTTCAATAAAGCAGATGCTCTTTCAGCAAACATTATTCTCCGCCTCCAGGTCTCACATACAGCTGCCAGAGCCATGGAAAAACAATTGCTATGGCCCAACATTGTTTTTCCAAGCATAGCACCCGGATTCGTTCCAGGCAGTAGGAGATGGGGTAAAGAAAAATATTAATTTTCAAATCAATAATTCTCACTTTCTCAATACCAACTAATGCATCTGCATCCCTCTTATGCGCACACAGAGTCCTAACTACATGAGAGACACTGATTTAGAGGAACAGGTGTTATTTTGTTAATGACAAAATGATGGTGTTATTTCTGTTACTGTCACAAAATGCAGTAGTATGCGTAACCGTTTGCCCTGACAGCTGAGGTACGCCCTAGGCTTACAAATGCCAGGCTTGGGGGGGGGGAGAGGAGAAGTCATAGTGGTGACTAGTATGATGCACTTGTTGCCAAAGGCTCTGAAATATTAAATGAAACACACACACAAACATGGTAAGCACATGGAAAGTGCCTTAGAATGAAATTGTCCTCCATTGTCCGAAGTCAGGTTTTAACAGAAAAGGTTGCATTTTAATTAGTTTTGTATTGGAGGTGGAAAAGGTATTTTTTTTAAAAAAATTAGTTATATGACCATAATTTACAAAGTTATTTATCTTAGAATGCATATGGTTTACCATTTTAACTAAATATTTTATTTTGAGATAGTTACAGATGTACGTGCAATTAATTATAAGAAATGGTTCCGTGGCCCTATGCTTTTCTTTCTTAGTTTTTCTTTTCTTTTTTTTAACCTGGTTCTACCCAAAGGTAACAGTAAAACGATGGTACAAGATCATGACCAAGCTGTGGACACAGTGGCCATGTGGCCATTCCTCTCCCATGAGCATTACTGCATGCTGTCCCTTTATCTCCACACCCACTTCTCTCCCATGCTGCTCCTTCCTCAGCCCTCAACACTCCCAGGGTCACCGCGAATAGGTTGGCGTGAGACCTCCAGTGTAGCTGGCTTCCCTGCGACCTGCTGCTAGGAAGTGTGGTAGCATTGCTTTGTTCCCACTGAGAACCCAAGAGGTGAAGTAACTTAGGTGCCACTGTTGACAGTGGTCATGAGACACATCCTGCGCCCCCCCCCCCCCGCTGGTCTCCCTTGACAACATGACATCATCTAACCGAGGAGAGGTAGAAGTCCAGGCTCCCCATATCTGGAAGTGGATGCGGGGCTCAATGTCCCTCGGTAGGGATAGCAGTACAGGCTCCCTAATCAGGTGCCTGGGTCCATCCTCTGGGAAGGTAAAGGTCTTGGCTCCACCCATTGTTGTTGGCACAACGGAGGCAGTGCCATAACTTTTCTGTGGTTGGCTGGAGTGGGGAGTCAGTTGTTTAGCACTTTGCTATTATGCTCCTCTCCCCTGTTTCCTGGTTTTCTAGAGAGAGTTGGTACTTCTTGGAACTCACCTTTTCCTTCCTGCGTTGGATGTTGGATGGGATGAGTAGCTGCCTAGCATCTTCCACTGCACATCACGGAGCCCAACCCAAAGGAGCCCTCCTACCTGTTCTTCCTCTAGCCCTCTTGACAGTCCTCCATCATGTCTTCACGCCCTGCCTCTTTCGTCTGCAAGATCATGGTTTCTTTAAGCTCTGGGAGAGGAAGAGAGGACACAGGACAGGAGAGCTTAAACCCACACAAGAGGGAAAAGGTCAATTTTATGATTTCTAGGTACCACAACGAAAGGCAGATTTTTGTTTTGTTCTTAACTGTCATCCTTATCTGGAGCCAAACAGCCAAGGTGACTGTTATTGCCTCCTGAGCTCCCTCCACAGCCCCACAGCCTGCCAGGTTTCACTTTCCACAGACGTTGGTCATTTGTAACCATGGGTTTCAACCCGCTCTTCCAGAAGAAAATGCTGGAAGGCAAAGTCACAGCCCCTGGGAAAGCTCAGATTTCTGACAGCTCCAATTTCTTCCGCTGTCTTTCTTTATTCATCACAGGTATTGCAGCTTCTCAGCAACTTTGTTTTATTATCCAAAACTGGGAAAAGTTTTGTGTAGCTACATATATACCATGAATGAGATTTTGGGTCCATTAAAAATGATTCTGCCCACCAAAGCTCTATTTTGAACACTTTTTTTTAAATGATGTAAACTTTGCCTTGAAAAAAAAAACCTATGCTTATATTTTCACACACACACACACACACACACACGCGCGCGCGCGCAGAAGCTTCAACCTGAAAACTGGCTCCTAGCATTCATGTTTTATTGAGCCAATAAATTGTGAATTTAGCCTTTTAGCCAAATCGAACTCCAAGTGTTTCATTTCGGACCTTGGTGTCCATATTGACAGGGCTTTAAATCTGCGACTTGTGCATCTGGAGCTTGTTAGATGTTTATAGTTCGAATGGAGCCAAATGTCAGTGGCACCTCTGCTCTGCAGAGGGGTCCGGAAGAACGCTTCGCTACTCTGCTTCTATGAGGTAAGAGCATGCCCCCTGAGAACCAGGCTTTCACTGATCAGCTCTATGTGGGAAAGGCCATGGGTGGAGAGGTTGCTTGGGTTTATAGCTGCATGTTTTCTCATAATTCATCCCCAGAGTGCAAGTGACAGGCTCACAAAGACATGAAATGGTCTGTGGTGGCTGTAGCAGCCCGTTCTCTGGAGGAGAGTGCAGCCCAGTAGACGTTTCTATAATAGTGGGATGCTCTAGGTCTCTGCTGTTCGGTCCGCAGCCTCCAGCCATGTGTGGCTTCTAGACGTCTGGAAGATGATCCGTGCAACAGAAAGATTGGCTTTGTGAAATTTAATATTAGTTAGAACATTCAGTTTTCATAAGCACATGTGCCTATTACTAACTGTGGCTAATAGCCTGGTGATAAGACTGAGTGAGGTGTGAAGAAATATCAGGAATTGGTTCCTTTTTCCACCCATCATTCCCCAGAGTAGTAGCATCCTGTTCTACCCGTCCATCGCCCCATCATTTATTCCTGAAAGGTAAATGATGTGTCTATATGGTGGGGCCCTGGATAACGATGAGATGCCCAGGACCATATGCTACTCCAAGTCCTTTTCCAGGACCAAAATGTCCTATTAAAATGAATTTCCTGGCTCAACACGCCTCCCAAAACACATGGATTAGAGATTCAGACAGGCCTTGGCTTCATTACCATCTTGGCTATGACAAGATAATTTACCTCCCTCAGCCTCAGTTTCGCCACATAGAAAGTTGAATTAAAAATCCACCTGTGTGGATACTGCCATCGCTCTCTCTATAAATATTCTCCTATATGATCAAGAGGAACAACATTTATTTCTGGATCTCATTGAAAGCTGACATCCTTTGGCGTAACCACTGGTCTCTACAAAATTCTTCCAGAAAATCCAGGCTCCTAGAAGTCTTCCCTAATGGCCATGCCTCTGCATCACTTCTGAATGTGGAGGGGTTTTATGTACCAAAGACGAGGTGAGCATACTTGTAGTGACAATAGAATACATAAGCAAGGCTCTGGAACTTTTTGAAAGCATCTGATCTGCCCCACTCCAAATTAAATAAAATCCTACAATGAGCTGGGCGTGGTGGGCAGAGGCAGGCGGATCACTGTGAGTTCCAGGACACCCTGGTCTACAAAGGGAGTCTAGGATAGCCGAGGCTACACAGAGAAACTCTGTCTCAAAACAAAACAAAACAAAACAAAACAAAACAAAAATCCTACAGTGGCAGAGGATTCAAAATTGTGTGCTAAGCACTGCCAATAAAGTAAATACATTACCCTAGCAGGGAATATAATTTCAAGATGGTAGTACAGACTTCTAATATCATATTGGGGAGACTTTTATTATCAAAAGATCATCAAACATGAAATAAAGAAGCAGTATAAAAATAAACCCCACCTGTGATAACTATTTTTTTTAAATGTCTGTTTAACCCGGCCTCAGCATCCAGGTGTTCAATCAAGCATTGTTCTGTGGGAGTGTTTTTAGATGATGTTTACATTTAAGTCATGGGGCTTTGAATAGAGTAGAACGGCATGAAGGATTAGATTCTCCAATGAGTGGGAAGCTCAGCTAGAACAGAAGCTAGAGACTTCCTATAGAATGCTTGCAGTTTTCATGTGCCAGACTGCCTCTTCCTGCTCCCACAGTGCATTGCAGTTTGGGATTCATGCTGGATCTCTCTCCTGAGTATCTAGCCTGTGGCTTCCCTAAGAAGTGTCTCAACTGGTCAAATAAATCCTTAAGATAAAGCTCGCCTATACATTTTCTCATCTGATTTGGACTAAATGTCTGTATTCTCCCAAGAGTCCTATGGTGAAGCCCTACGTCCCAGTGTGATGGTGTTTGGATGGGTCTTTGGAAGATAATTACGTTAGGTTAGCTGGCTGGGGGAGAGGGGTGCGGGGTGGGGTGGGGTGGGGGTGGGGGATGAGGGGGTGTTTCTCATTTTGGGTTTAGTAAGTAAATAGGCCACTTCAAATAGACAGTCAATGGCTCAGAGGTTAAGAGCACTGTCTGTTCTTCCAAAGGTCCTGAGTTCAATTCCCAGCAACCACATGGTGGTTCACAACCATCTGTAATGAGATCTGGTGTTCTCTTCTGGCCTGCAGGCACACATGGGGGCAGAGTACTGTATAAATAATAAATAAATAAAATCTTTAAAAAAACAAAAAACAAAAAACAAACAAACAAAAAAGAAAACAAACAAACAAAAAAACCCCAAATAGACAGTCAACCATCTGCAAGTCAGAAGGAGGGGTTCTTACTGGAACCCAGCATCCGATTTCTGCCTCCCAGCCTCCAGCACTATGAGAAGATATATTCTTGTGGATTCAGTTACTTTGACGTGGGGTTTTGTTACCCCACCCCTAGCCGACGTATTTTTATTCCACTGGTTGTTTCCCTGAAAAACCTTGGCTTCTCTCTCACTCTACTAAAGGTCACTGGGGAACATAACCAAGACACACACAGTGTGCCTGGCCCACAGTAGGCATTTGCTGGACATCAGAATCTCAGTCTTTCCCACGGCACGAAGCAGCCCGTGGCGTAGACCGAGGCTGCCCCGCCACATGCTGTTTGTCCCAGTTTAGTAACTTCTCGTCCCTTCTCTACTGTTCAAATCCCAGCTACCCAATCCAGGCCAGCTCACATCCTGTTTGTACAGCGCATCTTTTCCAAATGATTCCAATAGAAAAACGAATCTCCCCTCCTTTCAAACTCTAGTCTATTTAAAAATATGTCATTAATATTTAACAGCTTTGTGTATATTTCTGTGTTTTGAATGTCTAACAATAGCCACCATTAAGATATATATGAATCCTTCATACACAGCCTGGGAGTCTGGCCCCTTCTTCTTGGCATGCTCCTTCAGAGAGCAATTCTTCGTGTATGTGTTTTACTCGTGTGTACCTGTTTATTATTGAATAGTATTTTATGCATGTACCACATTTTGTTTTCATCACTTTCCCCCCCACTGAGATGCATCTGATTGATTTCCAGTTTTGGGACAGGTATGAATAAAGCTGTTTCAAACATTTGTGTTTACAGCTTTGTGTGTATGCGCGTGTGTAAGTGTGTGTGAGTGTGTGTGAACACAAGCTCTTATTTCATTCAAGTAAATATACTACGATCGGGTTGATGGACCGCAAGACAAATCTATGTTTAAATTGAGGAGAAGCTGCCAAGCTGTTTGTGAAGTGCCTGTGCCATCTCACACGCATTCCAACTGGCAGCGCACCAGGCCTCCAGTTGCCCCATATCTTTGCCAGCAGTAGGTATGGCTGCGTTAATTTTTTTTTCAGCCTTTGAAATAGGTATTGGTAACTATCTCATTCTGCCTTTTACTTTCATTTGACTTGTAGCTGTTTCTGTATTCGAATGAGGAACAGCTTTCTGTGTGATCTTTTGCCATCTGTACTTCTATCTCTGTTGGTGAAGTCTCTGTTCAGTCTTTTACCAATTGTTAAAAAAAGAGAAAAGAAAAGAAAAAGAAAAAGAGTAACTAGTTTGTTTCCTATCATTAAACTGTGGGCATCGTCCATGCGTTCTGGATAGGAATCTGTAATCAGATATGTGCTTCGCAAATATATACTCTGAAGCTGTCTCGTCTTCTCATTCTTTAAGGAGAGAACAGCTTACTTTGATAAACCTCCATTTGTCAGTTTCTTCTTTTAGGCGCCATCCCTTGGGTATCATCTTGGAGCTTCCAGAAGTGTTTTGGTTTAGATTTTGCATTTAGGTCTCTGATCTGTGTCTTGTTAATTTTTGTGGTTGTCCAGTAGTCTGACCGCCATTTGTCCAGGGACTCTGTGTGTGAGTTAAGGTCAGCAAACAAGTCGAATGGTCCTTCAGCAAGAACAGCCTGAGGAGTGCCGACATTCACAATAACTGCTGCCTGTGTTCTGATCACAGATCACGGCCAAGATGCTCAAATGTGCTTCATGTGAACCGGGGCTGCTCACCTTTCACTACTGCGGCTCCCAGACTGGATTAACAAGGGGGAAGTGATCTCATCTCCGATTAATCAAAGAACAGCTTCTTAGGTCTTTTTATTTGGTACAAAAAAAAAAAAAAGGACATCTTTAGAAATCCAATACAGGCCTGGCTGTCTTTCTTCTTTTCTTTTTCTCCCACCTCTAATCTTTGAACAATAAAACTTATAATTTTTCTTCCCAATATGTTTCAAATCTCTCTGACTGCTGGAAACATTGGGTAAAGATTCCTCCTCTCTCCTCTCTTTTTTTTCTTTTTTAAAATTTATTATTATACAATCTCTCTGTTCTGAAGAGTTGGAAACAGCTGGATTTTTTCATTAATCTGTGGGAAACTTGGAAGTTGCCAGAGGCTGGCAAGCATCTCAAATGTATGTGTGAAATGCGACATCGGATTCCGGAAGGGAGAACTTTCCAGCTCACATGGCAGTGGTTAGCAGACTCCTGCAGAGGGGCATTTGGCAGCAGGGGGTGTCTTGTTTATCAGAATGGTCATGCTTACACTTCTGGGAGAGAAACTAGGCCTCCATCTCCTGCGTCGGCACCTGAATAATTAGGCCAACCCTTGTGTTGGCATAAGAACCGCTAACCCAGGTTGACATGGTAACCTAGTATGGGTGGGAATGATGTGGTATTGCTGGAAAGTACATTTTATCACAGGGAGGATAATCAGTTATTCTTGGCAAGGCTGTTTGTCCTGAAAATGAGGCTAACTCCAAGGAATAAAGGCGCGTTTCTCTCCCCTGGTCTCATCTGTAGTGTGCTAGGAACTGTGGATTAACTGCCTGCACTGCTCGGTGGAGGGCTGGTGACGCTGAGATGTGCTGGTTTGACTCTCTGTGAGGCCTCTGGAAATTCAGGAACTTGCTTATCTAATCTAAGACCATTCCCTAAAGTGGCAAGATGCTACATAATTGGGGTCAAAAGTAGGCAGGCCATCCTTTTCTTGGTCTCCGGGAAAGATAACAGCATAAGGATGAGAAACCCGAAATCACTGACCACCTGAGGGTCACATGCCCCCTCCCCCGGGCTTTTTCACTCTCTATCAAGCCCAGTACTTTCCTGCTGTTATCATAGGAATTCCTTCCTGGAATTAGGTGCCTTTAATAAAGGTCCACTTTAATAAAGCGGGGAATTGCATTTGGTCCTGGAACCCATTGGCATGTGGAGGAGGACGAGAGGGACCCTACTCTCTTTCCTTCCTGTTGGATTGATTTCTCCTTTACTTACACAATACCCCTTATTTTCTTTTGCTCCATGTGGCTACCCTAAGCCCAACTTGATATCACTTTCCAGTGCAGAGACTAAGCGGCCTCTGAGCCCTGTGTTTTTGAGATCCATCTCCTGGCCTGGGCCTATGTTAACTTGGATTTGTTCCTCATTTGATCTACATGGCTTGGAACCATGGTCACTCAAGGGGGCAGGATGGTCATATTCTCAAGAAAGACATGGCAAGACACGCAAGCTGTCTAACAAGCCCCCAGACCTGCTGCCAAACAGAGTTGGAAAAAAAAAAAAATGGAGGGAATGCTAAGTGGTCTGAACACTAAACTCTGTTTAGAAAGAAGTACAGAGTCCCATACAACTTTGCTATCTGTCACTGAGGCCAGACTAGTCTGAGATGATCTGGAAAGATCTAGACAGCTGCACCAGGTGACCCCAGGAAATGTGGATAGCAGAGGCTGGCTCCTTCTATATCGACTTTGCAGAGACCCACACAGCTGAACAAATCCAGTCATTGTGTGTGCCAGCCGAGCATGGCTGCAGAGTTCCTGAAGACCCTCAGGGAAACTTATTGCTACCTTCAAAGGACGAAACAGAAGCTAGAGTGAGGCTTGCAGTATGGCATGGGCCTTCCACAAGTGACCAGGGAAGTGTCCCCGTAGAGAAAGTGACAGATCCACAGAAAGTGTTTCCAATGTAGGTTCAGTTAACTGGTTATGTCTCTCTCAGTAAGTGAGCAGAAACAGCCTCCCCACGCACTCCCATTTTAACACATTAGCCTCTCCGTTCTTGTCTTTTTCCTGACTTGTCCTTTCCTGCTGCTTTGGGTTCTGATTGTATGTTCGACACGACAGGATTTCCTCTGCCTGCGCTTAGTAGGTGTCCCTGTCAGCCTGGATGTCTGTTCATATGGGCTACTGCACTATCCAAGACGTAAGGCTTATCCTCTCACTTTCTCAAGAGATACAGTAAGGTCAGATCTCCGTCCATCACTGAGGCCAGATCGCTTATGGAGGCACAGGAGCTTCCCGAGCAAAGGAGAGGCTGTTGTGAGGCGGGAAGAGAAGTCAGAGGTCAAAGATGGGCAGTGTGTACATGAGAAGCAGCAAGTGAGGAGCTCTGGGAGAGGCAGCAGGCAGGGAGAGCATAAACTCAAGGGTGAGTGGGAGAGGAGGAAGACAGGAGGGGAGGAGGAGGAGGAAGAGGAGGAGGGAGGAGGAGGGGAGGAGGAAGAGGAGGAGGGAGGAGAAGAAAGAGGGGGAGGAGGAGGAGGAGAGGAGGAAGAGGGGAGGAGGGGAAGAGGAGGAAAAGAAGGAGGGGGAAGAGGGGAAGGAGAAGGAAGGGAGGAGGAGAGGGAGGAGGGGAGGAGGAGAAGGAGGGGAGGAGGGTGGGAAGAGGAGGAGGAGAAGGAAGGAGAGGAGGGAGGTAAGGAGGGTGAGCGCACGCCTTTAATCCCAGCACTTGGGAGGCAGAGGCAGGCAGATCAATGTGAGTTCAAGGCCAGCCTGGTCTACAAAAGCAAGTCCAGGACAGTCAAGACTATACAGAGAAACACTGTTTCGAAAAAGGTCAACTTGTGTGTGTGTGTGTGTGTATGTGTGTGTGTGTGTGTGTGTGTGTACGCGCGCACGCACGCTCACGTGCATGTGTATGTGTGAAAATCTACCAATAAACTGAGCTGTGCTGCTTTTGCAGAGGGTCGTGGGACTGTGAGGACAATGTGCAAGCAAGGGTCTGTGTCTTATCAGCTCAAGGCACCAGGAGGACAGCGTGCCTACCTCACAACAGGACTCTGTTTATTTAGGATACAGGGAGGGTGCTTAAAGCCCATCCAGCAAATGTGGATGTTTATAAGCAACCCACTCCTTCCGGCTTCTGGGCTCCAAAGCGACATTTTTGATAAGATTGTGTGAAGTACTAAGGAGGTGAAAAGAGATGATTGCTTAAAAAAAAAAATACCAACAGATTCTTTATGTAAGAAATGTCATTTTTAAAAAAAAAAGTCAAGAAAGCAGAATTTTTCTCTGGGTGATGTACGGGAAGCAGTTTTTTCAAATCAAGGCTTCACTAACTTTAAGCGATTTTGATTTTGATTGTAGGCGGCCCTTTGATCTTCAAAAAATATTATTGATTGTAGAAATGCCAGATGTGCTATAAAGAAAATGCTGATCGATGGGTACAGTGTCTTCGGTTGCTTTCAGGCTGAACCTGAGGGAATAAGAGTTAAGGTTGGTGGAATGCTTGAGTGCTTATCCTGGATAGAGTGCCTTCAGATCACATAAGGCTGTGTACAGCCAGGGAACAAACAACCAGGCTGTGCATGCGGCTACAGCAGTGTTTTTGCTTCTGTCTACAAGTCATGGGAATCACCACATATTGTGGGCAAAATCAGAGTCCAGTGGCATTGCCAGATGGAGTCGTCTTGTGTCCAAACTCAGAGTCTGCGTCTCAATGTAAAGTGGCTTATAATATGTCTCCCTGGGGCATAGGCTTCCATAGCCCAGATGGCAGGGTCACCCTGGTGGAAGGAACATATGGTAGGCTCTATCTGTCATTCGCAGAGCAAGAGTGAGCACACTGCTCATGAGAGCCAATTAAACAACAGTCAATGCCACGGACAGTGAGTGGGCCTCCCTGACCACAGCTGAACAGGAAAGCAGAACGCTGAGAAACAGGGAAGAGGCCATTTCTCACAGGGAGGCTGAACATTGGCAGAAGATAGGGGCGAGGGGCGCGTGAAGGGATGAGCATGCCATGTTGCACCTCTGCGACACCATCATACGCTACAGGAGGAATGAAGCCATTCCCACGGACCAGGACCTATTGTGTCATGCCTATTACAGTTTTACGAGGCAGCTTGTTGCACTGAGTTATAAAGACGGACATTTAGTTATTGCATTGACTTTATGAGCCATTTGCTATAAAGGGGGGGGGGGAGTCTAAGGAACGCTTCACCTTGATGTTGACATAGACCTTTTCTATAGAACAACAAACGAGCATAAAGCAATATAGTCTCACAGGAGAGGGAAAGCGAGATGGAGGAGGCACATGTGGCCTGATCCTGGCATATATAAGAACATTAAAAGGATGCCCATTTTTATTGGTAGCACATGACTTCAAAGCTTCATCTCCCTCCTTCGAGGGAGAGAAATACATGGGTGAGCTGTCATAGTTTAGGACCTTGGTCAGAGGCCAGTAGGGCATCCCAAGCCCAGGATACACTCTCTCCTTGTTAAGATCTCAATGAAAAGAGAAGAAAGAGAAGTGCATAGCACATAAAAGAAAATATGGGCCGCATGAGCTGTGGTTGTTATAATTAAGATCTAAGCCATCTATGTGGGTGACTAAGGTGTGCGTGTACAACAAAGCTGGTGGCAGGCTTTGCTCACAAAGTTGACGCCTGGCTGTGGGATGGCTTCTTTGGGTTGGCTCTGTCTCTTCTGATATAAAGGATATGATATTATTCTGTAAGCTTAGAACATATATCATACAAATGTGGTGATGAGGAGAAGCAAGTCTTTAGGATGGAACCTGAGTGGGAAAGATTCTGAAATTGTACCTTTCTGGCGATAGATGGGATGCTGCTGTCAGCCTGGTAAGATGGCTAAGCAGGACCACTGTAGATTCCTCCTGTCCTCTTGGACTGGTGCTTAGTTCCTTTTCTCAGGTCCGTGTGACATTAGGCAAGGCCACATTGTCTCTCTGTTCGTTACTTCCTGATTGAAACAGCAGAATGAGCTAATTGCACAGTGAAATTATATATAAATGCAGGTTTATTGGAAGGAGATCTCGGTTGGAGAGAGAGAGAGAGAGAGAGAGGGAGAGAGAGAGAGAGAGGGAGAGAGAGAGAACGAGAACAAGGTGTCTGGGTTATATAGTGAAGGGAAGGCCCTGTCCCTGGGCTGGAAAGTTCAGGGGAGAGGGCAGGGAGTGCCAGCCTCAGCCTACAGCAGGTAGGGACTGAAGAATGACCCAAACCAAACACTTCATTCTGTGAAAGATGAGAACATTACCGTCCTTATTGCACTGTTACTTATAAAACACTTAAAGATTTATTTCACTTCTGATTGTGTTTGCATACATGTGTGCAGGTGTACGTGTGCACATGCACATGTGTACCTATGTGTAGGTGGCATGCATTGGGTGCAGGTGTATCTGAGGCCGAAGCTATCAGATCCCACTAGAGCTGGAGGCTTACGGCCCGCTATAAGAATGAAACGCCAATCCTCTGCAAGCACAATGCCTGCTCTCAATGGCTGAGTCGTCTCTCCATTTCCTCAGAAAATGCCTAGAACAACGTTGGGCACATATTAAATGCTGCAGCTGTTTAAGGACTAAAATACTAATACATACCCTAATGAGAGCCCTTCTGCTATGTTCTTTTGTAATGGGCAAAGTTAACTCGTAAGCCCCACTTGCCCAAGGACAGATATTTCTTGGAATGCTGGAGTCTACTGTTAAGGGAGATAACAAGTCACATATTTTTGCTCCCCTAAACAAACTTGTTTTGTACATCAACTGCACTGGATGTGCTTGAGCACTTGTAGACAGGAGGTACACTAGCAGGAAATAGTCAGGATGTACGCTTGCCCCTGATTGGATGTAGGAGGGAAGTACACAAGCAGGAAGTCCATCTGGATACATGTTTGCCCCTGATTGGACCTCATGGGAAATACGGTGGCTGTATGGTTTTGCCTTTTTAAGCCTCTGCAAAAATGTGACTTCTCGAACCTGGTTAGAATTCATCCTCCTGGCCAATGTTTCATTAAAGCTTGCTTCGAATTTGGCTCAGAAATTGTGAAACTGCCCTTCCTCTTGCAGTTTTCAGGTTTAAAGCATTCCATACTGCAAAGACCTTTTCAAACATATGATTTAGTAAACATTTACTAAGCACCTCAAACTGGGCATGAATCAGGTAGGCATCAGGTACTGGGTAAGAGTTAATTTCTACAGTCTTGGCTTATGCTGGTGCTCATGAGTCTACAGTCTTATTTTCTTATTTAAAATAATTTAACCAGGCACACCTTTAATCCCAGCACTTGAGAGGCAGAGTCAGGCGGATCTTAGTATTTGATGCCAACTGAGTCTACAGAGCAAGTTTCAGGGCAGCAGGGGCTACACAGAGAAACCCTGTCTTGAAAAACCAAAATAAATAAATAATAAAATAATTTGAAGCAATAGTAAAGTTATAGTAAGGCTGGAGTACAATGTAAATGAGTTTTCCTCACTCTTTTTTTTTTCAGAAAGATTTATTTTTATTATTTATTCGTGTGTCTGTGGATCTGTGTGAGGACATATGTTCTGTATGCAGACACCCTTGGAGGCCAGACCAGAGATTTCTTGTGTGACAGGACAAGACAACGCAGCGGTTCCTCCATCTTATATTATTGCTGAGGCCATTTCAAGTTTAATTAGAATTTAAACTCCATGATGGAGAATCCCATGGAAAATCTCCAAACTCTGTTCTAGGAACCCGAGGTCAAGATGGCCCAAGTAGCCTCTGTTAAACTGCCCGTGTGTGTGTGTGTGTGTGTGTGTGTGTGTGTGTGTGTGTGTGTGTGTGCAGAATGCCCTCTGGCTATCTTAGCTTGTGTTAAACTGCATCCCTCTGTGGAACACCTCTGCAGCTGCCCAGCAAGAAGCCTGGGTGGAGTTCTTGCTTTTCAAAGCCCCCTGGTCTAAGTGCTCAGGGCCACACTTAGTTGCAGAAGACATGAGGGTAGTCCCAGCCAGCTGGAATGGACATTCAGTTGGCTCTAAACTGTGTCTGAGTGGTCATCTCTGGCGGGCTGCCGGACACCCAACATGGCAACCGGGAAGCAGGCAGCAGGCACTCTTAACGGCTGAGCCATCTCTATAGCCACCACCCCTCACTTTTTGTCTTAGCATTCGCCTGCCCCTAATGTTGTGTTGTGTGCGTTTTCGATCAGATCTGGGTTGAACCTTCTTGAGAGGAACCTGTCTAGAAGTGACTTGTGTTCTTCTTCCGTGTCTTACCAGGTGGCACAGATTGTAAAGCTGATGACTCCCCCCCTCCCCGCCCCCAGGCCATTCCTTTAGCCTCCTGTCTGCAATGCTTCCCCACCAGAAAGTTATTCTTTGCTCTCTTGAATCTAAGCATTGAGCAAGGGAGGTCCTTGGCAATAGCTTTCTTGCCCAGCATCAGGCTTCCGATGGGTTTCCGAACGAACTCACACTGGCCTATCTCATTCAACAGATGGAAATCTGTTTATATTACAGTGTTTCGATGCTCGGATTGTCTTTGATTTGACCAGTGGGAGTCCAGTCAAACTGGTATTTGTCCCCTTTAACTTCATCCGGTGTTCTCTAAGCTTCCAAAATACGTTTTGGATTCAGTTGTTTGTCCAGGAGCCTCTGATTTCCTGGAATGGAGGATGGTGATTGGGCGGGAGTATCTGGGCGGGTAGGGTCGCAGCCCATTGGTCAAATGCTTGCAGGCATAGATCAAGTCCTACTTTTGGGCCCATCACAAATGGATGGTGGGGTAGTACATGCCTGTAATCCCAGCCCTCAGGAAGCAGAAGCAAGAAGATCAGAAATTCAGAGATGACCTTAGATCTAACGCTGGTTGCATGAGACTTAAAAAGAAGAAGAAGAAGAAGAAGAAGAAGAAGAAGAAGAAGAAGAAGAAGAAGAAGAAGAAGAAGAAGAAGAAGAAGAAGAAGAAGAAGAAGAGGAGGGTATATAGATAATAGATGTGCTCATTCACACTGTAGCATCATTTCTCCCAATACTTACTCTCAAATTACAGAGCAATGCTTATTTCTGTGTTTATCTGCACACGCATATGTACACACACACACACACACACACACACACACACACACACACACACACAAACCCTATTCATATCCAGCCTTTCTGTTATCTTTGAAATACTTCTCTACTTGACTGTCCTCTCCGGATATGACTCTGGATGTAACATCTGCCGTAACTGCTGCTGGTTCCTTTTATAGGCTCTCCCTAGCTGCCTGCGGGGGTGGTTACTTCCTGTTCTGGGTCCTAATTCTACTGAGGGATACCCTCTTTTGGTCTGAATGAACACGTACATCCCATCTTCCCAACTTCTTCTTTGTCCTATTTTGGCTCTGACTTAATACCTGGGGCTGTCCCCCATTTCCCGGTGGACCTACTCCTTACCTGGCTTGGGCTCTGTATTTCAATCTACAATCTACCCAGAGGGATACTTTTCCCACCTTGCTCAGGCTGCTCTGGTAAAAAGTCATTTGGTGAAATAGCTACTGGAAACCAGTGTGACTCAGCAGATTTAAACTTTAAGAGTGTTTTGGGTGTACAAAAATGGGGTGGAGTGGGATGGTGTTAAGCTCGGAATAAAACGACAAATAACCAAATCCAGAAAACAAAACAGGCAGACGTAGTTTTGATTTTTGAGTACGTTAAGAACCCAAAGATGAAATTCATTGTCCTTCTTTTTCCTCCATGTTGAGGCAAAGTGAAAGCCTGCCTGTGGGTGATCTGGCTAATAACAGTTAGAGAAGGAGGTTGTGACATCAGCCCTCTAGGCTCACTTACCTACCTATTAAGTTCCTGCAGCACTGGGGAGGGAGCAGCCACCGTCAGGGGTAAGGGGGCAGGTTTTTGCATTGATTTTGTGATTTCTGCTCTCCGGAGCTGGTAATCTCGATTAAGAAATAAATGAATAAATTGCGGACACGGCCAAAAGTTCAGTGAGAGGAAACTGGCAGACCAGGTGACTCTAGGGGGAAAAAAAATTAATCCAATTTCATGTAAGTGCGTTTCCTCCGGACCCAGGATCACAGGAAACGCAATCTCTCTGAAACGATGGAGTAGATTTCATTTTCTAGTCATTACTTTTCCTCCGCTGGTGAGACCCGTGTTACTTCAAAGGCCTGGGCAGAGCAGTGTTTCCTGCAAGGGTGAGCAGATTTGAATGGCTAGCCAGGCTGGACGTGCTTTATAAACTCACACCCCATGGGGCAGCCAATCTGGGCAATTGCTGCTTTCCCGGGCCCTGCCTGCTGGGCTGGGGTGAGGCGTAGGGGCTGGTGAGGGGGTGGGGGTGGGGCAGGGGAATTTCACAGTTCCCCAAGCTCAATTAGAAGACAAAGCAGGATTGTCCCTTAGCTTTGTTTCATGGAATTTCAATAGGGGGTAAATGAAGATTCCGGGAGGACACTTTATCAGTTCTTTTAAAATGGGTTGTGCATTCTTGGGCTGGAAGGCAAAGGAAATAAAGCTGCACCCCTATCCGACTTGCCCTTCCCCTATCTAGCTGCGTCAGGTCCCAAGTATTTAAGGGAGTTCTAATTACAGAGGAAACTGACTCCCTATCTGGTCTGGGCTCTTGTCAGGGTAGCAAGCCCTTAAATGTTCCACATGGAATCAGGGGAATACGATTTGGACAGAAGTGCTGATTTTTTATTGAGCATGACTTAACTCTAGCTGCATCTTTGTGTTTTTTTTTCCTCGCCCCCTCCCCCTTTTAAGAATAATCACTCCAAAATGATTAATGATGCTTGAAGCCACCGTCCTCACTTCCTGCGGTGAAACGCAGAACTTTTGTGCATGTCTGGGTTTGTACAAGGGTACAAGGGTGGGCTCCCAACTCCCTGTGACTGTTTCCCATCCCGTGCAGACAGTTGGGTTATTGTTCAGGAGAGCTGACTCTCTGGGGGTGGGGGTGGGGTGGGGCTGAAGAGAGGGGACCCTGTTCTGTCCCCTGCAGAGAGGGAAGATTTCGATCCAGTTACTGGGGAGTGAAATCGGTCACCCATCAAAGTACCAGGACAAACTTGGTGCTGGATTAGTTGGATTCTAATTCTCATCTCCTCCCCCTCATCCCCTCAGAATTAAGAAGAATACTACGGTGACTTTGAAAACCGGTGGGATTACTGAATGATCCCTGGTGGGGGGCTGGGGAGTGGATTGGGTAGGGGGAGCATTCGAAACAAAAGGTCACCACCCTGCTGGGATGTAGCCAGCTCTGGGCTTCCAGGCAGGGCTTAACTGTGCAACTAACTCCCCAGGGGAGCATCCTGCCTCCTTCCTAGGAGCATCCTGGGAAAGCTTGCTGCTGCCCCTGTGTTAGCCTAGAGATAGCAATGGCTCAAGCTGACTCCCACCCCTCCCATTTCTGCCAGCCCGGGAGATATGTGCGACAGCTGCAGGGGCCATTTTTATAACTCTTATTTAGTAAAGACTCTGAGTAGCTCTTGTAGATGACGAGTAAGTATTGAATATTGGTGACTGTCTTCCCTTCTCGATCCTCAGCGGCTAAGTCTAGTGCTTGTCATGCAAATGTTGTCCAACCTTCTTTCCTCACCCCTGCATTCTGTCTCTGCATTCCAGCCCTGAGGAGAAGGCCATTTGGTGAAATTGTCCACTTTCTAAAAAGTTTTCCTCTTGTGGAGCAGAGAACAAACAAATACATAGCTGAGCTTTGTTCAGAGGGCTGAGCACGTGGGGCTAGCTTTAAGAGAGACAAGAAGGCTAATAGAACTCTCTCCATGAAAGAGGGCGTGCCGGGCAATGAGTGTGCACACGTGCAACGAGTGTGCACATGTAGATGTGTAAGCTTCCCCCTTCAACAGATTCATCACAGTAGGTGTTGGTGTCCCTGGAATTCATCCCATTAGAGATGCGTGTGAGCCGAGATGGAGAACAGCATCTGCCCAGAAATAGGAATGCATGAAGTATCCCTTTAGGGAGCTTACACCTGCAATTGCAGCATTTGAGAGGCGGAAAAAGGAGGGTGCTCTTGAGTTTAAGGCTGGCCTGGGATAGATAGTGAGCTCCTGCTTTAAACAAACAGCAAGTCAAGTGTGAGACCAACAACAACAACAACAACAAAAATGAACTCCTCCCAGGTTCAAAAGCCTATAGACACAGGCTGCCCCTGAGTGGAGCTGACGTTAGGTTGCGTTGTATAAATCAAACTCTTGGTTTGCAGAACTATCCTAGCTAGCATTGACTGCATTAGAAAGAGTAGGCGATTTGGGGCAGGGTTCCCAGAGGGTTAGAGCTGGGAGCACTGATCTTTATGGTAATAGGGAGAGCACCTGCTTGAGCAATCTGGGAACACTGGTTTGCTTCCCACGGTGCCTTCTCCACGTGAATTAATCTGTTAGCTGGTATGTGTGTCAGTTTGTTTAGGAACACGTGTGCTGACAATTGGCTCCCGACTGTAAAATATGGTCTTGGGGGGAGATCGTGATTAATTGCCTGCCTTACAGTGTGTGTGTGTGTGTGTGTGTGTGTGTGTGTGTGTGTGTGTCTTCGATGACAGGCATTATCAGTGTCTGTACAACTAAAGGCAGACTAAAGGCAAGCAATCTTTAAGACATTTGGGAGTGTGACTAAACAGAAAAGCTCTTGGAGTTATCTGGACTTTCATTCTCCTCATGGACTTGGCGTCAGGGAGATCCTATTTCTCCTTGAATGCATCCCGTTCAGATAATAGAGCAGGAGACAATCCACGGCAGAAAAGTTTTCCCCGAGCACTCAGCATTACAGTGCTCTACGCCTTATTTAAAGAAACAGGGCTGCTGAGAATGGTGGCACTGGCTGGCTGTCCCAGCCCTCTGGAGGCAAAGCTAAGTTCAAGGCCAGCTTGGATGGCATAGGGAGAGTGTAACAGACCAGAACCACCTGCTCCCCCGCCCCCTGCCCCCCACCCCCCTACCCCCACCTCGCCAAGACCCAACAAGCAACAAAACAACAATGAAAGCAAACAAAAGAAATAGATAGGGCTACATCTCCAAAAGAAGATCTTTACAACAGCAATTTGCTTTTTGCCCTTTGTTTTTAATCTTCTGAAGCTGTGAATGACGGTCAACTTTGTATTCAATGTCATGACAAGGTGGAGTCCCGTTGGTCTCTTGTTAAAACTCAGAACAACAGATGCCTGGGTAATATAGTTCCCCCGCCCCCCCCCAAAAAAAAACCAAAATGGAGGCAAATCACAGGCATGGTTCCTGAATGAGATATTGAAACAAATGGCACAAAATGTAGCTTTGCTTCCTAATAAAACGGACACTGTATTAGGAAAACCTAAATATATTCCCCGAGAAAGTAAAACTTGAAGCTGAAGAACTGGGTGGTGATAAGAGCTGGCAGCATTGATGGACAGCCAGGAAGCAATGCATCATGGTCTCTGTTGGACTGGCATCCGGAAGAGTCTTTTTTTTTTTTTTCCCCTTGAGACAGGGTTTCTCTGTGTAGCCCTGGCTGTCCTGGAAGTCCCTCTGTAGAGCAGGCTGGCCTTGAACTCAGAGATCCACCTGCCTCTGCCTCCTGAGTGCTGGGATTAAAGCATGTGCCACCACCGCCTTGTGAAGAAATCCAGAAGACTCGAGACTTAGGAAGTCTTGGCATCAGCAGTCTTTGGACTGTTACTGTAGTGGTGTCAGCACCCAGAGTGACTTTAAGGGGAGGAAGACAGGAGGGCTCTGAGGTGGCCCGCTGGGAGAGCAGTCTCTCAGGGTGTGACAATCCATGGCAACCTTGTCCGAGGGCTGGACGCCATGCACACATCAACTCCTCTGGTTACTGTCATGTTTGAGAGGCTGGCCTTGAGAGGTTGCTTGAATCATTGTGTGGTACCAACAGTGAGCTTCTGAGGGAGAGAGAGAGAGAGAGAGAGAGAGAGAGAGAGAGAGAGAGAGAGAGAGAGAGAGAGAGAGGAGGAGAGAGGCCAGAGCGTGTACCTTCTTAGTAAAGCCTGAGAAAGGAGAACATTGTGGAGATGAAAAAGAGGAGCACAAAGGGCAGCGATGGCACACCATCTGAGGCTGCTGCAGCGAGACTAATCTGTCAGGAAATAACCCAGCATCGCCCTGGCAAGATTAGGGCCAGGGTTAGGTGGGCAGCCAGGCCAGGAGATAGGTGGGGAGAAAGTGAGTCTGGTGGTGACTGCGTACAGTTCGGAAAGGCGGTAGAGTGGTGGGCTGTTTTTCTTTCTTTCCCAGAAAGACTTGAAGATTCTTTCAATCACTCAGCAGATGTTTATTGGTGTCTGCTAAGAGCTAAGTGCAGAGGAGCTGGAAATAAAAGGGGTTCCGTTTGCTCTGAAGGAGCTCTCTCAGTCTGGGAGCTTGCTAAGGGAGTGGGACGGGTGAACAGCGGGGACACTAACATTGTGTGTCAAGAGCCCTGTGGGAGGGAAGGCCACAGCGCTTCTGGGGAGTGGGCAGGGGGTGAGGGGAGAGTATTGAGGGTGAGTCAATGGCCAGGGCTAATGAGGCATTCTCCAGGCAAGTGATGGAGGAACTGCTTTCCAGGCATAGAGAGTCTGGGGGGACTCAGAGGGTTGGAAAAGTGTCTCCGTTGTCTGGGTGCACTGGGGGTGCACAGGCAGTGTTGAGGCAGGAAGAAGCAATGGGTCAGCAGGCCATGGCTCAGGGAGTTTCTGAGCCACAGAGGGGAGCAAACGGCAGCCGAGGCTTGATGAAGACTGGCAAGTGAGGTCCTGAGGTGGGGAGAAAGGATGGCCTTGGCTTTCCTGGCAGGCTGGTGGCTGAGGCCATCTGCCAGTGCCCTGAGGATAGCCATATTGTCATTACTTGAAATTGACAAGGACTTTCATCAGCCATGTAACCGACTCTTACCCCAGCCCTACATCTGTTGATCTGCTTTGAAATGTGGGGCAAGCTTCCTTCCCTGTATCTGTCGAGATGTAAGTGCCAAGGCGCGACGCTCCTGGGCAGGAGCCAAGGAGTATTGATTACATACTGTCTGTCCTCTTGTTGAAACTTGTTTATATTCCAGCGTCAAACGTCACCCAACGGAAAGGTCTCTTTATGGAATTCCAAGTTGTGAGTCTTCGTGGGAGTTTTTCAATAAAAAAAAAAATCAGAAGTTGGCTTTGTACTCAGTGTGTGTGTGTATGTGTGTGTGTGTGTGTGTGTGTGTGTGTGTGCGCGCGCGTTGTTTGTTTGTTTTGTTTTCGAGACAGGGTTTCTCTGTGTAGCCATGCCTATCCTGGACTCACTTTGTAGACCAGGCTGGCCTCAAACTCATGGAGATCCACCTGCCTCTGCCTCCCACAGTGCTGGGATTACAGGTGTGCTCCACCGCACAAGGCTCATTACTATCTATTTAAAAGGGAGTCTCTTCTTTATAACTTTTAAAGAGAAGAATAATATGGAAGATGGTGAGTATTCTGATCTAAACTCTGGAGGCCACAGTATGCACTGATTTATAGAACCTAGTAACTCCTGGGTTGCAGCTAAGGTGATGATCCCTGCCCCAAAACACAACCCTACACACTACAATAATAAAAAGTTAGCTGTCAATGCGGTAGAAGACACTAGATTTTTGGACATATGAGTGCTTTAAGTTTAAAACGTGTGTGTGTGTGTGTGTGTGTGTGTGTGTGTGTGTGTGTGTGTGTGTTTGTGTGTGTGTGTGTGGTATATCTGTGCAGTGTATGTGCATACATGATATGTGTCTATGTGAAAAGACTGGAGGAAGACGCAGGATGCCCAGTCCTGTCCATCTCTACCTTCCTCCCTTGAGGTCTCTTGCGGAAACTTGAGTTAGGCTTGTATCTGACTGCAAGTCTCAGTGATCCCTCTGTCTCCACACTGCGCTGCACTGAGATTACAGGTTTGGTGTCAAGCTCAGCTTTTTATTAGGGTGCTGGGATTCTAACCAAGGCCTCATTCTCATGGAGCCAACAGTCTCAGCCACTGAGCTATCTCCCACATCACATCACCTTTTGGTTCCAAATGAGCAGTTTCGGACAATAATTCTGAAATGTCTTTCTGCGTTTAGCCTGCGTCGTGAAACTGGGTACTGTGAATTTCGTAAATTTGTGGAAGGCTTTGTCAGTTGAGGGGACCCACTAGTATCCACTGAGAGGGCAGAGGGGCCAAAACAGAAGAAAATCAGCACCCAGGCAAGGAGGGAGAAAGCAGAAATTGCAAAGAGAATAGGTTTCACATGACATGGCTGCTCTGCCACTTTATTCATGATAGTTCTACTGTGTAACCTAGATAATTTTTTTTAGCAGGGGTTTGAATAGAATACAATTTATTCCATTTATTTCTTTCTATACACACACACACACACACACACACACACACACACACACACACTGAAGGGAAAAGGTGATAGCTTTTTCAGAAGAACAGCATGGCGTATCCATGGAGAGAATTTTTAGGAGTTAACGTGACAGAGTCATGTCCCTGCCACCTCTGTCTCTCACCACTTCCCCATAGATACCCTGGACCTGTCACCTTACAAGGGAGGGCATAGAGACTGCACAGCTGTGACTAGGTGAGAATCAGGAAGAATGAATTTTATCTGGTGTTATCTGGCAGGGCTGATGCAGTCACAGAGGAGGAAGGGAGGAGGGAGGACGGTTAGGATGGAGAGGGAGGTGGAAGCCAGGCAGGAGCCATGCATATAGAAGCAGAGGTCAGAGTGACGTAATCGTAATCGCTGGAAGGGGGCCGTGAGCCATCCAGAAACTGGAGAGGACAGGAATGAGTCTCTGCAGAAGCCTCTGGAAGGAATACAGTTCAGCCGACATCCTTCCTGTGGCTCCTAGCACCCACTCTGGCCATCTGACCTGTACTATGTTAAAGTCATGCTGTTTCAAGCCATTAGGTTTGGAGGTCATTTATGACATCAACCAGAGGAAGCAAATATAAACCTAGTGCGTGGTCCTGACCACTGGATTTTGTATTCTTCCTGCATTCCAGATGTGCCCCTTAGTTTCCTATATAATCTTACCTCACTTCAAATGTGCTTTTTTCATAAGCCGTGTCTGTGGGGGTGGGGTGGGGGAGGGGCAGTTAGTGGGAGGTACTGAGGATGGAGCCCAGGGTCTCGCCTATGCCAGACAAGAGCTCTACTGTCGAGCTCCACCCTTGTCCTGTAATTGCTTTTAATCACTCATTTCTTTATTAGATGTGACCCCCCTAATGGGCAGTAGGGCCCTGTTCTATCTTTGTATTTCTGAGCTGGGCCCAGTGCTGACTGTGGAGTCAGAGTCCGCTCACTGGCTGAGTGAGCGAGTCAAATCGTGGCCTGAAGGTGAATTTTCAAGCGGATCAAAAGGAATTGTGTCTGCCCTTTCAGGCTTGGTAAGATTTGGGGGTGTGGGAGGTGGTGGAGGGTCATCCTTTGAAGACAAACAACCTTAGATAAAAAATAGATCACTATAGGGCCTGTTCTTCCAACCATTATTCCCATGGTTTCCTTCCTTTATACTGGAGGCTGCGAAGTCTGGCAAGATCGGTGGGGCTCATGTGGGTACCGGTAACTAGGAAGCCTTTGTGTGTGTGTGTGTGTGTGTGTGTGTGTGTGTGTGTGTGTGTGTGTGTGTGTCTAATTCTGAGTCTTATCCAAAACACAGGGCCTAAGTGTTTTTCTGGATTTGCCTCCAGTTCTCTGAGCCTCCTCAAGCTAGAGTTTCCCTTTAGATTTTGCTCACGGGGGCCGGCCTTGGCGCAGCCTTCACGCTGTCTGAGGTCTCTGGGATGCCTTTTTCTGTTTGGATGCTACGCGCCCTGAGAGCTGTGGGTTGAGCTGTGAAACTTGTAGTCTCCGTTGAATTGGATACCAACGGAAGGCGGATTCTTGAGAGAATTTTGCTTCTTGGTTTTTTTTTCTCTCTCTCTCTCTCTCTCTTTGATTCTTGATAAGAGTTCCTGTGGAAACTACATGGTATACTGTGAACTCATAATTTTGCTTTTTCTATGTCAGCAGTTCTTGGGGTCCTCTGCCTCAGAGTGCTGGAGAAAGTCTCTTTATCACCCCCCTTGTACTTCCCTGCACCTGAGAACCACTTTCTTTGTTTCTCTTCTTTCTCCTTCTCTGCTTATGGAATTCTGCTTTCTCTAGCATTTCCCTCAGGGCGTAAGCATCCCCCACGCCCTGCTTCCGCCGCCTTCGGATCCAGCTTGCCTGTCTTTGTTCCGGCTGCTGTTGAGTAGCTGTTCAGGAGTTCACACCATACATTTTCATGGTGAAGACAACTTCCTTTTCAAAGAGGTCCCTGGGCACTCAAGCGTTTCTAAAAGGAGGCAAGCCTTGGAGGAACAAGGGGAGGATGTGCAGGCTGTGTATGTTGTGGCAGGACCCCAAGTGGCGCCCCAAGTTGTTGGTGCTGGATCCCCACTTCCTCCTCCACTAGGGTAGTGACAGCTCTCTCAAAAAACACATGCTGAGCTGAAAGACTGGTTTTCCCTGACAGATGAAGGAATTTCCATAAAGATAATTAAAATAATGTGGAAGGCATGTATGGCCCACACAGTTGAAACCAGGGACTTGACGGATATTTATATGCCCACATACACAGCAGCATTAATGACCATGATAGAAACACCCCAAATGTCCACAAATGGAATGGATAATGTTTGAGTGGATAAACAAATTTGGAATATGCATACAATGGGCTATTAGCCTTAGAAAAGAATGAAATTCTGCTATCGGATGCAGGCCACAACATGAATCAAGCCTGAATACATTTTGCTGAGTGAAGTAAGCCAGATAGGAAAAGATAAGTTCTGTGTCATTCTGCTTGTATGAGAAAACTGTCAAACTCATAGACCGGTGGTGGCCAGAGGCCCGGGGAGAGGGGACATGCATTATCGTCTAAGTGGTCAGCCTTGTTGTTCAAGGTGACGGCTGTATACTTAATCACTAGGTGTTAATCATTAAGTCTTTTTTTTTAATTTGAATTATGGCTATTTAATTGTATAAACTCATAACCAACACTGCTATTAAGGCACAGAACAAGTCTGTTGTTCCAAAAAGTTCCCCCACTTCCCCTATAATAAATCTCTAAATTCCATAGGAAGCCTCTATTCTTTTTTTCATATTGTATACATATTTTAACATATACATTTATATTATTACACATATATACAATAGATTACCTTTAGCAAGAAGAACCATGACATAATCAGGAATTATATAAATGTTACATTCTTAGTGTTTTGTATTTGACAGTCTTGAAGAAAACATCGTTCCTATCTTGGTGCGTCTAAATTTCTGAATGTAACTCAATCTCCATCACATCTTGTCATTATCAACTTAGAACACCTATCTAGACCTAAAAATATCTTAATCTCTAAACAACAAAGCTTCATTGTAAAACTATGCTACCTGGTCTTCAACTCCATCAGAGACTTGAGAAGGAACAAACTTGATTACCTGAGTATGCTGGGAATTCAGGTTAGTAGCTTTCTAAATGAGAAGATGTCAGAGACAGTTTGCTACCTGAATAGTCACCCAAAACTATTATGTTGGAGCATCTTCTTCAGCCTTCTGGCCCAATATATCTGACAGACATATTTGTGAGGCAGGAACTGTTGAGGACTTGCTTACCCTGTCTTGGCAGAGTTTGGCAGTTGACTCTGCCTGTATCCAAACTTATACTTTTTTAGGCAGAATTCTGTCTGTGGTGGAAACGAGGACATTTTTTCCAGTGGCTTGTTTGCCACATTTGAAGTCATCTCCAAAAGGAGGTTCTTTGATGTTCATCATCCTCTTTGAGGTAGGCTTGGTGTTGCCAGGAGCTAACCTGTCTCATGGTCAGTGACTCTTTAAAATAATAAATGCCATATTCTGTGTGTCTCTGAGGTTTTTGAAGCCCTTATCTAACTTAATCAGTAAGTCTTAACTGAACTGCTCTGTACCCTTAAAATGGAGAGACTGGTAAAGCTTCTGTTGTTATCCGCCCTTTTACGGCAGTAGAAAACTGTAACAAGTAACGTGAGTACCATAGTTCCGTTGTTTTTTCATAATTCATTTTTCTTTTTGGTCAAGGGTTTGAGTAGAAGAATCAAAAGATGTAAAGTTGTTGGAGATTTACCTACCAACATATCTGTTGTTTGTGTGTGTGTCTGCTTTCTGTTGTTTACGTGTGTGTCTGCTTTCTATGTTGTGCTGCGAATAAAAACTTACTCCATAACACTGAAATACACTTTCCTTCTAAGTAATTGTTTCCTGTGACTTTTGTACACCAATCTAGGAAAAGAAAACTTACTTACCGAGACAAACGCATGTTTTCAAAGGTTACCAAAATAAACCCCGTGACTGTGGCAGCCCTTCGAACTGGGCTGAGAAAACTGCCTTTCACAATTCTTGTACACGCATTGAATGACACTTCTTGTCTTGGGTTCTCTGACATCATACAGGAAACACGTGACCTCCAGGTCCCCAAGCTCTCTGAGAGAGACCTTTGATAGAGACAAAGTGAGCAGTGGGAATTCTCTCGGTTCAGGAATTCTGTGGCTGATAGCTGTGTTAAAGTTTTGCAAAACAAATACCACCTGCTTGCCTAATCTTAGTTTGGCTAGAATAAACTCAAACTTGCCCTGAATGCTTGGCAGGCTTGTAGGGTGAGTTTTAGTGAGTCATTTGGACATTCTGGGGATGCATGCCACGGGGCTGGGGGTGGCTGGTGGTGGGGAGACTGGGAAATCAGGGTTGAAAGCAGTCCACCTCACACCTGCCAGTCTTTTTAAGGCTACCCAGGTGAAATTCCTCTCTACAGTTTGGGGAGCAGGCATGGTGGAAACAGATGCAGCACCTCTAGTGTAGCTTAAAAGATAAACAACAGTAAATCACAAATCCTGCAAGATCCTGCTTTCTTGGTCCCGATGAGTAATTCAGCAGTGTTTGAAATACAAAGTGAAATTTACCTCCTCCCTTTTCATGCTTTTTCTCCCCCCCTTTCTTTCCTTATGCCCATTTTCTTCCTTTTATTTTCCATCTTTTTTTTTTTTTTTTTGCAATTAATGCTCCCTGGGTATTGCATTTTTGCCTCTTATAGCATCCAGAGCTACACATGCATGCTGACACACACACACACGCAACACACGCATGCACACCAAATTACTCTCTGTCTTGCTTTTCTTCCATGTCTTCAGAAAAGAAATGTAGGTAGCTGCAAGATTGTGTAATGGGAAGTGGAGGCCGTTGGCAAATAGATGATTGATCAAAGTTGTTTGAGAATAGAAAAGATAAAGAAGGTTCTGGAGATTAAACCCATCCTTCGCATTTTTCTTTCCTATAGCTGTCTTCAACCACACACTAGAGCCAGGATCTGAGAGGATGAAGTACTACTTACTGTTCTGGTGCACGGATTGATCAACAGCTGGAAACATTTGAGGGGGGTGGGTAAACATTTGAAGCACTGTAAAGTATCAGCAATAATAACTAGAGTAATAATAATATTATTATAGTTAGGAGACCTAGGAATTTTTATGCAGTGTGTTTTGAATCTTGGTTTAACACAGTATAGACAGCTACAATTGCTGTAGGCATTATACAGGGCATCCCCTATGGAGAGATAAGGTGATGCATGGTAACGCGTTGAAGTGACCATTTCAGCAGAGATCCATGATTCACCAGTTGGGCAGCTCCACACTGCAGGTGGCTTACAGCTCCAGCCAGGCTTGGGAGTGTGTGTGTGTGTGTGTGTGTGTGTGTGTGTGTGTGTGTGTGTGTGTATGTGTGTGTATATGTGTATGTGTGTGTGTGTGTGTGTGTGTATGTGTGTGTGTGTGTATGTGTGTGTGTGTATGTGTGTGTGTATGTGTGTGGTGTGTGTGTGTGGTGTGTGTGTGTGGTGTGTGTATGTGTGTGTGTATGTGTGTGTGTGTATGTGTGTGTGTGTATGTGTGTATGTGTGTATGTGTGTGTATGTGTGTGTGTATGTGTGTGTGTGTATGTGTGTGTGTATGTGTTTGTATGTGTGTGTGTGTGTGAGAGAGAGAGAGAGGAGAGAGAGAGGAGAGAGAGAGAGGGTAAGTACTGCAGCCCTGTAAAGATGTGAAGTGTTAGAGTGGGGCAGTAGCCTTCGAGTCCCTGCTTAGGGGTTAGTGGCACTTTCTGACAGGTAAAACAAGTCTCAGTTCCCAGCTGAGGTCCTTCTTGCTGAGTTGACTTTCTAGGCTGTTTATATAGCATCCCAGGACGCCACAGCTGCCTCAGCTTAATGGCCTCCCATTTAATTATTGTAACACTCCATTTTACATAGGGAAGCAACAAGAAGCTATCTACCTAAAAACTGGATGAATAAGAGGCCAAGGCTCCATTATACGTCCACTTGTCAACCCCTCCTCGCACTCCTCCCCTGTTCTTGGTCCTTGTATTTCACTAAGATGTCTCTCGATCCACTGTAACCACCAGGGCACGAAGTGAAGTGTTACTGGAAAAACACCTCTAGCTGTGGAGAGAAGAGGGAGACACACAGTCTTCTATACTAATCTGGTGGCTGGTGAAGGTGGGAAGCTTTCCTTCCCATAGGCTGGTGGCTCTGACAACATGCAGCAAGCATGCTTTAATTTAATTGAGTTGACGAGGTAAGAAAGAGCAATTTTGAGGTGTGGTTTTTCTTGAGGTGGAGTGAAGATACGTAAAGGCATTTTTTTAAAATGGTGTTTTAGTTGGGCAATTACAGAGGTTGAGTAATTTTGTATTTTGAATAGGAAAAAATCAACATTACAGTGTTGGCATGGAAGACACAGCCAGGCACGGAGGAAAGAGACAGACAATTGCTGATGGTGCCGCCAGCTGGAGAGACCCAGCCCCTGACAGGCACCATCCTGTCACCGTTTTTGGTGATTCCTGCCCCTTCGAACTTTCCCTGCTAGGTGCCCTGAGCACTTGGCACACGATGACTTTATCTTCCATGCCCCTTCCTCTGTCTTTAGAGTGGGTTTCGCCAGCCAGCGGGAGATGCCAAAAAGAGTGGGAAATGAGGTGAAGGAGAGCGGGTGATTCTTCTCTGTTCTGTGTTGTGCTTCTGAAAATTGCTGTGATGTCTTGAAGACAGCTCCCGTGGGCGGCCCCCCCTTCAAGGGTATCAGTGCAAGATGGACTCAGGGATAACAGTATCTTCTTCCTGTTCCTTCAGTCCTGGATGCTAGCAACCTTTTCCAGTGATTCTTATTCGAAGGGCCTCCCCATCCCTGTGTGTTGACTGTGTGGAGCTCTGGCCTCATTCACCAAGCAGCCCTTCGTCGATGTTACGTACCCTCCATCTCACCTGTGGGTGCTGCCTACTTGTCAACAATGAAGCACTTTGGTGTTTCTCAAGTTGAATGTGTGGGCACATAACCCACGGATCCAGTTTAGGTGCAGATACTGAATGATTGAGGAAGAGCCCAAGAGTCCACACCTTGTCATGTGCCAGGTACTATGGAGGTTCCTGGTCCCCGGAGCACCATTCACCATATGATGACAGCTAGAAATCTATTCCTAGACACCTTTTGAAAGCCACATTCTGCTCGAGTGAAGTGTACACCCAGCCATGCATGTGCGACAGAGACTAGAAGAGGATTCCGGCGCCTTCTCCCCCTCACCCTGCCTTACTCATTTAAGACAAGGTCTTGCCTGAACCAGAAGCTTTTGTTTTGGCCATAGGCTGACTGACCAGTGAGCTTCTTTGATCCACCTCTCTTCACACCCTGCAGGGCCTAAAGGTATGATCAGTCCCATCAAGCTTTTTTTTGGGGGGGGGGGGCGGGTGCTAAGATTCAAGCTTAGGTCTTAAGACATGTACAGCAAGTGCTCTTACCCACTAAGTCATTTTCACAGCTCTGTCCCCCAGAACTCGCCAAAACAATCCCCTGGAATATTTAGGCTCATAGGACGACATTAAAAGCGAAAATACAGACCCAGACTCATCCTGAAAGTCAGAAAGGGGCTGATGTAAAGAGAAACTGAAACAAAGTAGAAGGTGTTTTGCTTTCCAGCTTTATCTCCTGTGCTGGCTGCTTTACTGATCTGAGAGAAGGAAAAGTCAGTTGAGAAAATACCTCTGTAAGATCCAGCTGTGAGGCATTTTCCTATTTAGTGACTGATGGGGGAGGGTTCATCCCATTGTGGGTGGTGCCACCTCTGTGCTCTGGTCCTGGGTTCTATAAAAAAGTAGGCTGAGTAAGGAATGAGGAGCAAACCAGTAAGCAGCACCCCTCCATGGCCTCTGCATAGTTCCTGCCTTCTGCTCCATTTGAGTTTGTGTTCTGAGTTCCGTCAGTGATGGCCTGTGACTTGGAAGTGTAAGAAAAATAAATCCTTTTCTTCCCAAGTTGCTTTTGGTCATGGTGTCTTATCACAGCAATAGGCCCTAACTAGACATTTCCCAATAGCAAGCTGCCCCCTTTCTCTACCCCTGTGTGTGTGTGTGTGTGTGTGTGTGTGTGTGTGTGTGTGTGTGTGATCTACAAAGGCAGCTGAAGAAATTCCAGGTCTACAAGTTGCTGAGTCATTATGAGTTGTTCCAGGGAAAATTATTCTGAACTCTGGACAGTGAAGATACCAGAAATACAGAATTTGATATTAGAAAATTCCCCCATTAGACCAGAGACCCTAGATCTAGCATCATCTGTATTTGTAAATAAAGCTTTATTGGCACCCAGCTGTGTGATCATGTGCTTGTGTATTGTCTAAGTCTATTTGCCTTTCAATGGCAGTTTGAATACTTACAGCAGGGACCATATGGCTTAAAGCCTGAATTGTTTGCTACCCAACTTTTACAGGAAGAGATTGTGGGTCTCTGCCTTTGACTATTATTACACAGAGTCTCTCAAAAACTATGATCTTTGAGCAAAAGCAACCATAGGAATTATGTCTCTTTACAGACAAGGATTGTTCTATTGCCCCAGCCAGTTTAATATTGGTTTAAAAAAAAGATAAGAGAAACTGGATGTAATTTTAAAAAAAGTCAACAGTTATTACATGTTCTTTAAGGAAAGCCAACCTTTAGAAAAGAGATTGAAAAACTAAAATGTGACATTGTGACAATGGCCTCTAGGCTCTTTAAAGTAGACAGACTGTTAGTATTTTCTATTTCTGTATAGGAAAGGTTTTTTAAATTCCTAATTTATATGGTTTATATGTTGGAATAGGGTTTCCAAGGTCTGGCAGGGCCTAGAGATCTCTTAAACAAGTTAGGAAGGGCCGTTCAAATGATAGAAACTAAAGCTGGCTGCTACTGCCAGGCAGCACCCCTACAGAACACTTGGGAGTCAGGTACAGGTATTGTAGGGGTACATGAGCACCCACAGTAGACTACATACAGAGTATAGTCTCTTATGCAGTCATCTGGAGGCTGGGCTCCTGAGCTGCCTGCCAAACATGGGTTGGAAGGGTATATACATTAGAGACGAAGGGCCCCTTGGTGCTTGGTGGTTCTGAAAGCAGTGATGGGTGATTACTTTAGGCTTTAAGGAACATCTTCAGCAGTAATTTCTAGCACTTGTAGATCCAAGGGGGAAAAAATGTGCAAAATATCGATTTGTCACAGTGCATGTCATGGCCTAATGCAGTCACTACTAATGGGAATCAGCTTCAAAATTGTTGGACGCTTCTGGGTGGAAGGTCATTCTTATCCTCAGATGCTACAAGCACCATTGTACACGGCCTGTAGACCAAAGCAAATAGGAAATACACGCTGCCCTTATTTTATCTGTGAGCTCAGAAGAGTAAGAACTAAGTATAGATTTCCCCACTTCCTGTTCCAAGCAGAGCCTTGCACATTGTAGATACAGAGAAAACAATCCATTCAGTGGGGTGGAGACAGAGCTGTTGTATCAGGTATGCACTAAAATGTACATTCAGGGAACAAAGGACCACTGTGAACTAAGTAACGCAGTGACACTGCCTGGGATGCAGTTGCTTCTCCTGCCCTTCCTCTGGCACTAGCAAGGTCATCCTAGTTTGGCTCTGCTGACAGGTAGCAATCAGGCTTAAGCCGCATATTTCTGCAAGTTCACACTGCGACCGGACAATAATGCCTGGAATTTATATTGAGCCTTTCATCTTGGATGTTCTGTGTTCTACCTCTAATCTTTATGACTTCTCGGTAAGGTAGGAACTGGGGCCTTGTTTTGATTTTAGTTTTACGGGGAGAGGTGTGGGCATGTGACGGACATCCGGGTTCAAGGGTCTGTTCAAGTGCCCTTGCATGCCTCAAGGCTGAGGTGACAACAGAGATGAACATTTTGTAACCCTAAATTAAAGTTTTCTCCATTTGTTCTTTTTCGATTCAAGGGCAATGTGTCATCCCCCTCCCCACCCCAATCCCCACCCCCTGTAGGAAAGAGAAATGCGCGCGATTCTAGCTCAATCCGATTTAAAGCCAGAGGTGGGAATCGAATTACAAAGTCTAAATTTTCTAAAATCTCTTCTAAAGTACTTCTAATGTCTTTGGTCCTACTATTGGCTTTAACTTGAAGAATACATTTTGAATGCAATCTCTGCTTCTCTCCCTCGGCCTGGCTAGTCTTACTTCCTTAAGAGAACTATCCAGCTGTGCCGGCTAGAACTCTCACAGGCTTGTTTTGCCCCTCGGTTACTATGCACACTGAGGCTTTAGGCAGATTACCTCCTCTCTGATCCTAACTGAGCAACTGCACTTTCAGACGCAAGACTTTATAATGAAAGCGTGATGATTGTTTGCAAGACAGCGTAGGGTTGTAATGCAGATTAAAAACAAGTCTCTAATAAATAATAATAAAACCTAAGGGGGTTGTGCAGGCACACCAAAGAATCCATGTTGGATGAACTAACAATAACTGCTTCCTTGAAGTATCTCATTAGCATTTATCAAGTAGTTAATGGTCTCAAAACACTTGACAGCTAATCCATAGCACATCCTTTGTAGATAATTAAATATTCTGATCTGAACTTCCAGGGAGCAGATACACCGAGCAGCCGTGAGACTTGACCGGAAGGACAAGACGGGAAGCCGGTGTTGAAGCAGGCAATCAATAACTGCCCGTTCCTCAGAGAGATGACTGTTTGTGCTGCTCTTCAGCGTGCCCTTTCAGTGTCACGATGAAAACCCAGTCAAGAACAAACTTACTTTCACTTTAACAAACATAAAAAAATTCAGCTAATTTACATAAAAAGTATTCCTCAGTTGCTGCCAGGCTTATTTGTGGAGGTTAAGGAGGAGGCTACCCACTCTCTGGTGAGCTGGGAGGTTAAGGAACTTTGGCCCCCTTGCCTCGTGCATTCTGAAGATGCTTGGGACATTCAAGTGTTTTTGCTGCAGGTCTGACTCTTTGCTCCAGCTCCGACAGCAGCAACGCCATTTTGGAAACTCTCTGTTCTATTGGTGCAGAAGAGACATCATCTCAAGACATTCTTTTAGGTGAAACAAAGGGTTTCATCCTTTTGTAAACTACTTAATATTCCTAGTACTTTATATCGATAATGCAGAAATCCAAGAGATTCTGTACAGCGTATGTACTGAGAAAAGACATAGCCAATATGTGAAGAAGAGTTTAGATTAATAACAACAGGGAAATATTTTCAACTTTAGAGAAAGGGTTAAAAACTTAGACTTTTTCTTATATTTAGTTTTACTTGAAAAAATTAACAATACCAAACACACACACACACACACATACACACACACACACACACATACACACACACACACACTTGCTCTGGAGGGAGCGGGGAGCCTTGGGCCTGCTAGGCAAGTGCCTTACCCCCAGCCACATTCCCAGCCCTCTTTTCAAGGACGGGTCTCACTGTGTAGCCTAAACTGGCTTTAATCTGCAAGGCTTCCTGCCTCTGCTGCCCAAGTGCTGGGATTACAGTACACACCATCATGGCGATTTTTACTGTTTTTCTTTCAGAATGGCTAAAACATGACATGAAACAACCTTGGAGACAGAATTTTATAAAAAAAGATGTTAGCCTTGAGAAGTGTTTTCTTTAACTGTTACTTTCTGATGAGCCATTTTTTCCCTTCTGAACTTTAATTTTTTTACATCAAAGAAAATATGCTATGTTAGTAATTTCTCACAAAGCCACAGCCATGATGATGTTAGCAAGTCCTTGCGTGTCAGCTGTGGCCCCAACAGCTTCGTTTCGCTAGACATCTGTGGGCCCATCCACGAAGAGGCTTCCTCGTGCCATCTCTTCACTTTGCAGAGCATGACAGCGAGGCTCAGGGTGGCAGATGATAAAAAGGCCGTATGCTAATCTTTGGGGGAAGTGAGGATCTGAGCCAGGGCAACTCAGCTCCAGCCTCTTAGCCAGTGTTTGTACCCGTCACCAAACCACCCTTTTGAACCCAGGGTGAAGTGGGGATGTTGAAGACAGGCCAGATGATGACAGGCTGTTTTAAGGAAGGCATTTGCAAGGGAGGAAAACCAGAATTGGCTTTGATTTCAAAAGTATTTCCCGCGTGAATAATGACTCACAGTCAGAGATGATGCTTTGACTCTGGCCTACTAAAAAGTATGAACGACAGAGTCTAGGGTCTTTTGTCCCAACTGACTTGGATAATAGGGAAGGGAAGGCAGAAGGAGAGTGAATCATAAAGCAAGAGGAGGCAGTAATGGTGTGGTTTCTGGTGGCGTAAGTCCTTCCTGGGTCTGATGCTTTGACTGAAGCCGGATAACATCCAGCCAAGTTCCTGTACATAAATGTCTACATGGAACATTTACGTGAAAGATGCCTTTCAGGTACCGCATGCTATGCATCCCTCGGGTGATGACGATCACGGCGTTTCGTTTGAATGAGTGTTGACCACTAAGAGCCTCTCTGAGTCAACCTCTTAACAAGCTGTGGAGATACGCCTTTCAAAGGGAGAGGGGATCTGTGAAGTGGAGGCTGCTGGGAAAAATCTAAAGCTTTGCCCAGATGGCCTCGCTGTTAAGTCTTATCTCTCCCAGCCAGGGACGAAAGGTGAGAGGCCAGTCAGCCTCTGTCTGTTTATTTCTGCCCTTTTGTCCTGTCTGACACTTTGCCTTCAGAGCTGACCTACTGTATTTCTTTTCCACCTCCTTCCTGGCCTCTCTGAAGTCTGAGGCAGCCTGCTCACCAGCAGGCCACAGTGAGAGAAGCACAGAAAATTTGTAGACTAAACCAAAAGCACTAGAGGCAGGCAGGGACCTGGAGCAGTAATATGCTAACACGGAGGCTAGCATCATAGATCCAGGGCTAGGAGAGGCTGAGGAGCAGACTTCTGGGGTGTCAGGCAAAACTGGGGCACCAGGCTGGAAGAGCTCTGTAGAGGGAAGGCTACTGGGGGCACAGCTAAATCCATTTCTGGGACCTGTTGGTTTATTTATTTTATCATTTAAAAATCAACTCTAGTGTTTTATTCCTTTCCTGAGGTACCTATCAGTGTTATTTACAGGAGATCTTATTGTTGGGCCCATCCTTTAAGAATAGCTTTTCCTTTCCTTCCCTCCTTTTCCCAACTTCTCCCTCTCTCCCTTTCTAACTTTCTTCTTTCCTTTCCTCTGGACCTCTTTAATTTGGCTGGTGGTTCTATACTTCTGTATATCACAGATCACTAAAGAAAAAGGAAGAAAGAATTGGGAGAAAGGTTAACTACATGCCTGAACATAAGGAGAGGCACCAGATCCCTTCTGGGTTGCCAGATTTTTCTTTTGTTGAAGGAAACTGTTGGGGGAAGAACAGCTCTCATTTCCTCTCATTGTTTCCCAGATGAAGGGAGGAAGTAATCACACGGGGGTGGGAAGCAGCCAGCAGCCTTCCTCAGCGACAGTGCCTCGCAGTGTTAAGCCCCACACAGCCATTTTACAAAGACGTGTTTAAAATGTACGGATGTAAGAAAATGAGCAAGGGGCGCAAGGCGTCGCATGGCGGATGCGGTGCTGTTCGAGTTTCTGCACAGTGAGACGGTGGTGGAACTGTGGACCCAGGATCTAGACCTTGGCAAGGGGGCGTGGGTGGGGAGAAGAAGAGCCCGTAGGTCCTGGAGGGCCCAGGATTCCACGCGGCCCAGGCTCTGGGAGAGTGGCTGCCTTCCCACCCCCCGAAACCCCCCAGACAGTAGCCTTTAGAGAGGAGCTAGAAGCCCTCACTGCAAAGATCTGTGGGCGGCCATGTTCCAAAAGCACACGGATGGACTCCGCACCAACCTCCAGGGGGACCTATGTGCTACAGGACAACAGGTTCCCCTTCCTCGTCACCAGGGGGGCCCAGGGCCACAGTACCTAGAGGAAGCCCCCCACCTACGGCCTTCTGTGCGGCACCCACCATACTCTGGGCTTCCAGAGCCTGGTCACTGTCTCCGTGGCTTCCCTGCCGGCCTGTAAATTCCAGACAGTAATCCAGAAGTCCTGAGGACCGCGGGCTTGTCCTTGCCTGACCTCAACCTCGGGAGATCCTGGCATCTTAGCCCTGCCAGAGTGCTCACCTTTGCGGGTGGCCTTGAACTGAGCTCACAGGTTCTGTGGGGGAATCACACGTGCTTCAGACATGGGACCGGAAGGAGCTGGGCGGTCCCAAGACTTCAGAATGGAGAATGGGCGGGAAGGGACGTTAATGATTCTTTATGTGGAAAAAGAAAAGAAAATGACCAAGTACAGTTTTAGTTCACCACACACCCTTCAGACACCTGTCTTTGTTGGGAGATTTTCAGAAGACTTAATCTACAACATGAAGAAGAGCTCAAATATCCTGCTTCTGGGACCCATTAAAAAAAAAAAATCATGTTCAATGTACCAGATCTTTTGCCCTATAGCATGCAAATGGAAATTCCACTGCTGGTGTGAATCTAGCCAATGTATGCTAGCCAATGTGATACTTGGTGCCCAAGGCCACCAGAGAATTTGGACCCATTCTCCCACTGATAGTTAGCTAGGCTGTACCTGGAGAGTCTGGGTGGGAACCAGTCCCTGAGTAGAGGAAAAGCCAAGAACCATGATGGTGTCACATCTCAGCCTTGCTTCGATCTGTCTAAAATGTTGCCCGCGGCCTTGGGAGCCCTGCTTCACAAACCCTAGATCCTTTAGTTAATGACTTCTGCTCTCCTGCGAGGGCAAGCGGGAGACATCTGTCGTTCTTTGAAAATGCTCTCAGGAGTCTGCACAGTTCCACTCGACCCGGTAAAGACAGTTTTGTTTACATTCTTCCATCCTTAACGCTCCTGAGGGCTGCTGCGCTATACTCACCCAGGAGTAGTGTACAGCTGGCCCTTAACACTTGCCCTTTGCTGTGAGCCTAAAGCGAAGAAGTAGAGCATTCCCCGGACCAGCTTCTCTGCTTTCTGTCTCTGCATCGTTGAGGAAAAGCAGCCAATGGCAAGGTCTGGCTGGTGGGAGAGATGCAAACAGAAGTGGGAGGACCCTGTGAGAAAGCCAGGTCTCATAGGATGGCCCGCATCAGGGCAGAGCAGACTTTGTCTAGGGGAGGTCAACATCAGACAGATGTTGCAGTTTCTGTCTGCTTCAGCTGGGAATCTGGATTTGAGGGTTACTACTTAGATGGCATCATGTCCCTGTCCATTTCCTAAGGCAACACCTTAAACTCAGGTACCTCAGAATGCAGACGTAGATACAATTAGTTGAGATGACCTCACAGCAGTTGGTGCTGGCTTCTAGAGGAACACAGCCACACTCTGTTCCCTTGTTTAATACAGGCTTTGCTGGCATGCCTGCACCACGCCTCTAGCTCAGCGGGAGGCTAAGGGGATTGTGTGTGAGAATGCACACATCTCTTTCTATTTCCCCGTCGAGAAGCCCCCTTCCTCATGCAGCTGTGCCAAGGGCCGCTTCTGACTGGCCTCAGGTTACCCAAGCCAAAGGGAGAGCGTTAGAAATAGGAAGATGGTGGGCGTTCCCTTGGTAGTCGGTCATGGGAGAATATTCTAGACCACAGCAGGGTGAACTAGAACGAAGTTCTCTGGAGTCTAGTAGAGATTCAGTGAAGGAGAAGAAAGGGCCACGCCTAGAGTTGCGCTAATTGGACTCCACCCAGATGCAAAAGCTTGTAAACTTCAAAGAGTGCAGGGAAACTCCTGTTGATTTCCTGAACTGTGTTTTGGGGGGCGGGGGAGGGGGAGGAACCTTTGCCATCCTGTTCTCTGGAATGGCACCTCAGGCAGGAAGGTGGGCATTTTACAACTGCAGTGTGCCACAGACCAAAGCCAGGTTTCCTCAGTGGGTTCCCCCCCGCTACCCCTCTACAACTCCACTGAGAGAGACATCTGAGAGCAGAAGTGGGAGCGGGAGGAAGGGGAAAGATGGAGGGTAGAAAGGTAAACACGAGAGGCAGGGCTTTCTAAATGTCCAGGGGTTGCTGTGATGCTGCTCCCTCCTTCTCCGAGGTTAGCATGTTTAATTATTAAACACAGAAGCTTCATCAACATTTGGGCTCCTTGGAGACGACCAGCAATTATCTCAGGCTGTTTCCCACCGCCATCCCTCCCAACTTCAAAGGGAACTCATTACCAGGCCCCAAATTCTTCAAATTACTTCCCCATCATCTCAAATGATGTTTGTAAGTAGTTCATAATGAGAGTCTAATCTCACTCTTCAGATTACTAAAGAAGCTCTCAGAAGATGGACCGTGATAAAATTATCCCAACTCGGGGCGATTATCTTTGGATCACCCTTCCCATCAAGATTTCAGTCACTGGTTTGTTAAAATTTTAGGAGATATTTTATGTGCATATATTTACAAGGATAATTTATACAGACTTCTCCCTGGCTCTTATTTGCAAATTAACATCCAAATGAGACTTCTCAAAATGAGCTATTTTATGTCTTGCCGATGAATAATTAAAAATGTATATTAAACTCAGATAGATGTGATGAGCCTGTCTTTGAGGTTGCCAGCAAAATATAGTTGCCTTTGTTTTATGGCAGGTTGTATTTCATAAGAGGAAGACTAAGCCATCCCAGAGCCCTTAAGCCTTTATTCATAGTCAGACAGCCTAGTTCATTAATTGGAGCCGTGTCAAGGTTTGCCCTTGACATCAACAGCAACAAAAGAAAGAAAAAAGGAGACATAGTTTTCACATCTTATGGATGTATGCATGTATGATTTTTCAATCATTACTTACATGATTTCTTGATAAATAGTAGACCAAGTAGAGTCTGTGGTAAGAATTTTCTGGAAATCATCTTTATATAGATTTAAAAACTCTCATGCGGCAGGCTATGCCTGCTCTTCTGAAGCTGTCTACTGCTTTCTTCTCAGCTACCTGGCCTGGAGAGCAGGCTCCCCTCTTTGTGGTGGTCGTGTGGGTAGCCTGCTCCTCATTGAGTCCTTACAGGTTGCAAAGGGGGGAAAAATAGGCTGGAGTGTAGTGGTGTGCCTATGGGAGAGCCTGCCTTTAGGGGTTCAAGCTTGGCTAGGACAGACAGCTACTGAGCCACGAGCAGCAATTCCAATGCAGAGTGATAGTGGTTGGGAGGATAGGCCACGTTTGCAAAAGCAGCAGGGAACGAGAGGACCCCAGTCCAACCCAACCAAGCAGCATCCATCACAGGTGCCAAAAACAAAACCAACACAACCAGGCATATAAATCGGCAGAGAGATGGGATGCGGGGTAAAAACTATAGCTCCGCTTTTTGTAGATTCCATAACAGGGGCCCTTTAGATCATGACCTGTTCCTCATTGCCTCTGCTTTACCTTCCTTGCCCCGCTTTTGTTCTGATTCTGGGCTAAAGCTAGAGATGTCCCTTAGGGAGATCAGTCAGGAGAGGTTATGTGTCACCAACTGTGGGAGAATCCAGCCTTTCCAACAAAGGTGTGAAAGGATGTCGTGGTAATCTCGGTCTTGTTCCTGTGCGTGCCTGCCTATCTTCCCTTCCCTGCGTGGGATCAGGCACCATAAAAATGGAAACTTTGACATGTGATCACATTAATTTTTAACTCTGAACTCTTGGCATTGGAGGCCAAGTCATTGAATTGGGGCGGTGGGGAGTAGGAGGCTTGTGAAAGGGAGAGAGGGCAACGCAGGTGAAAGGGAAGCCGGGCAGGCAGAGGGCTCTCTCATTCTTTCCTGCTCTTGGAGTGTCAGGTCAGAAGTAGTCTGCAGTGTCCTGGCCACCTGATTAAAAAGAAGGAGGACCAGATATATAGCATGTAATAGGAGATTATAGGGAGCAGATGAAGGCCCGAATGGTGTATTATTGACAAGAACATGGCCACGTGAGGGACCTCAATGCTTCAGACCCACGAGAATGGCAAGGCCTCCCCTGATTGACGTTGGCAGTGTGTTCAGAAAGCGCCAAGTTCAGGTTGCTGGGGTGACAGGAACCTGAGAGACAGCTCCCCTACAGAGACCTCCTGCAGAGATGAGCTAGCCCACGTCCTCAGCACTCCTGTTATCTGCAATGGACATGCTGACTTCCTAGGCTGTTGCTGGTCTGCATTGATCAGAGCACATGGCTTTTCTGTATGTGTGTCATCGCGCCATTGCTCATTGGCCAAGTTAGTTCAAAGCTGTGCAGAAAGTAGAAGGAAAGGAGGAAACTATTATTTGTCAAATAAGACATCTATCTGTAAAAGGACCAAAGCTTGAATCTGTGTCCTAATTGAGCCAGTCTTCCTGTGATTTCTGCTTTCTAGGGACCTCCTTTCAAAGTACAGAATAACAGCTGCCGCCACCAGTGCAGGAAGCAAGAGGAAAGTATGTTTTCTCTTGAGTGTGGGCTCCTCATCACTAACATCATTGTGTACAGAGGGAAACCATGTAGTGTAAAACTAAGTTGTTTTCAGTCTCCCTTCTGCTTTCCCTCAACGCTTTGCTCCTCACAGACCCTACCGGGTTCCTGTTTTGTTTGAAAACTACCGGTTTTCTGGCTGGCCAGGGAAACCCCTTGCAGCTTGTGAAGGTAGAACCGTCTAATGTCGTTTTAATGTCATCTCTCTGGTTCATCCAGATGATTGAAAGAATCTGGATCAAATCCCAAAAAGAGCCGGAAGAGCAGAGCACGTAGGATTGTATACGGCTTCACTGCCTATGCAGGAACTCAGCCAGTGGTGAGGAGATGTGACAATAGAAGGTCGGTCCGGAGTTGGAACGGTCATCTCGTCAGGTCGCCAGTGAATGCTCACATGCAGAGGTTTGGAAGAAGAGTCCATGGCCAAAGTCTGTACAGATGCGAATAAATAGTTTGATTGTTACGGCTGCCAGAACAAGGCTGTTGTTTCCTATGGGAAATTTGAACCCCACAACATGCACACACACCATAAACTTCTATCAGTTTTTAAAAACCCTTTTGAAGGGTCTTCAGGGTCTGCCACCTTACTGTTTTTTTTTGTTTTGTTTTGTTTTGTTTTTAAATGTAAGATCGCAACCTGTTTACCTTTTTCCAAAAGCCAAGTTTTATTCCTCCCCTCAGGGTTTGTGAAGTGGGTTTTGGCCTTACCTGTTTCGTTTGTTCCTTGAAAGACAAACACCCACCCACTGTCATTTACTGGCTTTGAGACAGATGGTAAGAGAATTTGTAACAGTGGGAAAATTAAAGCGCTCTGAAGTACAGAGTCACTGGATTAAAATTCCCAAATGTGCTGTTTTCTAAGTTTTCATGGGTTCTTTGTCTTCTTCATGCAGCGATCCTGTGGGCCTCCAGGGCAAGGTTCTGTCATGTCTCTAAGTATCTCTTTCTCTGTCATCTCAGCATGACCCTTCCACAGGGACCCTTCTGCCTCCTTCCACAGGGCCGCAGACATAGGCGCATCAGGTACAGTAGTGACGAATGGATGCCAAAGCTGGTAGGATAACGGTGTTAGCGCGAGTGTTAAGTGTAGGATACAGGCCCCAGCAAGCAGAAGCACTTTGAAACACCTGGTACAGGAGTTGGACAGATAGCTCAGTGGTTATAGCACATATTGTCCTGGCAGGGGACCTGGCAGGTGACCTGGGTTGTCAGCCTAGCACACATATCAGGCAGCTTACAACTGTCTGTAGCTCCAGTTCCAGGAGATTCGACATCCTCTGACTTCCTTAAAGTAGACATGTATATGCACACATAAATAAACAAACAAAAAGAAACACGCAGTATAGAATTTTGCTATGGTGCTGTTTTCCAGGGACCGGAACACAGAGCCACATATGGCCTGAGATGGAAGAGCTGTGACGGTGCTGGGTGTAGGTTCTGTCAGCCATCTTGGAATGCCTACACATTGTTACCCGGTGTGTTCAGTGTGCTCTCCAATCTTCTAAGCAGCTTTTTCCCAGAGGCTCCCAGTTCTCTGATGAGAATGGCCAGACAACACAGCCCCCCACCCCACGGGTAGAACAAGCTTGTTCCCAGGAGGCTCTGTGAGATTTGCAATTAGCTCAAACTATCAATTCAGCCTCAAAGAAAGCTGAAGCCCTAAGTAAGATGACCGAAAGTCAGGAAAGGTGAGGTCTTGACTGTCTGTGAAGGCCACAGCCTATAGGTGTGTGTTTCTGATGCCAGGGACCCTTGCATGGCTGTTGCCTTTGACTCCTGTCCTACCACATACATGACTCTCTGAAGGCATTTCCCACATACTCTAACAGAATAACTTATGAGTTTCTAGGTACTTTTATACAGCTTCAGAGTTTAGTGGGATCGAAACGAGATTTCCTGGTTTTTTTTTTTTTTTCGACTTTCCTTTTGAGCTGGAATATGGTAAATCTTAATGAGACTATTATTCAGAGTAGAGTAGGGTTTTATTTTGGTCACTGTAAAAATATAATGCATCTTAAAAAAAAAATTCTTCTCTTCTGAAAAAGGAAAGCCAAACAGCAGATGTCATGAGTGTGTCGGACAAAGATAAGAAGCAAATTGGCAGCAAGTAAAACATTTACTTTGTCAGCTGTTAAGTATATGTTCGGTTTTGGAAACACAGTTATCAGTTAGTGATCCACGGAAGTCGGTGCTGTAACTATGACTCTCTTTGTAACTATTTTTTCCTAGCTTCCTCTCTTCCAAACTTGTCTTGATTGCATACTTCCGAGTCTTCAGACACCTCAGAGATCCAGTGACGTAGTCTCCAATGGTGGCAGGAAGTGTTCAAAGCAGGCTCCTTGCCGCTAACTGTCGGATCCTGCCTGAAGTGAGTTGCTTTCTGAGTCAGTGTTTGGAAAATACTCAGAGCTCCTCATGTGAAACGCAAGATCTGAGAGCACCGGGCTATTGCTTCCCCTTATTCGTCTTTTGTCAAGCGCCTGGTACCACGACAATAGTCACTAAGTAAATAATAAGCGGAATGAAACGCACTTCCTTCTCCATTTTAATAATGCACTATTCATACTTTTTTTTTCTGAAACAAAGAATCATTGTACGACGTTGCTCTGCCAATATTAGCCTGATATCTTATTGCAGGCAGAATAAAGAGATAAAATGGCACAGCCCAGGAAGGCTGATAAAGTCTCTTTTCAAAACAAAAGGGAACAAGGCAACAGCACAAACTACGAAAAGCCAAGATATGGTTTAATGCCATTAAAGGAACGTGAATGTATGCGCTCGGCATCCCAGTTCTTGCCCTGGTTATAAAATACTGAGATGCCCAGAGGAAAATTGTAATTATAGTTTCCTGAGCAAGTCTCTGTTGTTTCTGGAACCCTATTGTTCTCTGGTGTGATCACGGCCTTAGGAGAGGCTGACAGAGATGTTTAACAGAGAGCAGAACCGTTGCCAACCATGTCCAGTGGGAATCGAGCTACCAAATATTTTTCTCAAATTATAGAAAATTGCCATTTGCAGAGTCCACACTGTATTTAACTTCTTAATTTAGGATTAGACATCTGTAACTTATTGTTAGGACATCCGGAGGGTTTGCAAAACTCGGCAATATGAACATCTCTCTCGGTTTTGTCCTATAGCATCTCTGAAGAAAATTGCTTTGGTCCTGTCTATAAAGAGTTGCTGATGGCCGAAAGAGCCACTCTGTAATTTCATAGCTGAAAAGCTAAGATCTTCCCCAGTGCAGTGTTGACATGTTTTCACCCAAATCCACCACCGCTTGACCAGGGACCCTTGACAGTGGTTACCCCTCAGGCTGCTGCCATCGTTCCAAGTGGCTCTAGTGGAGTGAGGAACAACCTCCTCTCTGGTAGTTCCAGCTTAGCTGGAGACTTGGGGAGTATAGTAGTCCAAGCTTTGGAAGCCGTGACTGCCACCGTTCCTCTCTCCCTTGCTATGAACCCTCAGGTGGTATGGATGAGATGCTTTTAAAATATGGGTATAAAGATCATTTAATGACTAATAACAGTTGAGAGGTTTAGGATGTTTGAAGCTGAAGGCAAGTCTAAAGAAACTAGGATCTTTTCTTTGTAATCTCTTCAGATTAGCTTCGGGTCTTTTCCTTCTGTTAGGCCAGAGATGGCTTCTAAGAAAAGGCTGCACCGAAGCTGAGTCTTGAAGGATGGTGAAGATGTTCCCACACTAACCTCACAAGGCCAAGAGAGAGGTGTGGGCAAAACAAGGCAGTGAGAGTTGATGGTGCTGCGTGGCCCAGAAGCAGAGAGGAAGCTAGAAAAGTTCTGTGAGAGCCGCTTGATAAGCAGTAAGCATTAGTGTAGCTCTTTCTGGAAAGCCGTCTCTGATGTGCGATACTGGACAGAGTGCTGATTCTCTACCCTTCTGGAAGGCTGTGCTGCTGTCGCAAGGTGGCAAAACATGGACTCATGTTCTTAGTGGCAGCCCTTCTCTGACTGAAGCTCTGTACAGAAAAACTTCTTATTGATCACTTTTGTGCTCTTGATCTTCTGCACAGTGTTTGATAGACACTTGGAAAATCTTGCCCTTCAATCAGCGGTTCTCAGCCTGTGGGTCACGGCCCTTTTGGGGTCAAGTGACCCTTTCAAAGGGGTTGCCTAAGACCATCTCTATATCAGATATTTACATTGTGATTACTGACAGTAGCAAATTATAGTTATTAGGTAGCAATGAAAATAATTTTACAGTTTGTTGGGGGGGGTCACCACAACATGAGGAACCATATTAAAGGGTCGCAGCGTTAGGAAGACTGAGAACCAGTGCCTTAAATGATGACTTCAGATATTTTTATTAACTTCAAAGACCTCAGAGTAGCCTAGGGAACTGTTCTAAAAGTACCAAGCAAACGGATAACAAATGTAGGTGTATTTTATAATTAAGCGTTGAAAATAAAATGTGTACTTTGTATTACGGATGGAACAGACTAATGTACCGAGTGAGATAGTACTTTTTGGAGTCACTTGAAAAGGAAGTTAGCTAGCAAATTGCTAAAAGAACCTCTTCATGAAGGAGTTGTGTCTGTTAGGTGACTTGTCAGCATAAGGTGTTATGGAGTGCTACAGCAAGCACAGGCAGACGCCTTGTATCTGTCTTACACAAAGACTATATTAGAAGAAACCCTGAACTTGGAGCCAGAGAGCATGGAACCTCACCCTGGTAATCACTAAAGGTGCCTAGAAAGCCTTTGATTGTCAGGCTTTCTATCTGCACTCTGAAAACCACTGCGCTCATTCGACTGTGAGGAACAGTAAGATAGTGGCGATGTGAAGTGCCACAGAGTTCTCTCCTTCTCCTCCTCTTCCTCTTCCTCCTCTTCCCCCTCCTCCTCTTCCTCTTCTTCCTCCTCCTTCTCTTCTTCCTCCTCCTCCTCTTCCTCCTCCTCTTCTTCCTCTTCCTCTTCCTCCTCTTCCCCCCTCCTCCTCTTCCTCTTCTTCCTCTTCCTCTTCTTCCTTCTCTTCCTCTTCCTCTTCCTCCTCTTCCTCCTCCTCTTCCTTCTCCTCCTCTTCTTCCTCCTCCTATGTTGTCATCGTTGTCCTCCTCCTCCTTCCCTCCCTCTCTCCCTCCTTCCCTCCCTCCCTTCCTCTCTCCCTCCCTTCTTATCAGAAGGGTGCAGGAAGTCAGCTGTTCCCCTGAATGCTTCACTATATTTTTTCATTCTCCAGTTGAGTGACAGGTTGAAGACCTTAGAACTCTTGATTTGACGCTCAGCTCATCGATCGTACTCTGCCGCTGCTTTCTAATCTGACAAGGAAAATAATTCAGATTGGGAGTTGAGGAAGGTAAGGTTGTAAAAGTCTGTCCTTGGCAGCATGTTTGATACCCTCTGGTGTTTAACACTGCTTCGTAGAGTTAGTCTCCAGGTTGTTTTGTTATACAGCTTTCTGGCAGCGCATGGACTGATCCAGTGACAGATTCTGGCCTGTGCTGCACAGCCAGGCCAGGCGGGCATTGTTCCCCAGCATAACTCTCTGCTCCTTTCCAGGTTGTGGGAGGCTGGCTTTGGCCAACACATTGGAAGGCCCAGCCAATTTTTTTTTCCCTGTGTAGTTTAGTCTCTGTGAAAGAAGGAAGGGCATGATTTGCCCTTAGTGTTTTGGTGAAATGCAAACCTGATAGACATTTGTCAGTCCTTGGTGGCCTTTTGTCTTGGTTCATGACAGGTTTATTATCTTTTATCTACAAAGCCCAGGGAGAGGAGGGCGGTGCTTGATATCATACACCAGGTACAATTCACTTTATCTTCTTGGAATTGACCTCACATTCAGGGACAAGGGTCTGTTGTCCCAGATCACCCTACATCTTGGGACAGCCTTAGAGCCACAAAGTGTGTGTGTAACTTAGTCATTCAGTATTCGTCAGGGAAGTGCCATATTTTTTGTGCTGAGTTGTGACTTTCCGATGCACTCAACTTAAAATTATTCCTTTGTGTGCATGGGGTAGACTTATACTTCTGACAGAGAAATAGCTATAGAATGTGAGCTGTATAACCAGCCAGGGCTGGGGCACACGGTGTATCATTCGCTCTGCTGAGATTGGTCACGCGTAAATCCCCTTCTTTGCGTAGTGATCTGTGAACGGAGAATGTGGAAGAGCAATGTCCAGCGTGAGTCAGCCACAGCGCACTGAATAGCCTCAAGAGTCAAAAATGCTTCCCTTAACTTCAAATCTTCCTCCCTAAAATCTGCCAACTGTCGCTGATGATGCGCTGTGTTTAGGGCATCACTCAGTTTATAAAACACGCAGGCCATTGTGGAATTAAAACTTGACAGAACCGACAAGCAGAGGCGCACAGAGCTAGGTAGCCTCACGGTTGTTCCAGAGCACAGGGATGCATGCACAGACGCCATCTATTCATGGCACTTGCTGCTTAAAAGGCCCAGCGGTCAGCATACAAGAGTGGAGCTTGGTACCCTTATGTAACGCAACAATACTTTAGAGTTTCTTTTGTGATCCTTTGAGAATTTATAAAGACGAGGACAGTCTCCTTGAAAACAATGAATGCCATTCAGTCGCAAGAGGCTCGTGAATCATCCATGGATTTTGGATTAGGAATTAATGTGGGAGAGATGTAGATAAGTGAATGTGTAGTTATGTTGGCCTAGTGTGTTCTCTGTCTCTGTCTCTGTCTGTCTGTCTGTCTGTCTGTCTGTCTGTCTGTCTGTCTCTGTCTCTGTCTGTCTGTCTGTCTGTCTGTCTGTCTGTCTGTCTCTCTCTCTCTCTCTCTCTCTCTCTCTCTCTCTGTCTCTCTCTACTCAGGAGAGGACCCTACACTCTTACCAAGGGTCTAACATGTGCGTTGACTGTTGTTCCTCAGGACTGGCAATGAGTGCTTGCTGTCTTGTCAGAGTCTTTGCTGTGGTGGACAGGGAAAGGCAGAAAAGGAATCTGTCAGCTGGCAAGAAGAATGCTGGATTGGAGGTTAGGAATTTAGGATTGTTCCTGGTTCATCAATTTTTAGTTGTGTAAACTGGACGTTTGTTAAACTTTTCAGGTTCCATGTGCTAACAATCTGTAAAGTCAGAGGGTGACATCTGAGCTTTGGAAATGTAGCTTAGTGTAGATGGGGGCATGAGCAAGACCTGGGTTCTGTCCCTAACGCTATAGAAGAGATGAGGGAAAATGTTGCATTTGTTATGTCAATCTCATGGTGGAGGAGGAGCATCTTATGCTGGAAGGAAAAAGGGGACAGTGTCACAAAACAATAAAGCTTTTCACAAGCCGTACTGTTCTAGAAATACAGTGCATTGTTGATCTATCTGCTACACCGGTATTTCAGAAACTGACAAATGTGATTTAAAGTAGGCCTCCAGTTATGTCTAGAGCATCCTGTGGTTCTTGGGAGGTGGGAGCATATCTACAGCCATAACAAGACAGCCCTATGGCACCTGTGACCTCAGTTTTGGAGATGAACCCAGCATAGGAAACCTCTTCAAAAATCTTCAATGTACTGACAAGAACCAAATTTATAAATTCAGAGATAGTGATTAAAAAAAAAAAAAAGAAGAAGATAAACCAGCAGTCTGATTATTTACATGGATTTATTTGCTCCACTCAGATACTGGCTAAGAAACAACTCAGGAGGTTACTTTGTCAGCATGCCTATCAGTACCTAGACCACACATTGAAATTAATCCATGTAACGATAATTAGTCCACCAACCAGTCCAGCTGGTCAGTTATTGGGGGATCGAGGGGGGTCGCAACCTGTACATAAAGACATGGGCGGGAGAGAGACAGTAGCTCAAGCGAACAATTGCTTGTCAAGAGCTCGTTTATTAAAGGTAAGGGCAGGCTTTTTAAAACCTGCTTTAGGGCGGGCGGGGTACGCAAGGGAGTAGTGGAAAAGTACAAAATCTTCTGGGTTGAGCCCCGGGAACATTTGCAAGGGGAGGGGTCTTCCAGGTGAGACAAAGCAGGATGTCTCTGTGAATATCTTAGGATCAGATCGCTGTCTTCTCAGGACTAAGCCGGATGCCTTGCATACCTAATGAGTGGCCCAGCAGGATGTTTGCTGCAAATACTGAATGGGTGGGAGTCGGCCTCAGGCCTTTTGGTCCCTGGCATCTTCACCCCTTTTGTTTACTTTGGCCTGAGGGAGACCTTACAGCCCAGCGAATGACCTTTAGGAGGTCACCAGTCATTGTTACAGGATGGCGGTATATTTAAGAATCACTAATGTCCAATGTTTCAGGACAACAGTTATTCTGGACCGGCCAAATTCCCAAGGAGAGGGGGCCTCGCGATGGCCTGAGCCTGCTAGAGGATCGATGCTCAATCTTACCACGCCTATGGTCTGTCCTCCCACCAAGGACCGACCGACGTCTGATAACCGAGACTTATTCGATCGCTCCGTCTCTGACTTACCAGGCACTATCGCGGGTCAGGTCAAGGTGGGCTCAGGCCAAAAGATATAGGGGAGGGCTTGCACAGGTTTACCAAAGGCACCGAGGGCACAACCAGGCTCACCATCCAGCATTCTGCATCCTCGGGAACTGCAAAGGCCGCCCATAGGAACTGCAAAGGCCGCCCGTAGTTAACCGACTGAGGCGTAGGTGAAATCTCCTGGATGGAAATAGAAGTCTCATTTGAGTCCTCAGTCTCCAGGCTGCGGTAGTGAACCTGGATATTCTTGGTGGCAGCTTCAACCTGACTTTTAACAAACCCTGTAAGACGGTTTAAAGTCCATGGGCCAAAGGATAATAGAAGGAGAACACCAACGAGGGGCCCGAGCAGGGTGAGGAGAAGGGTAGTAAGCCAGGGGGAGGCAAGGTTAGGGTTGGGGAAATTCCCCCTTTCAAAAAATTTAAAAATGAGTCGGGGTCATGAATAGTAAAACGGGGAAGAAGAATAACAAGGACACACCAGTCTTTGGAGGAAAGGAAGGTAGGGGCATAGACGATCGAGGTTAAACCAGAGGAACAAGCAAAATGGGTGTTATTTGGCGCGAGAATGTAGGGGAGGGAGAGGTCGGGAATGACAGTCTGGGCGCGAACGTCGCTGAGGGGAAGAGGTTGGGGGAGGGAGCATATGGGGACCCAGGAGGCAAGTACCTATGCCGGAAACAGGCTGGAGGGTAATGCGATTGTCGGGAGCTAAGCCGGTGAGGGTGGGGTAACATTAGTAAAGAGCAAGGTGGAAAGAAGAGCAATACCCTCGTAAAAGGGCGGGGAGGGGGAGAAACACATCCAACATTCAGGAAATGACAAGGAGGAGTCATTCATTTTTTTTTTTTTTTTTTTTTTTTTTTTTTTTTTAAGGCCCATATGGAGGCATTTGTCAACTGGGGAATGACATCAGCCGAAATGGGGGGGGGGGGCCCAGGGGGAGGGTAGGTCGGAAGGGAGGGGGTGGGAGGGGAGGGAGGCATGGGGGTGGCGGGTTTAGGCGGGGGGGGGGGGGGGGGGGGCGGGTCAGGAGCAGGAACGGGAACAGGATGATGGAAAATATGATTAGGCCCAACCACTGCAGCGCCCTTACTGGGTACCTTTTTTAGGAGGTGTAACCAAAACGTAAGTCCAAAATCGTACTCTGATTTATAAACACGGAGGCCCCATTTAAATCCACGACCCGTCCAAATGGCACGTTTACCGGGCTCAGTGAAGCGAATGGTCAGGGGGTTGCACCAGCCATTGGTGACTGAACGAGCTACATTGCAAAGGTCTTTAAGGGTCCCAAGAAGAGGATGGCTTCCAGTACGTGTCGCCAGTGGTCTCACACCCCCAAGAGGCACAGTAAAAATCTTGGGCCCCACCACAGCGATGAGAGGGTCCCGGGAAAACATAGAGCCCTCCGGCCCAAGCAATCCCATCTTGGTGTAAGGTTTTGTGGAGCATGATGCGCTCCAGGTCATTACAGCAGCCGGGACTGGGACCACCAACCGAGCGAGAGAAAAAAAATGTCTTCCACGCCCTAAGAAGAGGGGCCTCCCAGGGCCAGGGCACAGAGGTCAACCTGTAAATCGAGCCACTGGGGATTAATGCCCTGAGAGGAGGAGGAACTAACAATATCTCCCGCTTGGTTAATAATGACCCAGATAAAATTATAGATTGTATAAGGCTGAGGTTGGCGCAGAAATGCGGCGAGAATCACTTCAGGGAGGCAGAGGCAAAGGAGCGACGTGGTGAGTAGCAACGTGATGCATCGGCGGTATCTTTTTTATCCTAAAAAAGAGCACAATTACATCTTTTCCTCAGGGGAGTTCCCTGGGAGAGGGGGGTTAAAAGGTTTGACTAGGCGCTCAGGTAACCAGCGCGCATTTTGTTCTTTCTGATCATAAATGCAGGCATGACCTTTGCCCCAAATAAGGACTGGGTCGGGTCCATGCCATCGGTGGGTCAGTGGATCCTTCCACAGAGCCTTGGCATAGGTGGAGGAGGTGGAGGAGTGCCAAAGGCGATCGGCCGCCGAATGGCCAAGATCATCCTTTTGTAGAAAATTTAGGATGAACAATGCATGATTGAGAAGCAGGCGAGGCCCTGCTGTAGAGGGATATAGGATTCCTTTGGAAAACTGTAATTTATTAAGCATTGCTTTAAGTGTCTGATGGGCCCTCTCGACAATTCCTTGTCCTTGGGGATTGTAAGGTATCCCCGTAACATGTTTAATCTGTAGTTGGGCACAGAAGGACTTGAAGGCAGAGCTTGTATACCCAGGGCCGTTATCAGTCTTTAAGGTATAGGGTTTGGGGGCAACAGTAAGGCAATATAAAACATGATCAATAACATCTCTAGTAGCCTCTCCAGCGTGCGGAGAGGCGCAAATAAATCCACTAAAAGTATCTATAGACACATGAATATACTTAAGTTTCTTAAAAGAGGAGAAATGAGTAACATCCATTTGCCAGACCTGTCCAGGCATGAGGCCACGAGGGTTGACTCCCGTATGTGGCTCGGGAAGAAAGGTGACACATGCCTGGCATTCTTTAACAATAGCCCGGGCTTGTTCCCGAGTGATGGAGAACATGTGGCGGAGGCTTTGGGAATTAAGGTGGTGGAGGGCGTGAGCCTCCCTGGCCATAGCAACGGGGTCACTGGCGGATGGAACGGCCAGCCCTGAAAGCAGGGGGCGCGTGGCTGAGTCCACCTGGGCATTAAGTGTAGTCAGAGGCCCTGGCAGGGTAGAGTGAGCGCGAATATGACCAACGAAAAAAGGCTGAGAGCGCAAAAGAATAAGCTGTTGGATACGGGAGAAGAGAGGAGAGGCATTAGTAGCAGGCTTAATACGAGGAACCGTCTCGAGGAGTGGAACAGAGGATGCTACATAGGCACTATCAGTATATAGATTAAAGGGAGTATGGGGAAGCAATGTAAAGGCGTGTGCAACAGCTTCCAGCTCAACAAGCTGAGCAGAGGTATGGGGGGTTTGTTTTTGCAGGATAGCTCCGTCCACAGAAAGGGCAGCAACCCCGGTAGAGGAGCCATCAGTAAAAACCAGGGAAGCTTGGGGGAGGGGTCTGGAGCGGGTGACTCTCGGGAAGATGACAGGTTGTCGCTGCAGGAATTGAATTAGTTTATCTGGGGGATAATGATTATCTAATAGGCCGCAAAAAGAAATACAGGAGACCGCCCAATCATCTGAATTTTGAAAAAGCCACCTTATTTGTGTGGCCGAGTAAGGCGTGATAATAGAGTGAGGGTCCCTTCCGAAAAGCCTGGTGGCCGCTTCCCGCCCCTGTCGAATGAGAGACGCAACCAGAGTAGGATAGGTAGGAAGGACCTTAGTGGAGGAGGAGGGGAGATGAAGCCAAAAGAGAGGGGTCCGTTGCCAGAGCAGTCCTGTGGGGGCAAAGAGGGAAGGAAAAATTATGAGCGCGAAAGGCTGGGTAGGGTCATAATAGGAGATGGACTGGTGGAAGATGGCGTCTTCGACCTTTTGTAGGGCCACTGAAGCTTCAGCAGTGAGACTGCGTGGTGAAGAAGGGTCAGAGTTGCCTTTTAAAATATCAAAAAGGGGTTTAAGCTCTCCAGTAGTGAGCTTAAGGTAGGGGCGCAGCCAGTTTATGTCCCCCAAAAGCTGCTGGAAGTCATGAAGTGTTTTAAGGGTGTCTCGGCGGAGCTGGACCTTTTGGGTCCTGACTGAAGAGGTCCCAAGTTCATAGCCCAGAAAAAGAAAAGGGGGGTGTAGTTGTATTTTGTCTGGGGCAATTTTAAGTCCCAGATGACCCAAACTCTTAACAAGTTCCTGGGTGACGAGAGAGAGCTCAGCCGTGTTAGGGCCAGCAAGTAAGATGTCATCCATATAATGAATAATATATAAATGTGGGTACCTAAGGCGTAGCGGGTCGATGGCCTGGGCTACATATTTTTGACAAAGAGTGGGACTGTTGGCCATGCCCTGAGGAAGTACCCGCCATTGAAATCTGGGTGAGGGCCCAACATGATTAACAACAGGGAGGCTAAAGGCAAAACGTTTGGAATCGTCAGGGTGTAGGGGAATGCAAAAGAAGCAATCTTTAAGGTCGAGAACAAGTTTATGAAATCCTTTAGGGATAGCTACAGGAGAGGGGAGACCAGGCTGCAGAGCTCCCATGGGCATCATGGTCTTGTTAATTTCCCTGAGGTCCTGGAGGAGTCGCCAGGCACCATTCTTTTTTTGGATGACAAAAATGGGGGTGTTCCAGGGGGAAGTAGAGGGCTCAACATGGCCTGCATCAAGTTGCTCCTGCACCAGCCTTGAGGCTGCGGCCAGTTTACGGGAAGGAAGGGGCCACTGATCGATCCAGACAGGAGAATCAGTTCTCCAAGTAATTTTATCGGCCTGGAGTGCAGGGGGAGAAGTGGCCCTTATAAAAAATTTTGTTCATATCCCAGCCCTTGGCGACTAATCCTAGGCATAGGGACAATGGGCTTGAGACGCCCCTGTCCCAGCTTGCCGAGGCCCTGGCCTGGCAAATAGCCTTGATCCAAAAGCTGATGCGTGACAGGAGAGGAGGGGCTATAGATAAAGACCCCCATCTGAGAGAGTATGTCCCGGCCCCACAGATTAACGGGTAACCCTGGGACAATGAACGGTTGCACCGTCCCTGTCTGGCCATCAGGGTCAGTCCAGCGAAGGACCTTAGAACTTTGAAGGGTATTGGTAGATATTCCGATGCCCTGAAGGTGAGTAAGGGAGGGCTGACAGGGCCAAGACGAGGGCCAAGAAGATTGGGACAGGACCGTCGAATCTGCCCCGGAATCAATGATGCCTTCAAAGGGGCGGCCATCAAGCCTTAGTGTAAGATGGGGTCTATCAGAAGTTAAGCGTTGGACCCAAAAAGCGGAGGGGGGCAGGGAGGGAGTCGGGGTGGCGGGAGGAGAGACAACAGAGTCAGCCAGGGTTAACGGAAGGGCCCAGGCCAGAATCTGACCAGGAGAGATGGAGAGAGGGCCCTGGGTAGTGGCGGCAAGGAGGAGCGTAGGAGAAGGGAGCGGGTGTTTTAAAACGAGGGGATAGATGAGTAGCCCGATAAGGGCAGAAGAGGCACGGCCGAGGACCAGGAGGGGAAGAGGGGGAGGGTTTCCAAAGAGGGCGACAGGCAAGGACAAGGTTCCATCCTCGGGCGTCAGTATTGTAGAGGTGGTGGCACGGAAGTCCAATCCTGTGGGGGAGGGCAAGGGGCCGCCGCTGGAATGGGAGGAGGTTGGGTTTGGGAGGTGGGGTAGGAGGTCTGTGGATGGAAGCGGGTCTGTAAATTGGGGGGAGCCTGTGACACCGGTCCTGACGCAGGCTGGAATTGGATAGGGTGAGGGGCCCGGGACTGGCCCCCAGAGGAGTTTCCCGAACGCGGGGGGAGAGGGTTACCCATGGCATCAACAGTGGAACGGCAGGTGTTCGCCCAATGACGACCTCTACGGCAACGAGGGCAGAGCGTAGTAGGGGGGGGCCGGGCCACAGGTCCCCGGGATCTAGTGGGTGGCGGAACGACCGGCGGCTGTCCAGCCTGTGAGGGTGGGCGGTTACGCTCATTTGGGCAGGCGCGGGCAAAATGTCCCGGTTGGCCGCACCGGTAACAGGAGGCCCCGCTAGGGAGGGCTCCGACGGCCATAATGGCCTTGGTAAACTTATCAGTTAGGGGATCAACCTCTCGGCAAAGCTGAATCATCTCATCAAGATCCCTGCCCTTATATTTGTGTCTAAGAACTGCCTTACAGGCTGAGTTGGCATTTTCAAAGGCCAATTGTGTAAGAAATTTACTGTCTGTCTGGCCAGGACCAAGGGATCTTTCTGAAGCCTCCAGGAGGCGCGCAGCGAAGTCGCTGAAGGGCTCCTGAGGTCCCTGAAGAATCTTGGTAATAGGGGACAGGGCGGAGCCCGTGGAAGCAATAGTTCTCCAAGCAGCGAGAGCGGCAGAACTAGAATGTGAAAGTAAGGAAAAGGGGAGTGCACGCTGTTTTTCGTCAGTGGCATATTTGCCCTGGCCAAGGAGTTTGTCAAGAGACCATTCACGGGTCTCGCGATGTCCCTGCTGTACGTTTTTTCGGATAAGGTCACGGCAACGATCAGCCCAGTCCGCCCTCCAAGAAAGGAACTGTCCTCGAGTGAGGACAGTCTGTGCAGTGGTGATCCACTCGTTGGGCGTTAGATGACCTCCATCTGCCAAATCATCAAGGAGGGAGAGTGTGAACGGCGCATTAGGTCCGTAACTACGGACAGCCGTGTTAAGTTTTTCTAGCTTTTTAAATTTGAGTTTATGATAAGCAGTGGGGGTAGGGTCAGGAGCCGTTCCACCACCTTTCTGTTCTCCCTCCGAACCTGAGGAATCATGCTCACTATCAGAATCTACAAGGGCCGCGGACGACTGGGAGGGTGTAGGGGCAGGTGGGTCTCCCAAAGCAGCGCCTGAATCAATGGCCTCAGTTTTTGCCCCGCTCAGGGCGGGCTGGCTCTGGGAACGGGTGACAGGGAAAATAAACGGAGCTGTGGAGGAAATGCGCGTTGTTAAAAGCGAAAGCCGTTGTTGAAGCTGAAGAATCTTCGTCGCATGGGAGATCTGGTGTTGGAGATGAGCCTCCGTCTGGCAAAAGCAGTTTGGGAGGGAACAAGGTGGCGGGAGCCGGGAGGCAGGGTAGGGCTTAGTAAGGGGAGGGGGAAGAGTGAGCAAGGTAGAGGAGGGAAAGGTTGGCGCCGCGCGGAGGAGGCCATCATCGGAATGATGTCGAGCAGCCTCCTCCTCAAGGGTGGCAGCAGCATCCGGATCCAAGGGCTCATCTGGGGCCTGAGAAAGGAAAATGGCGGAATGGCGGGAGGCGCGTGAAGGGGGAACAGGAGAGGCTGGCGGACCGGACCGGACAGAGGGTGTCCTTTTTGGGGGAAAAACAGGGGCACAAAGTGGTGAACACCCGCGTTCCATAGCGGAAATGGGGTCCTCATGGGTGGGAGGAAGCGACGGATAGAGACGGCGGGAGGAAGGGGAAGGCTTGGACGCAGGCGCAGGGGAAAGATTTTTTAAGGGCTCCGAGGATGTAGGAAGAGAGGAACCCTGCAAAGAGGAACAGGAAGGAACACGAGAAGGAGGGAGAGATTCGCGCAGGCAGAGTTCAGCCACGGAGAGGAGCTGCCTCTCTCCGCTTTCGTTTTCGCCGGACTCAATTATGTCCCGTATAAGACCCCAATAAGAAAAAATACTGTTCGACACCGCTGTATTACCATCTTTTTTAATAAGTGCATTAAGCTCACGCCCCACCTTCTGCCACTTTTCAGAATGAATAGTAGGTCCATCAATCATGAACCAGGGACAGGTCTGGTCAATAAAAACAAAAAACTCAATCAAATGTTTCTTTTTTACCCTAATACCCCTCTCTCTGAGTACGTCCTTTAAGCCTCTTATGAACTTTGCTTCCTTGGACAGCGAATGGCCCATTCTTGAGATATGCGAACGGATGACTCACCTAATGACGAAGCCGGCCGGGCGAGCTCGGCTGGTCATGAAAACTCCTGTGGACCGGTCCCTTAATCCGTTCGGGGAGAAACCCGCACCTCGAGTCCCTTCGTGGTCGCCAGATGAAATTAATCCATGTAACGATAATTAGTCCACCAACCAGTCCAGCTGGTCAGTTATTGGGGGATCGAGGGGGGTCGCAACCTGTACATAAAGACATGGGCGGGAGAGAGACAGTAGCTCAAGCGAACAATTGCTTGTCAAGAGCTCGTTTATTAAAGGTAAGGGCAGGCTTTTTAAAACCTGCTTTAGGGCGGGCGGGGTACGCAAGGGAGTAGTGGAAAAGTACAAAATCTTCTGGGTTGAGCCCCGGGAACATTTGCAAGGGGAGGGGTCTTCCAGGTGAGACAAAGCAGGATGTCTCTGTGAATATCTTAGGATCAGATCGCTGTCTTCTCAGGACTAAGCCGGATGCCTTGCATACCTAATGAGTGGCCCAGCAGGATGTTTGCTGCAAATACTGAATGGGTGGGAGTCGGCCTCAGGCCTTTTGGTCCCTGGCAACACATCTCCTCTTTTTGGGCATCTTTCACTTTACTTGAGAAGTGACTGGGGCATGGCTGGCAGCCAGGCAGGGATCAAGGTGGTAGGTATGGGGAGAAGGGCTTCGGTCTTGAGAGCTAAAGTACTGAATTTGAGTCTTGGCTCCTTGTTTCACCCTAGTGGCCCTGAGACAGTAGACTGTCTTCTCAGTTAGTGCTTCAGGTTCTTTTTTGTTTTGTTTGTTTGTTTGTTTTTTGTTTTTGTTTTGTTTGTTTGTTTTCGAGACAAGATAGCTTTGGCTGTCCTAGACTCCCTTTGTAGACCAGGCTGGCCTCGAACTCACAGAGATCTGCCTGCCCCTGCCTCCCAAGGACTGGAATTAAAGGCGTGTGCCACCACGCCTGGCCTGCGAGTCAGATTCACTATTAGGAAGGCAGGAAAGCTCCATGCAAGAGCTCCTGGTAGGCTTGAAGGGCTCAGCCGTAGAAGGTACTGTTTTTAACCACCGTGTTCCTAAATGTATGTTTGTTAGTAAAATGAGCAAAGGGGAGAAAAGATCCCATATTGCATTTCTACAGATTTCCCGCCTTGTTTGCTTCCTGGTTAAGCTCGTGTCAGAGTGCTTGGCTGTCTGGTGATGGGTGGGAAGGGTATGCCCAGAAGGAAGGGATCAAGACAGAGTCAGGAGTTCTACTCCGGCTGCGGAAGGCAAGGCGATCTTCGATGGTGATTTTCCATACCTTATACTTAGCAGAAGGAAATTTTTTTCCAAAGCTCTGTGTGATTACTCAAGGAGCTTTCACATCTATTCCATCTTCTGCAGGGAACGATCACCCATATGTTCTCCCCCAATATTCTTTCTTGCCCTGGGCCCCCCCAGACTTCTGCCTATCCGATGTTCGCCGCTGAATTTTTTTTGTTGTTGTTTTTGTTGTTCAGATATGGCAGCTGCCCACGCAGATGGATCCCAGTGGGTCAAAAAAGGCATTGTATCCATAGGAACCAGAAAAGAAGCAGGCAGTCTCTGCTTTCCGAGCCATGTGTTGGCGATGTGTCCAGACTGGCTAATGAAGGCATTTTGTTCCAGTTATGACACTTAGGAACAGACAAGGCAGAGCTGTCAGCTTTCATCCAGACACTGGAGTGTAGACGGATGCCCAGAAGGAGCCATTGGGGTTGAACACTCTCTTTTAACCAGCTCCCAGAATCCTACCTCATGTGCCAGCTCCCAGGCAGGCTGGCTACATTAGGCAAACTGGAAAGCAAATCCTTGAAATGGGGGCTTGGGTTTTTCATCAGACAAACATGTAGTAAGTACCAGATACTCTGCTAAGTCCTAAAGGAACACCCAGAATAGGACACAGTTCCTACCGTTAGTGAGTTAATAGCGTAGTGAAGCAGAGCGAAGAGTTTGGATGGGCCTGAGAACACTGCAAGGGGCACTGGAGGCACGAAGGAATCAAGGCAGAGTTTAGAACGGCTCACAGTGGAAAACCACAGACCTGCGGGAAGCACGCCTCACCCGGCTGTGCTGGTGATTTATACTGTCATGTCTGTGGCTGGGACGGGTGCTCTCCGGGGCTTAGGGAAAGAAGGCTGATGAGTGAGAACGAGGAAGCTAAGGGGAGCAGGTAGGCCCATTAGATGGTGGTTGGAAAGCTTCGAGCCAGAAGCCCTTGAGTAGACAAAGTGGGGTGGGGTGGGGCGAGCAGCCAGACGAAGAGCAGCTTGCAGGAGAAGCGTGGAGGTGGACAGCAGTCCATACGCAGGATAGGTAGACGGGACAAGGAGGCATAGGGAGTGGGTGCAGTGGTTCGGACTTTTCCCTGTTCTCACAGGCTCAGCTATTGGGGGCTTGGTCCCAAGGACGACACTGTTGAGAAGTGGTGACACTTTTTCAGAGATGGCGTTGAGTAAGAGATCTTCAGGTCGTTGGGAACACACCCTTGAAGGCGGCTGTGGGATTCTAACTCTTCCCTCATTGTCTTTAGTTTCTTGGCAGTAACATGAGTGACTTTGATCTGCCACACGTCCTTGCCATGATGGACCACTGCCTTGTCACAGTCCAAAGCTACAGGACCAACTTACCATGGCCAAAATGGTGAGGCAAAAGACAAATCTTCATCTCCCTCTTTTTCTTTTTGTACTCCGTCTTTCTGTCTGTCTGTCTCTGTGTGTGCGTGTATGTGCGTGCGTGCGTGCGTGTGTGTGTGTGTGTGTGTGTGTGTGTGTGTGTGTGTGTGTGTGTTGTACATGCACCAGTGTGCATATCTGTGAGGAGGCTAGAGGTCAATGTTGAGAATCTCCCTCAGTTGCTCTCCATCTTAGTTTTTTGAGACAGGGCCTCTCAGCAAACCTAGAGCTTGCCAATTAATCGGGCTAAAACTGGCTGGCCAGAACAGCCCAGGGATCCTCTTGTCTCCACCCCCTGGTTTTGGGGTTACAGGTATGGGGGCACAACTTTTTACATGGGTATAGGAAGCCAGATAAGGTCCTCCCTTTACCAACTGAGCTGTCTTCCCATGTACTCCCCTCTTTGTAAGTTGGTCATCTCAAGTGTTTTGTTATAGTGACAGAAAGCTGACTAACACAGTGGGTTACCAGCCAACCTGGGGACCAGAGAAAGGGAGCAAAGGGGGGGGGGGTTATGACTCCCAGCCCTACCCCTCAGCACTGTGGCTCTTAAGCAGCATCTGATTTAATGGCTCTGAGTTGGGAAGAACTCCCCAGAGGAAGAGCCCTACTTATGTGACTGGCATAAAGAAACCCCAGTCTTCTTAGCTCACTTCTGCCATTGAGGGCTTTTCTCCCGACTGTTTTCATTATGCTGGGAATCTACTTTGATCTACTGAGTACTTAAGACTTTGGAAACTTTGGCCGGAAGTCTCTCAGTGATGAGGACCCTGGCACAATGTGCTCAGGACTGTGCGAGGGTGGGGGTCGGGGGCGAGGTACTTTAATAGAGGAAGGGTAGAGGAGGGAGATACTGAAGAGAAAATCATAATTGGCCATCTGATCCGCCATCTTTACATGAGAGTTGCCTGGTAGGTCTAGTACCTCAAGAAATGTGCCAGTAAAATAAATAATGCTACTTGTGGATATATGGAAGCCTCAGATCTCAGTCACTGGGACAAAACACTTATTTCTTGCCATATGACAGGCCAGTGAGGATGAGTGGGGTCGGTGGGAAATGCGGGTGGTGGTGGTGGAAGAGGCGTGTCTGTGTTCCATGTTGTCAGTCGGGGACCAAGGCTCCCTTGTTTTGAGTTTGCTTCCTCCTTGTCCCCGGGAGCCCCGTCCGTTTAGATGACAGATAAAAAGAAAGTAAGAGTCTCACATGGCAAACTATTATGGATTGGGTCTGGAAGAGACACGGCACACCTGGAACACGGTCCCTGGGTTAGAACTACTTCAGGTAATTGTGAGAGAGGCTGGCAAATGTGGTCCAGCTGGATGTCCTGGAAGAAGAGACCACGGGTGTCGGTGGCCAGCAGAGTTGGGATGTTTTGGCTCCAAGTGCAGTACTAATTACTCATGAGAATTACCAGGCACTTTCATGAGGTAATAAGCTGCTTGTCACTGGAATGTCGGTCGGAGAACAAATTCCTGCCATTTCTGCTGCGCAGTTCTATAATTACAGTCCCCCAAAAGCATAGCAGCTCTGCTTCCACTTTCCCTGTGGCACAAAATGCTTGGTTCATATTACTGCTCCTTATTCTGGGAATAGTCTTCTCTCTCTCTCTCTCTTCCTCTGCCCATCTCTCTCTTTTTGCTCCCCCTGCCCCCTTCTCTCTCAGTGATAGCAAGCTGGGGTGTCCTCAGAGGTGAGCAGGCAGGATCTGAGGAAGATTCTCTGTGGAGGCAGTTTTGTGTCTGTCGGAGAGGATGAGAGTTTGGCCCACTGCTAGTAGATATGACTCCGAGGACAAGATGGCCTCATGAAGTCATTTGTAGTAGGTAAGCCACGGTAAGAGGGACAGGCTTACTATCACAGTAGTGTTTTAGAATCCTAATCTTGTGACATTCTGGGGGCCCGCAGAGTCCTTGAGAGCTGGACTCTTGTTCTGTATGGATGAGCCAGCAAGTCATGCGAAGGGTTTATTCTAACAGAACCCAGCCAATACTGATATCTTATTAGGCGAACCTTGGCGCTCTGGATCCTTGCTCCAGGCTACTGTGGCCACCAGCCATAAATGCCAGAACTTCTGTCTTGCTTCTGTTATTCACACAGCCTTGTCCAGATCTACCGACAACCTGCCTTTTTGGAATCTTCCAGACAAGCTGTAGGAGGCAGGAGACAGCAGCAGATCAGGTTCTGCTCTTACCTCTGTGTGGCCTGGGGGTGGGGGGGGGAGGGGAGGGGGTCTGTGGATAGGCCTTAGGTCTCTCACTTAGAAGCTGAGGAATTTGCATCAGAGAAGCAGTTTATGGGGTTAGAGAGGGGGGGGGGTGGGGGGGGAGGGAGAGGCCTAGTATCTTTTGGAGGTCCTCCAGGAAATGCACTGAAGCGGGATAATGTTCAGCTATGTTGTACATGGGTTCCTGGAGAGTGTATATGTGCGAGCGCGAGCACACAGGCATACATGTGCCTGCGTGGTTTTGTGTCTACGCATGTGGAGGATGGAGGCTGTCATTGGCTATCTTTCCCAGTCACTCCTCACCTTGCTTGCCCCAGTGTTCTATCCTGTGACAACGTCACGTTCTATACTTATAATGTATATAAGGGATTAAGTAGCTTTGCTCCCTTCCTTCAGGACCCCTCGCTCACTTCTCTCTCTCCTGCCCAAACTCTTCTGCTCAAGAGTTTCCTTCCTACTTCCTTATACAGCGGCTCACCCATTTAAATTGTGAGACAGGGTCTCTCTGAACCTGGAGACTGCTTACTTGGCTAGCCTGCTCGGCAGGTGAGTCACAGGAATCCTCCTGTCTCTGCCTCCCCAGTATTAGAATTTTTTTTTTTTTCTAATGTGGGCCCTGAGGAAGGAACTCAGGTCATCCTGTTTGTGCAGCAAGTACTTTACAGACTAAGCTGTCCCTCGAGCTCCCTCGTTAATTTTTTTCTAGAAGGTTCTTTGTCTTAAAATGGCTTTAAAGTTTCCAGAGGAGATAATCTCCAATCTCCGAGTCCCTGTCTTTAAATGTTCATGTTCTTTTAAAACACGTTTTATGGACTTCATCCTTAAGATTCTTCATATGGGGCTTAATGGAAGAAGACACAAAGCTGGGGGAGAGGGGCGGGGAAAGCACACTATGAATCAAGGGTTGCTATCGCCTGGTGGTGGAGTCGAGCATTGTCAAAGTTAAGGAGCAATGTAATAGGAGGAGGGTTGTTTGCTAGGACTGTGTGGGCCAAGGTTTTTGTCGCTGTAACCAATGCCCGAGAGAGAGACTTTAAAGGAGAAAGCCTTAATCTGACTCCTGGTTTCAGTCCCTGGCGACACAGAGCATCATGGGAAGGGGGTGTGGCCGAGCGCAGTTGCTAACCTGGGGCGGGGGTTGGGGTACCAGGAAGCAGAGAAGGCTGAGGTAGCAGGCATTCTCCTCCTCTTACTCAGTCTGGGTCTCTGGGATGGAACTTCCTCCTTCAGTCAACCGTTTCCGGAAACACCCACAAACATGATCAGAGTGTGCTCCGCTCCTGTCTCCCATTCCCATTAAGCTGACAAGCGAGAGTGATCGTCATAGAGACGTCACAGGTGCTAACCCACGGCGTGTCCGAGGGTGACGTAGTTGGACACAAGGTCTTCCAGGAGATAATTATGAGAACAGAGGCTCCTGGAATGACTCTGATCCGACAGAACTGATAATCTTACGGGAAGAGGGAGCATGGATGCCGATGTACATGGCGTAGAGACCACAGGGAGATTAAGGGAGAGGGCGGCCATCTACAAGCAAAAGAGAGAGGCCCTCAGAAGGAACCCAGCCTGCCAATATCTCAATTTTGGATTTTCGGCCTCCAGAATTATGAGCAGATGGGTTTCTGTTGTTCAAGCCACCCAGCCTGTCGTATTTTGTTATCCCAGCCTGAGGAAATGAATGGAATGGAGAAAGTTGCGTGTAGGTCTGTGGAATCACCAGGCTTGGTAGAGAATGTGGCGCCGTGGAGTGAGCACAGTTTGGCTAGAATGGGGAAGCTCTCACCAGCCAGCTGGTCGTCGCCCGCGTGGGACTGCCGGCTCAGTGTTGCCAGCTGCTCTGAATTCTAAAGTGAGGTCTTTTTGCTTTTGGAATGTGAAATCGCTGGTTTTAGGATTCATCGTGGACAACGAAATCGGAGGGCAGAGCTTGACCTGCAGACCACAAGTCTGTGACCCCCAAGATGCCGAAACAGTTTCGAACTGATCTCATAATGCAGGATAAAGCTTAGAGAGGAAACGCTGAGAGACAGAAACAAAGTCGGCAGCCAGGACACCCGGCCAGCTTTCAGGGCCCATCCTGCTGCTCAAGTTGGAGCCAGAGCTCAAGCCCCACCAAGCCAGGGGCTAATTGATGCCTTCCAACACGGCAAACCAGAGGTTTCAAGTTGAAGTACCATCTCCCGTGACACCAGAGTTACATCTCCTTCCCACCTGGGCATTTCTTGCATCTGGCAACTGTGTGATCTTCCTAAAGTCATGTAGGCAGAAATGGAATGTAACTCACGGTTTAAGTCTAAAGATGTGGGTAGGATATCCCCATGTCTTAGAAAAGCTGTTCAGATGGGTGTGGTGGTGTATGCCTTTAATCCCAGCACTAGGGAGGCAGAGGCAGGCGGATCGTTGTGAATTGAGGCCAGCCTGGTCTACAAAGTGAGTCCAGGACAGCCAAGGCTAACACGGAGAAAGCCTGTCTCTAAAAGCCAAAACCGGGAAAGGAGAAGGAAAAAAAAAAAAAAGAAAAGAAAGAAAAGAAAAGAAAAAGAAAAGAGAAAAAAGAAAGCTGTTCAAACTGGAAAGGAAAGAAACAGGAGTCACGGACCCAAATGAATAGCATCAAAACTATGGGTGGCAGAGAGGAGGAAATTTTACTTTCTCACTAGCAGGTCTTCCTATGAGCAGTGGCTCATTTTTGCTCTTGCTTCTGGGTTTCTAGACTCCTTTGACAGAATGTCCAGGACACCGTGGAGCTCCACGACAGACCTGGACTAATTACAATAAATACTGAGCCCTTGCCATGTGCCAGGTGGGTCACACACACACACATGGCTGTTTCTCCTGTGACAGAGAAGGACACGTTCCAGAAAATTTCAGTCTGCAAAACTCAGTATGTTTATATAATCTATCAGGACTTAGGGGAAAAGTGGGACCAAGGTAGTCTATCCAAAGCCTGAGCAATTCTGATTAACCAAAACAGTCATGGCTTCCTGGGGGATTACTTGGACCAGCCTGGCAGCAGGCAAGTTGCTGAGACTCTGCCATAAGGGCTGTTAAGATACACAAAAGCATCAGAGATGAAAAGCTGGTAACTCCTTCATTAGGCCCTGGGAGGGACTTGATAGGGCAATGGACTTGGGGCTGTAGGTGGCGAGGCTGGTGTTTAAAGCTAGCCGAGCAGGGGAGGCTGGCTAGCCCGCATACCCCGAGCACCCCCAACCCCTCACCTCTCCAAGCTGCAAAGCCATGAGGCTGGGAGTGAGCCTGTCTGAAGGGGATGCCTTGGCTGCAGGAGCTAGCTTAAAATGTCTTGCAGCACCACTATAAAGGTCTTGCTGCTGCTGTAGGAAGAAAGCCCCAGCCTTTTCCCTGCCGTGAAGTTTGTGATTCTGTTTCTGCTCTTTTAGAAAACTTCCTCTGTGGCTCGAAGATGTCAGGCAGTAGAGAGTAAGCTCCCCAGACCCAGGTAAGAAAGCAAGTATGGTTGTGCATGCCCGTCATCCCAGAAAAACAGGCTCTGTGCTTGTTTTATTTTATTTTATTTATTATTATGTATACAGTGCTCTGCCTGCATATATATCCACAGGGCAGAAGAGGGCATCAGATCACATTATAGATGGCTGTGAGCCACCCACCATGTGGTTGCTGGGAATTGAACTCTGGATCTCAGGAAGAGCAGTCAGTGCCCTTAACCACTGAGCCATCTTCCAGCCTGTTGTTCTTGTTTTAAAGTTGGATGGTTTCCCTGAGGAACAACATCTGGTGTTGACCTTTGGCCTCCTCAACTATGGCCTGAATGTCTGTGTCCCCTACCAGACCATCAAGATCACACATTGAAAGCCTCGTCCTGTCATCTAGGAGGTGGTGGCGCACGTCTTTAATCCCAGCACTCAGGAGTCAGAGGCAGGTGGATCTCTCAGTTCCAGGCCAGCGGGGTCTACAGAGTGAGTCTCAGGACAGCCAAGGTTAGAGAAACCCTGTGTGGACAAACACAAACAAACAAACACAACCCAACAGAAACAACAGTAAAAACAATAAGAAAGCCCAGTCTGTAAGGCAATGACACACACATGGTGACTTCAGGAATGTGATTACAAGGACACAAGGACAGAGTCCTTATGAGTGGGATTACTACCCCTATTGAACAGGACCAAGGGAGTCCTTTTGTTCTTTACATATGTGAGGATACAAGTAAGTGCTGTTTCTGAGACAGGAAGTGGCCCTCAACAGACACCGAATCTGCTGGGACCTTGTTCCAGCACTTCCTAGCCTGTGGGAAGCGAACATTTGTTGTTTATAAACCACCCTGCTTCTGGTTATGGCAGCCACAGCATCCTCAAAGACTCTGTGAGAGGCACCAAGGTAGAAGTCCACTTGCTCTGCCTTTATGTGGCTTGATTCAGGGGGACATAGGATGAGGGATATAGCTGAATAGAGTGACTGGTTGAGTCTTGCTCTCGTATAGATATCAGACACCCCAGTAATTACTTTCAGACTTTAGTGTGGCACGGTGGAGGTGGGTCACAACAATAGAAACAGGAGCATTGTCCATTTCATCCCGGAAAAAAAATTGCTTGTTCGAGAGCTGTTTAACAGCTTGATAACTGTGACTCTTTTAAATAATTCTAACATTTCACCATCCTGACCGTGAGCTTTGGAGCCAGGCAAAGCCTGGGCTATGTCCAAGCTCCATCCCTGATTGTGTGATGCTGGAAAAGTTGTTACAGCCTAAACCTCTATTTTGCCTTCCATGTAGTGGCATCACGGTACTTCTGCAGGTTCTGGGGAGGACATGGGCACCAGTGATGCAGAAGCGTTTCAGATACTCATGTGCCCCACAGTGGAAACTGGTCTTGCCGTGTATCCCGATGGTCTTGGGTTGGCAAAATGTTCTTGTGGGTTATGCACAGTTTACCTTTGTTCATTCATTCAAATGTTTGTTTCTCCACACCACTCTCTGGATCAATCCCGACATTGCATTGTGATGTTTATTCTAAGTATCCCCCGTTTTCAAGTTTGTGTAAACATGTCACCATTTGTTCTCTGTGTTGCCAGTAAAAACCAACTGGCCAATGCTGAGCAATAACAGAGAATAGGGTGGGACATCCTGGTGAGTGAGGGGAGGAGAAAGAGAAGGAAGGAGAAGATGGAGCCATGAGGAGAAGATCACGAAGCACCAGGGGGGATGAGCTGGAGCTAAAATATGAGTAAAAAAACAAGTATAAAGTAGGAGATCAGAGTGGGAGGAAGCTATACTAGCATGGGATTTAGGATGGAGTACTTATTATGCAGCATTGCACTACAGGCTGGTTAAATAGATCCTGCTCTCTCTCTCTGTGGTTATTTGGGAATAAAGCTGGTTAAGAAGTAACCGCAGATTTCACTAAAATAAAAAAATTCAGTATTTAATATTAATAATCATTCAACAATCTTGAGAGGCTTGTGTTGCTCTTGATCTTGCCAGACAGGAGACTCGCCTTAGCAAGACAGAGGGGGCAGCCTGCCAGTTATGGCCTTGCTGGGTCACCCTAGGGGGAAGCTTGTCGTTTCCCTAACTTCTTCCGGGTCACCCTAGGGGAAGCTTGTCGTTTCCCTAACTTCTTCCGGGTCACCCTAGGGGGAAGCCTGTCGTTTCCCTAACTTCTTCTTACTAATACACACAGAAGACGTTAAAGAACAGGAGATAGGGCAACTCTAATAAATGACTCCCTAAATTCCAGAATTATAAAGGAACTGACAGCAACTCTGAGACAGATGGAGGTAGCTAAGAATAACCAGAGTAGCTTACATCATGCCCTCACTTTGCTTTCTTCTTTTTTTTTTTTTTTTTTTTTTTTGACAGAGTCTCTCTCTGTAGTCCTGGTTGTCCTTGAGCTTGCTATGTAAACCACACTGGCCTCAAACTCAGAGATCCAACTGCCCCTGCCTCCTGGTGCTGGGATTAAAGGTGTGCACCTATCACACCAGGCTCACTTCCCTGATTCCAAAAGCCTGTGCCCATGTCAGAGAACCCCCAAATGCCATGAGGCCAACGTTTCACAGGAAGCATCCATCCACAAACAACTAACACAGCAAACCTACACCATCTTAACAGGAGACTGGAAAGAAGCCTTCTTACCAAAAACGCTGAGCTCTGTGTCTGTAGAGCAATGTGCAAATAATATAATTCCATTAAAGATCTTAGTATAGATTTGTCCAGGATTTGACCGCATCCAAGCAATCAAAAAGAATGATGTAAGAAAAGCCAGGATATTTTTTGAAAAAGAACAGTAATAAAGGGGACTTTGCCTCATCAGCAAATATAGCACATCATAAAAGCCTAATAATTATAATTCAGATGGTGTTACATCAGGACTGGGTGGGCAGACACTATAACGGAAGTCCAGGAGACACCCAAAACTCTGGATGTGTGTTGTCCTTGTGTATTTTGGAACATGAAAAGGGTTTTAGTTCAGCTAGTAAGAAAAAAACAACAGGATTTTAGCCCAGCTAGTAAGAAAAAAACAGAACACAAAAAACAGGATAGTCTATACAATTATACTGGATAAAATGATTAACCTACTAGAGAAAATCCCTAACCTGCCACACGCACAGTATTCTGACCAATTTAGTATTTAATTATAAAAGATGAAATATATGCATCATATAGATTGAGGAGGAGTCACTTTGGTGTCTGTGGGTAAAATGGCATTTCTTCCTTTCCTCCCCCCGCCCCCCCTTGGCCTAGAATTCTCTAAGACCAGGCTAGCCTTGAACTCACAGCGATCTGCCTGCCTGTGCCTCCCAAGTGCTGCCTGGGATTAAAGGCCTGTGCCACCACACCCAGCCCCCCTTTTTTTTAAAGCATTTTTAATGCACTAGTCAGCTTTTCATTGTTATGACAAAATGCCTGAGAAACTCAAACAGTTTCAGAGCCATCAGTCCCTGATCACTGGTTCCACACACATCAGGGCTGGGAAGAGGGTGTTGGAGGAGGGCTGCTCACTTCATGGTGGTCTGGAAGGAAAGAGAGCAGGGAGGAAGGGCTGAGGTCCCAACATCCCCTCCAAGGTGCGCACCCCCTCCCCCACCCCATTTCCTTCTAGTAGGCTCCATCATTCTCTGACAGTGCCATAGGCTGGTGACTAACCCTACAGCACACAGTCTTTGGGGACCTTTATGATGCACATCATAACACCAAGAGACCAAAGTGAAGATTCGTGAAGAATACAGGATTGATAAGTCAGTCACATAAACAATGTGAACTTCCATACAGCAAATGATTTCACAAATAGTTTGAAAAATGAATCAAGTAAAAACTGTGTAATGCCAAACACTGGGAGTTTCTAGTCTGGGGCTTTTACAAATCAATTAGAAAAAAAATGCAATAAACTGAAAAAAAAAATGAAGTAATTCAAGAGAGAGGCAGCCACAAGATACACCACCCCGTGTTTTGAACTTTCTGTACTTTTTTGATTCCCGAAATTGTGATGTCCCAGGCTTCCAGGAAGAGCGATGCTGGGGCACTGTGGTCCTGGCCAGCATCAAGTTCTTTTCAGGAGATGTATCATTTTAATCATCTTTCTGTCAACCTCTATCTTTATCCACATTACCCAGGAATTTCCAGTAAAATGACCAGATCTTCTTATATTAAGCAATAGTACCAAGCGGGAATTTTTACACTTGTCTACATATTCGCTGTAAAGAATGCATCGACTGCAAAAGCCTACTTCATTAAAAGAATTATACATCCAGATAGCTGTGGCTTTATCTTTTTCTTCTTCTTCTTCTTCTTCTTCTTCTTCTTCTTCTTCTTCTTCTTCTTCTTCTTCTTCTTCTTCTTTCTTCTCCTTCTTCCTTCTTCTTCCTTCTTCTTCTTCTTCTTCTTCTTCTTCTTCTTCTTCTTCTTCTTCTTCTTCCTTCTTCTTCTTCTTCTTCTTCTTCTTCTTCTTCTTCTTCTTCTTCTTCTTCTTCTTCTTCTTCTTCTTCTTCTTTCTTCTCCTTCTTCCTTCTTCTTCCTTCTTCTTCTTCAAGACAGGGTTTCTCTATGTAGCCCTGGTTATCCTAGGACTTACTCTGTAGACCAGGCTGGCTTGGAACTCAAAAATCCGCCTGCCCCTGCCTCCCGAGTGCTGGGATTAAAGGCATGTGCCACCACTGCCCAGTGGCTTTATCTTTTTATGATCAGGAGGACAATTGATGCTTCTTATAAAAACACTCAGAGTGTTTGGAAAGATTAAAAAAAAAAAACCATCAAAAACACCCTGATTTGGCCATTCAAAGATAGCTTGTATTTTTTGTGTGTGAGAATGGGCATAGATAACTCTTGTGAGCTCATGAATTAGTTTATCTTGTTAGAAAAAAAAAATGAGTCCATCTAATTTTCCCAGTATAACAGTATATCACAAATCTCTTTCCATGCTAATAAATGCTGGTCTACGTCATCATTTAAGTGGTTTCATATTTTCTCAAAGTGAATGTATTATAATTAGTTTAACCAGGCCTCCTACTGATCAAAAACTTAGGCTTTTTCTTTTACCATTCTAAGGAGCTCTGTAATGGATTCCTTATGCAGGGTTTTGGCCACGCATCTGCCTATTTCCTAAGAATAAGTTCCTAGAACAGAGATGATTAGTCAGTTGTCCTAAGGGAAGAAAGAGCCAGACAAAATGGGCTGATGCAATAGCAGCCGGAGTATTCAGAGAAGAGAAACCAAGTCATCACAGCCACTAGCACCCGGGTCTGTCGCCAGCCCAGCCTGATGGACACGTGCAGAGAAAAGAAGGTTTTTAAGTAGCAGGGCTTCCAGACCCAGTGGAATGGGTTTGCAGAGGAGAGTGTTCATCCCCCTATGCTCTGAGTCAAACCATGTAGGGTGGTGACAGTCCAGAGCAATTGTAGCCCATGTTTGTGTGTGTGTGTGTGTGTGTGTGTGTGTGTGTGTGTGTGTGTGTGTGTGGACTTGTTTGTATGTACCCGTGAGAATTCCACAGGGGGAGTCCCTGAAGCAAGGAACAGGGGGATTTTCTGGTGGCTGGTACAGACGTGTCAGGGACGCTTGAGTCATTGCCCTGCCACGAGCCTATCTCTAGCCAGTGGCAGGTGAGGCCTGGAGAAACCCAGGTGATAATTGCATATGGGGGATAAAGGAACTCTGTATGCCTCACTCCTAAAAAATCCTAATTACACACTTTGCTTTTAAGCACGCACAGCAATCTCACCCTTCCGGGGCTTCGTACTCAAGGGACTGTATCTTGGGGAGGGGCGGTGTTTTATAGTCTAGGGACAGCGCTCTCCTTCTCACCTACTGTACGCACACAGCCACGGCCGTGTTCTTGCCTTCTCTTGGCAGCCATTTTCTGACTCAGCCATCTATCATTTAGATTAAAAACCCTTTCACCTCTCTAGTTAAAGCCAGCTGCGTAGTTGGTTTTCTCAACCGCTGCCGTGAAGTGACTGATGCTTATGGAGTGTGCCTGTTATCCTTACTCCCCTGTCTTACCTAGGACATTGCCACAGTTAAGCCAGGGAACGAGCGTAGAAGAATGACTAAAACCCCCAAATACAGGCGAGGGATGGGTGCTGTACCCACCTTTACACCATTTCCTCTGCTCTGCCAAAACAGATCCTGTCCACTCAGGAGTTAGGTAGAGGGTCACTATTCCATGCCCCTTCCAGGTCTGAAAATAGAATCCGTGCTCAGGCAGAGGCGGCCACGAGAATGTTTTAAGCTACCTTTTGGTTGGTTGGGGGCTAAGTGGGCAACCCTGTTGTGGCTTAGCGAGGTTAGGAGGCGGACTGTTGAGATGAGCTTAGATTTCCAAGCAGAAATGGCATCTTCGTCTAAGAAGTCACTTTGCTTCTGTCTTTTCTTCCACCCTGAACTGGGAAGGAGAGAGCTGAAAAAAAACGCAGGAACCCTGCAGGGATGCTAAAATGACCACCTAGCAAAATGAGGCAAGTCTGTCTGACTCTGAGGGCACTGGGGGAAATGTCATTGCTTATCTTCATACTGCTAAATGAAGAAGAGAAAAGGAATTCTTAGGTGTTTTTTTTGTTGTTGTTTTGTTTTGTTTTTTTTAAAGCCATACTCAGTGGTTTTTTTGTTTGGTTTTGTTTTTCTGTTACTTCTAACCAAACACGTTCCTATATGATAGAGCACGGACAGTATGGGCACCCAGGCGCACAGACCCTGGACGCAGTTTGCCCGGCTTTAGATCTGAACTTTTCTGCTCACTCTTTTTGTAACTGATGGAGTTAGCCTCTTGTGCCTCTGTTTCTCTATCTGTGAAATGGAAGCGGCAATAGGCTCTACTTTCTAGGCTTCTCCAAGTGACATTGCAGTCTCCCCACAGCGTCAGTGTACAGGTGGGCCAACCTGGGAGTAGTGCCCAGATAATGTTTAATAAGCAAATCTGAAACAATCTGCAAATATTTGAGTAAATTTGGATTGGAAATGGGTTTGAAGTTCTCTAGCCTTTCTCACATTATGGCCAAACGTAAAATTGGTAGTCTCCAAGGTAACCTAGAATAAATTGTTCATGATTTTCCACTCACATCAAGTAAAAGAATACGTTCCTTGTGCGCTGTCGGCCTACTCAGCCCCAAGGAGCAGAAGCCCCTGTTTCATATGGAAGGTTCTGTGCAAGTTTGCCTTTCTTCATGTGGCTGTCTTTTCTCTATGCTCTCCTCAGCTTTGCTCTTTCTCCTCTAGTCTGCACTTTTCTTGGCATTCTTATCTTCCCACCTCCAAAAAGAATGACTCATTATGTACCGCTTGCACCAAAGGCTTTTCTAGCCCAAACTACTACTACTTCTACTACTTCTTCTCCTCCTCCTCCTCCTCCTCCTCCTCCTCCTCCTCCTCCTCCTTCTTCATTTCTTGAGGTAGGGTTTCTCTATGTTAGCCTTGGCTGCTCTGACCTTACTTTGTAGACCAGGCTGGCCTAGAACGCACAGCCATCCGCCTGCCTCCGCCTCCCCAAGTGCTGGGATTAAAGGCGTGTGCCACCATGCCCAGCCTAGCCCAAACTTCTAAAGCAGCCAGGGAAGACTCCTCTTCCTTAAGTCGCTTTGATCTGATACTTTGTTGCAGCAAAAAGACAAGAAGCTGTTGCATCTCCCAGCCACTGTCCCTGGAAAATGTTTGCATCTCTGCCTCTTTTCCCAGTGCACCTTTGGAAGAAAGTTGATCAAGCAACAATTGATTCTCAGTTGACACTCAATTGAGTGTCAGGAGAAACCCATTCCGGTGTCTTTGCTCTGCTCTTGTTTGTAGTCTTCACATCCGGGTGTGAGGTTTACAGGGCGGTTTAAGGTGTAGGAGGCAACAGTCAATCTGGGTCATAATTGAACTGGAGACTCAGAGAACTTCTGGTTTTGTTGATGGGCAGGCGGTCACTGGCAACAAGGAGGCAAAGGCCCACTTACAATTGGTTGCCTAGTACCTATGCAATCTAACTTCAAAGATGATGTGTCTATTGTCAAGTAGCCTTACAGCAGTGGGAGTGCTACAGAAAGCAGTGATTCAATGCTCTCTCCAGGACTGCCTCCCTCTTGACTCAGCCGAGCAGGGAGGTGAGGATTTGGCACCAAGGAGAATTTGCAGAGGCCGGCTCCTCGGGGCTCCTGATCACAGCTTGCATGTTGTTTGCCTTGGGGAGCAACAAGGATTTATTAAAACCCCACAGAGAGCACGACACTGGATTAAGAACTGGATTTAGGCTCCGACTGTGGAATTCAACATTAGACTTTCGCTCGAGGTAACAAACCATTCATAGTCATCGTTCTATTTAGAGCCATGGCCCCTTTCTGCTTTCCAATTATCTGAAGCTCTGAGGATGACTAAGGAAGAATCATCCCGGTGAGCTAATATTAGACATGCTATCCTCCAGCAAGATAAACTTGTAGAGGAGTAATTTAAATATAAATACATCCGTCTGAAATTCAGAAATCTGAACCAGAGAAACATAGGACCCTAAAATCAGAGGCTAATTCAGTGGTGACTTTGACCGGACACTTCCCAACTTGCCCATGGGCTGGCGTCACTAGAAGGGCTTGCTCACCAAAACCTTGTACTGTTCACAGAGCGATAATGTAGTGGATGTATGCATGCTTTTGTTTTGATCCCAAGTGTGGCATGGGGAACAGACTTGGGAGAGAACAGGTGATGTTTATCCACTAGAAGACAAACCACCTCATGTAGGGTTTGGGGTTTGCCAGCTGAAACACATCTTAGTACAGACTCTGAGAGGATACTCTCTCTCTCTCTCTCTCTCTCTCTCTCTCTCTATATATATATATATATATATATATATATATATATTGGTGATATACCAAGCCTACTTCACACAATAGTTGTAAGAATTTTCATATAAGTATTATAGACATGTGGGTACATATCATACATATGTAAAGTTTTAAATTGTGCTTTACAGCATGCTATTATTATCAAATATTATTTCAAACTGTTACATTGACATTTTGTAGTAATACAATTTCATCCTGTTTGTCAAACTGGTTGCTACAAGGATAGTCACAGGGACCAAGCGAGAAACATTTCAGAATGTGGCTGATCCTACAGTGACAAAAGCAAGTAGCTCTGAAGGAAGGCAGACTTTTCTAAATGGTCTGTTCAGCTTTCTTTGCTAAGGGACGGAGAAGCCACAGGAGGGTTAAGCCAGGTGTCCAAGCTGCGACGGCTGACTAGCCATCCCCCCAGCCTAGAACTCAGCTGAACTCAATGCTTCTTTAGCATTGTCAATATGTTTAAACCTTTCTCTCTCTCGATGCTGTGGACTGAACCTGCGGCCTGTGCATGCTGGGTAAGAGCTCTTTTAGGGAGCCCTGTTCGTGGGCTGAACCTGCGGCCTGTGCATGCTGGGTAAGAGCTCTTTTAGGGAGCCCTGTTCAATCCTTCCGAAAACAGCGTTCTAATATTCTCAGTCAATGTCATTTCCTGTTACTAGGAATTTAGCTCAGTGATGTAAGTAACAGATCAGCACTACTTCGGTTCTTTCGTTTGCTCGTTTGTTTGTTTGTTTGTTTCCATTTCTTTTGATTCTCTTTGCTGTCATCATTTCTTCCTGGGGCAAACTGAAATGACTTCACTCTGTTTCATGGATACTGAGAGTTTGTGAATGTGTTCTTGCCTGCCTTTCTACAGCTTCTCCCCTGAAATCTGCCTCGTCATGAGATGAGTCAAAGCCATTGGAGGCACATGACGGTTCACGTGGTAAACCTGGGGCCCGTTTAAAGTATCTAAATTCCAATTTGGACAGCAAAAGGTTAATGGTGCATAAGGAAAAAAAAATCCCAGCAGCCTACAAATCTAAGCATAATTATGTATGAACATGAGGCTTTTATTGCTGTCAAAATTAATCACTTTTCAACTTCCAGCTGTTAAAACCCTCCTGGCAGCTCTCCAGGCAATTCCCCTACAGTTACTTTTCCTTCAATTAAACTCTGTACAGTTCACAGGCTCCTGTTACATAAGCAGCAGTTTAAAAATGGACTTCTTGGGTCTTCCATTTTTGCTCCCTCCCTCCTTCCCTCCCTCCCTCCCTCTCTCCCTCCCTCCTTCCCTCCCTCCTTCCCTCCCTCCTTCCCTCTTCTTCTCTGTCTATCTTATCTTTGCTTAAAACTAAAAGACGACAAAGCATGAAGCTTTGCTTTTTTCCCCCTCCTTTAGCCCAGCTTTTAATCTTAAAGTCTAAAAAGCAGGCTGCATGAGATTAACGTGCTAGTGTTTATTCCAAAGCACTCTGGGTGTGGTAAGTGTGCAGGCAGCAATCAGTTGTGTCAGCCTTTTCCTTAGGCTGTCCCCTGAGGTGTCTTAAACGTTATATGGCTGCTCTCCCTAGCCCCACCTACTCTTCTCCCCCTTCACCCCATAAACTTTACAGGGAATCCAGTTTACAAATCGTCTTTACTGGGCTTTGTCTGTGTGCTCTATACCACTTTGCTCTGTAGTGATGATCACCTCCCCCCTCCCCTCCCCCCTGCCATTTTTTGTTTTTGTTTTTGTTTTTGTTTGTTTTTAAGGACTGGGTTTTACTATGTTGCTCTGGCTGCTCTTGAATTTCCTGGCCCAAGAAATTTCTTCCCCCTCAGCTTCACTTCCTTAGCTGGACACACAGGTTGTCATGGTGAGGATGACCTCAGAAGATGCTGCCTTCTAAGGTGTCTGAAGTTTCCCAGTAGCCAGGAAGAGTCTTTCGGTCCCCCTCTTCCATTCTAGGAGGCTGTTGAGTCTTGAGGCCCCGATGCCCGAGGGCATGACGGTCTGTGTAGAAACCCTCAACGGGCATCACAAGTTGCTGCCGCGTGTTATTTATTTGGGCTTATGAATATTATGCTTGCACTTGTTCAGCATAGACTGAGTGCTGGCATGTGGGTAGCATGCTGGGCGTGCTGGCGTTTCTTGTGTGACTCTGAGGGAGCCTTCTTTATAGTCTTTCTCAATGCTCTGTGGAGGTGGAGAACAGTTTTATTTCCCAAGGATGGGGAATATTTATTTATTTATTTATGAGGGTTTCTCTGTGTGGCCCCTGGCTGTCCTGGAGCTCGCTTCATAGACCAGGCTGTCCTGGAACTCAGAGATCCCCCTGCCTCTACCTGTGCTGGGATTAAAGGCGTGTGCCACCACACCCAGCTGAGGATGGGGGATTTTAATCCTTCCTTCTTCTCCTCTGACATCAGGGCACAGGTGTCACCACCCGTGAGTTAGGGAGATCAGCTTCATTGTCACTCCTCTTTCTGAGTGGCCCACTCTTCGGAGTCCGGAATGCAAAGCATCTCTCCCAGGCCACTCCTGTAATCTTTGCAGCCACAGCCACTTCAAGTGCTACAGTGAACAGATGCCTGGAGTGTGAAGTCTCTGTCAGGAAAAAGTAATGTTCTTCCAGATGCTAATTGCTTACTGAGCCTCTCTGCCTGTCAGTGGCATATGGCGGAAGATCTGAACCTGGACGTGAGTGATAACATCTTTGAGGAAGAGAGAAGGGATATTATGCATACGAATTCAACAAACACCTGCTGCATTCTGGGTTATCCTGGACACCCCTCCCGCCCCCCCCCCCCGTTCTGTGCTCCCATGTGTTTATGTGGTTGGGAGGAGAGGCAGCATTCACAAGGTAGTCGGCACCCCATTATCATCATCAGACTCTAACTGGTATGTCACTGAAGCCCCAAGTCACCTTGGGACACTGAGCAAGACTCTTTGTGCCAACAGAAGTCTCTCTGGTCAGAGGGCAGGGAGTAAGCTGTGTGAGTTGAGTATAGTATGGTCCCCATGACTAGTTTCCAGGCTACCCTGCCACCAACAGGCTGCTGGTCCTGTGACATTCATGCTCCTATTCCGCCTGGAGAAATGGTCCAAGGCTTTCGTAAGCAGAAAGGGCAGATCCACAAGGCGCCATCAGCTCCTTCTCCCTCATAGCTTGCTCTAGAGCGCAAAGGTGTGCGCCAGCCTCCCCTCCCTCTCCTTCCTAAATTGGTGAGTTGATTTTTCCCAATCAGCATAATTTGGTCAAATCTTCGTGAATTCTAAACTGATGCCCTAGACTGGGGGCAGAGTCAAGATGAAAAATGGCTCTGACTTTGACAACTGAAGGCCGAGAACCTTCCATGGGGGAAGCTGTAAACACGTCTGAAAAACAGGCCCGAGGTCATGTTTGGGTCAAAGCCAGGAAAGACTCAGGGTAAAGCTTTTTGCCCTTGTATCTAGTACTTAATACGCCTCCTAATTGCAGGACATTCCTTAAACATCGCCACACACATAATTTCTGTTAATTGGCTTATGTAACATGTGCGTGAATATTACTTTTCAATGTAAGTAACTCTGTGTATTTCCTGTGTTTGTTTTCTTAGTTCCGTACTCGGTGGGTGGTTTGGCCATGATTTGGTGTTCCCTAGACCTTTCAATTCCGATTTTAACTCCAAACATCTCACCAAATTCTGCGCAGTGTAAATGAAAAACAAATAGATACGCAATCAACAAGTGGGAGAGGAGACGTTTTGTTTGGAGTTAGACTCACTTTGCAGTTGGCAAAATACAGTTACACTAATTTATAGTGCTCTTATTCCATCTGCTTTCTGGTTTAAAATGTCCTGGATTGCCTCAGACTCTGTATATGCAATATTTTCCATTTCGAAAAATGTCCTGCATCATCTAGTTCTTTTCTTCTTCTTTTTTAATTTATTTTTATTTTTTATTTTTTATTTTTAGCTTTTGAAAACTGATACTGGCTAGTCTGGTGTTCCCAAAGCCCAGTTGTATTCTGATGTGATTCTTGATCTTATAGGTAAAGCCTAATCAGAGCAGCTAGGGAGCCTACAAGGGCTGAAATGTCTGTGCTGCGGATTCACTGCAAGATCTACCGAGAAACGGAGAACTTGAGCTAGCTGAGCTTTGCAGCAGCACTCACAGATTATCCAGAGAATTCCTTCTGAGCCTACGTCTTTCTCCCACCGCCCCTTGGTTACGCTTTAATGCAAGCTGCCTACATGCCTCCATGGAACTGCTAATTGCTTTGGAGCCAGAGAAGCATGGATGTTTATGAATTTTTTTTTCCCTTCGTGACTCCGTTACAAAAGGAGGGGCCTAGGAATGAGTGAAAATTGATGATTACAGGAAAATATTATGCAAGCAACAGAAGTCTCTGGGATTCCTGGAGGCGGGTTTTTTTTTTTTTGAGGGGGTGAGGGTGAGGTATGGAGGTGAGGAGGTGGGAGCTCTGTCTGAGGACCTGGCACTTCATGGGGTGGTTGTGGAGGCAGGTGGGGTGGAGGGGATGAGGTGGGAGCTCTGTCTTCTGCCTGTTTACTTGCCAGCAGTTTGCTTTTTTTTTTTTTTTAAACAGTATTGGGAAAGGAAGGGAGGAATGCCACTGAGTCAGGGAGGAAGGGGGCTCATCGATTCCAGCTTTGCTGCCTGGATTTTCTTGGGATAAATTGGTCTGTTTTGAAGGCTAATTCGCAGGCCCCTTTCATGGTAATAAGCATTGTTTATAAGACAACTGGAATTTCTTGGTCTTAAGACACAAGCGTGAATTTCTGTCTTGCCTCTTTGAGCATAGCACTATTATTTAGTTTACATTTTCTCCTGCAAACCTTTCTCATCTGTTGAATGTGCCGATGCCCTACATTTGAATGCTACTTTCTAGTCTGTTGTGTCTCTCCCCCTCAGGTTTCACGGAGGTTATTTCACTTAAAAGTCTGGTGAGCAAGGCTCTATTAGAACCCATCACTATATAATCATTATTATCAATGCAGGTGTGGAAATTAAGAGAAAAGCAATTTATATGGGAAACAATTTGAAACAGTGGAAGTGAAGACCTAGACCCCCCAGCATCCTGCGTCAGAGAGGAGTATTTAATGGTACTTAGGACCTACTGATGTCATTCACAAAGAAAGCACTGCCTGGGGTCCAGGTTGAAGACATGTGGCCTTGAATAGCACCTGTCAGTTCAAGATACCCCTGCCTGGCCTGGAAGGTCTTCTGGACAAGCTTCCTAGGAAGGAGCCTGCCTGTGCCTTGTTGGAGACGTCTCACCCACCTGCTAGCAGAACTTGCCCCCCAGAAAGCACTTCATTGCTTCAAAGCTGCTTGAAGGCATGTTTAAGATGTCCTCTGTGAAGTGCACTGGGGCCTTCTAGCCACGCACACTCCCTGGCCGGGCTCTACAGGAAGACCATCTCATCATTTCTGTTGTCTCCTTACCAGCTTAGCCTAGGGAGGTGTTCAAAGATGGATATTACTCCCACATAGCAGCCTGGCTCTATTGTAGGGCCTTTAAGTGTTTCTGTATTGCTGGCTGACATTCTGAAAGATTCAGACACAGGCAGGTTTGATCGGCCTGGGGTGGGGATGTAGTGAACCTCAGGCTCGCTGTCTGTGTAGGGATAGTCTTGTCTTTGCTTTTGACTACCATGTGGACCACAATATTGGGTTGTTGCTACTACAGCCTCATACATAAGAAAGATGGGAATCCTTGAGTGTACAGAGTCAAAACCATCCTCATCTAATCTTGAGATATGCAGTTTTGTCTTTCCTTCCTGGGCAATTGCCAGAGTTTAATAGGAGGCCATAGGACATACACGCTTCCTTTTCAATGGTGTTTTTTTTTTTTTTTCTGCATTTGTGTAATCTGTGATTCTGAAAGATCAATACTGATTTTCTACTTTTCAAGCTGCTGTAGAGTCACTTAGGGAGATAAACCTCTGGGCATCTCTGAAGGGATTTTTTCTAGGCTGGGCTAGTTGAGGTGGACATACCTACTTTAAACGGGGAAGCGAGCAGAGCACTAGCACTCATCTGTCTGTTTCCTGGCTTTGGATGCAGTGTGACTCATGTTGCCAGCAGAAGAGGAGTAGGGTGGGGTGACATTTTGTGATGCTGCTCGAAAACGGTAGATATTTTAAAACTTAAGAATTGCTTCTCTACGGACCTTTTCGTTTAAAGATTTCAAAGTGTGCTTGCTCGCAGGCAACTCAGCCTGTTGACACGGAAATCTTTGACGAGAAGAGAGAGCTACCATAGCACAAGAGGTTGAGCCAGCCGGAAGGGACGGGTCCTGAGGACTCTACCTTCAGGAGTGGAATTAATGTCCGTTTGGATGACTAACCGATTCCATCTCACTTCTAGAGTGAGATGATCAAACATCGCTGGTGGGGAAGTTTTGGGTCCACAAATCCTTTGCCCAAGGTCCTTTCCATAGGTGAGTCAAAGACCCTTAATGTCATATCGTGTAATCATGCCTGTGTCTCTAAAATCTTAGCTCTTGCTCTTCTTCTCATCTTTTACCAGCTGGCGGTCCTGTAGTCCTCCAAGGACATTAAAGCCACACAGGGAAGCCAGTGTGGCCTTGCTCCTGCTGGGTATCCTGTAGGTATTAATGAAGCTCTCTCTGAATTATTCACACCCAACCCAAAATGCAGTAGAAATGATGTCTACAAGCGTGAGGTCGGGGCTCCTGCCAAGCAGAGGCAGTATGCAGTAAGATACACAAAGGCTGGAAGTCTCCTGCTCCTGTAAGACTTCCAGCTGGAAAATGAACCAGAGCCGCATTCCAGCTATGTTTGGGTAGCACCGAAACATGCAAGCTGTAATCATCTAGGTATGCTCACTACAGTTGAAATGATGCCGTGGTGCCAGTGCTGCATGCCTTGTGGGCTTCCAACGCGCATTTTTCCCCCAAGGACCAATTACTGGAAAAATTTGATATTTCTTCTCCTCTCACTCTTTAGCCATTCAAGGAAAGGCCGTTACATGCCAGCATGTCCGACTATTACAGTAAGCCATTAAGGCCTCAAGCACAAGTGTTGGAAGAGGTCAGCCCTTGAACTGTGGGTTAAACACTTAAAGGTTTATGGATGTTGTTTCTTATGTTAGTGCTTACCTGTTAGAGGGGTCCCTGGGGCGGATGAGTACGTACTCCAGTGCAGTCAGGATGCTTTCTCTGTCACAGGTGCTCTGTTTGGACCAAAAATTACATAAGCACTTTGCCTTGAAGGTCATCCAGTTGGTCTTTCACTTTAGTTCTTGCTTAACGAATAAAATAAGCTTTCTGGTTCTGTCTCCTTCTGGACAAGCGGCCATCTGTTTGCTGTTTAATATTACCAGCTATTAGAAACTTGCTACTTTTCAAGGGATTGCTCATGACTTCATGGTTCTGCATCAAAGTCTTCCTTTTTCTCCTTCTACTTTATTCTTCCATTCTAGATTCTTCCACTGAGACAACACCAAAGCATTTTTCCTGTCTCTTCTGGCTTATTTATGATTCACTCAGCCCCCTAAGAACACATTTATGTTACTTTAAGTGAGCAGTTCTCAACCTGTGGGTCACTACCATTTGGGGGGTCCCCTATCAGATATCCTGCATATCAGATATTTACATTATGATTTGTATAGGAGCAAAATGAGTTATGAAGTGGCAATGAAAAAATGTTATGGTTGGGGGGAGGTCACCACAATACAAGGGACTGTATTAAAGGGTCACAGTGTTAGGAAGGCTGAGAACCGCTGCTTTAATTCACTTTTTAACTCTTGAGATTTTCCAGATGATTGATCTGACTTGGGACCAAAGCACCTAAAAGATGGAAAAAAAAAAAAAAAGAATTTTGCTGAGCTCTTTCACAGACCTCTAGAGCAGACCTGTGCCAATGTATTTGGAAATTGTGGACAAATAGTAATGTGGGCATTAGCAAGGCCAGCATCCTGTGATGAGGAGGTCTTTAGATCACTGATAGTTTCATCAGTATAAGTGGATGATATAAAGAACATCTTCATAGGCAGAAAATGAGCATCCCATGAAGAAAACACACTCCCCCTGATGGACCATTCTAAGCTAACGGCAGAGGCAGGATCCATGGGATTAAAAAATGATTGTAACAATGATTAGACATTGGCTTTTTATGTCACCATGTTCTCTTAATATTCTGGCTTTCTGCTGCTCTCTCGTAGAAGACCCTCATTTTCAGCTCCTATTGAAGACATCAAATCATCCCATAATATTTTCTCATTACTGGGGGCTGAAAACCACTTTGAAGCTGTTCCTCTCCTTGATCTTCTGCGTTTCTCTTGAGCATTGTGACGTCTCCTTAGACCATCCATTTGGTTTACTGCGGACCAGTCCTTAGGTCATGTTCCCTCTGGGTTCTTGGTTTGCCAGCAGATAGATGGAGGCTGTGTGGTGCCGAAGGGGCACTTCCACGTGATGCCTGATTCTCTCTGACTCTGAATAGAAGGAGCTGGGGGAGTTGGCAGCCTCAGCACACACCACTGGTAGATGGTTTATAATCTGCTTCGTTGTTTCAATGTAAGAGCGATAATCACTTAACACAGAACATCATGGTTGACCGCTTCCACTTCCTGCTCATGGCTTCACTGCACCCATTCTATAGGAAAAGTGGGCGGGACACGGTTGATGGGCAGGCCAGCCTAGGGCCTAGGGCAGTGTGCAGACCAGGTGACTGGTGCTTTACTCTGACACCTTAGAAAGAGTCTCTTCCACAGTGGAGATTTTTTTTGGTTCTTACCTTGGTGGACAATGGGGAAGGACCAGGGCCTGTCCTATTCCTTGGTTGGTGTGACTTCTTTGCTCTGTCTCAGGCCTCCCTGCTGAAGCCTCCTCTAGCCATCTTGGAGTCAGTAGGACTCCTGTCCACATTTTGGCAATTGTAATCTTGGTTTTGCCTGAATTTTGAGTTTCATCCTTTAAGGGGTATCATCCTAAGTCTGTGTAGGGTGACAATGGGAGCCTATGCACAAAGGCGTGCCAATCTGGGAGCTTGTCACCCTGCTATTGTTTAGTCTCGAACAGTTCACTCTTAGACACTGAACCTTGCCTGCAGGAGTGTTAGTGACATCACCAGCATCAGGACCACTTTTCACAGCTGAACCTCTGCATATTAACGGCCAGATCTGTTCAAAAGTGTCTTGCCTGTGCATACTCCTTTACTGCCACTGCGTGCTGTGTGGGTGCAGGCTTTGGGAGCTCCCAAACTTCCCCTCTGTGTTTCATGTTTCCATTGGTACAACAGTCTTTTTTTTTTTTTTTAAATATTGTTTTATTTTGTGTGAATGAGTGTTTTGCCTACGTATATGTCTATGTACTATGTGTGTGCCTGGTGCCCGTGAAGGCCAGAAGAGGGCGTTAGGTCCCCTGGAAGTGGAGTTTCAGGTGGTTGTGAGCCTCCATGTGGGTTCTGAGAATTGAGCCCGGGTCAACTGCTGAGCCATCTTTCCAGCTCCCCATGGGAGAGTCTTGGGAGAGGTCTTTGAATCCTAAACCCCTCAGGGACTCCTCTTTGTTATTCTGGTAAGTTCCAGCTTCAGCTTGCCATTCTAGGAAACTCAGGACCCCAAGGCCCACCTGCCTTCCAGTATGAACGCATGGCTTTACTTCTGCAGCCTGTGTTCCTGCAGCGCTGTGCTAGTCCCGCCTACCACTGTCTTCCTTATTCTGTGCTGGGATCTCGCTCTCTCAATATCTCTGTCTCCTTCCTTTTCTCTTTTCTCCCCTCTCTCATTTCTTTTTGTGTCAGTCTTATTCATCTTAGAGAATTTTACTGAATGCAACCTTTCTTCATGAGACACAGGTAAAGTAAGTCCTTCCTTTGATCCTGGAAAGAGGAAATTACCTATTTAGTACATTGTGGCTTGTGTTGAGGTGTGTGTGTGTGTGTGTGTGTGTGTGTGTGTGTGTGTGTGTGTGCGTGCGCGCGTGAACACTACTGGCTTGTAAGCATTCTGTAGTCCCATCATCTCTGTGTTGGAGCAGCTACCCTGTCTTGCTAGATTTTTGTTCCTTTTGTTATGTTTTTTTGAGACACAGTTTCTCTGTGTAGCCCTAGCTGTCCTGGAGCTCTCTCTGTAGACCAGGCTGGCCTCTTACTCAGAGATCCACCTACCTCTGCTTCCCAAGTGCTAGGATTAAAAGTGTGTGTCTGTTGGGTGTGGTGGTGCATATCTTTAATCCCAGCACTCGGGAGGCAGAGGCAGGCAGATCACTGTGAGTTTGAGGCCAGCCTGGTCTACAAAGTGAGTCCAGGACAACCAAGGCTACACAGAGAAACCCTGTTTCAAAATACAAACAAAACAATAAACAAACAAACAAAAAGTGTGTGCCACACTGTCCAGCTCTTACTTACTTGATATAAAGAATAAATCTATGCATAGCGCTCACCTAGTGTATCTGCCACGTGACTCACTGGATAACATGTTAACAGTGTTGAGCAAGACCCATGCTAGGGGCTTAACGTGTATTGGTGGAAAAACCAAGCCAATATGTGCAATATTGCAAACCCAAGACCTTTTCTTTCTTTCTTTCTTTCTTTCTTTCTTTCTTTCTTTCTTTCTTTCAGACAGGGTCTCTCTGTGTAGCCTTGGCTGTCCTGGACTCACTTTGTAGACCAGGCTGGCCTCGAACTCACAGGATCCACCAGCCTCTGCCTCCTAAGTGCTGGGATTAAAGGCTTGTCCCACCATGCCTAGGCTTCAAAGACCTTCTCTTATGCTAAACTTCAGTAAATTTGCAAGGCTCTCAGTCCTAGTAGTTGCACTCTCGATATTTCCTGAGTGTTGCCAAAAAAGTTTAGGGGCAAGGAGGGAACAATCAAATGTGAATGGCCATGAGTGAAAACCACAGGCACCGAGCAGCTTAGTGTGCACAGACAAGTTCTGTAGAATCTTCAGAAAGGCGCCAATCACAGGATGATGGCAGCTTTGGGAGAAAGTGAAGAGAGGCCTGAGTAGGAGCCAGAAAACACTTGGTTTTCTAAAGCCAGAGCACGGATTATGGTCAGCACACCTAGAACAGGTGTGCGCGGAGATCACTTTACTCACTGCAAGACTTGGAACCTTGTGTGTGTGTGTGTGTGTGTGTGTGTGTGTGTGTGTGTGTGTGTGTGTGTGTGTGTTTACGGACTTACCTTGTTTGGCCTGATGTAATAATACTGGTGGCTTTGGGCATGGCGCCTGCTCTAGCTTTCCACATACTCTACCATTTTTCCTCTGGGTGTTGTGTGGCTGCTGGGGGCTCCCAGAGTGAATATTGCAACCACCACTGATTACGTTCCTGCTCTGGTAACATGTTCTGCTGTAAAATATCCTGGCTGAAGTGTAATGTGGTCACTGTGATAATTCCGACACATAATACCAGCATCTTAACTTCTGTCTTGGTTTCCTGTGCTATCAGAGATCCAGAACAATTCAGGATGACAAATGTTTATCGAAGGCAATGCAGATCCACCACGATGCTATGTGGGGTTATAGTATCTAGCCATCCTCAGGAGAGAAAGCATGCAGAAATGTACAGAATGCTGGATGGTGTCAGGATTCAGTCTTAATGCCGCAGGCAGGAGGGGAAAGCCAACAGGCTTGGGTCCAGCATGTAACCACTGTGGCCTTAATCTTTCCATTGAAAGGATCTCAGGCTCCTCCAGGCTTCGGACTTGTCAATTCTAGGATGCCTTATGGCTGGAAAGAAGTATGTCGTAATCATCAGATTTCAGTATCAGACAGCTTGATTTTGAAGTAGGAAGCCTCACTGTGGCTGGTATCGAGGCTAGTGGCTGAGCTAACCCCCTCTATGTCTCAATTTCTAGCTATGAGATGGGCATAGCGCTAACCAGCCTGTATCAGTTTGGATGAGCAGCGCGGGATTTGGATTCAGCTGCTGAACAGATGCGTTGGGAGATCCAGGCTTTTTCTGACAACTTCATCATCTATAATTCCATCTTCACATTTGTTGTTTCATCGTACGAGATCGCTGTGGTCCCTCCGGATCTCAGGTCTCTGCCTACTGACAGCCAGGACCATGAGGGGCCAGTGGGAGCGGATAGCAGGGTTGGAGGAGGAGGAGGGGGGGGGTGTCTGTATTTCCTTTTCCTCTGAAAATAAAAAAAAAATGCTTTCCCAAGAGCTCCCAGATGATACCCCACCCCTTTATACCATTGTTCAGAATGGGGCCACAGACCCCATCACCTGCAAAGGGGATTGACAAACATTTTTCAGCTCTTGTGATTAAGAAAGAAGGGGCAAAGGGTGATTTGGGGTCAGCCAGCCAACAGACTTCCTTACTGCACCCCCCCACCCTACCCCCCACCACTTAGAATGTAACGAAGGAGAAACAGTCAATTCTAGTTAAGGTGCTTAAGTAGGGGCTCAGAGCCAGGCTTGGAGGCAGCGCTACATAACTATGGGCTGTTGTTCCCTAAGATGCTATTAGAGCGTCTTGTATATTCTAGTTAAGGTGCTTAAGTAGGGGCTCAGAGCCAGGCTTGGAGGCAGCGCTACATAACTATGGGCTGTTGTTCCCTAAGATGCTATTAGAGCGTCTTGTATCCCGAGTCTGCTCTGCCACACTAGTTGTCACCTTTGTGATGTGTAAGTTGAGGGCCTTTGATGACGGGCATTAGAGGGTGGGCTGACTTTACAGGCTAACAGTAGCGCATCGCTCTCCCATGTGTCCCTGGCTATGCCAGCTTTAGTGTGGGGCCTGGAGTACTTTACACCTTAAATTGTGAGAGAAAACTGGGCAGTGGGGTTTATTATTGGTTACTTATTTTGCTGCTACATCAAACTACCTGGCACAAGCACTTTAAGGAAGGAAGGGAGGGAGGGAGGGAGGGAGTAATTTTAGTTTATTGTCCCAGGGGATATTACCCATTGTGCATCATGGCAGGCAGGGAAAGTATGCCAGTAAGAACAGGAGGCGGCTGGCCATGTTCCATCTGCAGACAGGAAGCAGAGAGAGATGAACACCAGTGCTCTGTGTCCTCTTTCCTTTTTCTCCATTTCTGACATCAGCCCATGGTGCTGACTACAGTTAAACCAACCCAGATAACCTACCTCAATTAATTCGGTCTAGATAATCCCACAAGCACGTGCCCAGAGGTTTTTTCCTATAGGTGTTTCTGGGTTTCTGTCTGTTGGACCCCACAGCTGAATCTGTCAGCCCTCTGAGGCCTTGAGGACAGAACTGAGCCTGGCCGGGTTTTCAGCAATAGTCTCTGGTGGGTACTTCTGTATAAAAATGACTCAGCATGGTCCATCCAGGCACATCCTGGTGTGAGCCCTGCCTACCAACAGCCATGTAACATGAACTGATTGGTCCTACACCTTATACCCTGCCCACTCCCTATACTCTATATAAGAGAAACCTGCCATAATAAAATTGAGACTTTGCTCCGACAAGACTCCCAACTCAGAGTATTTTTCCTCCAGGCATCATAGGAGCAGGCTGGGTCGTGGACACTCACCATCCTGCTCAACCCCCAGGGAGAGGAAATGGCGGGCCGTGTCCCCTCCCGTTCCAGCCCTACCTGCCGGGTAAGAGACCCGGCATCTGTCAAGCTGCTGAACAGTCCAAACCATCACAATGAGTAAGGAATGCAGAGATTGTCTTGGGTGAGGTGGTTAGCCTGCTCCCATTCCCTTCAGACCAAAACTACAGGTGCTCCCTGCTGAGTGCACCCCCATCCCCCCTCCCCTCGCCTTTGAGGTGTCTCCGTCGATCTTAGCACTTTGTGCGAGAGTCGGGTGCCGGACTCCACAGAGGCTGCCGTGGGAACTCCAGAGCTTAGTGTCACCGTTGGAATGGCAGGTTTCTGAAGTTTGTCCAGAAGCAAAGAGGACACCGAGAGGGGTCAAGTAATCAGGCAGGGCTGGCTGTGAGGGACAGGGCTGTGAGAAGGCGGAAGCCGCGAAGTAGGCGGTTTTATTTGCGCTCCTACATAGGCATTCTCTGCCCCAAATCAGCCTGAAGAAACTTCAAGAGAAAGACCTGAGGAGAGGAAGGCCGCCATGGGTTAGATGGAAGAGAAGCACCTGGCTGGTGTGGATGGAAAATCCAGGCCAGATGAAGAACATTAGCAAGTATTTGGGATTATGGATGGGAGGTAGCTTGATAGAAGTTATTAGAAGCAGATGGCATGGGATTAGGACAGGGATCCCATGCCTGCCCCACTATGGGAAGTAGTTTAGAGGATTAATATCTGCCCTGCCCCAGGCTAACTAAGACTATTTTAAAATATAACAGGTGCCTGTGTCTTGATTGGTTGCTAGCTGGGCATACTAATAATAATGATAATACAGATAAATAAACTATAACTAGCAGGTTTACTAAAGTAATAATAATTATAGGCCAAATAATAAACATTCTTAGGTCTTACTGATAATTTAAAAACAACAGGTAAGTTGTGAAGGAGGCTGTAAAACTTGAACACTGGTGGTGTGAGCATCCTGGGATCAACCACCTTTGTAGGGAGGACAAGAAGACCAGCTCCCTGGAGCAGCCTCACTCAGGTGGCGGTTATCCTCCTGTGTCTTGAGCACCTCCCCCATGGGGCTACCATCTTCCTTCCTCCTGTATCCCTATAAGTGCCCTATCCTGGGAAGGCATGGCATACAGAGGCCTCTCTTTGGTCCTCATAACCATGGAGCCTGACTCAAAGAACAGAAGAGAATTTAGGCATAGCAGTGAGCTGTTCTGTTCCTAATTAGAGTAAGAGAGGGAGGTTGACAAAGCACAGCCTCCACAGCTCTCGCCTACCCCAGCTGTGCCTCAGGAATGGCCACCCTCATGGTCGGCTGCAAAAACCTCCTCCCCTTTAGGACAAGATGGGATTCTGTCCCGTGCACAGTGCCCCAGTACCTGGTGCCAGGACTCCCTGCCCCCACTGCTTGCCGGCCAGACAGCCCTGGTCTGGTCTGCCGTCAGATAGCAGCTTTCTTTACATAATACTCCCTAGGCATAATTGTGGGCATAATTGAGTGACTTGGTTGACGCCTATGTATGACACCGGAATGATGTCCTTGGCTATACCTTCTCGCCTGTGCTGTTCTGTTTCGTTGGCTTTAAGGACTCATGAAGCTTTGTGTCTTTGGCCCCTGCTCCCCCGCCAGGTGTCCCCCAGGTAAGTGGCACCCTACTTACCATGTGCAGATCTCTGCAGAGTTGGATAGAAGTGCCCCAGGGACTTGATACGTTGGTCATTGCCATGTTGTATGTGTGTGTGTGTGTGTGTGTGTGTGTGTGTGTGTGTGTGTGTGTGTGTTGGGGGGAGGTTGTAATCAGGCGCCCTTCGATACCCTCCTCCCATGCTGTGGTTTGTAAGCTCTTTCTCTTTGCTGCCCGCCTCCCCCAGTCACAAGTGGCTGTATTTGTTCGATTGGAACAATCTCTTGGTGTCTGGCAGCTTGAACACAAGTCAACGCAGTTGAAAACGCCAGTTTCCCTAGCTTCTTGGCACGGCTGATTTCCCGGTATGGAACTGTTAAGCCACTTTTCAACGTCATTTCCAGACATGTGTCTTCTTTATTTATTAACTCAAGGGTTCTGCCATTTCTTATGCCGCCCTCCGGCCCCGCTCCCCCTGCTCCCTCACCCCTTCCCCCCTGCCTCTGACCCCTCCCCCACTCCTCTCTTTCCAGCTCCCCTCCCCCTCCCCCCATTCCTCTGTTACTTACTGTTGACAGTTGTTGCCCTTTTCTTTCAGCTTCCAATAAGAACTCCTTGACTTGCAAAGACTCAACTTTTCTGTGCATGACTGACTCAATGGTTCTTGCCACACTGGGGAGAGAATGTGGGCCCTTGGTGGGGATCCTGGAGGAGACACTCGCCCAGTGTCGTTGTCCCCCTACTCCCTCTGGCCATATAAATATTGCAGTCTGTGGGTTGGGTGGGTGGGACATGGGGTGTGAGGGCTGGTTTATGCCCAACATCTGGAGTGAAAAACCTAAACACATTTTCTGAAGAAACAATATTATTCATGAAGGGCGGGAAGCCCACTGTACTCTCACAGAGCCAGACACTACAGTTGAGTTGTATTAGAGGCTTTGGAGTCTAGCTGGACGTGAACCTTCCTGGGTATGCTGTTCAAGCCCCCAATGGGTCCCCGTTCTCAATAAATTTTGACACGAGTCTAATTAGGGCTCCAAGCACAAGTCCTTAAAAACTTTTCCCTGGAGTGTCCTTTAGACACACCAGGGCAGTTGCACGTATGGCCTTGGTGGTTGTGTCAGCATCCACAAGCCTCGTGCAAGCTCAAGTCCTAGCATGAGGGTGGAGGGTGGGGTCAGGCATGAGATCCCATCCTTAGCTGAGGATCTGTTGGTAACTGATAGCTGCTGGGAAAAGTGCTTTAAGTGTGCTGCCCCTGATAGGCCAGCCACGCTCCAGTGGAAGGTCACACATTCTTGAATAGGTGGATGGAATAAATTGGATTTGATGGATTAAAAAAAAAAAAAAAGGACACAAAGCTGGGTAGGTAGGGAGAGAGGGTAGATCTGGGAGGAGATGGAGGGGGATGATATGCTCAAAACTCATTATATGGAATTTCCGAAGGACTAGTTAAGGAAAAAAAAAAAAGGAAAAATGTTTTCCTGGAACTTCTCTGGTGTAGACAGGGGAAAGCCCTGTGACCCTTAGGGCCAAGGAAAGGACGCCAAGGATGGCTGATTTCCGGGGCAGGCAGGACCCGGCTACATTGGGGGATTTCCCTCTTTTCTTGTCCCTGCCTTCTTTTGAGCTCCTACAAAGCCAAGATGCTTTTTGCCCTTCCTTGCCTCATCTCATCTCTGAAGCATCTTCGGTTTTCCTTCTCTTCCACTTCCTCTTACCTCTGGTCCAGGCCATCATTTCCTGTGTGCTCTGACCCACCCTGCTCATTGTTTCCTCTTCCCTGTTCCAGGTGTTTTCCCCCAGTCCCCCTCCTCCCCAGTTTTGACACTGTCTCCTCCTCCCCTTGTCCCTCCCTCCAGCACGCCCACCCTGCTCCAGGCAGCCAAGTGTTCCAGCTGAGGCCAGGTCTCCCCGGCTTCTTCTCTTTACCCCAGCACTGCAGCTCTGGACCATGGTTGGGCCCCACTAGATACCAGATAGATTTTTCTAGTCAAGGAGGGCTAGGAGAGGTAGTTCTCAGGAATAAGAAATGCAGACTGGAAAGGCCTGAAGGATTATATCACCAATCTTGCTGCTCTTCCTGTACTGCCAACCTTATGTTGGGGACTAAAGATAGGCGGGCTTGTAAAGGCTTTTAAACCTGGAGTCATAGTGGCTTGGAGAGGCAGGATCCCTATCTCATCATGCTGTCTTCCTTTACACACACACACACACACACACACACACACACACACACACACACTCACACACACACACACACACAGTCACACACACACACTCACAGACACTACCGGGTCAAGACCTTCAGAATTGTGCCTGCTTCCTCTTTTTCTTCCGTGAGAAAATTCAGTGTAAAGAGAAAACCAAAACAAGATAAAAACAAAACAAAATACCTCCTAAACAAAGAGAGCCTAGAAACATCGAGTTCGAACTATTGAAAATGTTTCTTCTGGCAAAGCTTTGTCCAGACAGATGGGAAATGCACCAGTGTCGGGCATCAGGCCCTGAGGTGGGCTGGCAGAGGCTCCTGGGAAAGGAATGAGAGACCTGTTCCCTGCTCTGCTCTTGGATCCCAGGTAGCTGTTGTCATCCAAGAGTCTTGGCCCGTCTTCACTGCTCTCTCCCTACCTAGCTACCAAGAACTCGAGATAGAGAGGAGTGGATGGGAGCTGGTAGAATGCATTTGTATGTTTTCCGTTTGATCTATCAAAGTATCAACGACCAGGCACTTACAGAGGGAAGGGGTTTATTAGGTGTGTAGTTCTGGACGGTGGGCGTGGCAACTGTGTCTGCTCAGCTCACGGTGCTGGGTGCAGTAGAGGGTGAGACACATGGGGAGAGAGATATTGAGGGAAGGAAGGAAAGAGACAGGGAAAGAACAGAAGAGAGAAAAAATCTGTCTAACTAGCTACTAGTCCTACTGTGATGTTTCTGCCACTATCCAGTGCTTCCAATATTAACCTTTGAAGGGCAGCCCACACTCAAGGCACAGTAGGAGGCCTGGTGTAGGCCATTCACAAGGGAGTGCAGCTTGGGCTTGTGTTTGTGTGAGACTAGCCTTGAGCCCCACCTCTTAGAACATCCTGAAGTGTTAGATAGGCCTTCACAGGAGTCTGCACAGAGGACGAAATTGCCCACCTCATGCCCTGAACAGTGAGGGCTGAGAAAGTAGAGCCAGTTGGCACGGCCTGAGCTAGTCTCCTCAGGTAGAACGCAAAGAAGAAAATGGAGTGAATGATCTGTTGGACTTTCAGGCCTCATTGGGGTGAAGGGTGCACATTCCCTGGGAAAGAAGGTGATGCTAACAGCAACAGCAACAACAGCAGCAGCAGCAACAGCAGCATGTTTTGTTGTGTGTTAAACTTTTCAACTCATTTTCTCATACTGTAGCTCACTTGAGTCTGAGTATAAATACTGACGTACCCGGGCTCACATGACAGGAATTCCGCAGGGTGGGTAACTTCTCTAGAGTCTACACTTCAGGTAAATTGTAGAGCTCAGGTCCTTGAGCGTTCTGTTTAACTGCCGCGGTGCTGGGTCTGCCTTAGAGGTTGCCTCCGAGATCCGCACAGGCCTCTTTCAGCTGTTGACCCAGAGGGTGCAATAAATAGCCCCAATGCTGACTAAGATAAGAGGGGTTCAGGGTGGAGTATCTCTGGAGGTGATAGCCATGAGGCCTTGGAGCCTTTGGGAAGCAGCCACAGGTGCTAAGTGCTCACTCCAACCGGCTCTAGAGTTCCGTGTGAGCTGGAGTGCACACTGCAGGAGGGCCCCTGAGGGGCAAGGGTGGGTGGGGCAGGACCATCTCGGTGGTATTCGGCAGGTACGGAGTAGGCCTCAGGTGGTTCTTTGGGGCCAAGATGGCCACCATTAGGAGTAGCAATCAGCTGGGAATGCCCACCAAGGCCTAGGGGAGATTTGGAGTTTCAGACATGGTAGTAATGAGGACCTGGAGAGAGACTAGGAAATCAAGACCCTCTCAGAAGACAGAGTCAGCTCTGCCCCTGCCAATGGCAGATCAGATGATCATGGAGCGCAGGGGTGATCCTGAATTGTTTATTAGCGGGCCCTCCTTTTCCAGAGATACCATTCATTGTATTTCTCAAAGGGGGGCTGCAGTACTTTCTCCCACCCAGCACTGTGTTTTGTCCCCCCCGCCGCCCCACTGTCTCTGTTACAGCCAGCCCAGGGAGTGGTGGTCAACATGTACCTCTGTACCCTGACAACTTATAACTGCCCAAATTAATACTATGTAACCTCCAAGACCAGACCAGGCATGGCAGTTCTGCCATTGTCCACTAGTGCTGAGCTCCTGGTCATCACATGAGCCTCCACCTGCCCTGAGAGCGCCATGCCAGGAGAATGCCCAAGGTAGCCCATGAAATTACCACAGGGAGGCCCCAGACTGCATGAAGAGGACCATGCCTGTAAAAAAAAAAAAAAAACAAAACGGCTTCAGCTGTGTGAGCTTCCCCGGCTTACTGATTCTAACCTCAGGAAAGACCAGGCTATTATTTTCACTGGACTGTGTTCCTCTGGCCCACACGGGAAAGGTTTGGTCCCAGCTTGGAAGTACTGGAAGATGGTGAAAACTTTAAGAAGTTGAAAGCCTTGGAGTAGGTTTTAAAACATTAGAGGTGTCTCCTCAAAGGGGATTGTGAGACCCCAGTCTCTTTTCTCTTATTTTCATGTCTTTTCTGTGAGGTACACATCTTTGGTCTGTCCTCAGCGCTCACCATGATACTCTGCTGAGGACCAAAGTAAAGGGTCCAATTCGTCATGGGCTGAAACATCTGAAATCAAGAGCCAAAAATAAACCTTTTCTCTTTATAAGTTGCTTATCTTGGGGTATCTTGTTACAGTGATATCAACCTAATGCAATCTGTAAGCCAGAACCATCCTGCTGAGTCCTCCTTAAATTCCTGGTCTAAACAAAGCATGAAAAATGATTAAGTGGTTGTTGTGGCTTAAAGGCACTACCAGCCAGGCGGCCTTGTTACCGAGACAGAACTGGAGCCACTGGAAACTAAGTTCTCACAGAGAAAGATGTGCTTAGCTCCCAGGGGCCAAGGCAGCTGTTCTGAGTCTGGGCTTGTGCTTAGAGGAAGCCCCGCCCACCCAGGTTGCACAGTATGGCATCTTAAGGGGGCAGTGGAGGTGAAGACTCAGGACAGTTAGCGGACATTCAGGAAGTCCCACTTTGGAGAGTGGGTATCCCAGGAGGAATTAGACAATGTCGATGTACAGCAATCTAAGCTCAGTCAGTCCACGTAGCAGGCTGGTGTGCAGGAGCAGACCCTGGGTGTCATAGCGGTCTTCAGGAGACACGGGCAGCAGTGAAGGAAGAAGGCCTGAGCGCTCAGCCTAGCATCTGGCTTGTGGGCCCTGCCCATCAGATACCAAGTAGCCCTTGTTAAAGTATTAGGAGAAGCTCGGAAACTATTTTGCGTATGATTAAAATCTGCAACACAGCCTTTGCACCATGGTCCCACTGTGGGTGGCTCCTGTACTGTGCTCCCAGCTCTCGTTTCTGATGGTAAGCAAGCCCTGCAGTATCTCCAGTGAAACTTTCTGCTCACATTTGTCTATTGGAAAGGGCCAAGGTTTCTGGATCAACTTGTTCCTTCCACTCTTGTGTCCAGGGATGATGACCTCATCATGTTTGGTCAATTAACGTGCTGTTTTCAAATCAGCATATATGGATGATGGATGCACTGTTTGTTCTAGCATGACGATTGTGTGGCCAAAGATCACCTCTGGCACCAGCTTTTCCTTTGTTCCGAACATATTGTTTCTCATCTCAAGTTTGAGAACAATGGGCTCATTGATCAAATGTAAGAATTAAGGATGGACCTTGCCAGACTAAGGCTCGCTGCATGCCAACCTGAAAGCTAGTGCGTCTCCTTTCTGGGGCTGCATCTTGGGCGCGAGCCTGGGGATGAGAGGATGCGCCTCTCATTTCTTTGCTATTTGCTTCTCTGCTTTGCAAATGCCTTTCTCGTCTCTGACTGAGGAACAGCACGTGCTAAGTAGGTCACCAACCAACCAGTCAGAGCGGACCAGGTTGGCTTGCTTATATCTTCTTTGGTTCTCCCTCTCTGTGCACGCTACCCCACCCCAATTTCTTCCTGTTGACTTGTGAGGTAAGGCAGCATCCCACTTAGGTGAGACACCAAACTGAGGAAACAGTGGGGACTCTCAGGGAACTCCTCTTTATAGGGGAGCAGGTAGCACAGGAAGATTGTCACATTGGTTTGACCTAAGACCCCCAACTAGAAGGCTGAGGTGTGAGGACAGTTGAGATCTGGCTGCCATATTCTTGTCTTGGAGGGTCCAAGAATAACACAGTCCTTCTATCACTTTTTTCCCACTGAGCTAGAGTCTCTATTGGCAGCTCAGGTAGAGACCTTGAATTCACAAATTTCCTGCTTTCGCCTTCCAAGTGCTGGGATTACAGAGATATCATCTCATCCTGCCGCACCACTCACACATAGCTAAATAGTTCAGTCTTACTTATTATTTGTATAGCTGTGTGTTTGTGTGTATACACATGTGCCTGTAGGCATGCATGTAAACATATAGGCCTGAGCGTCATGTTAAGTATCTTCTTCTATGTTCTAAAACTTGGGCAGAGGCAGAGATAGGAGGATCCCTGGAGCTTGTTAGCTAGCCAACCTAGCTGAATTGGCAAGCTCCTATCTCTGCCTCTGCCCAAGTTTTAGAACATAGGTCCTGGGAATTGAACTTGGGTCCTCAGGCTTGTATAGCAAGTACTTCACTGATCCATCCCCTCACCCCTAAGTGGTTCAATCTTTAGCTGAACCTGTCCTGTGATGTGAGAGCCACCATCAGTGTTTGGTGGCTCCTTGCTTAGAATCCTTTAAACCTTAACTTTGTGATGTAGCCTATCAGCAGTCCCTATCTAAGGAAAATAATCAATCAAGTACTCATTTTGGTGACAAGGAGGACAGCAAGATATTGGTGTGTGACATGCAGTTCATCTCTCCCTCAATTTTGGTGGGCTGCAGGAAATCCACTCCATGTTTAATCTGCTCTCTCTCTCTCTCTCTCTCTCTCTCTCTCTCTCGCTCTCTCTCTCTCTCTCTCACCCTCTCTCCCTCTCCGTGTGTGTGTGTGTGTGTGTGTGTGTGTGTGTGTGTGTATGTTGGCCTTGGCTCAGCTCAGAGCCCTGAATGATGGCATTGTTGGACTTGACTGCCTCTGAGGAAGATCTGTCTGAAAGAAAAGAAGAGATAAAGCTGAAATGTTAAACGTCTCCAACAAAAGCTATTAGGGCAGAATTTCATGACTCAGCACTTCTTGACATTTTTTGAGGTTTTTTTCCCCCTCAGACAACATAAAGTTACTTAAAAAAAAAAATGCATGTGGTTTTCTTTATTTAGTTTCTTCCCTCCTAAGCTTATGGGTTTTCATTGATGAGATGGTTGTGCAATCCCAAGGCCCAGGCACTGCCAGGAAAAGCTGGTAAGTTGATGGTGACTGTTTACTCTCCATTTCAGGGGAGCCCTAAGCATGGCGCCTGTCTCTCCGTGGCAGCGCAAGCCACTCTCCCTTATGTATCTCCAGGCAGCTCTGGCTCTTGGGTCCTGTACCTTCACCCCCCCCCCACTGTGGAGCTCTGCTTTATTGACTTATGAGTCACATGGCCCTTGGCTTGTGAGATGGGTGTCTTCCCACAGTGGTGTGCTGATGCGGCGCCATGCCCAGGACGGCAGAATGTGACCAGTGGTGTTCAGACTGAACAAAGAGAATCCAGCCTATTGTGAAACATGGTTCCTGTTCAGCCTTTCTACTCCTGGGTGTTAATAATCTAATCGGAGGCAGAACGCCTTCATAAGAAACGGTTCAGAAGGCAAGGGGTTATATAATTTCAGGACCACTGGCACAGCCCTTGAGCTTCGCAGGCCCTGAGAACCCATCAGGGATTCTTTGAAATGAAGCTATTGCCTGGGCTCTCTTCCTAGACCAGTTTCACTGGCACTTCTGAAACCTTAAGTTAGCTGATGAATTCTCTGTGCCTCAGTTTTCTTTCGCTGCAAAATTATGTTTACTTGTGTGGATGGTTCCCTTGAAAAGTGAGTAAGCAAACAGTGGGAAACAAACTCTGTGGTATCAAGAGGTCAGGGTGCCTACTCATCGCCCAGGGAAGCTATGGCTGGTTTATGGCACGGGCTGACCAATACTTGAAGTCTACCAACCAGGACCTGACATCCACCTCCTAAGGATTAGCAAGGACTGCAAACGGCCTCTGACGTAAAGAGGCTTATTTGGCTGTAGAACCAAAGCAGGCTGGAGAGGAACGTATTCTCAGGCCATTTGAGACCTGCAATGTTTTGCTGGGTGTTAAAGAAGCACGAGATCCTGATCCTCCGTTGCCGATCTTACCCATCCATTTGCAGTTCTCCCCTACTCCCGGTGTGGCCCTCCTGTACTTCCGGTGCTTTCTTTTTCTTGCTTTTCATTCTTAGGCAAAGAGTGTCAAGACCAAGACCAAGACCTTGCTTCAGTCTGGCCCTGCCACGGATAGGCTGTGCAGCTGTTCGTGAGATTTCAAACTTGGTTGTACTCGGCATTTTTCATTTTCATAAACAAACAAAAAACCCAAAACAACAACAACAACAAAACAACAAACAAACTTGCTTTCAAATGTTTCTGGCCTCGGGTCTAAATGGAAGCCAGAACAGCATTTCTGGCGTAGTAGAGACTGACTGATAAGTGTCAGTTGTGTTCTCTGAGGTGATTTTTCACTCTGGTATGGGCATTTGGGGCTAATAGTGTCTTTTGGTAACTGGTGTTAGGATTCATTTCAGGATAGGTACTGTTCACGTTGTTAGAGTGTCAGGGGTGGCACAGAGCCCTAGAAGCTGGGCCTGAAGAAGAGTCTAGTCAAAGTATCTTGGCTTTCTCCAGAGTCCGTGGACTCAGGCTTAACCCAGCCTGCGCACTCACACTTGGCAAAGTGCACCAGCAATGGCTGCTTGGACCCACATTACTCCTTGTCTTCCACCACCGGCCTGAGCCAATACAACAGATTGCACCACAGTCCCACTTGGTGACCTGGAAACTGCAGAGGATCTATGACAACCCTTCTGTCATTTCTGAGGAGAGAATGAACAGAAAGACAGCCATGCGACACAGACAAGGGGCAGGCAAGTCTCCAAAATTTGGCAGAAAGAGTAGGGGTTTGAGGGAGGAATGGGAGGATACAAGGGGTAGGCTAACAATTTAGATGTAATATGAATAAATTAATAAAATATTTTTAAAAAAGAGTAGGGGTTTGGAAAGCAAATATAATTAGAAAGAGAATCTCTTCTTTCTCCTCCTCCTCTTTTTCATCTCCCCTTCCTCCTCCTCCTCCTTTTCTTCTTCTTCTTCTTCTTCTTCTTCTTCTTCTTCTTCTTCTTCTTCTTCTTCTCCTTCTTCTCCTCCTCCTCCTCTTCTTCCTCCTCCTTCTCCTCCCCCACCTCCTCTTTCATTTCTGGGCTCACAGTTCCAAGACTTCAAAACTTAAAGAAGAAAGTGTATTAATCTTCAAGGGCTCTCATTAATCACCACATCAGGCCCATTGGTGGTGGTGGTGGTGGTGTGTGTGTGTGTGTGTGTGTGTGTGTGTGTGTGTGTGTGTATGTGTGTGTGTGAAGAGAGAGGGGGGGCACAAACTCATATCTACAGTTGATTTCTTGGTAATGGAAGGTCAGGGTCTGCCCTTACATTTCCCCTTGGTCAAGCTAATTGAGAAAGCTCCCACTTAGAAAGCACTTATTCTTGAGCAATTTTTCAGTGGAAAATAGCAGACAGGAGTAGCCACTGACATGAAAATATTTCTCTTAAGGAAACAAAGTGAGTGACATGGCAGAATCATTAGAAACACAGACTCTGCCTTGGCAAGTTGTGGGGCTAACTGACAGAACTGAATCCAGCACACTGAATCCAGTAAACTTTTATTACTTCTCTTCTTGGTGCCAGGCACTGTGTTGAGGATCTTCTCTATGTCATTGTTTGATGCTTATAGTTTATGTGCCCTGGTTTACCAATAGGAAATCTGACATGTATGTTAAGTGACTTGTTATATAAATTACTTCTCACACTGCTGTAATAAAATACCCAACAAAAGCAACTTAAGAAAGGCAGGCAGAGGAATTCTTCTTTGGCTCACAGTTTAAGGAGATACAGTCTTCGCAGTGATATAAGGGTGAGCCAACTGGTCATATTGCATCTGTAGGGAGGAAGGAGAGAGAGATGCATGCTGGGATTCCACTCACTTTCTGGCTTGACTGCTCCTCTGCAGTTAAATCTCTGCGGAACACCCTCACAGAGATGCCCGGAGATATGCCTTCTAGGTGCCTCCAAATCTAGTCAAACCGACAATGAAGACTGACCATCACATTTGCCCAAGGCCTCACAGCTAGTACGAGGTGGAAGCAGGCTTCATACCCATATAGTTTGATGCTGAAATTGAAACACGTTTCCACGTACCATGAAATAGGCAACACAAGCTCACTTCTGTGAGCTACAAGCTGAGGAATGCTGTTATGGGGCAATGGAGCATTTTTCCATTTGCAATGGTTATTGGGGAGCTGTAAAAGAAATTAGTATGATGTCCCCCTACTTTCCCCGACTCCCTCCCCACCCCCACAGGTTTTTCTTTGAAGGTTTGGGGTGCTGCAGCACCAGTTGGTGAAAGGATAGTTGTTGTTGTTGTTGTTGTTGTTGTTGTTGTTTTAAATCAAGTGTGCCAGGTAGTCTTCAAGAAGTTAAGGATTTAAAAAAGATGTCACTTTGGTCCTGGCTAGTTTCATCAATACTAGATAAACTGTGCCAGCAAGCTGGCGGTCTGTGCCATCTCAGTGCCAGTGCTGAGTGCTGGGGGAGCTGAGAGCTGTTAGACGGTGAAGTGTTGTTCTATAGAGGGCCTGTTCCGCATGTGCAGGGGCTTGGAGGAGACTTTTCCAGAGCCTACGGTGGGAGGTAATGCTGGAGGTCTACCTCAAACCGTGAAAACCCTTGGAGCAGTTAAAAAGCAAATTCCCTCTCATAAGGTTATGTGGGAAGGTTTGCTGAGATGTAAGCCTAGCGGTTTCTACAAAATGTCAACATGCCCAGCTAACAGAACCTGGGCGAATCCCACTGGCTTGGAAGGGTTCAATTTGGTGACTCCCAAGCCAGGTGTTGGTCACCCTTGTAGCACTCCTGACTTGCCCCAGTTGCATTCTGGGGGGAGGCTGGAACAGACAGCATGTTCGGGAACACCTTAATGATGTCAAGATCCTTTTCATTGCTCGTTTATCACTTCGCAGCTCGGATTCGCAGTGTGTTCCCCGTGTTCGTTCTCCCTTTCACGCGGACAATGCATTCTTTCAACAGTATGTAGCTCCATGGGAAGAGCTGTGCTGAAAGCAAACACAGTGGTGCGTGCAGCCTGCTCCTTTGCGGGAGGAGGGGGTGGGGTGGGGGGGTGGGGCAGGTGGGGACCAGATGCCTGGCCACAGCCGAGAGCCGGGGGATGAGCACACGGAACAGCCACTTCTGGTTCCACTTACTCATTTCTCTGTGCTGAAAGGTGTCATATAAATGCTAAATAGAACAGAGAGAGATGGGGCCTATCTATTTGCATTTCGGCTAATGGGAGCAGATGTGGATAGCGCAGCAGCTTGGCTGAGAGGCTGTTCACCTGCCCTGCTGGGCCTGAGGTCCACCTCCAGTTCCTTCCCGTGCTGCCCTCATCAGCTCTGCTCCAGCCTTGCAGCAGACACCGTACTCGGTACAAAAGGGGCTCGTGTCTTCTGCCCTCGGAGGGCTGACAAACCTTGTTGACCAGACAATTTTAACCACATGAACCATCTGAGAACAATACGACCCAGCTTATGATGAAGTGGTAAGCCCTGGGGAGCAGATGGAGTGCTAGAAAAAGAGGTTGTAGGGGGAATAGGAAGCCATGATGGGAAGCAAGGCTTTGTAGGGGAGAAAGGCTGGACCACTGTCCTGCTGGCCAGCTAGCCTCTTCCCTTTGGATGCTCACTCAAGTCCATCTCACCCTTTAGGGCTTTGCTTAAATGCTGTCCTTCCATAGGGTCTTACTGGTCATCTTAAGTGGCAGCCTCTATCCACTTAGCACCCTGTGTAACAGATATTAACACGATTCTCTCTTCCTTGTTGCTTTGTAACCAGCCCGTAGGCAGCAGTCCATACATCTGTTTTGTTCCCTATTGAATTCACAGACAAGCACGATGCCTGGAGCCCAAGAGGTGCTCTGCAAAGACGTGCTGAACGAATGAGTGACATTTGAAGAAAGCCTCATTTAGCTAATGTTTCTGTTGGCCAACTGAATCCAAGATCTCATTTTTTTTTTCTTTTTGTATTCTAGGAAGAAAATCTGTGGAGTCCATAATTCCGGCATTGAGGTGAGTGTCTTTTAAGGCGAAGGGTTTGCATTAAAACATAAGAAGACCACAGTGAAGTGTGAGGAGCCGGTCATTGACACGAGCATGCCAGTCAAGTCTGCAGGTTAAGAACTAGAAAGAAGTAAACATTTATGGATAATTGAGCTGGGACCTTGGATAAATGGAACCCATTACTATGCAGAATACAATGCAGGCATTTCAGTCTTGGGTCCTGTCCAAGGTGATTCATTATTGAACGAGGTGGGAAAACCTTGTTCAGACATAGTTTCATCTAAAGTGTGGCTGCTGAGCACAGGCTCAGGATAACAGGAAAGCTCCAGTGGGATTTTTAAGTAAAAGTGTGTGTGTGTGTGTGTGTGTGTGTGTGTGTGTGTGTGTGTGTGTGTGTATGTGTGTGTGTGTGTGTTGGGGGGGCTGTCCTGTTTCATCCTCTAGCCAACTTCTCCCTTTGGATGAATGGGCATCTCCTTTTGAAAGATAATTGTTTTGTTTGGCTAACACTTCCCCCCACCCCCACCCCCACCAAGGCATTCGGCTCCACCACAGGAAAAGGACACATCTCAAAAAGCAACCGTCCTTGGGTATACAGCCGACTGTCTTGTTATTTGAATTCAGCTGGGTCAATATTTTGTTTTAGTTGTGGAAAGTAAGGCCAAGCAATCAGAAATATCCTCAAATTTCCTTGCATAATAAAAAGATCTCTCTCAAAAAAAAAAATAAAAAGATCTCTCTTAACTTATTCACAATTTAACTCAAGAAAAGTTATGGGAAAGAGAGGACGGACCATGTGTGGGCAGGTTGTTCTTCCTGTTGAGCGCATGCAGCTAATCTTAGTTTGTGAACCTTCGTGGTCCGCACCAGAATGACAGCATCCTTTAAGAGATTCGTTTCCCACCAACGAAAGTTCTACTGAAGGGGAAAAAAATCCCAGTATTGAAAGCAATCCCTTGAAGCTGCTGGAGTCTTTCATAGAAAATTTAAAATCCTACAGATAGGAAACTTACCATTTATAGGATATGAGAAGTGAAAGCGGTTGTCTGAATTGAAGGGCGTTAACTTGAGTTAGCCTGTGAGTTGCTTTGTAAATTGCCCAAAAATGTGTTCCTGCACCTTTGATGATTGCATTGCGTGGTGGTCAGGAGCTGGGTGCCCTGAGATAGCCAGTGCTGGCCTGTTCCCTTCCTCTTTACTTCCCTGTCGTCTGAGCTGAGGCCCAGTCTCACAGACAGAGGAAAGGAGAAAAACCTGCCATGCTTCATTCAGGCTTGCTGTGAGCTGCTTCACTTTTGCCCTTCTTTTCTTCAAGATGTTGTGTGGAAAACCTTGGACCAACTTTACATTGCTTACGTACAGAGTGAGAACATGTGTGTGAAGGGGACCTTTGCTGAAAGCCGGACTCTAAGCTGTACATAATGTGCAGCTGTAGTGTTGTGCTATAGGTTGGATCTGGGTTATACCTCTCAAAGCCCCCCAAGTTAAAGGCTTGGCCCCTAGACTGTGGAATTACTGGGTAAACACAGAACCTTAGAGGAGGGTGGACTCTTGTGAACGGAACTGAGTTATTTGGGAATCTGTTCTTGGAGGGGACATTGAGGCCCAGGACTATTGTCTTTCTTTTTCTGCTTTTCAGCACCAAAAAGGCAAGCAGCTTTTGATCCTTCATGTGCTCCTCATTACAATCCTCTGCTGTGCCACAGGCCCTAAAGCAGTGGAGTCTGGGGACCATGAACTCTCTGAAACCGTGATCAAAAGTAAATCTTTTCCTTCTTCTAAGCTGTTTATCTCAGGTGTCTTTTTTTTTTTTTTTAAAGATTTATTTATTTAGAATTTATACAGTATTCTTCCCAAATGTGCACTTGCACACCAGAAGAGGGCATCAGATCTCATTGTAGATGGTTGTGGGCCACCGTATGATTGCTGGGAATTGAACTCAGGACCTTTGGATGACCAGCCAGTGCTCTTAACCTCTGAGCCATCTCCCCAGCCCTATCTCAGGTGTCTTGGTCAGCTAACACGAACTCTGTGAACGCACTGTACATACTGTATCGTTATATAATGCGAATAGCAGGCATTTGCCGCAGTGTGACTTCGACTTTGCTTTGTCTCCTCAGCTCTGCAACTGACTCCCCACCCCCACCCCCCTCATCTTCATGCCCTTATATTATCAAAACCTGGGCTATCTGGTCATCAATCATCTCAGGTGATGATTGTGAATAATGTGTAGTCATTGGTGAGATATCAGAGAATGGATACCAGCGGTGGGGGTGTCTGCGTGCACGCACAGTTCAATACTTATTCCATCTTGTTCACTAGCTGTAGGGCTTTCCTTCCTGTTGCAGAGGATCCAAACAGCTAGACCCCTTAGCGGTGCAAAGACTCTTCAGCTTGGAAGCCAGAGAGACCATATGCTTTTTTTAGCCTACTTTGCTGAAGAACTGTCAGACACTTATCAAATTTTAGGTTGATGTTTAGCACCAGGACAACATAAATGAAACGAATAGATAGAAGGCATCGGTCTCAGACTTATATTATTTTCAATGTAAAGCAAAACAAAACAACCACCCCCCCTCCTGCCCCCCCCCCCGCAGCTGCCGCTGCCGCCGCCGCCGCCGCCACCGCCACCGCCGCTGCCGCCACTGCAGCAGCAGCAGCAGCAGCAGCAGCAGCAGCAGCAGCACTGAACTAAACTGAACTGAAAGAATTTCAAGAAGGCTTAGGAGAGAACTCAGTAATTAAGAGCATGAACTGCTTTTGCAGAAGATCTGAGATGGATTCTCTGTGCCCAGGTCAGGTGGCTCAGAACTGTCTGTAATTCCAGTTTCAGCGGATCTGATGGCCTCTGGCCTCTGGTCTCTGGGAGCATTTACGCATGCATACCCACACACTGATACACATGCATATACATAATTAAAAATAAAAAAAAATCTTAAAACAAAAGACAAAAAAATGAGTAGCAAAATAAATCAATGAAATAGCATTGGAGGCAGAGAAATGTATGAATACATGTGTGACACATGGCCGCTATACAATTACATTATTTAAAAAAAAAATCAGTGGAAGATCAGTGGTGCGCGCCTTTAATCCCAGCACTCTGGAGGCAGATGCAAGAAGATCTCTGTGAGTTCAAGGCCAGCCTGGTCTACAGAGCGAGTTCCAGGGCAGCCAGGGCTACATAGAGAAACCCGGTCTTGAAAAATAAAATCAGTGGAAAGTTGGGGCTACAATCAGTCAATTAAGTGCTTGCCTTGCACACACAAGGACCTGAGCTCAAAGTCCAGAACTCAGGTAATAAAAGCCAGGCAAGGTGGTGTGTATGTCTAATCCCAGTCCTGGGAGACAACAATAAACTGATCCCTGGGGCTCCCTGGCCAGCCAGCCAAGCTTGCTTGGAAAGTTTCAGGTCAGTGAGAGACCCCGTCTCAAAAACACAGGGTACCTAAGGAACGACAGCCACACTGTTCTCTGGTCCCTAGACACACATGTACATGTGTGTGTGTGAACTCTCCATATGTACACCTGCACACACACACACACACACACAAACAGAGTAGAAAAGATAAATTATTAAATTTATAGTGTCGCTCCAGAGCAATTTTGAACTGGAAAGCTTTCCCTTACATAATGTATAAAAATAAACACAAGAAACAAAATTCAAAACAGTGAGAACAAAAATATAGATTTTTCTCTAACATCATTTAGACTTTTTGTCTACCTCAGGAATGAGAAGGCTTTCTTTGAAGTAGCAAAAATTACATACTGTAAAAAAAAAAAAGGCTTGAATATTTGACTATATGCCTATATTAAATAAAGAATCTTCATATCACTATGTACACAAAGGAAGGGAAAATGCATATTAGAAAACAGAAGCAATTTATAAATGATTAAAGAGAAGAAAAAGGCAACTCAAACAAGAAATTCTAAATGTCAAATGAACATAATTTTAAACTCTCTACCTAGAGCTTAATCAGTTATCTTGGGCCACAGAGTGAACTCAAAGATACAAGCCATGAGCCGAACAGTCAAGGAGAGAGATAAGGTTCTTCTGGCTTCTTAATGACTGAAATTGCCATGACAACCTAATGCATTTTTTTTGAATGGGAAAAAAAAACCAAATGGACTTTGTATGTCTTCAAATCCATTGTTTGAGCTAATATTATATGTAATGAACGTTATCCTTACTGTGTGTGTGTGTGTATGTGTGTGTGCGTGTGTGTGTGTGTGTGTGTGTGTGAGAGAGAGAGAGAGTGAGTGTGTGTGTGTGTTACTGTAAAGACACTTTCTTTCTCTTCCCTGTGTGCTTTACATAGTAGGTCATCTAGGAAAAACAAACTGGTGTTGATGACACGGTCTCCTTACTCTGTGAGATGAGAGCAGGCTCCCTTTGCCTTCCCAACTTCCGTGCTGTCTTGAGCATGTGAATTCCAGAGAAGCGCCTCCAGGCTTTGCTGTACACCAGCACAGGCCCAGCCCTGGGCTGTCTTTGCCTCCCGTGGTACTTCTTGCCCTGTTGTCGAGTGGTGGAAACCTGTTTCCCTGGAGTCTGACAAGGCCAGCCTGTGACCATCCGCAAAGGCTAGACAATAAAGAGAGACAAAATGGCTCTTCCTGTAACTGGAGAGAGAAGAGGTTGATGACAGATTTGCTTTCTTTGCCAGATCTTCCACTTACTATACAACCCAACGCTTTCTGTGGTCTGATGCTGGAAAGTGGAATGTGTGCTTTGCACGGAAACCATTACACCAGTTGCAAGCGAGTACCGATCGATACTAACAAGTAGGCAAAAACCTCACTCTCAAGCTCTGGCCATATGGAGGGGGTAGATTTTCATTTTTTTTTAATGTCGCGGGGAGGAGACAGAGAAACACAAGATGTTCCCCAGCTTGTAGTAAAGAGGACATAAAGGGACCTGCCAGCCCTTTAGAGGTGCATGTTGTACTTGAGGTCTCAAATGAGAAATGATCGGGAACGTAATGGGATAGCTCCAGCAGTCTCATCGAAAATGCAGACAACGTTAAATGCAGACAAGGTTAAAAAGGAAGTAACGGGTGGAGAGATGGCTCAGTGGTTAAGAGCATTGCTGCTCTTCCAGAGGTCCTGGGTTCAATTCCCAGCATCCACATGGTGGCTCACAACCATCTACAACTGCAGTTACAGGGTGTCTGATGCCCTCTTCTGAACTCCGCAGGCACGAGGTACACACCTGGCACACAGACATACAGGCAGGCAAAACCATCCATAAACAGAAAATGAATGAACGAACGGGTATTTAAAGAAAAAAAAACAATACATGGAAATTGAGGGAAAAAATATCCTATGAAGGATAAAAGTGAGAAAGGGGGAGGGGCATCCAGAAATCCTCTAGCGAAACTCGTTCCAGCTCCCAAGTCATATGACAGCTCCCAGCTTTGACTCAGAAAGCATCCCTGGGGGTGATCTGTTCAGTGCAGAGCTGTGGGCCCCTCAGCATCAGGCCAGCTCCATGGCTGGTACAGGCCCTCTCAGGCTCTCATCCGGTCTATCAAACAAAGCTCTGGAGTAGATGAACAAATAGAAGTCTACGTTATCGAAAGGGATCTGCTAACATGACTTACAACTGACAGAGGCTGGGCAGTACACGGTGGCCTTCCGCACGCTGCACAGGCTGAGATTTCAGTAGTACCTTGGCCCACAAAACTCGGTGTTTTAGCAGTCCTAAACCGGCACTGAAGGCCAGGGAGAGTCTGGAGAGCTGATGGTCCTCAGTCCATGTTGGAAGATGAAGAGGCTGGATTCCGGTCCCAGCAAAGGAAGGACACAGCGGCGTCTGCTGTGGCAGCAGCGTTAACAGACCCAAGCCACCACCAGACATGAAGGCGGAGCAAGCAATATGGCTTTCATGCTGTGATTTTTTTGTGACTGGGCCGCTTTGCGCTTTGCGTTTGGCACACCCGACTCTGGGGACCAGTCTTGTCTTATCACCTCAGTCAATCCTTCCTGGAAATGTCCCAAGACCTACTCAAAGACACGCCTCTTAGGTGATTTAGAGCTTATCAAGTTTATAATCACATCTGGGTTTTAAGCTGGATCCTGCCACCGGAAAAATCCTTGGGGCATTGGACAAGTCATTTCGGTCTTGAAGTCAATTTTTTTCTCATTTCCAAATATAAGCGTTTTAACTCTTCCTCAAAGACTTAGGGAAATGTAGAAGCGCCTTCTGGCCAGATCCTATTAGCCTCCTCACTCCACTCAGGTTGCCAGAGGTTGCCTGGGCTGCTCTTGCTGAGACTACCAATGAGTCTGGGGTCACCAGCAAGAAAAATATGTGCATTCACAGTAAGGACAGGGCAGCCGAGGGGTCTGTGCAGCACCAGCATGAAGAATCAGTCTATTCCTCATGTTAAAATCATGTGATACAGGATTTGCTTATTACCAATTCTAAACAGTGCAATAATATTATTCTTTGAGGCTGGCGAGGTGGCTTAGTAGTTAAGAGCACTTACTGCTCTTTCAGAGAGGACTCTTGTCCAGTTTCCAGCACTCACATGATAGCTCACAGCCATCCTTACCTTGAGTTCCAGGGGACCTGTCACCCTTTTCTGACCTTTTTGGGTACCAGGCACACTTGTGGAGCACACACATACCCGGAAGCAAAACTCTCATACTCACAAAATAAAAATTAAGAAAAATCATTTTTTTAAAGAAAAAAATTATTCCCTTGGGGAATAATTTCCTTGGAAATTATTTCCCTTGGGAAAAAATTTAGTGATTTAAATACCATGCAATAGCTATAATTACTGCTGAGTTTTAACGATGCATAGATGGCTATACATAAATGCCCCAAATTAGCACATATTACTATAAATCCTTGGAAAAACATGATATTTTTAATGGACATTAATCCAGAGGCGGCCCGCTTGTATAGAAATATGCTTTAGTTTGAACAGTTTTTTCATGATGGCTTGAATGCCATTGTGTGGTGTCCTGTTTACTCCTACATTGTAGCAGTAGATTTGAAACAATGATACCAAAGGACAAAGAAAGAATGGGAACAGCCTAGTTTTGTTTGTTTGTTTTTGGTTTTTTATTTTTTGTTTTTTTGTTTCCTAGGTGAACAGCTCATTTGAGTTTAAAACGGAAACCAACTTTCAAGTTGTTAATTACATTCTTGCTTAGTACATGATGCTTTTGTTAAGGATGGCTGATACTATGGCTAATTATGTGGTACATTTATGGGCTATGACAGGTTTGTTAAGTGCGAGCTAGTCCACATAGGAAGTGTTTTACTGAACTTTGAAACAGTATCTTTAAAATGGAATGTGTTCTTGCATTACAATTATAGTCCTTTCAAAACCAAAGAGTAAATCTGCTAAATATATTATTATGATTGCATAAATTAATAGTCTGATTTATAATTTTATGGTTATTTTGGTTTTATTAGAATTTGTGACTTTATAGACAACTCTTAACATAAAAGATTATATTGCAATGAAGAAGATCAAAATTCAAATTAAAGGTAGATGTGAAAATCTAGAAGAAACAGTTGTGCACTTTTACATAAAACACTAAGTCACACATGTCTCCTCTTTGGCAGTATTAAATATATCCAATGGGATAAGGGAAAAATTCTGAGGCCTTTTCTAGTTCCACGGTTTTTAAGAGTTTGATTGCAGAGTTATTGAGGCAAATGACGTCGCTGAGTAGAGGAGGGCACTAAGAACGGCCTCGCTGGCTGTCAGAGGCATAGCTAGGTATAACACAGGTCTCTGTTCAAAATGCAGATGTGCAAGAAGGCAGGCAGCACCCAAAGGAGACAGAGACAGCAGACGCTCTGCTCAGGCCACCGGCTTCCCGGTCCTGTGATCTTCAACCTTAAGGAAAAAAGCAGCAGTAGGAGTCAAAACAAATTCGTTCTCCACAGGATGTGGTGGGTGGGGGTGGGGGGGTGGGTGGGTGGGAGGTGGGGGGGTGGGCAGTGAGGCAGATATTTCTATAGTGCTCCCTCCCAAATGGTCCAAACTCAGGCTTCCTTCAGTCTACAGACATCCAACAGTCTCCCTGTAAAAATCCACCCACCCTGCAAGCCGCGCCGGACAGAGCAGTATGTCATATCCATCCTCCTGGAAGTGCCTTCATTTCCCCTGCTGTCTCGTGCAGCGTAGTAGAATTCGAATGCCCTGCTGACACAGAATTAGACTTGAACTCCTGCTGAATCGGAAGCTCTGGGCAGTCGGAAGGCCTGCTGCACCATGGCTGAGCCCAGCCCGGGAGTTAATTACACTGTAACTCCTCTGCTGCCGGGAGCCCATAGCTGCCCTTCTGTTTGCCCCTTCCCTTTAAAACTGTTTACTTATTTATCAGTCCTGAGTCGCTGATGGTAGGCTGGAAAGAGTCCCCAGGGCTGACCCTGCTTACCGCGCCATAACTGGAGCTCTTTTCCTTGTGTGCTTTGTTTTCCAGGCAGTGTTTCTCAGGATCATAAAAGCCTAGATTTGCATATAGCCCTGGCGCTGTCCGCTATCACGCTGGAGGAGGCCAGACCAGGTCAGTGGTAAAACGCTCACTGTAGCGAGTCACAGGCAGACAGGCAGCTAATCTATTTCCCTGGCATGTCATTAACATAGGTGAACACCGATCCACATCAAACCCGGGTTATTTTTTAAAGGCCGTATTTACAGCCCATTAGCAGTTAGGGCGAGTGAGAACAAGGCCACTGGTGGTATGTGTGCAATCCATCATGGTAATTAAATGTGGGTAAGAACAGTATCAACCCAGAGAGGGCGGAAGGCAGCGTAACCCAGAGATAAATGAGCAGTGGTGGGGGAAGCTCCTGTCTTCCCAGCTTCTCTTTCAGTCTCTGCCTTCAATATCTGAATTTCTGTTTTCCTCCTCACTCTGTGCCCCTCTGAGTAACCTTCCCTTTCTGTCTGTCTGTCTGTCTGTCGACCCATTCATCCATTTGCTCCTCTCTTTCTCTGCTTTCCAAGCAGATTGTTTTCTCTCTCACCCTCAAACTTCTTTAATTTAGCATTAAGTAAATTCTTACAGAAATATTGACATATAAAACAAGTCTTTACTTCTCTCCCTATTTCTTCCCCCCCCTTCCTCCTCTCTCGTCCCCCCCTCACCCCCCACCCCGTCTCATTTTGTCAACTCAAGTCAGAATAATAATGACATTGCTCAGCAAGTTTTTCTGCTACTTGTTTTTCCTGAGGCTCCTCAGTTCACCAAGGTGGGCTGGGGGCTGACACAGGTCACTGAGCCTATCAGGCGTGCCCCTGCCCTTCAGATTCCCAGAATCTGGGCTTCTCTGTCAAGATGCTGTTCTTAGGTGTTTAGGAAGAAGCGACCAGAAGTAAATAATCACCCCTGAGGAAATTATTTTTTTCCCTGCTACCGGAGCAGACCTTAGACTGCAGAGCCGAGATGCTGAGGGGCCAGGATATGGGACTCTTTTCAGACAGATTCCAAAGACCGCTGTTTGTGGCGGGCCCTGGCCGCTGTTGAAGGCCAGAACAGTGGTGCATGCTGGCTTAGGATGGGAGAAGGGCGCCTACATCCAGTTGCATCACGGAAGTAGGCAGGATGTAATTACCCGTGGTGCATTTCTTTGCCTCCCAACCTGAAGGAAGTTTATAATTCCTATGCCGGTCAGTGCCGGCTTCAAGAAACATCTCTATGGGAGGAGGGAGGAGACGAGCAATGTAAGACACACTGCAAAGGTAAGAGTGTCTAGGCAGAGGGAGCAAAGCAAGAATTCAAGCTCATCCAAAGCTATTCGACCTATTTATTTTCCATAAGCATATGTGTGATGCCACAGTAGCCACGGTCCAGCTTGCATGCCTCAGGCTTTAACTGTCTAATAAATGACTGTAGGAAACACCCTTATGGTTACTGAAACAGCTCCTTTTGTTGCTATTGTTTTTAAGATTTAGTTTTTATTTTTACTCATGTGGATGCGTGTGTCTTCCGTGTGTACGTGCATGCCATACGTGAGTGGGTTCCTATGGATTGCCCAAGAGCTGGCGTTACTGAAGGCGGTTGTGAGCTCCCCCCCATGTGGGTGCTGGGAACAGAACTGCACTCCTCCGAAACAGCAGCAAGTGCTCCTAACTTCTGAGCCATCTCGTTCGTTAGCCCCTGAGATGGATTCTCGAGTCGGGGAGACAACGTCTGTGTTTTCAATCACATGTCTTACCCATGCGGTTCTGTTTAGACTGTTTTTCTCCTACCTTTCATTTTCCTCTTAAAAGTCCTCAAGTAGAGGATTCATATGGAAAAGCACACTATGGCAAAATGAACATCACGTCACACCGATCCCTTTGAAGAAGGGCTCTCAACCTGGCCTATCAGATCTCCTACAGATCAGATGTTTACACTACGGTCCATAACTGTAACAGAATTACACTTATGAAGTTGCAACGAAAGAATTTTCTGGTTGAGGGTCACCACAACATGAGGAGCTGTGCTAAAGGGTCTCAGCATCGGGAAGGCTGGGAACTGCCCCCTGCCTTTGAAGAATATGCCCAGCACCCAGAAACTCTCATCTTACCCAACAAGCCCCCCCCCCAACCTCCCAGGGGATGCTCCATCTGCTCAGGTCTTGTATTGAGCACAGCTTTCCTTTGCACGAGAATTTGAGCACCTGTGCACCCTGACACCCTCTTTCCCCTTCTCCAGTGTGGGAGCTTCATATAAAGAAAATTCTAATGTAGGCGTCATTCCCACCCTTGCCCCCTTTGGGCATTTTAGTTTATGCGTTTCATTAATGTTTAGTGCATCTTGTTTTCATTCCCGGTCACGTCCCAGGATATGAATGTGCCGCAATTTGGTTGCTCAGCACCCCCCACACACACACACTGCGTGTTTTATTTATCCTTCGATACCAATATTTGGGTGTGCTTCTGAAGCACACATATTTCTCTACAGCTTTAAAATAAAAAAAAAAATACGCTAATGTGTTTATTTTATGAGTGCATGCACACATACGTACGCCTGTGCCTGCATGTGCCACCATTTACATGTGCAGGTCTGAGGACCACTTGCAAAAGGCAGTTATATCCTTTCTGCCCTTCAGGTCCCAGTCAGTCACCAAGTTCAGGTCGTTGGCCTTGGCAGCAGGCACCTTTTACCCTGAGCCATCTCCCTCGCTCTCTATGATTTTGACCCGGAAGTTCAATAGCTGTCTCCAAAGGATGAGCATCCTCCACCTGAGAAGGGTTCTGGACTCTGTTGGATTGACATGCATGGCTTTGCTCACCCGGGGCTCTGGCCAGTCCTAGTTTCTGCAGTTTTGATGATGAGGCATTGACACACATTTATAGGCCTGCAGTGATTCTGCCTTCCCAGAGGTGCTCATTCTTGGAAATCACAGAGGGCTTGCCTGGGAGCACGGTTTTCACTTTTTGCTTCTCATGTGCGAGTGAACCCCCCTAGAGTTCATGCCCTCGAGTGCGCCTCATCAAACTCTCCCACACAAAGCTAATATTCTCCACACCCTGAATCATCCCTGAGCTAGGTTCCAGCCCATCCCCCACCCAGCCTCTCACAGAGCTACGAAGATGGCAGGTCTCAGGGTGCTGGGCCTTTCCCCGGGAACCCCCAGGACAAATTGTCCTGCCCCTTGCTTCAGTCCCTCAGCTCTTCGGCATTGTGATGCTTTCTCACCAAGTAATGTGGTAGAGAATAGCACTGTCCTCCTTCAGCACGACGCGCTTCAAGTGGTGCCTCCCTAAACGACCTCTTAGGTATGTTTCCGGGGCAACCAGTTCATGTTAAACGGCCTTTCAAACTGAGGGCATCAATTTCTACTCCCAGTACTAGTGTATCTGTGTCCTTCTAGAGCTCTGGTTCTCAGTCTTCCTAATGCCGCGGCCCTTTAATGCCCTTCCTCATGCTGTGGTGACCCCCAACCATAAAATCATTTTTGTTGCTACATCGTAACTCTAATTTTGTCACTGTTAGGAATCATAGTGTAAGTATCTAATGTGCAGGATATCTGGTGAAAGGGTTGTTTGGCACCCCCCCAAAGGCCGGGGTCACAATTCAAAGGTTGGGAACTGCTGTTCTAGAGGGTCTTCTTCAGTGGCCAGGGTTTTTCATTGTACTTTTAAAACACTGAGATAGTTCCTAAATTGCTGATGCCTGAATTGCCTGCCACATACCTCATCCTTTGTTCTTCCTTACCCACAGAAGTCTGGCTTTGTGAGGCCACCTACTGAGCATCCCCTGCTGTCACCCCTCTGCCCCCCCCCCCAACCGCTCCTCTACCCACCCTGCGATGGCTCACGCTTGGCCTGAATCAATCATGACAATTTGTTCTAGCTTTCTCACGCTATCTCATCGGTAGAGCTGGGAAATATTACTGATCATGGGATATAGATTTGGTAACGGAGATAGAAGCAGAAGTCTAGAGGAGAGACCGATGTGGCTAGAACCTTCTTCCCATCGTTAGTATCTGTCAGAGCGCTGATTTCAGCTTCGTGATTTCAAAGCATTCATGTCCATTACGGCAGTGAAGACATGGAGGCTTTGGAACTATTTAACACAGAATTAAAGCCCTGGCAGTAATGGCCTTCAATCTTCACCATCAATAGCCAATTTTCCCCCCACGCGCCTCCTCTCAGAAGAGAAGTCTATGCTTGCTTAAGGTGGTTGGCTACGTATTTGCTATTGCAGCCAAATGTTTTCATGCACTAAGGGTAGCCCAAAGTGACCTGATTAGAAATTTGTTATTTAAAGGGCCATAGGGCTAGAGATGCTGTTATTGAACCAACGACTTGAACACATGAACACGAGGAGACTGCATCTGTCTTTTATTCTGTACACACTTACTATAAATAATTATCATCCTGTACATTTTATTAGGCATCTGAATATATGCTGGGGAGGTCCCAGGATAGATTAGACAGTTGTCCTGTTTTAAAGGGGCTCATGGTTTATTGAGAGACAGCTGCAAAAGCCGCGATGGGACTGCGATAAGCCGACAAAGAGGACTGAGGTAAGGAAGGGCTTTGCTAGCATGGAAAGGACTGGCCCACTGCGCTGGCGAATAGTGTCAACCTTACAGAATCTAGCATCACCCAGGAGTCAAAGCTCTGAGCATATCACGAGGAAGTTTCTAGATTAGATCAGGGACACAGGAGACCTATAGTATTGTTGCATGGGCTGGAGTCCTGGACTGATAAGCAGAGGGTAGGATTTGAACGTAGCACTGGTCTATACCCGCCCCGCCCCACCTCCCCGGTTTCCTGGCTTGGGCGTGGGGAGGCCACGTGACCAGCTGCCTCGTTCACTATTCTTTCGGTCTTGACTTCTTCACCGTGGAAGGTGAGGAAGGTAAAATAAACTCATCTGTCCTAACTTGCCTTTGTCAGGTGTGTAACCATAACAAACAGAAAAGTAACTAATACAGCGGCTTTCCCTGGGGGGCGCCAGTGTTAGGAGTGAGTAGCCCATAACTCAAGGGAGAAGAGCGCTGTGGCCACCATATTGACTCTTGAAACCTTCGGGGAGCTTTGTTAACCGCCTTCAGAAGAAAGAACACGACAGGGAGAGAAACAGCCTGTAGAGGCCCAGAGTTACAAGAGCACCTGTTGTGGCAACCCCAGTCCAGTATCCCTTGAATTGGCACTTGAGTGACTTTCATTATTGCTCCCAACAGGATGAAGCAATGAGAGTCAAGTGCGCATTCACGGCACAGAAGGATGGCTTCTGTGTTGTTAATCTTCACAGTCAGCTTAACCAGCTTTTGATGAGGTGCATCTCAGAGAAGATTAAGTAAGACTGCCCTGACTGCGGGCAGTTCTGTTTTTTGGGCCAGAGACCCAGTGGAACAAAATGGAAAACAGCAAGAAGCTAGTATTTTCTTTTCTCTGCTTCCTGGTCTGCCATGATGTGTGACCTGCTCATCCGTACCTTCCGGACATGTTGGACTAAACTCATGGGACACTGTGAGCTGAAAGAAATGGGGTCTAGCTGTCATAGACCAGTTGTCTATTGTGAGACCAATCATCATGGACCGAAGATCAATCCTGGGCAGCCTAATCGATGAAGGAATCTTCTAAGTGTTTCTCAACCTGTGGGTTGAGACCCCTTGAGAATCTAATGACCCTTTCACAGGGGTCACCAAAGACCACAGAAAAACAGATATTTACATTATGATTTGTAACAGTAGCAAAATTACAGTGATGAAGTAACAATGAAAATACTTTTATGGTTGCAGGGGTGACCACAACATGAGGTCATAACATAAGGAAGGTTGAGAGCCACTGCTCTAAGCGATAAATGGCAAATAATTTCTGTCTTGTATTCAGACCTGACTAGTATGCAGAAATCCAGAACACCATGTTTGGAAGGATATGCGTCAGATCCCCTATTAACTAGGAATCCTGCATGGAGAGCATGGTGTTGAGGGCCTGAAGAGCCTCTCTCCACAGCTGCCTGACACCACAAAGGAGTCCCCCAGATTTCAGCTCATTCTGTCTTTCATACTGTTTACTTTCCTTCATAGGCAATGCCAGTTTAGTCCCAGAGTTACCATTAGAAATTGCCTCAGCCATCTGGGTGCCTGGGAGGAACAGCTACTGGGTCAAACAAAACTTACACTCCTTTGGTTTTCAAATGACAGAGAGATGAGGGAGTGAATGTCAAGTTCTTGTCTCAGAAGTGACAAAACAAGCCGTTTCATGTGCTATCATTAGAAGAGCAAGCACATTTTATTACAGATTTAAATAAAATAAATAAAACAAAGAACACGCTATATTTTGAGTTTCTCAATAATAATCTCAACATTCTGTCCCGCAAACTGCAGTGCATAATGTAATTTATAGCAGGCTCGTTAGGTCTGCAGCTTTGAAACTATCAACTTCTTGGTAATAAAAGAAAACAAGAAAAACCAAGTCTCTATTAATGTCAGCTGTCTCCAATGATGTGACACTTGCATGCTGCATATCAATCACACTCCAGGGCAGGCCCCAGGCCACGAGCAGTGGATCAATACAAACTGGACTCCAGAGAAAGAAGGGGTGGGGTGAAGCTGGCTGGGCAGGGAGGGTGAGGAGGAGAGGAGCTTGGAGGCATTGGAGGAGGGGAATAAACACAATCAAAAACCGCTATCACACTATCACAGAATTAATAAAGGCATTTTTTAAAAGCCCTGTATTAAGCAACGCTTTGCCTTAGCCCGTGGGTCCTGGAATATACCTTTGTAGAGTTAAATGGTCAGGAAGGAATAGGCTTGTGTGCTGAATTAATATCAGCTTTAAATTACCAGCTGAATTCATAGAGCTTTAAACAAATAAACAAACAACCAACATTTCATGTAGACAGCAGTGGTCAAGGTTTTCCTGACTCTAAAGAGAGAAAACAACCAAATGTCTTGGATATCAGCTCTGACCTGCATGCTCTCAGACGTTAGCATCCACCCTTCTCGATTCTAATTAGCAATCTCTGTTGCTTAGGAACTAGAATATTGACTTTGGTGGGCTATCTGGCTTAGCGGTGCTGAGGTTTATGGATGGCTTGTGCGACCTTTCCCTTCCCCCAAGGGCTTGTGTGTATGTGAGGCGTTTGATTCCCAATGTTGGGACGTTGAGCCATGTAGGAAAGGACCTTTGGGAGGGGCATCCAAATGTGTGGGGGGGGGGCATGACATGGAAGGTGCTGGTTTGGGAAAGATTAAGGTCATGAGACCTCAGTCCTTGCAAGAAAAGCTGTCAGGGGGTGATGGCGTGTTCCTGTAATCCTAGCACGTCAGGAAGCCAGGCAGAGGGAAATCGAGTTTAAGGCAAGCCTGGACAGCCTAGAGAGAGACCCTGTCTATACAACAACAACAACAACAACTCCTCACCAAAACCAAACAAAGGAGCAAAAGTCAGTCTTGTTTCCTGTCAGGCCCTGTAAGCATTCCTTCTTGAATGGGCTCTCACAGAACTGAATGAATGAATGAATAAAGAGAGAAAAATGAGGACATGATGCTCCTAGGTGCGGTGGAGGAGAAGGTTTATTGTAGCTATGAGGGAGAGCACGAGCAGAGGCATCCGGAAGGGTTCCGAATAAACACGACCAGCTCTTCCCTGTATAACATTCGGGCCACTGTTGTGCTCACAGGCACATCCTGTCACGAGGATTACAGCTGGGTAAGATTCTGATGATCCCCACTGTACCCCCAAACCCCTGCAGCCCGTAAGGGACCTTTAAGAACTACGAAGACTAGCCAGCAGGCAGGAAACTTCCTGGTCAGTATGGTTCATGATCTTGGACCTTCAAAACTGAGAACTAAATAACCTCTTTTTTTTTTCTTTCTCTCTCTCTCTTTATATATTTTTATATTACCCAGCCTCGGGTAGCCTGTTCTAGAAACAGAAAATGAACTAATACACAAAAAGTATGTTTCAGCCTTAATTTTTTAAAAATTTAGTCCTGATAAGAAGTGAGTGAGAGGTGATGCCTAGAGAAGTCAGGTGATCGGCTCAAGTTATAGAAAGGTCCAGTTGTAGAGTTTACACTCAAACTGGATTTCTGACTTCAACTAGGAGGCGTTTTTGCCACACTGGCGCTCCCCAAGCCGACCTGGTACTTGGGAGGGTACACTGTACAATGCCCAGGTGTTGGAGGTCTCTACTCCTTTCTGAAGAGGACCAGGACACAGAGACCCAATGTGTATGCCTCAGTGTGACTCTGTCTTGCGCAGGATGCTGAAACCCGAGCCCCGGTCCCCACTCGCTACTCCTACTAGGCATCTTGTGAGTCTGCTTCATGCCCACTACCTACCTGTCCTGACAGGGACAGGACTCTGAGCTCCTGAGGGGGTTGAGTAGAGAGCTGGGATATTTTTGTACCCATGCCTGTGGTCTGGACTTTTGACATTTCCTGAGGAGCCCAGCACGTCATGTCAGGGACTCTAGGCTCCTTGTCATTACAAACCAGTGCACTGCTTACCAAGTTCCGATTTTTCTCAGAATGAAGGTTGCTAACGTATGAGAGATTAATCATTAACAATGTATTGACTGCTCCACTTACAACTTGATAGCTTTTATTTCTTAGATGATGACCAAAGTGGCCCTGACAGTTGGCCACCCATTCTGAAACAGTCTTGCTCACTGACGTGCTCAGAAGAGCTCTGTTGGTACCTGTAATTGGTGACTTCTCGTTTCTTTTGTGTTTGGAGATGTGGTGGCAAAGAGCATCTCAGGATGCCATCCAGCATCTAATTTTACTGAACTGGGGATAATGAGATAAATGAAATTATGAGTGAAAAGACAGATTTTAAATGAACCCAGTCAGAATTGTGGGGAAAGGACCTTTGCACAAGTTGGTCATCTGGACAAGGAACATTCCAGGATCAGGCAGAGGAACCTCAAGAAGAGGGTGGTGTGGGTTGGAATGGGGAGTTATATGCGTGCACAGAAATGCACCCCAGATGCCTACATATCCATATGCTCACATGCACGCAGAAGTGACTCCCAAGACGTTAGCTTCTTTCTGAACATTTCTGAATGTGCTGACGTGTTTGTCTGATCCAACAGAGAGTTTAGACTTTTCTCATTATCTTCCCACAGATAAAGGATGAGGTGGGGGAAACTTTGCTGACTGAACAAACAGCACCACAAACACTCTTGAGCATGTAGAATAGATAGCAAAGTAATTATCGTTGCTATCGCCACCGTCGCCATAACCTCTCTGGGGACAGCAAAGGCTTCCGCTGTTAGCCTTGGCTATCCCTTGTTGCTATCTCAGTCTCATTTTACTTAGGTTTGTCTTTTTTGTGTGGTCTTCGTTGTCATCGTCGTCATCGTCATCATCATCATCATCATCATCATCACCATCATCATCATCTCCCTGTCAGGGCCTTGGATAAGCAATTTACCACTGAGCTCTCCTAACCACCCCTATTTTTGGAGACTCTGTGAGAATTTTTTGAACTTTAATAGAATGTGAAATATGTAGGCTTTTCAAGTTTTGGGTGTCCTGAGACAGGTGTGAGCCTGTCAAAGAAAGCACTGGCCTTGTCACATGGCTTAAAGGTTTCCTGAGTCATTCCACAGGGTCTGAGGACTTGCAGGCTCTTCACCCCTCCTCTGATGATTTTTATTAAACTGTGATTAACACATGGTGGCGAAAAATGGCGCACCAAGCTTGTTACAGGGACTCTGTACAGGTAAACCAGGCCATGACACATGTCTCCCATGACAGTTTTTATTTTATTATTTTATTTTATTTTATTTTTTGCACAGTTTCCAAGAGTGGAGGGAACTGTCCTAGACAACAGATGTGAGAGCCTCCTTTTTTCTCTTTCTCCTTGTCCTGTGGCTAGGCCTGAGGCTCCAGCCGGGTGACTCACGGTTGTGGTATTATATACCCCAAGATTAAGTGTACGCTGTAGAAAGTGTGGGACAGGATTTATCAGTGCGAGCTCTTCCTTTGAAGTATCAGGGCAGGCTACTTGGTTGATGGCTTCTGGCACCTGGCCAAGTCCCAATATGCTGTGAAAATAGCCGACTTAGGTTTTCTTGGCACATGAGCACATTTGTACTTGATTCTCAGGCCTCCGTGGCTTTCTGATGTTCTCAAGGCAGTGTTCTTGGGGCTGAGGGCCGGGGGCCAAATTGTAATCCTGCCTGTTTGTGCTCCTTCAAATGCTTTATCCTGACAGGGTTTTGATGGCTGGAGATACAGGCTATAACACCAACCTGCACTTCTCAAAGACTGTCTGGCTGCAAGCTGGTCCTACCCACGTATATGTATAGATTTATCTGTAGCCCACATTTCCTGTTGTCCTGGGCCCCCAAACAAAATGTTGACCAGTCAGGCTTGACTGAAACCTGCAGTCCTGCACCCTTCCAGCTTCCAACTAAAGCGGTGTGTATGTGGAGGAAAGCCTCTGTACCAGTCAACCAAAGAGTACATAGACACATAAATAAAATCCAACCTTTTCTAGCAAAAGTTCCACCACCCACTTGCCTCCGTCCTTCCCTTTCTGCACTTACCCATCACCTTACTGTTAATAATTTGGGGTTATATTAATTATAACTTGTATTAAACATAGAAGGTTAATTATGTTGGATTCCCAGACACCCTTCCAGAGACAGGTTGGGCTATCAGCCACATTCCTCATCATGCAACTATGTATAATAAATAGCTTCCTTGTAAATGCGTATTTCCCAATGGGCTCTCCACTTTGGGTTTCCCCACTAGCCTGGGAACGAGACTCTTTCCTGATTTAAATCTTGCCAACTAGTGTTAGGGAACCATAATGTAGCCTTCCTGAGCATCCTTCCCTCTCTTTATGCTTATTAAGGTATCCTGAGGTAACCGAGTGGTTCCTCAGAGGCTGTGAGCTCTGAAGGTGTAATTGAGTATGCTTGTGGGGTGGGCTCTGTTATGGGCTTGAGCTTTGTCCCCAAGATCATATACTGATGTCTTAGCTCTTGGTAACTCAGACGGTCTAGAGACAGGTTCTTTCCAAAGATACCCAGTCTACAGTGAGGTCATCAAACTGAGCCCTGCTCTAATACGGCTGGTACCTTCTTTTAAAAAAAAGGGGGGTGGGGGGTGGATTTGAGGGTAGGTGAGATGGTTCAGCAGGTAAAGGTACTTGTTACTGAGCCTGACAGCCTGAGTTCTATCCCTGGGACCCCCGTGATGGAAGGAGAGAGAGCAGGTTCCTGAAAACTGTCCTATGACTTCCACAAGCTTGCAGTGGTATTTGTATTTGCACATGCACAGTCACACATGTGCGCTCACACAAGTAAATAAGCATAATTTAAAAATTTTTAAAGAGGGTATTTGGAAGCAGATTCTCCACTCGTGGAGAACAGGTGAGAACATGAAGACAGATATTTTCAGGTCAAGTGGAAGATACCAGGGGTCTTTCTCTCGCCCTTCAATCCTTCAGAAGGGTCCGATGGTGCCTATACCTTGATTTGGATTTCCAGCCTTTAGAACTCACAGCAAACACAGTTCTGTTGTGTAAGCCACTGTCTGCACCACTTTCCTTGAGGCAAGCTTAGCAAGTGACTATAGGCCTGCCTCAGTCTGTTTGTGTTTCTACAACAAAATATCCAGCTGTTGGCAATTTATAGAAAATGATTTTTTTCCCCCTATACAGATCTAGAGGCTAGCTAGGAGTCCAAAGTGAAGGCCCTGGGAGATTTGCCTATCTAATGAGATTGGGTAGCTTCTGTTTCTTCATGGCAGAAGGTGACAGCGAGGCTCAGTTCAAGCCCTGACACCTCAGAACAAGAAAGCAGTCCAAGAGCTCGGGGATACAGGCGTTGCTGTCATGGAGTCCAAAGTAGAGTACCCGAAGGTCTGATACCCATGGGCAGAAAGAGACTATTTCTGCTGTAAAGCAGTGGGTTTGCCTTTACTCTGAGTTTTTTGTCCTGTACAGGACAGGCCGGGTGCTCATACAGAAGGCAGGTCTTCTCTCCTCGGTCTGCTTTATGCACCAGCCCCCCACTTCCATCCCCACCCCCACCCTCACCTCTACCCCCCACTCCTCCACCCCTACCCTACCCCTGCCCCACCCCTACCCCCACCCTGTCCCACTCCTCCACCCCCACCCTCACCTCTACCCCCCACCCCTGCCCCACCCTTCCACCCCAACCCCTACCCCCACCCCTCCATCCTCACCCCCACCCCTGCCCCCACCCCTCCACCCCCACCCCCACCCGACACACCCTTCCACATAGTCATCAAATACCAGATCACCCTCGTTCTCCTTTCAGCAGAAGCATGGATAACAAACACCGTTTTGCCAGCGCTCTTGGTATCCTGTAGTGACTGTTTGGCCGTAGAACCAACCGTCTCCATGTCCTTTGTGCACCGGACTATGAGAAGAGGGCAGAACGGAGGCGGTGTGTGAGGGCATGCTCTCGGGCTGGACTCTGAACAGGAGAGGGGTGAGAATACCAGGAAGGGGGTGAAGCTGAGCTGAGCTGGGGGTCCCAGCAAAGGCTACAGAAGCCACAAGTCCCTTCATAGTTAAATATGGGGATTTGGGCCTTTCGTGCCCACTACGTGGTGAGATGCTTCTGGAAGGAGGTGTGACTTCTGGGGTGGCAATTGGTTTCAGATTCTGAAGAGAGGAGATAGTTGGGGGGGGGGTCCTTGGGAGAGATCCCAGAAATTAGGACAATAAGTGCTTTGTTTCCTTGGGAGAGATGGCTATTGATGGCATACTATAGTACCTACCATTAATACACATCATAAGAACATTATGCTGTTGCTGTTTTTCAACTTAAGTGTGCCTTGTCAAACTCATGACTTTCTAAAACTGAGTTGAGTTTAACCAGGTATGGCACTCTGTTCAGGTCTCTGTTCCCACGCCGTTGACAAAGCAGACTCCCTTTGCTCTCCGTGCCTGCCCCAGAGAGGCATGGGGACTTGTGGCTACCTCGGGGCATCCAGAGTGGCCGGAGAAAGTGTTCTGGCTATGTAAAAGCAGGGACTTATAAGAGGCAGAAGTGACAGGAGTGCTGGACAGACTGATGAAGCACAGGAAGTGATCGGAATTCCTAGACACAGGAAGCTGGGGGTGGGCTGGGTTGGAAGTTACAACAAGCCCATCTCCCCACTGAGCTGCTGCTGCTGCTGGCTCATACCTCCACTGCTATTCCTGTGGCCGGATCTACGGGATTCCCCTTGAAGCTAACTCCAGGACATCATGTTGAGTCCTGGTGAGGCCAGGGCTGCCACTACTTTCATCTTCGAGACTGCTAACATGCCATCTCTAGTGGCTGTCAACTTAAGATTCAGGCTCACGCCTCTCATTATTCTGATAATAAATTTGTTCATGTTTGTTCCAACGCTGCTTCGAAGCATCGTCATTTATCCTCATGAAAGTGACTGAGCGAGGCTGTTTTTTCCCCCCCAACACCGCCGAGCTCTGTAGATGCAAAGTAAGCAACGTATTGTATTCCTTCTGTCTAAGCATGTGGTTGGTGTAATTTTTCCACAGACAGCTGAACGCAACAGACTGTGCGTGGTAGTTCAACACAAGTGAGGACAAAATGGTAGGCAATAAAGGTTACCAGAAAAGACACCTAGGACTGTACTAGGCTCTGTTCCCTCGGCCGGGCGATCAGCTATAGCTACTGAACCTAATGATCAAATTCTTTGCATCTGGGAACGTGAGCCACTGATTACCTATTACATTTCTTCTAAAGTCAAGACTTGCTGAAGTTTTGTTTTTTTTTTTAAATCGAATGAGAGCTGAAGTCAGTGATGGATACTTACCCCCTAGTGTATTATAGTAGCCATCCTCTGGTTTCTTCCAATTTTGTATATGTTTTCCCAAATCATACTTCCAATCTCAGATAACAAGCTAAAGCCATATCGCCCTATTGAGAAGTCACTGTGCTCTACAGAGTCCTGTTGTTGCCATGGTTTCCTAAGAGACAAAGAAATGACAAAGGAGAAGAGTATGGTTGGATACAGGAAATATGAAAGGGGAAGGATGCTTTCATGTTCCTTATGGTCAGGGTGCCAGCAACACTTCCTGTTCATGTCAGGGACAGTCATCTGCCTCAGGAAAGGTTGTTGACAGTGTATAAATGCTTTGTTTAGCTCACTTAGGGTTTCTAAAGTATGTTCTGGGCATGAAGTATTTTACCATCCATCTCAACTCTCAGGAAAAAACAGTCGATTTTCCTTCATGCCTCTGGAATGTTCCCCCACAAGCAAAAAAAAGAGAAGGCGGTTTTGTGGTGCCACAGTTGTGTATGGGCTTAATTTGAAATGATTAGTTTCAATGGCTTGATATCCTAATTATATCTCTGCATTTTACCATGCAACACTTCACTGCTCAGACAAGTTAGCTCAGAAAATAATTGTCATGTTCATGCGCAGAGAATACACAAAACAAAGGGTTATTGTGCCAGGGCTTGAAGGAGTGTTTTTCTATTGTTTCTCACTCCCCTCTGTGTTTTCAACAGAAGTCGATCTGGAAAGTTCAGTAAGACATGTGAGCAACTGAGAGTCATCTTCTAAGCAGAGCCCTATCAGGGCGTGAGCGTTACTTGGATGAATTTTTGACTAGTCAGTCATTTACTTGTGTAAGGATGTAGGGACAACACTAAGATTCCTCCTGTTTAAGAGAGAACCCATGTCTAGTTTCTCAGGAGTTCTTTTTGGGGCACATATGTAATGTCCAAAATTAACCTATACGCCCCACCAGCCCGGGAATCAGATAACTTCCTGGAATGCTGGGAATTGTAGTTCTTGCGTAATAGCAAAGCCACATGGGAAAGTACGGTGGCCTATAGGTTTGCCATAATAAGCCCCTGCAACATGTGACTCGGAGACATTCTAGCTGGGACTTTCTGGGTAACAGTTTTGACCAAAGTCCATCTCTTGGTCAGTATTCAATATTTAATAAAGCTTGCTTCAAATTTGGCCCAAAAGGGTGGAGTCGGTTTTTCTGGCGAATCTTGGGATTGACATACAAAGTTTATGGAGTTTGGACCTCACCAGATTTGAATTCATTTCCATTTCAGCTGATAAAACAGAGTGACAGGGCAACGGTGTAAGAGATTGTTGTTCACGAAGTGATGTGACTTAGGAAAAAGGATTTGTTATAAGCTAATGAATCTTCACAGAGATCTCAGTTGCTAGGGAACCCCAACTTAGTCTCCTTTGAAATGTGAAAATATAATAAGAAATAGAAGATTAAGTTTCTGGAATTCTCTGGTTCATGCTTCAGTACAGATAGAGAGTTCCAGAATGATTCTAACCTGATATCAGTCATTTCTTAAGGTTGGAGAGAGAAATTTTGGGGGAAATATATGTTAGTAAAAGGAAAATAGAGATGGCTCCTTGAGATGGGCCATTTCTCCTTGGAGTTCCCCGTGTGTCTCTAGAGGATAATCGTCAGGCAGTGTCTTTGTCTTAGTGTCATGTTTCTGAAGACTGTAGGGTCCTGACTCCAGGTAGAAAAATCATGGTGTTTCTTGAGTGCTTGTGCCCATCCTGTCTTCCTAGAGCCGTGGCAAAGGCAGAGGATGCAGGCAATCTGGTTCCTAACCCTTCCGCGTATTTTCAGTCTGGTTGGGGATACAGTGAGTAAATTCAGGGATGTTATCAAACTGTACATAAGTCGGTGCTCCGTGTTTGTAGGTCGGAGGTTCTTCTCTTGTTTGGGAAGGGAGAAGACAAAGCATCAAGTTTCCGAGCCACCCGGGAAGCTTCTGGAACAAAGGACAGCTTAATTGCAGAGAAGAAAAAGGTCTAATAGGCGCCAGACCTTTGTGAGTTCCGAGTTTCGTCAACAGCACGCTGCTACTTCGTTTTCCCTCATAAACCACACTGAGCATCGAGGTTTTGTTTCAGCAGTGACGAGGGAACCGCAAGGCTGTGGTGAGAGGTCCCCGACGGAGCCGTGCTCCCTCCCAGCTAAGTGACTCAGCCTTTACCCCAAGATACAGGACTCCGATTGACGGCAGATAGGGACAGGCCATGGGACCTACGGCCTGCTCTCAGGTAGATAAAAATCAGGATTCCGTTCTGTTTCAGGATCAGGAGGTTTGGCCCGAGGCACAGAGGCGAGTGAGATTGGCATAGGGAGTCAGATCCAGCTGGAGATGAGACTCATGGGAGAGAACATCAGAAGACAAGGCTTGCTGGGAAAGTGTGTTAGTTAGGTTTCCGTCACCACGACAAAACACGGAGACCAAAAGCAACTTGGGGAGGAAAGGATTTATTTCAGTTTGTCGTCCGTCCGTCCGTCCCGCGTGGCAGCCCATCCTCTCTGGGAGCCAGGACACCGACCTGGAGGCAGGAACTGAAGCAGAGACCACGGAGGAATGTTGTTTACTGCCTTGCTCTTCGTGGCTTTCTCAGCCTGCTTCCTCATAGCTCCCAGGAGCACCAACCGGCCCAGGGGAAGCACTGCCCACAGTGAGCTGAGCCCACCAGACATCAATCATTAATCAAGAAGATGTCCCAGGGGTTTGCCCTACAGGCCAGTCTCACGGGGATGTGGGGTGTGGGGGAGAGAGTGTTTTCTCAGTTGATTCCCAGATGATTCAAGCGTGTGTCAAGTTGACATAAAACTAGCCAGCTCAGAAAGAGTACAAATGTTACACCCAGCACAGTAATTAAGGAGGAACTATTACATATACGCTTGTACTTAAGGCTTTATTTATTCTTTGAAATTTTCATGTGTATATAAAATGTATGTTGGTCATATTCACCGTTCACTCCCCATGTCAGCTGCCCCCAGGATCCCTATTTAATCTCCCTCTCCACTTTACGTCCTTTTCTTCTCTCTCTCTCTCTCTCTCTCTCTCTCTCTCTCTCTCTCTCTCTCCTTATTTATTCAATCCGCTGTATGTGATGAGTGCTGCCTGTATGCACACAGGCGTTAGGGTCATCCCCTAAAGCACTCTTTCTAAAGGAAAGGGAATTTGCCTACCCACAGCAGCCTCGGTCAGCAGCCCCTCGCCGTAGGTTGCATGCTGGGTCTTTGAGCTGGCTTGATACTGTGCAGGCATCGCGTAGGTACCTACTGCTTCTATGAGTTCACGTGGGCAAGAGCCATGCTGCATCCTGCAGAGCCCCTCCCTATGCTCCAGCTCTTACATTCCCTCTGATAGTGTTCCCTGAGCCTTGGGAGGGGAGAGGAAGGGAGGGGAAGGGAAGGGAGGGGAGGGGAGGGGAGGGGAGGGGGAGGGAGACTGGTGTTCCATGTATGGTTGGGCACTCACAACTGCTTACTGGAAGCACCTTGAATAATGTGCTCCTACGTTACTCATAACCTCCACCCCCAACAAATCCAAACAAAGCAGCATCTTTTGACAAAGGTTGGGAGCAGCACAAATCTATGGCTATAAACATAAATATTTAGAAGGCTTGACAAGACTATTTAGAAAAACAGCATTAGTGGTGCCTCCCCTATAGTCTGTTCAGCTGCCTAGATATGGGTTTTGGTTACTTCAAACCAGACACAAAATTCCTCCTATGGAGCAGGGCCCACACTCATCTCCTTGGCTGCTTTTCTCCTCCCTCTAATCATTTCGTATTCTACTTTTATCCAAGTATTTCTTTATACACAAAAACAAAAGCAAAAACCCTGTATCAGTAGCATGCCCAATATAATAGTAAATATGGGTGAGCGGGGACAGAAGGTGAGAAATGGAAGAGAAGCAGGTTTGTCAGTAGCCTATGGTTTCCCAATGGCTTCTCCATTGATCGTGTGTTCTGGGTGAGGCTTTGTGTCCACCCATGTCCATGGGCCCATAGCTGCATTTTTTAATTAAGAAGTTTAAGGATGATAAAATAATCACAGCAGAAAAGCTACTGTCTTGACAGTAGTGTTTCATACATGGACATTCTTGTGTAATCTGCCTCCAGAGCTTTCTTCATCTTGCAAAACTGAAACTCTGAAGTCACTAAACACCACCCATTCCTCCTAACTCCCGTCAATCACTCCACTGTCGCTTGCTGCGGATGTCTGTATGATGACTCTCATTGAGCATTGGACTTTTTTTTTGTGACTGGCTTATTTCATTCAGCGTCGTATTCTCAAGGCTCATTGATGTGGAGTTATGTATCAGACTCTCTTTCTTTCTAAAAGCTGAATACTCTTTCGCATGTAGAGATATTTGATATTTCTTTTTCTTCTCTAAGCACGGGGTGCACTAATATCTCTTCAGAACATCACTTTCCAGTCTTTTGGTTATATTTCAAGAAACGGAATTGCAGGATAACGGGTGATTTTATTTTCGGTTTAGTGAGTAAATTGCCGTACGATTTACCGCAGCAGCCGCCTAATTTTGTATTCCCACAGTGGTATGCAGGCATTCCAGTTCGTCCATAGCATTGACACAGTTTTCTGTTTTGCTCTGTTATTATTTGCTAGTCGTTGTATTAGTTACTTTCTTATTCCTGTGGCCGAACACCTGAGAGGAAGCGAAGGTTCATAGTTTGCAGCTATACAGACCAAAAAGGCAGGAAAGACATGGCAGCTAGGAAGAGAGACAGCGAGTCACACTGCATCTGCAGTCAGGAAGCAGAGAGGCACGCGCCAGAGCCTGTTCACCATGCCCCTTTTTCTTTTCTTGTTCAGTCTGGCACTCCCATCATGCAATGGTTCCAGTAGATTCAGAGTGACCTCCCCAGACTCACTTAAGAAGCTCTGCAAGCTGAGTGTGGTAGTGCAGGCATTTAATCCCAGCCCTCAGGAAGCAGAGGCAGGCAGATTGTTGTGAGTTCGAGGCCAGCCTGGTCTACAAAGCGAATCCAGGACAGCGAAGGCTATACAGAGAAACCCTGTCTCAAAAAACCGGTAAAACCAAAACCAAAACCACCAACAACAACAAAAAAGCCACAGAGAGCGTTTATTCGGTAGAAACAGCCTGCATGCAGAGGTCAACCATCCATACAAAATGGCATCGATGCCAAGGAGGAGCCCATGGGCTTTTAAAGGCTTCTAGAGGAAGCCTATTTATGGCTATGTGGACTCTAGCTGGAATTGGCTGGGGCGGGGGTGGGGGTGCGTGGGAAGGGGTGGGTGCTCGGTGCCCGTGGCAGCTCTGTAACATTGGGTCCTCTCCCAAGTACCCGTCCCACGGTAGACAGAGTTATCTGTTACAATAGGAGAAGTACAGGTGGACATAATTGGCTATAACGTTGAGAACCATCATTGTCCAGTATAGTTCTTTCTGTATTGTAATGCTCTACAGTAATCAGAATATTAATCTCAGAATGCATGTTAGCTTTTGGTTATATTTTCTCTGCCGGCAATAAGCCTACACCCTGAACCTTCTAAAACAGTGAAATTACTTTCTTGATCGAGAAGCCAAGTAGGAAAAGTGACAGTGGGCACTAGGCATCTAGTGACCCTGGGTAGTTCACTTACATGTTAAACTTTAATTGTGCTGGCTAGAATTTACTTTGGTGGTGGGGGGAGGGGGTCAATTTGACATAAGCTAGAGTCAGTTGTGAATAGCGAACATTATTTGAGAAAATGCCCCACCAGATTGGCCTGTGGGGCACTTTCTTGATTAATGGTTGACGTGGTTCTGCGAGTGGTGCCACCCCTGGGCAAGTGGTCCTGAGTTGTATAAGAAAGCAGACAAAGCAAGCCATACAGAGTAAGGTAGTAAGCGGCAGCCCTCCATGGCCTCTGCATCAGTTCTTGCCTGCAGGTTCCTGCCTTGAGTTCCTGCCCTGACTTGCTTAGGTGATGGACTGTGTTGCAGAACTGTGAGCAAAAATAAACTCACTTCTCCCCAAATTGCTTTTGGCCATGGTGTTTTATCACAGCAATAGAAACCCTAAGACAACAGTAATTCTTCAGTGTGGATTCAGGAGCCTCTGAAGATACCAAAATTGTCAGACGCTTGAGTTGCATATATGGTCTAGTATTCGCATATAAACCATGTATACCCTCCCCCACATCGTAAATCATGTCTAGATTGCCTATAAAACCAAGTACGATGTAAAGAATTACCACATTGCTTAGGGAACAGTAGAGTCTGTACATGGTCAGCACAGGACATATATATATATATATATATATATTTTTTTTTTTCCTGTTCATTTTTGATCCACTGCTGGTTGAATCTACAGCCACAGAGGGCCAATTGGACGCTTGGCCACTGGCCTTGGTATATGATCTGAGGCTCAGTTGTAGGTTTTTCCATGTGCAGAGAAGGAAGAGAAGCTTCTGAAGGGAGCAGTGACTGGAAGAACGGCAAGTGCTCTGGGAGCACACTGAGCAAATGCTGGCATCGCACTTTGCATACTTGAAGACATGTTTGTGCGGCTCTGGGTCACAACCGTGTAGCTGCTCTTTCCTGCTTCTGATGATGTTGAGGAAAGCTGAGGAAATCGTCTCCTCTTCTTTCCTTCCTCTACCTCCTTGGATGAACCATTTATTATTTATTTATTTATTTATTTATTTATTTATTTTTAGCCCAGGCTGTTCTTGAACTCACTATTCTCTTGCGTCAGCCTCCTGAGTGCTGGGATTATGGGTCTGCAGTCACCCACATCTGGCTCAAGTTTTGAATCAATTACTACCACTTGACCAGGGCAGGATTCTTAATTTCTTGGTATATCTGTTTGTGTAGTGCGGGAATATACCTACCTCATGAGATGGTTATTGGCTTCTAGTGAGATATTGTATATGATTGACTAAACATAGAACTGGCCACGTAGTAGGTACTCAGTAAACAACAGATCTGTTAGGACCTCCAAGCTTTGCACAGTTGGGAAGTCTAATGCGGATAACAATTCCCTCTTCTTCCCAAAGAGAACACACAAAACCGAAGACCATCATTGGACCAAACCATCCAGCCAAGCAGAAGGTATGACAGCAAACTGGGAAGGGAGGGCATCATTTTAGGAGACACCCCCGCTACACCAGAGAGCCATTGTATTGAGTTATTAGCATAATCTTCTCTTGAAACTTCTGCTCGTAGAGAATAGCGCCCGACTTCAAGTTGGCAAATAAGCTCAGAGGAATTTAATTTGCCCTGTGAAGTGTGGGTAATACTGCTTTATCTTTCAGAGAAGACATACTGCCGCCTCCATAACATCCGTAATGAGGCCATTACCACCCCGAGAGCGACTCCCTCCTGAGTTCTGACAGGGCTGCAGGCCGCACGGTCGTGATTCATCTGTAAATCACGCTCTCTGTTTAGAAATCTTGGCGACTTCCTCCTTGTGCCCCTGCTGTCTCTGCGGAAGGAAGAGGCACAGGAGGAAACCGAGGGGAGGGTGATGGGGGATGTGAGCCTTGCCTCTGTAGTCTGTAAAACCATTGCCCTTCTCCATTTCCACTAGAGTACCCCCATTTCTGCATGGTATTTTATACTCAATTAATTCCCGGAGATATTGCCAGAGACTAATGTGTTCTGTGGGCACACTGAATAACCGTGGGGATTTTTTTAATGTTGTTATTTGTTTAGATCATATATATATATATATATATATATATATATATATATATATATATTTTTTTTTTTTTTTTTTTTTTTTTTTTTTTTTTTTACAGACAGCAGTGCTATATTAATCGCTCATTTGGGGCACAGAGTAACTATCGGGAAACGATTATTCCTCCTTTGATTTGATCCATTCATTCTTGACCCAAATGCTGCTTTGAGATAGGAAGAAAAGCCAACGGGTGGTGGAAGTGTTTGGAACCCACGCACTTGTGAGATTACTGCATTCAGCGTGGGGGGCGGGGATGGCCAATATATGGCGGGCACAGCCCTCTAATCCTGCCACTTAGGAGGCAGGGGCTGGTGGGTCTCTGTGGGTTTGAGTTTAGAAAGCGAGTCCCATGCCAGCAGCAGTTAGGTTGTGAGACAGTGTCTGAAAATCAAAAACAAAACAAGTGATTATGTGGCAGCTCGGGGTGGGGGGGTGGGGTGGGGGGGAGGGGCGGAGAGGGGCTTAGATGCTGAATTGTGTTGTTCTTTTATGTAAAATAGAGGTGAGAAGTGACCAAGGGTGAGGTCATAGTGTTTGTGAGCCTCCAAATATGGAGACACTGCAAGCTGTATAAAAAACAATGGTCAGGCTCAAAGTCCCTAGGTCGGTATCGGCCTAGATGGCAGCTGATTATGTTAGTCCTTACCTAGTCTCATTGCCTAGTAACAGAGGGTTTGTCACACACTAATGCCTGGACTGGGATGATAAACACCAGAGATTTGCTTGGAGACCGACTCATGGCCTCATGCTCAGTAGCCCTTTAGTGATAATATTTGTCCCGACTAGTTTGTTGCATGGGTGCTAGCATCGATTCGGGGTCCATCAGGACTTCTGAGTCCTCTGAGCCCTCTTCCACTATTCCACTGGACTCTTCCACTGATGGTCAGGCTTTTCCTCATTGTCAGTGGGAGTCAAAAGGCAAGGAGGTAGGCTGGGGCAGTGGCTCAGCCAGTAAGGTACAAGCACGCATATATAAGTGAAAGAGCTTACCTGGTAGTGTGCTCTTGTAATTCCTGTGCCGGGGAGACCCAGCAGGCAGATTCCCTGGGGCTCACTGTCCACGCAGTCTACATGATATGGTGAACCCCAAGGCCAGTAAGAGAGACCCTGTCTCAAAATTAAGGTGGAGGCCATCTGAGAGAGGATGTCCAATGTTTATCTTTGGCTTCCACACACGTGTCTCTTACATACATAAACACACACACACACACACACACACGTTTTTTTTTCCCCTCTGAGTCTCTCACAGTATCATTCTGGGTCCAATTATGATGCTGGGTTAGGTTTTACCACAATGACGTCATTCTTTAAACAATTAGTGTCTTTTAAAGATCCAGACATCTTTCTGACCCTGTCCCAAGGACTTCACTGGACTGACTGATGTGTCAGGGGATTCATCGGTGCTAGAGTATGTTTTGCCAGCTGCCATGGCCAGCATCAGAAAGGAAAACGCTTAGGCTTATGGGTCGGATGCTTGCACTTGTATCTGTGGGAAACATGTACGGAAAGGCCTCAAGACTGTAAAAAGCCGACCAGTGCATAGATGTCAGAATACTCAGTGTTTCTCTCCTGGGGACAGTTTCTTGGCATGGCCTTTTGATTGTCTAGGTGTGTCTAATTGTTCTAACGGCACAGCTGCATGAATCTGATTTGCACACGGGGGGGGGGGGGGGAAGAGAGAGAGAGAGAAAGAGAAAAGAATAAAAAGAATTTTTTTTAATTAAAAAAAGAGAAAAGCCTATTTTCCAGCGTCAGGAAACAATCTTCAACTTCCTTCTTGGTTCTCACCTTTGAATGTCCATGAAGCCCACAGACTTTCAACTCTTGGCAGCCGAGTAGAAAGCATTTTGCCTCCAGCCTCAGAAGCCGACTTTTGATACCTTTGAACTTATCTCAAAGAACAAAGCCCGTTCAGAGCTGGCCTCCTCACTTGTGCTTTTAAGCATGTTCATAGCTCAGAGCTAAATGGGAAAAAGAATGAAAGAGGGAGAGAGGGAGAGAGGGAAGAAAGGCAATCCTTGCCCATTGTCCCTTTGTAGATTTGGGCGACCCTTTCCTGCAGGCTGCAGTAGGGGTGTTGCCAAGAAAACTTTGCTTCCGCCAGCCAAACTGTGGAGACATAACAGACTCGGTCCTGGAGCTGAAGTAAACATTTCAACATGGATGTTGAAGGCGCCTGATCTCAGGGAAGTAGGAAGCTACTATTTTTAGTTGAGAAAAATATCAACATAAGATAGAGAGACTGGAGCTGAGGCCAATACTTCAAGCTTCTTCAAGTTAATAGTATCAGAGACACTAAGCAATGGGCACAGCCCACTGGGCATTTTCTTTTTCTCCAGTGCTGGGAAACATGACACCGTGTGTTTAGAATGCTAAACATACTCTCTACACTGACCTATCCGCACACCCCAGCTCTGGACAGTCCATTGATGGAATCCAATGAGGAAACAGCTATCCAAATCCAGCAAGGGCTGATACTTTTGGAAACAATTTCATTCTGAGAGCCACTTCCTTGAATCCTGGAGGCACAGCCTCTCCTCACCCCCTCAATGTCTTCTGTGGGAAAGACTATGTGTGACTAGAATGTTCTATAGGTGCCATGGTCCTACCAGTTAAAGGCAACTGTCATACGACTGCCTGACTCACCCACCCCTCCTCCTGTACACTAGGCCTGCTTATGGCTTTTGGAGAATGTGCTCAACAGGCTCCTTGGTAGGTGACTCACCAAGCTCCTCTGGCCCAATGGCACAGCTGTTAAAATACTCACAAAGTAAATGGCTACTCTCAATTAGTGCTGCTCACAGAAGGCAACTGTGATGGAAAATGAAAACAGACTCAACCAGAAGCCATTGCTCTATGTTTCCAGTCGCCAGGCTGCACTCTTTCTTAAAATCAACGCGAAGACCACCCAAGTAGCCCTTATTAAACTCTGTACTAGAGATCATTTTTTTTGCAGTTTTGTGGCAAAGTAGGTGTCTTTCGGGGTTCCGTATCAGTTATAAGTGACAGAAGGTGAAATACTGCCAGAAAAAGGGATTCATCAACAGGCCACAGCCAGACTCACTGGAGAAGTACCCTTGGAGCTCAGTGACAATCTTACCTGTTGTCACCGTTGCCTGGAAATTTTAGTGATTTCCACAGGAGTCACCACATGATACAGGGGAAATCAGAGTCCCCTCCTGGGGTTCTTAGTCTCATGTATAAAATAATTTAATGATAGATTCAAGCAAAAGCTAGGGGATAATTTTACTGGAGCTAAAAGAAAACCTCAGGCTGGCTCAGGGGTTAAGAGACTGAATTGCTCTTTCAGAGAACCCGAGTTCAGTGCCCTCAGCATTCAGTGCCCAGCATTCAGTGTCCAGCACCCAGGTTAGCCAGTCCACAACAGGCAGAGAAGAAAACATCAATGGAATAAATGCTGGGCAATCTGATACCTCTGAATACTTTGGGTACCTGCATCCATGTGCACACAACCTCACACAGATATATAGACCTCACATACACAATTAAATAATAAGTAATGAAAATAAAGCTTAAGAAAGGCAGACTCCTCCATTCCCCTCTCAGAGCAGGAAACTCAGTGTTGGCAGCTGCCCAAGGAGGAGAAAGGAGAAGAGATGGGGGCAAAAGGTCCTGCTGTTAAGCCAGCATGGAGGTTCAGCCATATGGCAGATGAGCAGCCACAAGGTGGGGAGGTGAGTTTTAAAGAAAGAGTAAGGAAACGCAAAATAGCAGAAAGAAAAATTGCTTAGACTCTGCAGCATCTGAAAGAAAGAGACAGAAAGGAAGAAAAAGGAAAAGCTAAGTCTTTGTGAGTCAAGACAAAGGTGAGCAGACAAGACAGAACCTCACACTGGCTTGTAGGGCTGTGCTACGGTGTGGGAATTCTGAGAAGGAAAAGTACAGTATCTCATTAAAGGGATAATTATTCCTCCCAACCCTTTAGCATGGCTTAGGGTGAGCTTGCCTTCTTAGGGTTGGTCTCTTAGCAGGGTCATCAACCTGCCTGCCTAAATGTTAGATTTCCATCTATGCCAGAGATTTCATTCTTTTGGCCAGAAGGAAAGATTCGCCTCCCTTCCCCCCTTCCCCCGCCCCCCGCATTGCCTTTTTTCTACTACTGTGACATCACCATTGCATTTTGACAGCTATTCTATTTGTTGTTGTTAAATTAGAAATCTCAATTCTATTCAACAGCAAGATGCTTCTCAGCTTCAAATGCAGGAAGAAGAAGAAGAAGAGAAGAAGAAGAAGAAGAAGAAGAAGAAGAAGAAGAAGAAGAAGAAGAAGAAGAAGAGCTGTTTTCTTCACAAATATCTCAGTACTCACTGGGACCTCCAACCTTCCCTCACTGGCTCTGATAGAGTTGTGTGCTCAGTACAGTGGTCACTTTGGATGTTGTGAATCAAATGTCACAATAAGTCATCTCCCCTGGGCTCACAAAGTCTGAAGTAGGCGGTGGGTTTCCCAATGAAATGGGGACTGTCTCCATAAAAAGGACACGTGGAAGCTAAGTGTGACAAAGCGCACATGTGCCCACTAGGGACACAGGACACGGATGCCACTGTGCCTTCTCAAATGTGCCAACATTATGGCAGAACCCGGTTTAAGTTTGGGTGAGAGGGAAGGACAGGGGAGACACCTGCAAAGAGGAATGAGGCAGGAGCTCTGAGCTCAGGGAGCCCAGCGCCTGAAATCTTGTTTTGGTCAGATACTGCAGACTCAGCAACATGGGTCTGATGAGCAAGGTTTTCAGAATTCTTGGCTTCACTGCGCTTGAAGAATCCAGTGCCCAGAATCAGAGGCTGGCACGTGACAAGACTCTTGTTTTCAACTTTTGCTAGGATGATCATCAGTGAGTTGGGGTGGTCAGGTAAGGTGGGCTGGGTGTGAGTTGGGGGGATTACTGCTCAGCCAATGACCGAAGATCACTCAGCAGCTGTCAGGGAAACCTTCTGTATGAAAGTACTAACTGCTCATGTAGATGGTTGCCTCATGACTGTAGATCCCTGGTTCTCAGAAATGGGTCAGTTAGCGTATCATGTATCTTTCCCAGAGTACTTACATGTAAATAATACTAGGTAAATAAATAAGCAGATAATAAACACACTTCTTTTCCCATTTATAATTTTGTTGAATGGAATTTTTTTTGAGACAGATTTGCCTTTTCTTATTTCACTTTGTGTAATAGAATCTACCATCTCTCTAGGTTCAGAAAACACGATCAGTTGGTCCAATGGTAGACTTAGTAAGGGCCAAATCTGCCACATAGTAGTGCATTGGAACAACAAAGGGGAAGTAGAGGGAGTAAAAGTTACAGGAGACACAGACATTTTGGAGATGTGCACATTCTTGAAATTCTGAGAGCCATCATGAAGGTGTGGGAACTGGAAGAATATACCGGTGATGACCTTAAGTAGGTTTTTGGCTGTCACCTGTGAGTGCTCTTGTACTCATAAAACAAGATACAAACGGAATGAATATACATCTTCTGAGGACCTACTGTGCATGTTACTCTTAAATACTTAGTGAGAACAAAGAGGGTAAGCTTCCGCCTGTTCAAGAAGAACTGAAAACTCAAGCTGAAGAGAAAAGATTTGTAAGTATGAAAACCTACCCTGTGTTGATAGACAGCAGATGGGTAATTAGCAAATGAATCTTCTGAAAGGCCGGTGGCCAGACCTTGGTCTTGGGATGTTAGGGCTGAACAGGTAGGTAAGTAACCTAAGGAAAAAGAAGGCAAAGAGAAGGGTCCCATTAGAGTTGAAGAGAATGAATGAACAATTTGCCTGGTGTTGATGCTCTGTGTAAAGGAGGAGAGAAGGCTGTAGGGCTCTCAAATGCTGCCCTGAAGGTTTCAGATGGAATCCAGTGAGTGACGGAGGATCATGGAAGGCTTCTGAGTGACAAAGTGGGGTGGTCAACCCGCATTTTAGTTGTGTGTGTACATATGTAGGATAGTTGTTGGGAAGAGAATGTGTGTTCTGTGTGCTGTGGTGACAGATAGTAATAGATATTAGATATGAGGAAGACCTTAGGGGTTTTTAAAAAAAGAGTACTAGAAAATTTTTAAAAAGGCAATTTAGTTTGTTGTCAGTAGGAAGAGAATAAATATCATGAAATAAAAATCAACAAGCTTTGGTCACAACTAGATGTTTTCTGGAGAAGAAGCAAGAGAGACAAAGCTGAAATCCGGCCCTGAAATACTGACAGCGTGGAGGGATGTGGGGCAGAGGAGGAACGACAGTGTGGGTCTTGGGTGAGAAATTGTGGACAGCAGACGTTGACACTTTGATGAAGGCCCGATGACCAGGTGATATGTTTAGCATTGCTCTGGGTGATAGTGAGGTTAGAGGTCGTCTGCAGACAGGAGACGTTAGAAATAAAAGAAAAAGACAAACTTTAAAAGGGACAGGGCCAAAGCCTGAACTACAGCAGAGAAGACCTAGTTTTTGAGGGATGAGTTGGGGGAGGAAGAAGAGAGGGTGCTAGCGAATGCAAGATGCTCCCATCACTCTAGAAAGTCCCTTGTGTCCCTTTACTATCAGCCATAGTCCTCACCCTGACTCCAGTTTCCTTCGGCTACTGATCTGTGCTTTCTCTGTAATTCTACTTTTCTAGAGAAGTCACATACTATGTAGTCTCATTTGTGTGTGTGTGTGTATGTGTGTGTGTGTATATGTTTACTTTGCATAATTCTTTTGAGATTCATGTTCTTTAAAGACTTTTAAAAACTATGTCCTATTTATTTATTTTGTGCTTGTTAGTGTGTGCATGTGGCGGTGGGGCACGTGTGTTCCAGGATGGACTCACGGAAAGTAGATACCAGCTTGCAGGAGTTGGTTCTCTCCTTCTACAGCGTGGCTCCTTAGGATTGAAGCCAGGCTTGGTGGCAGGTGCCTTTACCCACCGAGCCATATGGCCCGCCCTTTCAGCATATTCTTGCTACAAGAGTAGTTCATTCCTTTTTATTGATGAGCAGGATTTTATCACATTACAACATGTTTATGTACCCACCCATCGGTGGACATTTGTGTTGTTTCCATCCTGGGGCTGTTCTAAGTGATGGTGCTATGAACATCCCGGCGCAGGCTTTTCTGCACCTGTTTTTATTTCAGTTGCACGGATACCCAGGAGTGGGAAGGCTAGGTCCAACAGTGAGTATAGATTTGTTTCCTTTTTGAGGAAACTGTCCAGTGGTTTTCTTAGGTAGATAAATCATTTTATATTCCCAACAGTACAGTCTGAAGGCTCGACTCCCCACTTTCATCCTTGTTGTATGTGGGTGTGTAGGCACGTGCATGTGAGTGTGTGTGTGTGTACATGCATGTGTTCAATGAAGAACACACTAGTGTTCTTCAGGTGTACTAGCACTAGTGTTTGCATCTTTCTAGTGACTGTTTAATTGAGCCTCTTTTCATGAGTTTATGAGCCTTTTGAACATCTATGGTGAACTGTTTCTTCAAGATATTGTGCTTTAAATTTATCAGATTGTTTTGTTAATTTTTATGAGGATACTTTACATATTTGTAGCATTCTTTTTCTGACCTTCCCTCCCTTCTCTCCCTCCTCTCTCCCTCCTTTCTTCCTTCCCTTCCATTTTCCTCCCCATCTCTTTTTCTCTCTATCCCTACACATCTCTCCTCTTCCACCTACCCCCACCCTCACCTACACGGAGACTTTTTCTTCTTTCTTTAGGTGCATATTTTGCAGAGCAGGTATTTTAAATTACAATGAGGCTCAAGTAAATAGATATTTAAGGATTTTCACATCGCTTGCCCTACTGAAGAAATACGCTTACTTTAAGGTTGTAAAGATTGTTTTTAATGTTACCTTGTAGAATTTGATATTGTTTTTATTTAGGGTTAATTCTTTTGTAGTATAATATAAAGATTCACATTTATTTATCTGTGCATGAATATCATTCTCCGTAGCCCACTTTACTAAAAAAAAAGTACCTTGAATCAGATTGAAATCCTAGGTGATTTTTAAAGCTCTGAAATCTTCTAGTTTCCTTCCAACAGATGACACAATGTCTTCTATAAAAAGATGTGGACCAGTTTTCAAAGTTAGAAACCGACTAAAAAGGCTCAGGTCTGGATACATGGGTGAGCGTTGTAACATTGTGTAGACTAGCAAAGCTGAGAGAGCATGGTATGGGAGATGTGCAGCTCTTCTTCACTGTGGGGTGTGGGATTGAGGCAGCGTAATACCAGGCAGGCTAACAAGAGACAACAATGGACTTAAAACTAAAGATCTAAGTTTTATGTGAGGTAGGGGCTCTCGGGAGTGAAGACAAAGAAACCTCTATATTTTGATCCCACTTTTGATGAAGAGGTGAATAGTTGTGAAGAAATAGTCAGGCACAGAGGGCATGATCCAATGGTAATAAAGCAGAGGAACTGAGCAAGGCCGGTCCTCTCTGATCTTTCTGTGTCCTTGTCTTGAAAGATGAGGCCATCTCTTTCTTCAAGGGGTGGTAGGGGGCTCTTACATGACGGCTTTATGGTGCACATCGGAGGAGAGTCAGACAATCCTTTCTGGGTGTTATGACCTGTATCAGGACAGAAGGAAGAGACAGTCAAAGTGATCCTCCTGTGTCTTCTGATTTTTCCAGTTGCCACAATGCTGTAGTTTGGACTGTTAAGCTCAGCCCAGATTAAATATCCACCCATTGGAGGCAGATTAAATTAAAGGATATTCGTGCAGCACACAACAGGACATTATAGCCAATAAAATGGTAACAATGTACATATATGAACAAAGAAAACCCCTCCTAATGTGCTTCAAGGGAGCATGTGTTGGTCACAAAAAGAGACACCTGATATGTCAATGCTGCCAAAGCCGACTGATGATAGTTATGATCATTCCTGTTTGCAGAGAAATGATTTATTGGGTGCTGGGATTCCAGAAAACCTTTTCTTTTTATTTTATTTTGATAGATTTCTCTTTAAAGGATTACAAATGACCTTTAAAGTCAGGGCAGCATTTCTTTATGAAGGAAGACAAAAAGCAAAAAACAAAAACAAAAACAAGAAACATATAGTCTGGCACAGGGTTTTAAGGATTCCCGTAACTGTGGCTTAACATATCAGTGCATAATATCTTTATCTCAAATACTTTTAGATGGTGCGAACCTTGAGAAAAATCCACTTATAGCTTAAATTTGGCTCTCCCAAGTTAAAGAAAGCCACAAAAGGCTTACTGTCTCAAGGACTGAAGGGAACAGACATTTGAAGCCTCATTTCCATTAAGATGCAAATTAGAATTAAGGTTCTCCATATGGCGGGTGTGTCTAACTTTCCCCCAGTCTCTTTCCCACCCAAATAAGAGATAGTTTCTATTTCTGAATTCTTTATGATGTCATTCCTCATAATGATAAGTATACGTGAAAAGCTCCATTTTCCTACCAACAGACAAGTGCATCTGATCCCTCATGTGGCCATATGGTGGGACGAGACACTCATCTCGAACGCTGCGTTTCCCCACCACACATCCGCTCTTCAGATGGACGTGTTCAGCCACCGAGCTTTGCAGCGGGTACCTCTCAGGCACTGGCAAAGTTTTTAAAAAGTTCAAAAGAACTCAAAAGACATAGGAATCAGGAAACACTAGGGGCTTCAGTATGAAATCCAGAGCAGGGATGTGCTCGACGTGCACAGAAAAGGGCACAGCACAGAACACGGCTGCTCTATCAGAACCAGACTGCTTGTGTAATATATAGAAAATACTGATTTTTTTTTAAAGCAGAAAGAAGGAAAAATGAAACAAAACAAAATAAGAAAACAAACAAACAACAAGCAAAAACTAGCAAGTGAAAGGATGCATGTTTACTCTCTGTGACCAAAGCAAACAGTGTCTTAATTTCAGGAGTTAATTTCCTGATAGCTCTTATAGTGTGAAAATAACTAAAATCCTCATAAATATCTAATTTATTTGATAATAAACCTTTATTGCATCTTTTTTACAATGAGAAGAAACTGAAACTTGGATCCTAAGTATTAAGAGTATAGATTTAATCCCAGGACCTTCTGATAAAAATCTTGTGCCAGTGAGTTCGAGGCCAGCCTGGTCTACAAAGCGAGTCCAGGACAGTCAATGCTAGCCAGAGAAACCCTGACTTGGGGGGCGGGGGGAAATCTTGTGCCACCAAGTAGTTCCATCTCCTAACTTAAGATTTACTCAAGGGCTGGAGAGATGGCTCAGAGGTTAAGAGCACTGCCTGCTCTTCCAAAGGTCCTGAGTTCAATTCCCAGCAACCACATGGTGGCTTCCAACCATCTATAGTGAAATCTGGTACCCTCTTCTGGTATGCAGGCATATATGAAGGTGAAACACTGTATACTTAAATAAATAAATCTTTAAAAAAAAAAAAGATTTACTCAAAAAAAAAACAACCAAGAAAGCTGTTAGGGAGTAGAGGAGAAGCTATAGATGAGCCAGAGGCTTATTATGGGTGTGGAGCTGAGTCATCAGAGAGTGGCACTGCTTGAGAGGGCTTAGGAGGCGTGGTCCTGTTGGAGGAAGTGTGTCGCCGGGGGTGTGGTTTGGGGTTTCAAAAGCTCCAGCCCAGTATCTCTTCTCTTGCTGCTGCCTGCGGATCCAGATGTGGAACTCTCAGCTCCTTCTCCAGCACCATGTCTGCCTGCGTGCCGCCATGCTTCCCGCCGTGACGACAGTGGACTAAACCTCTGAAACTGTAAGACAGCGCCAGTTACATTCTTTATTTTATAAGAGTTATTGTGGTCATGGTGTCTCTTTGGAGCAATAGAACACGGACTAAGACAGCCACAGTATACAGATAGCGTACACTCCCCTCCCCCACCCCCCCATTCCATTAGATCTTTTGCTTGCTGGTCCCTTATATTCAGAAGATTGCACAGAAAGACTACAGACCTGAAAAGCGTGAATCTGACTACTGCACAGCGCAAGTTACATTAGTAAAGGATTAGCCAATCCAGTGAGCGTATATTGTCATGAATTAGACACATAGTAAAACGTATCACATTCCAACTCACTGCTAGCGTGCAGAGACCCGGTGGTGACAGTGGGGACTAAGCAAGTGGCACAGAGTAACTTAATGACAAGGAGCTGTTACATGTAGGCAAGAAAGCATGGAGGTATTATATATAAAAACACATGGGAAGTAAGTGATATCTAGCACCTGCTAATTTTCAAATTGCTTATCCATTAATTGAGCTATAAAGTACAGCAGGTGAGAGGAGCAGTTGCTGTGCCACTTTGCACGCAAGGGAAGTGATACCCACAGGACTGGTGGCTATGTCTAACCAGGAAGTATGTGATCTTACCTCTTTGAATCTTGGGTGTTTCCAGTATTTGTTTTAAAGCTTTAATTGGACAAGCTCGTCTTCGTGTTTTAATAGACGTGAAATCACGTCTCTGCCAAAATAGATGAGCGAATTAATAACTGTCTTGGCAGAATCTCTTTCCCTAGGATGGATAAAGCGAGTCATAACACGTAGTATCTGAAGGCCATAGCAAAACAGCCAAGGTGTAATTACCTCTGAGAAGCCCTGTTGGACCTGGGGATTGAGTCCCTGGCTGGTGCAGGGGGACACACTCTTTGTCCACTTGTATGAAAACTGTACACTGTAGTCCGAAGAACTGTGTCCATTCTCCTAATCCTTGATAATGCATGCATACTGAATCCAGACACATCAGCCCCGTAGGTGAATGCCTTATAGAAAGCAGAGTGCTGTGATGTTATAGGATTAAGAAGGGGTTGTCAGAGGGGAGCAATCAGAGCAGATCCTACCCTGCACACCCCTGAGCTGTCTCCACATCCTTTGTAACCTGCCATGGATGTTCACAAGGAAGGGGAGAAGTCTGTCTGGTTTGGGGATCACCTAGGAGGATAGGGAGGCCAGTTAAGACAGCACAGGTGCTTCTTGTAAGCTGGACACTCTTCAGGGGTGACCAATAGGGGGGAGACTGTTTTTAGAGGAAGATGATCAATGGTGGCTGAATATTAATGACAGCACCCCTGGTACTCTGCCTCTTAACTGTTATTTCTTATTTTTTTTAAAAAAATTACTTATTTCATTTCTAGAACTTAAATTCCAGAATAAATAGAGACCTATAATTCACCTTGCTTCATAACCCTTTTGTGACACAAAAAAAAAAAAAAAAAAAAGGATATTAAGGCCACTTGTCTTTAGCGCCTGGCTACCCATTCAGTTACGGCCGGGGAAGTGCTGTATATGCCTATGACTGTGCTGGGCGCTGGCACTCTCTGTGAGTTTACAGCCAAGGAGAGATAGGAATGACACACAGATGACATATCTGTCTGTCCTGAAACTGTCAGAAAGTCTCAATACAAAGACCGTCTCTTGTACGAATCAGAGGAAGAAGGTGCATGGTGATGCTGAGAGGCAATAAGAAAAAGAAAGCCATTTTATTTTATTTTTAAGAATTGTGTGTTGGATAGTTTTTTTTTAAGAGTTATTTATTTGTCATACATACACAGTGTTCTGGCTGCATACACACTAGCAGAGGCCACCAGATCTCATTATAGATGGTTGTGAGCCACCGTGTGGTTGCTGGGAATTGAATTCCAGGACCTTTGGAAGAATAGCCAGTGCTCTTAACCTCTGAGCCATCTCTCCAGCCCCAAGAAAGCCATTTTAAATGAGAGAGTCATCATAAAGGGGGAGCCCTTTCCCAGGAGCAGTAAGCTTTTTTTTTTTTTTTTTGACTAAATACAAGTCTAAGGAAGGTAATAGCAGATGGGTAAACTGGAGCCAGGTTGTGGAGAGTTTCCGTGTCTGGCAAAGTGCCTGGCAGTGGGAAGCTAATGAAGGACCAGCTGAAGGCACCTGCAAGCATGCCTGTGCTCTTTAGAGTGACTAACCCAGCTGTCGTGGTGGGTGGACTCAAGTGGAGAAAGCTGCGGTGAGAGAGAAACGTCAAGTGTGAGGCCATCGTAATAGACCAGGCAAATGATGGTACAGTCCTGAGCTAACGCGGTAACACACAGGCTGGGCGCTATACCTGAGTCAAATCCAGCAGGTCTTGGAAACTGGCTAGCTGTGGCTTTTTGAGGGAGGATGAAGAAGCAGGGATCTACCAAAATAAAGGGCTTACCTTTAAAAGAAGATGCAGCGATGTCAGCTTGGAATGTAATAGTTAGCTAGGACTACCATAACAGAATACCACTTTCTGTACAGCTCAAGCAACAGACGTTTACTTCATCACTGTTCTGGAGGCTCCAAGTTCAAAGCCAAAGTGCTGAGTGAAGCTAGTGACGCCTCTCCTCATAGCTTGCAAATGGCAGCCTACTTGCCCTCCTCTCATATGGTCTTCTCACAGTGTGCATACACCACTGATATCACCCTGTGCCTCATTTCCTCTTCAGATCATCAGTCAGATTGATTAGGGCCCCATCTCCAAAGAGACTTCCCTCTTGAGATGAGACTTTGTCCTATGGACGGGATGAAGGCTGACACGGTTCAGCCAGTAATAGGATGTGGGGTCCGAGGTCCTGCGCACACATCAGAGAAGATGTCTAGAAGGTGGCTTGAGGCGTGGGATGGTGCATGGAGGAGAGGTCAGCGGGACTAGGAGGGAAGCTCATCATGAGGCAAACACATGAGATGAAGCCAGGAGAAAAGATGAGATCAACCTCAGGTCACAATGAAAAACAGTAATAGCTGCTCTGTGTTGATCTTACTAGTGATCTGTTCTGGGCCAAGCTCTGTGCAGGCTTGGAGCGACGGCTATAAAAGGGCGATCTTTATTAATACCCTCGATATCATTTACCTTGACTTTATAGAAAGGAGAACAGAAGTTTGGATGGGTAAGATGACTTTTTTTTTTTTAAGGTTTAATAGTTCAGAGTAGAAGAAACAGACTCTACGACTGAAGTATGTCAGATGTCAAAGACAAGGCCTAAGTCATGTGAAACTGCGAGTCCAAGGAAAGGAAGCAGGGAGAATAAGAACAGAAGCCAGGGGGTAGGACGCACATTTGGCGAGGAGGCGAGCACACATCAGAGGCAGAGGGAGGTTAGGGAGAAAAGCCAGGAAGTCACAGAGGGCTGGAGTGAAAGGTGGCAGGGGGTAGGGGTAGGGGTTGGGGCGGGGGTGGGGGGGGTGGGCTGCACAGACAGCAAAGCCAAGAACAACAGAAGGCTAAGAATTAAAAATACACACCCCCCCACGCCGTGGGCTGGGTCGCAGGGAGGCTGTTGGTAACCTTTATGAGAGCTGGTGTTCTGGAGAGCTGGAGGCAGATGGCAGATGGCGATGTGCGGAAGAGAGAAAGGGAAGTGAAAGGAGGAGGTGGCAAAGCTTCGTCATGAGGAGGACAGAGCCGGCTGTGGTTGGAAAGGGGGGAAGCTGAATCAAGGGAAAGTTATTTTCAGAGCAGGACAGAGAGCATCAACTGTATCGGTCAGCAGGGGAGAGGACACATACATTCCGAAGGGGCAGAGAGGACACAGTTGACCGAGGCGGGTGCTCAAGCTGAGGTGGCTTTCAAAGGGAGCTCTTCCTCTGAGATAAGAGGGTGACAATGGATGAGGTGGGGGGTGGGGAGGGTGAGCTGATCTCACAGCAAATGGTCCTTCTGAGAAAGATAGATGAGTTGTATATGCTCAAGGAGGGTCCGAGGTACATGCTGTTCCAATCCATAGATGATGGTTTCCTCCGTCTCGGCTTGAGTTGGATAAGACCTGAGGCAAACCGAGGCCTGAGGATAGATTCCAGTGCGTTTAGTGGGAGGGACAGTGGGCTTTCGGTGACCTCTCTGTAAACTTGAATATACACAATGAAAACCATTTCCAGTCAGACGGTGTTTACGGAATGGCTTCTACACAAAGAGCATTGCCAACTCTTAGAGGATGAGTGTGTTGTAAAGACTTTCCAGTTTGCCTTCTCGCAATTTCACCTTTAACCCATGACGTGAGCACAGGCGTGTGTAGAACCTAGACTAGAAATGGTTAAGTGTTAGTCGCCAGCCTTCCCACATTGGCTTTGCAGATGATTGCAGCTCCTTAGACTGGGGGGGAAATAACGAAATCATACAATCAAGGGACTCAGCCTCCAGCAATCTGGCTCCGTAACACCGAGAGCCAATTCATTAGAAGGTAATTTAATAACACTGCCTCTGAATCATCCGCATGATATAGCGGAGGATGCCTGGCTTTGGAAGGCATTGTCCAGGGAAAGCCCAGGTATGAGTGGCCTGCCCTGTGTGCGAGTAGAACACAGTTGCACAGCTGTTCTCTGGGCCTTGCCCTGCCTCCTGAGAGCACAGCCTAAGGACCGGGTGATACTCTGTTTGGACACCCTCTTCCAAGAGAGTCCAGTTCAGTAGAAGGGGAGCTTGGCTTAAGAGTTCGAATTTAGTATGAAGTGGATGTTGAAGGAAGAAAACAGAAAAGGGTTCCGTGGATGCTGCAAAGCTGTGTGCACCAGAAAAGCAGCCAAACGGAACAAGAATTCTGAAGCAAGGATGTCTCCCAGGGCCTGGCAGTAGCCCTTGGCTGTTTTTCTCCCTTTAGGTATATACAGGCTGGCTTCTCATGTATTGAAAATCAATTAGTGCTGGGGGGGAAACTATTAAAAAGGGTTTCCTTGGGTCTAGTATTGCAGCTAGGACCAGGGTTATCAAGGAGAGTCTGCAGACAACACTTGAGTTCACAGAGGCTGTGGTCAAACATGCTTCCAGAATCTTCAGATACCACAACTCGCTGGCATCTTACTTTAAGATGACAAGTGCAATGCTATAAATTTCAACAATTTTTTTTCTAATTAATGCAGCTAATAAAATTTCAGCATGCTTTCTCTGAGGCAGAGTAGAGAATGTAAGTGCCTGGCAACACATGCTCCAAAATAAGAGCCTTTAAGGCTGTTATGTGGATGCACTACTTAAAAGCCAAGCTCCGTTGTTTTCTAATGAGAGGCAACGGGAGATATTTGCAAGCTGTTTGGTCTGTGCTCAGTAAAAAGAACAAACTTATGACACAGTCCAACTGCCCTTCCTGCCTGCCCAGCCCGGGGCCTACAGAGAACAGTTTTATTCAGGGCCACCAAATGAATAAGTAAACGTTTCTCTGGACTCCCCTTTTGCCCAAGAGCTCAAAGACTTATTTATATTTACTACTCAGTGAACATATTCAAAATAAAGACTCAATATATCGAGCTATACAGGATGAGGTTAGTTAGGTGTCATGGCAGATAGTCATATCAGAAGCTTAGACTGAGGGGCATCACTATGTTAATGCACAGTACCACGGACTTCCTTGTCAGCCAAAGCCTGTTGAGGGCTATTCAGACTTAAACCATAACAACAGGTGTAGTAACAGCTAGCTATTGATTGATGTTTCTTGATCTGTTTTTGTTTTTGTCTTTGTTTTTTGAGACAGGGTTTCTCTGTGTAGCCCTTGCTGTCCTGGACTCGCTTTGTAGACCAGGTTGGCCTGGAACTCAACAGCGATCCGCCTGCCTCTGCCTCCCGAGTGCTGGGATTAAAGGTATGTGCTACCATGCCTGGTTTGATTTCGGTTTCTTATATTGGCTCTCAAAACGCTGTACATGATCCACAGTCACACTGGTGTGGAAGAAGGCTAAAAAGAATTTGGTGTGTGGAGGCTTGGATAGTTCAGTTGATAAGGCTCCTGGCTCTGAACCTGAGACACTCGCTGTAGTCTGTCTGTAGAAGCCTTTGTGGTTTAACTCGAAGAGTTGTTTGGCTTGTCACTTCTCTCCAAGTCCCTAGCTCAAGGTGATAGGCAGGACCCAAAGTCAAAGATAAATAGTGCCATGAAAGATGTTCATTTTACTCAAATATGGGAGTGGAAGGAGACAAATTTAAGTAGTTCTACTGGTACAGAGAACACTACTACATGTTAAAAGGAACCAGGATACATTAAGATGGATGGTGCATAACCCAAAATCAGAAGGGTTTTTGGTGTTTTTTGAAGGAATCGCGGAGGAAGTTCCTTCTCTCAGCAGGCCACTTAGATTGTAATCCTAGACCTGGATATAAATACATATTTTATTTATTTATTTATTCACTTTACACTTTTCACTTGTAGCCCTTCTCTCACCTCCTCCTGGTCCCACTCCTCCTCCCTCTTCCCCCCTCCATCCTCCCCTACTCCTCAGAAAAGGAAAGCACTTCCTCCCCGCCAACACCCCACCTCACCAACCCTTCCCAGCACATCAAGTCAAGACTGAGTGCCTCCTCTTCCACTGAGGCGGGGCAAGGCAGCCCTGCCAGGAGGAAGTGACAGAAAAACAGGCAACAGAGTCCATGTCAGAGACAGCTCCTGCTGCTCCCTTTATTAGGGGACCCACAAGAAGACCACGCTGCCCATCAGCTACATATGTGTAAGTGGGGGGGGGGGCTAGGTCCAGTCTATACAAGGCTCTTGGTTGGTGCTTCAGTCTCTGTAAGTCATGCGCCCCCCACCTTCCACAACTCCACCCCCTGACCCCCACCCCTGGGGCCCAGGTTAGTTGACTTTGTTGGTCTTCTTGTAGAGTTCTTATCCCCTGGGGGTCTTCGTATCCTTTCCCCCACTCTTCCACAAGGCTCCCTGCTCCCCACCTAATGTTTGGCTGTGAATCTCAGCATTTGTTTCGATCCACGGCTGGGTGGAGCCTCTCTTTTTATTATACTTTACCTGGGCTTTTTACCTCTTTTTTTTTCCCTCCCCAAGACGGGGTTTCTCTGTGTAGCCTTGGCTGTCCTGGACTCACTTTGTAGACCAGGCTGGCCTCGAACTCACAGAGATCTACCTGCCTCTGTCTCTTGAGTGCTGGGATTAAAGGCATGCACCGCCACCATCACCTGGCTTTTTTTTTTTTAACAACAACAACAACAACAACAACAATAACAACAAAGCCAGGAATTAGATGACTGATAATTTGAAATTGGGGTCTCTCCTAAGTACTTGAAGGACAGTCATTGTAGACTGAGAGAATAACTCTCATCTTTTTTATTCTTAGCAGGTAGGTATTTAAAAATGAGCTATTGCTCAAAACCTGGATGGACACCCCTTTGCTACTGCTGCACAGAGAGATGGGGGCAGGCATTGCTCCAGCAAACACACCATGCTGTTCACAAGATAAACACAGACTGAGGCGCAGACAGTCTGTGAGACACAGAGGCGAGTTTAGTTTAAGAATCTATATAAATTGGGTGCAATGGTGCACACCTTTAATCCCAGTACTCTGGAGTCAGAGGCAGGTGGATCTCTTTGAGTTCAAGGCCAGCCTGGTCTACAAAGCATGTCCAGGACAGCCAAGGCTACACAAAGAAACCCTGTTTTGAAAAAAAAATTAAATTAAATTAAAAAAAAAAAAAGGAAAAAGAAAAACCCAAAAAAGAATCAGTGTAATACACCTAAGGGCTTTACAAGTTGCTTGTAATTCTCACTGTCATCTTCTTAACCTCCACGTTAATTACCTTATGTTGTTACCAGCATTAGAGAGCATAAAGTTCAGTTGAATCCAGGGACGTAGAGGCAGTAGACCTTGCTATTCAAACTATCAAAGTCCTAAGTCTTCAAGGTAATTTTGGTTATGAATGTTCCTTGTGTCTCCACCCCATGCTTGCTGGTGATGACATATTTATAAAGCTTCTTTTGGTTTTTCGTGTCCAGGGGTTGCTACAATCCTGATTCCTGACTACAGAACACACAGGGTCCTTACGGGGTCTGTACCATTTCTCATCAGGACTTCCTGGGGAGAGGTGAACAAATGCCTATTCTCTTCAGATAGGGCACAGATGACAGACTAGAGAAATGAGTCCATTCAAGTCAGCAGGCTGAACCAGTGAGTTTATTGGGGTTACCTACAGAACATGAGCGAGGGTGTAGAGGCACGTGGGTGACTCAAAGGCAGCTGTTATCACCCAAAAGCCCAAGCCAGCATGGGGGGAGTCGGGGCGACTTAGGCAAGGTGCACCCCTGGAATTCTCAGCACAGCCTGCATGCAGCTTGGCTGGTCTGGCGAAAGCCTTTGCCTTGGGCTCCCTTAACCTCATGGAGGGTCCTCAGGAAATCTTGTATATTTCAGAAACTTCCCTAGCCTTCTAAGTTTCACTTTACCAAATCTTATAAGGCTCGTTTCTTACCCCCTAGAAGGACAAGTTTCAGTTCTGGAAGAAATGGGTACCCAGAAGAGTAATCTATTTCTCTCCAGGTCAATAGCTAATGGGTCTGTGGATGGCCAAGTTCATACCTGCCTCTCGATTGACTTTTACTACACTATCCCAGACCCCGACTATCCCAACCTCTGGTCCTCAGTGTGTATTGCTTTCACCTCTTCACTGTAGCCTTCTCTGACATGCTTTCCCTATCATCCAGCTACTGGGCTCCGTTCCCATAGCAACACTCATAGCTACCGCTGTATAACACAACCGGTTCACATTTGATAACTGGATTTATTGTCTACCTTCCCCGACTAGAACGAGCACTCCACGGAGGAATCCGTGTGTTTCACTCACTCCTGTCTTTCCACATTCTAAAACAGTATCTGACTCAGAGCATGCGCATGTCCATTTCTTTCTTGAGAGAGAGAGAGAATGGATTAATATTTAATATCCTGTTCATGAGTAGACTACCAATGAGTTGAAAGAGGCCACTGTATAAGACAGGTGGTGGCTTGTGGCTGGTGTCATGTGACCAGAAACCCTTTATATATATATAGTGGGTAGAAACAGGGGAAAGTGAATTGAAATAGTTTTCACATATAGTGGGTAGAAACAGGGGAAGGTGAGTTGAAATAGTTTTCAATCTCCTCCCATGAAAGAAAATAGTACAGGATGCGGGTCTTGATGCAGCGTTCTAGAGCTACACGGTAGCCCCAAGGAGTGTTGTGGGGAATGGTTTCTAGACTTCCCACCATTGCATACCTCCTTTTCAAATTTACTTATACGTTTTGTCATATCATTCTCTCAAAAACGTAAACATTTTCATAACAAGCCATTGACTTTCCTGTCTTGTTCATTAATCTCATCTGTACCTGCCAATTAGAACATTGGATCAGAGCTGAAATGCTCAGAGCATCAAGAGGTGATGAGATAGTTCCTTCCAGCTGAGACAGAGACTGCACAGTCTCCATTCCAATAACTAGATTCTCCTTGCTGGACTTCCAAGACTTCAAAAATAGCTCCAGGGTCCCCGTTAGCTTTGAAAATGCTGTGACTTGCCCAGGACTACATAGCAAATCATTAACAAGGTTGGACCGGGACCCTGGTCTTATGATTTGATTGGTACAGTGGGATCAATTTCCCTGGCGAGTCTATCCACGTGCAAGCTCTGCTTGAATTATGCACTTTGATGACGGTGGTAACAACAGCTGTTGTTGCTTGCAGGTAGCTTATGTCTGTGCTAGGTGATTTTTCCTGTTCGACTTGATTTCAAGGTGACCTGTATTAAGACATGGCTTTACCCTCAGTTTTAAATAGGAAGAGGCACAAAGACAGCTCACAGTTACTAAGAGGCAGAGCCAGGATTTGAACCAGGTTTAGGTATGTCAGAGCCCATTATGTTCCTCCTTAAATCTTGCCGCCCCCTGGACCTAAATGCCAGGTTCTGGCCCTTGACTCACCTAATCACCTAACATTAGACCATTTCCTGGATCTCATTTAATTATTTCAATGATGGAACCCTTCCTCCCAAGTTAATAAGAATCTACTGCCTCTTTAATTCACTGCTTTCTGAGGCACAGGGAGGGGAAGAGATAATTGTAGGAAATATGTCTAGGAAGGTGGGTGGAGAGGGTTGTGGGGCCGGATGCACTCTGAAACTGCAGCCATTTTTGGAGTCATCCAAATCCTCTTGTTTTCCACAGCGTTCCCCACCTCCTCCCTCAGCTCATCCTCTGATACATTCACAATGCAGTATTTGTGTCGCCACGACTGGGGAGATGCACTATCTGGTAAACACATTTCCGGGCCATTTGGAGGACTCCTTGTCCACCCACATTGCCTTGGTGAGCTCCTGCCAGACACTGGGCCAGGCAAATGGTGGTCGCAGGGCTTCAGAAATCTGGGAAAGTCACACTGGTTGCCTAATGGACATTTGACTTCTGTTAACGGACTTGTGGCAGACGCCTATCATTTTGACCGTCTTTATGACGCTTTGCAGTTAGCCCTCATTGGCTGCTGTAGCAGATGATGTTCTAGAACGTCCCTGGTGGGAGAAAGACACGCAATCGTGGCTGGCGTGGCTGTGCTGAAAGGCAACAGAACACTTTGTTCTCCTGGCGAGTTCCCGCTTCACTGACAAATCTGTTGCGCTGGAGCCTCATTTGAGGGGTGATTTAATTCCTGTGACAGTCTAAATATGATATTTCCAAGATGGGCTGGGATATGTCTGATTTTTTTTTCCGTAAAGAAGAAAGTTCAGGCTGGTGGGAAACACATGAATTTTTATAAACAAACAGACCTGGATTTTTAACCCCTTTGCTGCTGTTCGTTATTGCTAGTATCACACAGTAAGTAGTAGCAAAAGTAATGCGATTTACTTTGCGCATGCAGGCAGTATATGAAATGCTTTTCTGAACCATCTTCATCACCATAAAGCACTTCAGAGTGTACGACCCTGATGGTTTATTAGTCATCTCTGTGTCACAAGGGAGAGGGTTGAGGTTCAGAGGGCATCATCAGCCAGGGACTGGGAAGGTAACAATTGAATTCTGGTGGGCCTAACCTGGTGACTTTAGTGAAAATATAGCTCACAGAGGCGGGATCGCAGTGTGGGAGTTAGCTGAGCACGTCAGGGTTCCAGCGGGAACAGCCTTGGTAAACTGTTAGCATCTGGAGCTGAAGGGGAGAAGGAGGGATGTGGTGAGTGCTTGTGTGTGGATAAGGCCGGCCTCGGGGGAGAATTATGTGTACATGTCAGTATCGGGTCTGCTAAGAACTCTTTTGAGAATTAAAAAAAAAATCACCACTTAACCCCCACCCATACAAAGAAAAACCAACCAACCAAGCAGCCACCCAGCCAACCAACCAACCAGCCAGCCAGCCAGCCAGCCAGCCAGCCAACCAACCAACCAACCAACCAACCAGCCAGCCAGCCAACCAACCAACCAGCCAACCAACCAACCAACTAGCCAGCCAACCAGCCAACCAACCAACCAACCAACCAACCAACCAGCCAGCCAGCCACCCACCCACCCAGCCAGCCAGCCAGCCAGCCAACCAGCCAACCAACCAGCCAACCAACCAACCAGCCAGCCAGCCAGCCACCCAGCCAGCCAGCCAGCCAGCCAACCAACCAACCAGCCAACCAACCAACCAGCCAGCCAGCCACCCACCCAGCCAGCCAGCCAGCCAGCCAACCAACCAACCAGCCAACCAACCAACCAACTAGCCAGCCAACCAGCCAACCAGCCAACCAACCAACCAACCAACCAACCAACCAACCAACCAGCCAACCAGCCAACCAGCCAAACAACCAGCCAACCAGCCAACCAGCCAAACAACCAGCCAAACAACCAACCAGCCCTGGCATATGTCCTTGAGCCATCAGTGGTCCTGTTGTAGATGGGAGCAGATGCGAGCCTAGCTAAACAGAGAGCTCCAGTCTTTTTCTTCCTGTCCACCGCAGGCCATCCACCGCAGGCCAAAACAGGACAGGTGGCAGCCACTGGAGTTGAAATGAGATGCCAAGATAATGGATGGAGGGACCCACAGGCTAGCTCTGACAGAATGACTCCCCCATATGCCTCATTGTGTTTCCTTTAAGAACAGATTGTAAAAGGTGAGGCCCCTGGTGCCACTTTGATTCTCTAAATTTTATTAATCGTTCTTTTGTTCATGCTTCTTTGCATAATTTACTTTTGATGAAGCCCAAGTATTTATTATGACTGGACGGGGCTGGTTCACCCACACACCAGGGTTTATAGCAAGTAAGACAGGCAGTAGTTGTTCAGCATGGGACAATGCTCTAAGACTCTGGGAAATTCCCAGACTGGCTAGCTGGCATGGTAACCCCCCAACTTCCCCAGCTAGGGGAAGTCAAGTTTAAGTTTGTGAGTAAGAAACCTGCGGGTTCTTTTTTACTGCCATCTGGTTTTAAAAGGGCAGAAATTATATGGCAGGTTGAGCAGGTGGTGGGTCCTGTCAGCCACTCTTTGATCCATCACAGGATGATACCTTTGGCACCTCATACCACAAAAGGGTAGGAGCAGCTAAGTGTTAACCAATGAGATTCCTGCTTCGGGAGTCTTGCACTTTTCAGAGCCTCTAGTCATTCTGTATCTGCTGTGGCTTTGGACACTAGCACCCAGACTTCTTGTCACCTTGGCTGATTCAGTGAGACATTTCTAAATTGGGGAAAATTCCAGAGTCAGAGACTTTACGTCTCCTAACAGAGGTCTAAGCAGCGTTGGGAGCTTTTGTGTTTTCTCATCTGTAGTAGTAGTAGTAGTAGTAGTAGTAGTAGTAGTAGTAGTAGTAGTAGTAGTAATAATAATAATAATAATATAATAATAATAAAAGCAGAGTGGGGTGGATTTCAGTATTTATGAAAGATTGCTTGGGAACTGTGGGCAAACAGGAAGCATCTTTCTATTCTGGGTCCATCAAAATATGTCACAAAGGCCTAGGGTTAGGCAATATGTCTCCATGAAAAAAAGAATGGGAGATACGCTTTCAGGGCTTTTAGTTGTAAATCTAGGGATCTGACCCACAAAAGAGAGAGTCAGAGACACAGACAAGTGTCTCACAGACAAGTTGTGTGGCTGCTGCTGCTTACAAGGGTATCTTCCTAGCACGGAGAAGATTTATCCTATGAACCACTCACAGAATCCCAATAAAGCCTTGTATTAAGAGTGTCAACTTCTCGAATGGCGGCCTTTATAAGGATGAGGGGCTCTAATGATGGACAGGATCTGGACAAAGAGGTGTCTAGACTGCCCAGGAAGAGTAGGAAGAGATGATCAGTACTGTCAGGGGAGACAGGGCTGTGGGACCAGAGCATCTGTAGAGGTGATACCAGAGCTGTGTAGAAACTTCTAGGCCTGATAGGTGGACTAAAAGGCTGGGCACATTTTAGCATCTAACTTATGAGTTTACTTGAATAAGAAAAAGAGAAAAGACACAGGAGAGGGGCTGGATGAAGAAGAAAGAGTAGTAGCCATCTGGTCCCTGGGTAAAGCTCAGGAGCCTAAGCATGGGCTGATTTCCACAGAAGTACTGTTGAGTCCTTGATGCAATGCTGGGACCAGCAGAGTGACCTGCCCTGGGGTCATGTACATCCACTCAAGACTTTGGTAAATGGATCTGCATTCTACCATGGTCCCAGGTAACTTGAATGGACACTAAAGTTTGGCAGGTGCTAAATTTGGAGACACGCAAGGGCAAATACAACTTTGGTCAGTACAAGCAGTGCAGGCCGGCAACTTTCAGAGTGCACCCTTCCCGGGGGACAGGGGTTTGCTTCCTTTCTTTTCATGTCTGTTCCACATCCTAGAAATAGAGCATTCTTTTTTCTTTTGTAATTAGAAGAGAGGAAAAAAAAAAAAAAAGGAAGCCAAAGATGTAGAAGAAGACCTGTGTTCGGATGTCCCCTGCACTATGAGCCATGGACCCTCTGTCAACCTCGACCAACCTGTTTTTTCTATGGAAACATGGATGCCATAGCTCCCAAAATCCGGAAGACAGCGGTTAGAAAGCCGGGGGAACCGGAAGTACTACAGAACTGTAGTTCCAAGACTGGCGTGGTGGGTCTTAGAGAATTTCTTTCCAGAACTCTGTGGCCCACCCTGGTGGGAGGAGGGAGAGTCCAGGAGACAGTGTCTACTTCAGCCCCAAACCGTGCAGCACGTCAGACAACAAGTCCTTTAATGAAAGGACCATGTGAATACAAAGTTCCCCCCCCCTTATCAAAATGCCACCTCTTGGGTGTCAGGCAGGAGGAGGAGGACCTTCTACTAATGCTTGCAGGATTTGAGCAGGATGCTTTTCTAGGGTGTCCTCGCCACCTGGCACGGCAGTGGCATTCTTCAGGTCCATTAATTGACAAGAGTAATTGTAATTACAAAGCAAACAAAGGCGTGCTTCCCAAATGCCGAACAGGTCTGTGGAAGGATATGTGGTATAATTAGCAAACAGAAAAATCTATAACATGAGCTCAATATATATGGGGATCAATCTTCTTCCTGCCCACACTGAAACAGTCATATAGAAAGCCACCGTGGTCCTGCAGGCACAGTGAGTGTACTGTGTGTTTCCATGGAGACATGGTGATGCTTACAGAGATGGAGCCTTAGAGGAGCCCTTGTGTGGGCAACCCAGTGTCTGATAATGAAACAAGAGGCTTGTGAGGTCAAAGGTCCTGATGATTTCACTTTAATAACTGTTTTTTTTTATTGTTTTATTCTAATGGCTAGGGAACAAACAGCTCAGTTGGTAAAGTGCTAATCTTGAAACTCTGAAGATGTGATTTTGATCCTCAGAACCCGTTATGCCTACCAGACAAGAGCAGAAGACCATCAGCCCAAATGGCCAAGTTGGAGCAAACCTTTTTTTTTTATTGTACACAGCTGAACATAGCCCATCCACTGGCCATCTTCCCTACTGTGGGTTTCCTAAAATGACCTCCTAGATATAGAAAAGATAAGGCTTTTATAACTCAGGGCTAGGGGTTCCCAAAGGGGATTTTTGGCAGGCAAGTAAGCAGGATCATAGAAGCAGAAAGTAAGAATAATAAGGTGGTCATAACAACTTCCTGAAACAAAGGTGTGATTGCCATTTTCTGGAACAGGTGATGCAGAATCATTTGTAGTTAAGGTTACAGGTGAGGCCATAGCCCAGTCCTTGAGAAACAGAGGTTTAGTAATCAACAGGAATGGATCTGATTTGTCTTTACTATAAGATGGCTTTCAAGTCCAAGATGGAGGCAGGCTGGTTCATCAAACTCACATTTAAAAAATTGAGTGTGATGCTATGGGCCTTTAATCCCAGCACCAAGGAGGTAGAGAAAGGGTAGAGTGTCTGGAACTCTATGGCTTGGCTGCTTAGACTCCTTGGTAAACTCTAGGCCACTGAGAGATTCTGTCTCAAAACCCAGGGCAGAAAGTGGCTACTCCACCACCAGCATCACACATCTTTTCAAACGCACACTTTTTAGAGACCTCTTTGACTTTCAGAAGGATTCTTGCCATCTTGCCCAGCCTACTGATGAAGTCATAAGTTCAAATGGTCCTTCTGCCTCAGCCTCCAGAGTGCTGGGGCTGACTCCATCTTTTCATTTTGCTGAGAAAAGAGGAACGGGGCCTTGGTTCTTTCTGCCAGTCTTAGGCAGACCTCCCACTTTACAGATGTGGAACATCAGGTTTTTGGTTGAGACAAGCCTACAGCTCAGCTCTTTGTCTTATTTCTTAACCGCCTTGACCCTTGCTAAATACAAACCAGGCCATTTGTCGGCTTATTTGCCCTTGTCTGTGTCATCAGCTTGACAGATGGTGGTCAACATGGTGACCAACAAATATCTGCTGGGCCAGCTCTCCCTGGGGTCTGCCAGGCAGGCTTCTCCTCATTCTGTGTCTCTGTGGCTGCTTTGTGGACCTCAGCTGTGCAGTGAGTCAGACAGGCAGCTGGGGAGGAGGAGCCTGCCAGGTGGTGGGAAGGAGACCAGAGGCCATTGGCATAGGAATAGCCAGGGAACTGTGGGGTGAGGAAGGCAAGGCTGCTCTTCCTGCCTCCCCCATAGCCTTGCCCTTCGCATCCCATGCTGCTAATTTTCACCAGTTTGCAAGTGGATGAAAGAAGTAGGTAGGTTCCTGTAATCTGGGAACAGAACTAGATGCAGAAGAAAAGACCACACAAAGCATAGCATTAGCAATACTTTTAATGATTCTCATTATTTTCGAGATACCGACACAGGGACTTTATATGTAAATTTTGGGGAATCTAATGTAATAGAATATGCAAATATAACTGCATTATTCATTTCTGCAGCTTAGAGGAAGCAAGTTCTTTGTTCCTGGGGAGAGAGGAGCCAGTGCTGTTTTGCTACCAGCTGGGCCTTTTTTTTTTTCCTTCAAAAAGATAAGCCAAGTCCTTTGCAGTGGTGGAGGTGATTCCTAAGTCACCCCGCACTCCTTAAGCACCACTCTCTCTCCTTTGTAAAACCAAAGGACAGGTTGGCACATCTCTTTTCTTCCTAAGGACTACAAAAGAGGGGCTTGAGAAAGGAGGAGAAAGGAGAACTGTCCAGAAAGTCAGGCCAAGGAGAGATAGGTAGTTTCCAAGAGTGGTGACACATAGTCTGTCTGTTTCCTCCTAAAGGGACATGGAGGAATTACAGTCACGAGCAAGGCCACCTGTCCCTGACAAAACTGCCTGGTTCTGTAGCCCTCACTGCCCTGAGACTTGCTCTATAGATCAGGAGAACCTAGAACTCAGAGACCTACCTACCTCTGCCTCTGCCTCCCAAAGGCAAGTGGATCAGATTAACGCTGTGCACTACCCACTGGGGGTTCTAGAGGCAGTTTGCAAGCATCCTTGTCCTTAAATGTATTTGACAACAGTGTGTAAAGTAAAAAGTTATTTAAAAGAAATACAGGTGTACTCACTAGCCCCTTGTTACAATAACGAAATACTTAAGGTAAATAATATATAAAGAGCAAAGTTTATTTTGGCTCATGGTGTTGGAGGCTCCAGTCCAAGATGGGGTAGACATGGTGCTTTGAGCCTCTCATGGACATTTAGACAATAAGTGCAGAGCATGTGCAAAATCAAACCGGCTACATTTAACCAGAGAGAGAAAGAGAAAGAGCTACAAGCCAGGGTGCCACTATCCTCTTTGAGCTACGTCCTAATGATCTCAAAACTTCCCAAAAGGAGCCATGGCCAAAAAGATCCCCCGCATCTTCCAGTGTTACCTCCCTGAGGAGTAACACAACAACACACAGACTTTTGGTGGACACCACCCGTCCTCCAACCATAGTGAGAAGGAATCAACAAACCTGAATCCTAAGATGTCATACAAGCCTGTATTGTCTGACAAAGAGATTTAAAACACCCGTCATAAACATTCTTTGACAGGCACCTATGAGCATGCTTGAAGGGGGAAAAAAAAGAAAGTTTAGAAAGAAATTGGGAGTGTAAAAGGAGAACCAAGTAAAAAAATATTAGGTTTAAAAAACACAACAACGAAATAGAGACACAGTAGATGAGGTTAATAGAGGAACAGAATGCTCAAAAGAAAGACTTTGAATTTGAAGACATCACCCAATTTGAGCGACAGAGATTTAAAAAAAAAATTAAAAGTAAACAACCATTCAGGGCCCAGAAGGCAATGAGAGTAGACCTGTTCTTTATGCCCCAGGAAGGACAAAGATACCAAAAGGTCCCAATTTGGTGAAAGTTGTGAGACCTACATTTTTAAGAAGCTGAGAAGCCATACCCAGACACGATGCAATGAGCTTCAGAAAAGGATAGGAAAAACAAACAAACAAACAAACAAACAAACAAACAAAAAAACCAAACACACACACACACAAAAAAACAATACATCTTGAAAGGAAAAAGATACAACTTTCTTTAAGATGTAAACCTTTTTTTAATTAATTCATTCATATTACATCTCAATGGTTATCCCATCCCTTGCATCCTCCCATTCCTCCCTCCCTCCCGCTTTCCCCCTACTCCCCTCCCCTATGTCTGTGACTGAGGGGGACCTTCTCTCCCTGTATATGCTCATAGGGTATCAAGTCTCTTCTTGGTAGCCTGCTGTCCTTCCTCTGAGTGCCACCAGGTTTGCATCTTAAGGTCCAATCGAAGACCCTAAGATGTAATCCTTAAGAAGCAGTGACCTCTTCATCAGAAACCAGGAAGAGTGGAACCAAGTGGCACTGCAGCATGTTCTCGAAGCTGAAAGAAAGTGAATGTCAGTTCTAAATTCTGTACCCTGTGAAATTATCCTCAGGGAGAGACAGTCAAGACTTCTCAGATGGAGGCAAACCAAGAGCCTTTGCTGCTGCAGTACGGAAAACTGGCAAAGGGTGGGAAGGAGGGGCCTCTAGAAATGTAAAGGAAAGGAAAATGGAAGACTCTTAGCACGTGTGGAAGGAGGAAAAACTGATGGGAAGAATGAAAATGGGAGCCAACGCAGCCAACTTTCCTTCTACTCCGGGTTTCTAAATTACGCCTGTTAACCATAGCAAAAAGCATAGCATTCTAAAGTCGAGAGTTCGATGCAAGGAGGGGAGTGTGTGAGGCCCATCACAAAAAGCCTTCGTGTGACCAAGAGTGCAAAGGGACTTTAACAGAGATAAGCTTGCACAGGTCACTCCAAGTGGCAGAGTATGGACGCCATTAGATCTCGGTGTGGCCTCTAATTTGATTTTGATGGCTACTGGAGTCTGAACGCATAATAAAATGGAACAGAGCGAAACACATACCTCACCAGTGTCAACATCCTGGGTTTTAGTACTATCTCATACAAGACGTGACCTCTGAACACAGTGACAGCTCCGTGAGGACACGCTATAGTTTCCTGGGAAAAAAAAAAAACCTAAAGTTATTTCAAAAGAAAATAAGAAAGGGAGAACACAGAAGGGTAGGATTAAGGGGTTGCTGGATTGAGGGATGGGGGAGAGGGGGGAAGAGAGAGAGGGAGAGAGAGGGGGAGGGGGAGGGGGAGGGGGAGAGGGAGGGGGAGGGGGAGAGAAAGCGCACACACTTGAAGACTATGCCTCTCATCTTTCCTTATGTAGCCAATTGGCTTTAGGGCATCTAGGTAAACCCCAAGTGGGTTTTAAGATGTCTGAGTTAAAGTTCTGGCTACGTAGAAACTACACTGATTGAATTGAGGCGTCTGCGGTTCAGCCTGAAACAAGATGATCTTGTGTCTGGGACATATCTTGCCTTCCTGTGCCCTTCCAATGGGGATCAATATATTGATTTTCACTTACCTAGCCGTATGCAGGCAGAACATGGTTTATGAAGAAGTGTTGTCTCTCTCTATGCATCAAAAGATAATAAAGCTAATTAAGAGGTCTGCAAAGACAGCTTTCCTAGAGAGCATCAAGTCACCAAGTGTTCCTCCTTTGGAATTCTTCTCCTCCTCCTAGTTTGAGATGAGCCCACAGCTTCTCCTGCTAATGGGCTTGTGATGCAAACCTGGACCCTTTACAAGTGTCCTTGGCATCACCCGCAAACTGGCATATAGTTTTCATATTTCTTTTTGGGTCCATCGCCACCTCCATTGCCTGCCGTATTTCCATTGCCATGTGGGTGACGTCAGTACCCTCTCTCTTCTTGCCTCTGTCTTGCCTGCTTAAAATTCATTCTCCGTACAGCAGCTCATGTGATTGTCTCACGACACTTCAGGTTCTGTCACGTGCCTACGCAGCGCGTTTAACAGATGATTTCCTCACACTCAAAATCAAGGCCTGCCTGGCCTACCTTCTGGCTAGTTCTCTGATCTCCTTTTGATAACTTGCGTGCCTTAGGTAGGCTGGCTGCATTTTGCTCCTTCCTCATCCGGGTTATTTCATGCCTTCGAGCGGCGGTTCTCAACCTTCCTAACGCCGCGACCCTTTACTACGGTGCTGAGTGTCGCGGTGACCCTCAGCCACAAAACTATTTCGTTGCTACTTCATAACTGTGATTTTGCTGATGCCACAAATCATAATGTAAATCTGTGATATGCAGGAGATCTGATATGCCTGTGACCCCCACGGGGCTCGTGACCCACAGGTTGAGAAGCACGCTGCCTCAGCGCCTCATCGTACTTAGATTGATCATCCTGCTGTTCTGAGCATAGCCGGGCTTAATTCTTTCTTCTGCCTCTGAGCGGCTTCCTTTGCTGATGCCCTATCTAAAGCAGTGCTAACCCATTCTGTGGCCTACTTAGCGTCTCCATGACGTGTATCATACTTTGTCATTATCAGCCTCTTCCACTGCGAACTCCACAAGAGCAAGAACTGTATTTCTTATTGTCTGCAGAAGACTTAATATCGATTTATTGTCTGAATGAATGATGGCTTATAGATTACTGGGGCTGGCAGGGACCTTTCGGGCGGCACGACAAGGTGTTCCCTGGAGACATCGGGAGGATCTTGAGGGGAAACAATAGCAACAATAATCCGATGTATACCCAGCCTCTTTCAGTTTACACAACAATTTGAACACCATACCTGTGCTATGTGAAGTGGACATGACGTCATTATTTGCACTCAACACACAAGAAAACTGGAAGATCTTTAAGAAGCGTTTAGAAGGCTGACATCCAGACAGGCCAGTTCAGCTTTTCAGTCCACAGACGCCTGGCAGGGCGCTTTGGAACAAGATGTCCCATTATGTCAACTCCACCAGCTATGCAACCTTTCCTGTTACCCAGAAGCAGGAGCTTTCTGGTGGCCTGTGTTAGGTCCCGTCACCAGATTATATGGCAAAGTTAAGAGTGACAATTCCTCATGGTGGTGGGGTGGGAAGGGGAGGGGAGTGGGGCGGGGGGGGGGGGGGAGGAGGCTTTGGGAGACAATAGGGACGTGTGGTGTGTAGTTTAGGGGAGATGGGAAGGAAGCACAAGCCTGGCGGTGTTGAGCTTGTCGCGCCCCTCACCCACCTCGGACAGACAGCTGTGCGAGCATCACCTTCTTCCTGCTCCCCGCTGAGCCTCTGTAGTCTCAGACCAGCGGGCAGGGCTCACTGTGAAAACCAGCTGCCAGGCTTCTGGCTCCAGGTCTTCCTTCCTGGCTCTGCTGTCCTTGTCCTCTAGGAAGTATTGAGAATTAGGATGAAGGAATCTCCACAGTACCTCTGTTGTTCCCTTCCTTCTCTTGTTTCCTAAGAGCCCTAAGTATTTCAGTGACTCTGTTCCTACAGAGTTCCACTTGGATGCCAACCTTACGCCAGAAATTCTTCTCCGCATATACCTTTAATCATGTGGCAAATTACCTTATTAACCACCAGGGACTCCAGTCTCATTACTTAATTATACCATCTCTTTCTGTTCTTCTGATTAAAACCACGTGGCTTTTTAACTTCTGTGTGGGTTTCCTTGCTCCCCTCTCTATGGGCGTCTGTAGAATACCAAGTGTACAGAGGAGTGCCTGTTGTCTCGTGTGGCTGACTAAAGGGTTACAGCATTAAATACATGGGGTGGGCTGGGATTGTCTGCATAGGCTCAGGCTGGCCAATGATGTAACAGCCACTTGGGTGGTATGAGGGCCTGAGATGTATACGGTTGCTTACTGCTTTCTCTCGCCAAAACATCTGGAATACAAAATCCTGTCATTAGACAGCCCACATGTTGGAAAAACAAAAGGACAGGAAAAAAAAAATGAAAACCAAGTCCCCCAAATGGCTGGATGAAGACTCATTATTGCTGGTAGGAAATTAGACATTTAAGGTCATACTTCAAAGCAACTATTTTTATTACAAGAGGCTCAACATTTTGATTTATTGGGCAGCAGAACAAGATTGTGACAAATATATCCACCTCAAAGAAAAGGCAGACCAGGCCTCTAAGAAATCATATATTAAGTAACTTAAAAGTAAAATCTCTTGTGACAATAGATACAATGTCTATCTACTCTTGGGCCCCCGCATAGATGGCTACTTTGGCTCTCAGGCCTACAAGAAAAAAATGATTTAATCTTGTGGGAACTCACTTCTCATCACAGATGGGCAACTAAAAGGTCCAGGATGCTTTTTAACAAAGTTCAGCATCACTTAGGATATGTATGCATTCCTTCCACATCTCATCGCGCATGCCACGCCTTAAAAGGATGCTAAGAACGCAGGCAGTCTAGGTTTTGAGGAGTGCATTAATATAATTGAAGAACAAAGAATGGGGCCTTTCAGATAAAGTTGAAAGAATTTACTCTAACAAAAAAAATTTTAATGAAAAAACACAACAACAACAACAAACCTAGAGTATTAGGTTATTAAAACCATTTTAGGCGCTGGCGTCTATATGTTGAATGATGTGGGGATCACTTTGCTCCATCTTGTGCAGATGTGACCTTCCTTCCATTTGCTGAGTGACTCCAATTAGATGAAGGCGGAAGACGGCTGTGATAGGCTGCACATCAGCAAGTCTAGAAAAGGGGTTTTGTTTGTTTCAGACAAACTGTAAGGTTCCCTTCTCTGGAGGTCTCTGGAGCTGAAAAGCAGGAGGGACACGGGGACAGAATGGAGTGGGAAGAACATGGACTGAGATGTGGAAACCACAGCCTGGGTGCTGGGGCCAGCTCTACCACTAGCAAATTCTCTGACTTAGTATAACACGCCTATGGGGCATTAGTTTATTGTCCACAAAGTGAGGATGGGCTAGGCTGGCCAAAAGATCCAAGCAGTGTGTTTGACCTGTGAAGGAGAGACCCATGTGATGTGTTTGACCTTGGAAGGAAGGTGGAATATTTATATATGAGTCTGCAACGTGAGAAGAAAAGTTGTGCCTTTAATCCCAGCACTTGGGAGGCAGAGGCAGGCGGATCGCTGTGAGTTCGAGGCCAGCCTGATCTACAATGTGAATCTAGGACAGCCAAGGCTACACAGAAAAACCCTGTCTCAAACAAAACACAATAAAACCAAAAAAAAAAAAACAAAAAAAAAAGAAAGAAAGAAAGAAAAGAAAAGTTGCTATATAAGTTAGTATATCAGCATATAGGAATGCATATGTGTGTGTTTTTGTGTGCGTGCGTTAGTGTGCGTATGTGTGTGTGTTATTATATTGAATGGAGGCAAAGGGGAACTCTGCATGCACCACAAATATGTTCGTAAAATTATGGCTCTAGTTAGAATTATGTAAATCATCTTCATCTTTAGTTGCCACACAAAGAAATTCTAATGATGAATGCTCTGTAAATTGAATAATTCCTGCCATGAAATCTGTTTAGTAAGCACATCTTTTTATTACCTTGAGCCCTGCTGCGAACATGAATAATAGGCTGTATCGCATCTCTTTCTCTCCTCCCTTGCCTCCCCCCACTGTGTGTGTGTGTGTGTGTGTGTGTGTGTGTGTGTGTGTGTGTGAACTTCTGAGGTCATCTAGCATTGAGTCCCTCCACCCACTATGCCAAGAACAGGGAGAATGGAGAACCAACCAAATGCACCAGATATGCCGAGTAACAGAAATGCCAAATGGGCTTTCTGAATCACTGATAGAAACAGTGCCTATCCAGGCTACTTTTAAGAGCAAGCGTGCTTTGCTACGTTCCGACTTTGAGCAGTTAGGACATACACAATGCAGTTTTGTTTACGGGTTAGACAGTATGTGAGAAAATTGCACTTACTAGAGTATCTCGGGCCTCTCCAGCGCTTTGCCTCCTGTGCGACAGCAATGAATCAAAGAGACGGAGCCATGGGAACTATGCTAGAAGCCGCTGGACTGATGCTTACGACAACATCCTGCTTTAAAACAGTGCCCTGTGAGAACTGTGCAAATCGAAGAGAACCAAAATTAGCCAAGGTCATGGAGAGTCTGTGGGAGACAAGATCCTGGTGGATGGGAAGAGAAGAAAACCAGCGTGGTGCTCTCATTGTCCTTCAACAGAGCCCCCGCTTATCAGCTGACAACTCCTGGCCTGTCAGCCTTGGATTTCAAAACATTTGGAAAATGTCCCTGAACATGTTCAGAATCCCCTGGTGTAAGGCAAACATTATATATATATATATATATATATATATATATATATATATATATATATACGATAACAAACTGGGGACACAGAAGAAGCTTTGTTTGAACAAGTGTGTTAGCGACTTCTCTCCTGAGGTGAACTTGTCTTCCAAAAGTCTTGGCAATTGCGCTGAGTGAAGGTCGCCTCTTAATTTTTGAAGACGCTGTAAAATTAACACAGATCTCTAAACTTTATTGACTGGGGCCCATGCCCCTCAGAAACATGTGGGGGAGGATTTGACTGGAGGGTTAGGGTGAGGGTGGCTTTACTCATACGAGAGTTGAGGAGAATTCAAAAGGAGACAAAGGGATTCTTACTTTGGTCTTTGTTAATGCAGAGGGGGGAATCCTGGAGGGCTTTTTCTGCCCACAGAGGAGTCCTGCAGACTTCTCTGGGTGGTGTGAGGAGGCCCTTCCTCGAACAAACTAGCTCCTTCTAGAAGAAGAAGCATGAAGTGTAAGATGCCACTGGCTGGTTCATATTAATTGCCACTATTAACAGTTCAAAGCTTCAAAGAAAGAATGGCTGGCAACAAAATTGGTTTATTATGCTGGGTACAATAGAAATTAGACTAGCTCTCTTCCTCTTGTTTCCTTTAAGGGATTTCCTGAGGCCACTGGAAACACCATGCCTGGGCTTTGAGGGTGGCCTGTAAGGCTCAAGCAGAGGATCGCTGGAGGAAGTGGCGTCTGGCCAACCCTCGCCTTCTTTCTCTGGCCTTTGTCTGCCACTTTCAAAGGCATTCCTTTGGGAGAGGGCATTGGCTGGCGTAAAGAGCTTTGAATCTGGGAATTTGGAACTCCTCTCTGGGGCACTTGGAAGGTCCCGCGTTTTCCTTCTGGGAAGCGGGAACAACGGAGAGAGCTTTATTTTAGCAGCAAGTGGTCTTCCGATAAAAGCTAACCTCAGAGCTGGTCTTGGTGTTTCTAGATACACACCAAACATGGGGAGGATCTAGAACACCGGGCTTGCCTCAGGGTGAAGTGGCTGACATTCCTGCAGCAGCTCGGATTCCTCACGTGCCAACAGTCAAGACTCAAGTTCACTCACTTGTGAAGAGGACCCACGGCAGCGCTTATTTCTTTTGTTACCTTGACTTTCAGCTTATTGTACTGGATGACCTCTCTTTTGAAAAAAAAACCACAATAATTTATTTAATTTTATTTTATGTGCATTGGTGTGTGGGGGTGTCACATCCCTAAGCTGCCAAACAGACAGTGCTCTTAACCGCTGGGCCATCTCTCCTGCCCCTGAATGACCTCTCTTAAGCTAGAGCGTAAGGACTGCTGATTTGACCATTGTCTTATGGGGCTAAATATGTCAGGGGTCAGGATCCTACAGAGAATCCAGCTTTCATGAAAAACAAACAAACAAACAAACAAACAAACCAACTGGAAGAGGGCTTGGTTCATATGGCTAAGTGTTTAGACATCAGAAGACAGTGGCTGTATGAAAGCGAACTGAAAGGCAGGAGTCAAAGCCAGCAAGACTCCTAACCGCCTCATTAAAGTGGTGAGGAATGCTGCTAGTGACAACTGCACACAAACTCTCCAATCCCAGAGCCTCCTCAAGGCCCCCATGGCAGGGCACACAGAGTGATGCTATCTATTCATTTGGGTTTGAAATCTCTTTCCCAACCTGCCAGGGAGCGTCCTTCTCTTCATGGGCCTGGGCCACACTGATGGAAGACTTCTGCTTTACGCTTTCTAAGATTTGTGAAAGTTGTGAAAAGAGAAGGGTTAAAAAGTTCCGAGGCCAGTTCAAAATATTAAAAGTAAGGTGATTTGTAGAAACTATAAGGTTTCCAAACATAGTAAAAATAAACTCAGGGATGACATCCTTCTTGTAGACGCTGAATTAGTGGGGAGTGATGGTTATGTGTCTCTGCCAACACAGAGCCTTAATTCCATTAGAGTCGACACCCAGGAATGGGCCTTCTGGGTAATTTGGTACTCCCAGCAGCAATATATGACAACTATGGATGTCCTGCATCTTTAACACTTGATATCACTGGGCTTTTATTTCAGCCAGTCTAATAATTAGCTTGTGATAGCTTGCCGTGGTTTTAATTCACATCACACAGTGACTAACAGCGTTGCCCATCTTCGCATGCGCAGATCTGTTTTTTCTTGTTCTTTGGTAAAGTATTCAACGATTTGTATTTATTATTTTCTTTTACTCTTGGGACAAGGCCTTCTGTATCACAGGACAGCCTCAAGCTTATGCTATGTTTGCCTAGATAGCTTTGAACTTCTGACATGCTGCCTCTGTGTCTTGAATGCTAGGACTCCAGGCACACACTACTCTGTCCAGTTTATTCTGTGCTGGGACTGAACTCAGGAGCTTGGGTGTGCTAGGCAAGCACTCTATGAGCTGACTGCATCATAGCCCTTTATTCTTTCTTTTATTGCTTATTTATTTATTTATTTATTTATTTATTTTGGTTTTTCGAAACAGGGTTTCTCTGTGTAGCCTTGGCTGTCCTGGACTCACTTTGTAGACCAGGCTGGCCTCGAACTCACAGCGATCCGCCTGCCTCTGCCTCCCGAGTGCTGGGATTAAAGTGGTGCGCCACCATGCCCAGCTTTTTTTCTTTTTGTTTGTTTCTTTTCTTTTTTTGCTTTTTTTTTTTTTGTTTTGTTGTTGTTGTTGTTTTGAGACCGGGCTTCACTTTTTCGCTTTGGCTGTCCTACATTCACCCGCCTGCTCATTTATTCTTATTGTATTGCTTATTTTATTATTAAATTCTAACTATTCCCTTCCCCTCAGGAATATGTTTTATAAATATGTTGTGCCAATCTATAACTTGCATTTTAATTTTTGACAGCCTTAATTAGAAGGAAAGTTTTAGTTTTGACAAATTGTAACTTATGATCTTATATTTTGTATAATCCCAGCTTTTTATGTTGTCTTTAAGAAAAACTTCCCTAACCCCAGGTCGTAGAGACTCACATCTTGTCTTCTTGTGCAAGGTAGTTAAAGTTAATTTTTACACATAATAAGGATTGCGATCTCCCTTCTCATGCAAAGACTCAACCCTTTCAGTGACATTTGTTGAAAAGCTATTTTCTTCATTAAATTTCTTGGTGCTTTAGTTAGATTCATTTCAAACCCCAACTGATACTTTAAAAAAAAAAAGTAATTATCTAGATATTTCATAGTGTGTGTGTGTGTGTGTGTGTGTGTGTGTGTAAAACAGACCTAGATTATCCCAACCCTTATAGAAAAAGACTCAGCAGCCAGGTATATAGCATGTGCTCATTCGCCTTTGTGTGTCTTTCTTCCAAGTATTAACTGCTGCTTCTTGAGCGCACATGTGAGCCCTGGCCCCGCCCTCAGTGTAGCCTAGGACTTCCACCCCATCTCTGCCTTTAGCTGCCTGTCCTTGTACGTAACACCACTGTGTGAAGAATGCCATGCTCAGCCACAGTGTCATCTCTGTCTTCAATATTTCTACCACGCGAAAACGCCGTGTTCCCTCTCAGCGTTATCTCTTTATCTTCATCGCCCCTATCGAGTTTTGAGCTATCGAGGGCGCAGATGGCAGGTTTCAAGCAGTAAGCCACGAGGAAGCTGGCTTTCTTTGCTGCTGAACTTCTGCAGGCTTCAAAGCATCATGGTTTTGTCCGGAGTCTCATAAACTCTTTAAGAGACCCAACTCCGGTTTCCCTGATTGGTCTGTCCCCACGGCACTCATGTGTCTCCCCCTTAGAGTCTCAAATAAGCATGCAGTGACTTCTAACTTCCTCCTCCTCCTTTTTTAGCTCCCAGAACAAGTTTCCTTCCATGGCGATGGTCTCAAGGGAAACAGATGCTAGAAACGACAGTTATCACTGTTAACACTGTCGGGTATTTCTTAACATCAGCCAACTGCAGGCTAACAATAATGAAAACTGAGCAGTGGCTTAGGATCTCCCCTCTTATCATTTTAGAGTCATGGAAACTGAGACCGGAAGCGATTTCACCTGTGGTCCTGTAATAAGGAAGTGGCTCCTGGGTTGGAAAACTGTGACCTGGATGGAGGTCATCATCAGCACACAAGCTCAAATGATTTGCTGACTCAGCGCCTGCCCGTCTACTTGTTTAGTCAGGGGAAAGGGCTCCAGGAGAGCAAACATTGGTCCAGTCTGGTATTTCAACGCAGCGTGATGGCTGCATCAGAGTAGCCAATGCCAGTGGATCTCAACAGATTCGGTTTTCTAAGAGACATGTCCCATGGTTTCTGTGGAGGATTTATTACCATGTAGTAATTCTGTGGCTTCGAGGCATGATTTTAGCAAGAGTCTGTCACGGAATACTAGAAAGACTTCAAGGACGCAGTTTGGGGGAGGTGCCTGGAGAGTTATGGAAAGTATGTGTATTTAGTTTCGTCCCAAGGAGAGCCCGGTGTGTGGTGGTGGTGGTGGTGGTGGTGGTGGGGATGCAGTCTGTCAAATCAAAACACTCAGAAGCATGACGTGAAGAAATGTAATCAGAACTTGTACTTACGATTAGAGTCCAGACCTCACCCTTGTGACCCTCCCACTTGAGATTCAAACGAGAAGGCAAGCCAATCTGATGTGTTTCAGACTTAGCAGCGATGGTTTATGAGCACGAGGCTTAAAAGGGGGGGAAGGGAGTCTGTGGGGAAGACTCGGCTGCAAGCCTGAAGAGTTCCACTGAATAAACCACTCAGAGCATTACAGTATCCAGACCTGTACTTCCTAAAGCTGCACTCTTTATTGATTATACATGTACTTTATTCACATATTTTATTCCCTGTCTTTTAGTGAATACTATATGTGTGTGTGTGTGTATGTATGTATGTATGTATGTGTGTATATATATATACATATATATACATATATAGTGTGTGTGTGTGTGTGTGTGTATGTACATGGTATATATGATACATTTGTACTGGAGAGTGATCCTCTCTTGAGGCCTTACACATGCTAGGCCAAATGGTCTAACACCAAATTATATCTCCAACTACTTTTAATTTTGAGGTAAGGTCCCCCTAAGTTACCCAGGCAAGTCTTCAGCTTATATACCTCTCCTGCTCAGCATTCTGGGACTCTAGAGTCGAGTGGCTATATCACCAGGCCCAGTCAAATATTGGATACCAGTTCTCACAATGTAGCTCTGGCTATTCTGGAACTCAATATGTAGACCAGGATGGCCTCGAACTCACGGAGACCCACTTGCCTCTGCCTCCCAAGTGCTGGGATTAAAGGCGTGTGCCACCTTTAATATTGTAATCTTAAGAGAACAAACCTTGCTAAACCTCAAGGGTGCCTTCTTGCCTAGGTTATTTTTCTATTCTGGAGAAGATCTGAGGCAGTGAGAGGCATGTTTTCTTCATATCTCAGGAATTGGGTTTCAGAACTAGTTATAACTCAGAAACAGACTCAGGGACAGGCTAGGATACTGACTGTGGGAGGGGCCTTGGGAAGATTACATCCGGCATTATGAGGAGTTCTCACAAAACCTGCTGCCTCTGTACTTTCTGGATACTAGGTACCTCAGACAGAATGCTGCAGGTCCCAGTCCTTTGTCTCAGGAAGAATCCATACTCAATACAACGTGCAGCTAAAGGAGCCCTGAGGATGACAAGGGGCTGTGGCTCAAAGAAGCGTGTGGAGAGCTACATGGACGGTGAGCTCTAGATATCACGGGGACACAGGCTGAAAAAGGCAGAGAAAGACCAGGACCGCAGGAGCTGCGTGGGCTGCTGCCTCTATGCCAATGCTAGTCATGCAACAGTTTTACCCGAGTAAACAGCTCTGGACCAGATGGAGCAGCACCTGCTCGGGTGGCCTCTGGCTGGTGCCGCTACTTCTGCAAGCAGAGTGGTTGATCTCCTGACCATCACGGATCTGTAGAAGTTGATCATCCCAAGATGGACTCTGTCCTGTCAGACCTAGACATATGCAAGGGCAGAAAGTAACTGCAGGGCCTCCACGCCTGCTTGCCTGAGCTGAGCTCTTCCTGATGACCCAACAGCTACTCCTCTTGTCTGTGCATACTCTACACAGGGGTGCACATATTTCTGAAACATGTTTGTCTTTAACATTATGTATGCCTGTATAGAATCAGGTGTGGTGTTCTAAATAGGCTCCCACAGTGAACTCATGCCATCTCCCGCCTCAGGTCTATAAGACTAACGAACTGTGTCTCCAAGTCAACCTCCCTTTCCTCTCCCAGCCTATCATAATACATGTACACACATTTCCACGCTTTTTCATGGGAACATTCTATTAGCATACTTACGACACAAGCACCTTTATTCTTCGAAGGGTCTCTCTTGGATGTTATGTCTCACGGTCCCTTCTTTGTGCCTTCCTACATAGACCTGTCCTTTCTGACCTACCCTATACCTTTTCACTTTTTTTTCACCAGCATTTTTTTAATTGGCTGAGCTGTTCACTATGATTTTTCCATAAATGACCAAGATGACATAAGGAGGCTGTGATCACTAAGAAACTTTCTAAACAGTCTCAACACTAATCACTAATCGCCTTTCGGCATCCGCCTTCCCCATCCCCCACACCAAGAACCTCCAGACAGTGTGGGATGGATAATTTGGGTTGTGGACTGGACACACCTGGAAAAAAAGAGAACCTTGGATGAGGAGCTGTATCCATCTTATCTGCCTGTGGGGCATTTTCTACATTGCAACATCACTAACTGATGTAGGAGGGCTCAGCCTACTGGGGGTGGTACCACCCTTTGATAAGTGAACCTAGGCTATACAAGAAAGGTAGCAGGATTTGGGCATGGAGAGATGGCTCAGCAGGTAAAAGCACTTGTGATTTTTTTTTTTCAGAAGACAGAGGATGGAAGAGTGAGGAAGTGGAGGAAGGTCAGTCCCCAAACCCCACTCACAGCTGTCTGTAACTTTAGTTGGAGGAGGATCTGATGCCCTCTTCTGGTTTCCACGGGTACCACACCTGTGTGGTACATATACATACAGGCAGGCAAAACTCTCTTACTCATACAAATGTAAGTGAATCTTTAAAAAAGAATTAAAAGAAAGGTAGCAGGGGCTGGAGAGATGGCTCAGAGGTTAAGAGCACTGTCTGCTCTTCCAAAGGTCCTGAGTTCAACTCCCAGCAACCACATGGTAGTTCACAACAGCTATAATGTGATATGATGCCCTCTTCTGGCGTGCAGGTGTACATGCAGGCAGAACACTGTATACATAATAAATAAATAACTCATTAGAAAGAAAGAAAGAAAGAAAGAAAAGAAAGAAAGAAAGAAAGAGAAAAGTAGCAGAACTTGAGTCTGGATACAGCCTAGTAAGTAGTATTTCTCCGTGGTCTCTGCTTCAGTTCTTTTCAGGTTCCCGCCTCAACTTCCCCTCGATAGTGGACTACAATCTATAGGCTGACATAAATTCTTTGCCAGGTTGTTTTTAGTCATGGTGTTTATCACAGCAACAGAAGGCAAGGTAGGACACCATGATGCTCAACTAGTAAGGTGGGGATGGAGATGAGGGGGACAGGCTCCTTCCTGAAGCCAGCTCTAGCCTGGGAGACTTGTCACTATTTCCCTCACACTCACGCTCTTCCTTGTGCCAAGCATTGTTTCTATAAAATGTAAACAAGGCATGAAGACAGTCAGATGACTTAGAAGGTGGGGGCGGGGTGGGGGCGGGGGCGGGGTGGGGGCGGGGCGGGGCGGGGTGGGGCGGGGGCGGGGTGGGGCGGGGGCGGGAATGGAGTGCTGAGACCTCTGACTCAGAATGTCTGTCCTAGGAGCAGTTTTCTTCTCAGAGGTGTGTAACTAATTTGCAGTTAACAAAAGTAATTCTCTAAGTTTCGAGTTAAGAGGCTTAGGGGGAAAAAAACCAAAACAAACAAACAAACAAACAAACAAACAAAAATAGCCTCACCCATGATTTAGAAGATGAGGGACTTTGTGGTGTCAGGTCGCAGGCGGCAGGCGGCTGAGCTGGCCTCTCCCTCCAGGATGAGCCGCCCTCCACCCCACCCTGATCCAGGAAGAAGTGATTCGCAGTTATTTTGGCAGCCTCGATAGAAGCAGATTTCCATTAAGTCCGAGGGGTTTCTGAAAAGTCCCACTGATCAACGCCACTTGAGAAGCCCTGGGGAGCAGCCCTGAAAGCCATTGTCATTCAGCAGATTTAGGCCAACCCCACTTTAATGCAAACCTGTGGATTTTGCCGGTGAATTCTTAAGGAGTCCATCAAGTTCTCAAAAAAAAAAAAAAAGTCTTATAAACTGATGGTTTGAAAGTGTCCTTTTGGGAGACTGTGCAACCTTTATTCAATTGGGGCTATTTGTGAGATACTTTCAGAGTAGATCATTTGGAAATCTACCTTTCTTTGTTTTGAAAATTACTCGTGTGTGTGTGTGTGTGTGTGTGTGTGTGTGTGTGTACTTTAGCTGTACACCCAAGAGCAATTCTTACACGTGCATACAACCAAGGGCACAGACACAAAAGGTCACTGTGGCATTGCCCCTAATAATACAACAGCAAGTGGGGAAAAAAAAAACCCCTAAAAACTCAGGAGGAGTAAAGACGCGAGTATGATATTGCCTGCTTACCTAAAGAATGACATAAGTTTACAATAAAGAAGAGCCAACTACTGTTGCGTACAGTATAAACCTCATACATAGAATGAGGAACTACGAAGCTTCGCCTTAAATAGCACACACTGCATGAGGCGTGAATTTCAAAACCAAAGGCCAGTGTCTATGATGTTACAAGGTAAGCTGGTGATATCTTGTCTCGTGGTCCCTGGGATAGCAGAGATCAGAGTATAGGACGTTTATTAAGGCCGTAACCCAGAGGTAAGCACCTGGAGGGTGTGAAGGATCCTGTCAGAGCGTGGCAAAGTCACCATCAGAGCCTTAACTTAACCAATGCCGTGGCTGCGCATCTACCCTAGCCCTTCAGGTGTTATGTTGTGGGCAGGATGCAGGATACAGGATGCAGGATACAGGATGCAAGGCTCTCTTCATCTGTGGGTAGTGGAGAAGGACTGGGCTGAGAGTTTTGGGATGCTGACCCTCATGGCAACACTGGGGGAGTGTGGGAAGGACCTCTAACCACTAATGCAACTGGTTTCTACTCAGCAACGGTAGTGACAGGAGAGGAACTCCGAGATGGTGGCTGCCACAGGGCGGCTGACGTCCTCCTTGTTCGAGAGGTAGCACGCTCATCTGGACACATTTACACCCACGTTTTTTGCCATTTTCTACGTATGTTGATTTTTTAAAATTGCCTCTTTAAAATTATTGAGGTGAAAGAATGGAATCAGCCAGAGAAGGAGGAGAAGCAAGGGAAGATGACGTTTATAATGTTTATTAAAATAATAAAATCCATTACTTTGTGTGTTAGTAAACAGGCAGCAATACAATTACCCCAAAAGGCCCTGATGACTGTGGGAAAACAGGCAACACCAAAGCCACCCCGGAAGCATGTCATTGGAAACATGTCACCGCCAGCCGGCAGGATTCAGGGTCCCTTAAGCCACCTTCTGTGCATGCGTGTGCACTTTCTGCACATGTGCTAGGTCGATCTATAAAGGGAATGCCTCCCATCCCCCCACTTGTACACATGCTCATGCAAATGTGTACTTTCTGCGCATGTGCTAGGTTGACCTATAATGGAAATTCCTCCCATCCGTCTTCCCTGGAGTGTCTCCAGAACCGGTCTCTGTATTCCCTTTCCCTAATAAACCTATTCCATGGATCTGCTGTGTGGCATGATTTCTATTTTGCCTTACAGCCCTGCCACATACATCCTAATATTGTGTGCTACCCTAAAAACAAAAGAAAAGTGAGGAAAAAACAACCAACCAAACAAACAAAAAAACCAAAAAACAAAAACAAAACAAAACAAAACAAAACAAAACAACAACAAAAAAAAAACGAACAAAAACTAACAAACAAATACAATACAAACCAAACCAAACCAATGATAAAGATGAAACTGTGAGGAAAAAGGAAGAGTCGTGGGGCTGGTCCCAGCCCAGTGGAACTGCTTAGGTGGTTTCTAAGAATGAAAAAAAGGCAGAAATGGAGATGTGGCTCAGTGGCTAAGAACACTTGCTCCCTTTGCAGAGGACTCTGCTTCAGGTCTGAGCACTCAGCTTACAACCATCTGCAACCTGAGTTCTCTGAGATTCAACACCTTCCTCTGGCCGCTTGGGGCTCTTGCATGTACACAGTGCACATAAAACTCATATGCATGTACTCAGTGCACATATGCAATACATACAAATACACATAGAAGTAATAATAAACAGACGATTCTTTTAAAAAAGGAATTAAGAAGTAGGCTAGGTAGTTCTTTTATTACTGCCATGGCTACTGAGTTTTGTTTTGTTTTGTTTTGTTTTGTTGTAACATAACAATTACCCTTGTCTTTTTTGTTTTTTGCTTTTTTAAGAATGGCTGGAGGAGGAAGTGACCAAGGCTTCATAAGTTATCTGGATGCCATGGCAAGAAAGGTAAAGGCTGTAACAAGTTGCCTGGGTTCTATAGAGGGATGATCACTCACCTTTGGCCTGATGGCTGGCCGCCCACGTGGGTAGCTGTCAGGATGGGATGGGTTTGGAATCCATGAGGGCAGAAGGAATGGAGGAGGTGAGTGAGGGTGACTCTTAAGAGGGTCATCTGACAGCCGTAGCAGTCAGCGTGACCAGAGGGGGTCCCACGGAGGATTCTGTTTTGAGTGGAAACTAAAAGGAAATCCAGGAGGAAGTATCCAGGGGAAAGGGACTCATTGTATGCGTTAGAAAGGCAGGGATGGTTGATGGAAGGCCATTCCTAAGAACGTGGACGGACACAGGCTCTGAGCCTCATACACGAAGACAGCATGACTAACCTGGATTGCATCGGTTATTTAGGCCACTTCTCTGGTTCTTATCTGGTGCCTCCTGTTGATATGTTTTCATTTATATGAATTATTTCCATCTTTCAGTAAAACCCTCTTGAGAACCATAGCTAAGAGTCCCCGCACCCCCGATGACTCCTCGGGCCCAAGGCCTTCTAAATGCCGGCAACCCACAGCTGTGCTTCTACGGTAGTAGATGCCGACAAGATGAGAGAAGTCACGATAAAGAGACCAGATCCATGAGTCAGGCCTTGATACGGAGCATCAAGCGACATGATTAAGGGAAACTGGGCAAAGACTACTCTTTGGATTAACTCCGACGTGTTTCCATTGTCTGGTTTCATTTGTACAGTTAATGCTTCTGAAGAAGGCATGGAAAGTTCAGGGCAGTGACCAAAGCAGGGCATTCCAAGTTTCATAACTAAGAGGCAACGTTCTGTTTGATCCTTTCTCAGGACTGTGACGTAGTCCTTTCTCACCTTTCAAAACATTTTCACAATCTAGAGACAACAAGCTCGGGGGTGGGGGGTAGGGTGGGAGGGTGGGGGTAGGGGAGGGACTTGGGCAACTCCTTAATCCCATGACTATTGGCAGAAGCCCTCCAAGGGTCCAGGTCCCCCTGGGCCAGCAGCCCAGTGCCTGTCTGCCTGCACTGGCCATGTGTTCCAGATGGACCGCACATGCTGGTGGGTGAACATGCCAGGCATGGGAGACGTGAAATGTGTATTTGATCAGTGAACTCAAGGGCTTGGTCACTGGTGAACATTTGCTTTTCCCTTGGACTTGTGCACCCAGACATATTTGTGTTATGATGACAATTTGTAATTACACGGAGTCTTTCGACCTCAAAATCTTCAAAGTCCTTTTAGAGGGAGGATGTTCTCGGGCCTTCTGTTTGGCTTGCAGGGCCATTCCGCAGGCCCAAGTCTCATGGAGGTGGCGAGTTGTCCTACACCCACAGCTGGAGGGTGGGCAGAGAGTTGCAGAAAGCTGAAATAAAAAAAAAATCTCCCTCCACAGTGGGTTTACAGATTGCAGGGCATTTCTTAAAACACTCCACCCACGTTACAGTGAAGTGAATTATGACAAGGGAGGGGCGCTTGCTACTTTTCTGAGTTAGTGCAATGTCGAAGCATCTCTTGTTATGTTGACCTTTTTTTCCTGACTTCGCCTCTTTTGGGCTTTTTGGTTTTAGAATCTAGGAAGGAGGATTAACAAAGAGTGCCTGGCAGCGTGTGACAATGTGGCAGACACTGTCTATCGATAGCTTTTCCAAATCCTCTCTAGCTATCTGCCTCTGGGTTTGTTTGCCTGCAGCGGAGGTAGATGGCTCTGGCTGCTGATGGCTTCTGACCTCGTAAGGGTTCGAGAACCACTGAAGGAAGACCCCAGACTCAAATAGTATGCAAAGCAAAGAGCGTCTGTTCTGCAGAAACAACCTGCATGCAGGGGTAGACCATCCATACAAAATGGCGGCAACCCTGAGGCAGAGCTTACAGGTTCTTTTAAAGATTTCTAGGGGAATCCTATCTGTGGCTACATGACTCCAGCTGGAACTGGCTGGTGCCTGTGAAGGCTACGCGACTCCAGCCACAGACCGTTTAGCACTGTCCGATCTTCTCATTCCCCTTTTGAGGATTGTTCCATCTCAAATCCCTGAGTGGGGAATTAAAAGCTGATATTGGGATTTCAATTGTGGTGAACAGTAGAGATCCAGCTGGGCTCACTCCAGCCCTTCAACCTCAGGCACCAGGATCTCCTGCTTTTCTCTGCTCGAGGACTTTCTATTCCTCCCCAGGGAGTTTAGGTTAACTGTTCCCAGTGGGAATCCACAGCACCAGGACACAGGACTCTACAGAGGGCTGCACCTGGCTTCCTGATCCTGGGGGAAAGGCATGATTCTGCAATATGCTTGACCTTGTCTGTATGGTGTTCCCACAGCTCAAGCTGAGCTCCGGTTTTGCCTCCATAGGTGGCTTGACACATTTTGGCCCCTTCCCTTCCTCACTTCCTTCGTTATCTCAGGTTTGTTTTCTAGACTCGCCTATGACTTAACTTCACCAGCTTACAGTCTGTGTGTTTACCGCATGGGTTTTTAAAATATGGTTCCTGTGCAAAGACACTTCTTGAGTTTGTATGGTCAATATTCTCTGCCATAAATTCAATTTAGCGGACCCTGCCATTTTCAAACGTGCTGGGTTTCAGTATGGTATCACGAACACCTGGGTCTTTGGGTCCGTGCATATGAGTGTATACTGAATCCCTGTCGAGATTTGTGTCTTTCTCTGGGCTGTGTGTGCTATCATTATGAAATTACACACCAAGCAACAGGTGTGGCATGAGGAAGTTTATTATTGTGAGAAGAGCAAGGGGGAGAAAGAAAGAAGACATAGTCTTAGTGAGGCATGAGGGAGACAGAGGATCAGAGGGACAGGCAGAGAGAGACAGAGAGAGTGCAAGAGAGAGGGGTAAAAGAGAGAGATGGGTGGCAGGTTTGTCCTTTTTTTTTTTATCCTGGGTCCCTGGCTGCGGTGACAGGTCACACTGTCAGGATGCTAAGCATCCTAGAGGCAGGTTAGCAGACTGGTTTGTGAACTAACACTGTGCTTAAAGGAGTTTGGAGATCACAGTTCCAAATGCTTTCTTCATTAAGCTTGTTCAAACCAAACATCATTTCCATGTGGGACTCCAGACCAGAGGAAAAGGAAACAACGGTACCTGAACCTGGAGGCAGCATTTCTCGTAGTCACGGGAACAGGAAAGGTCTGGATGTCAGTTTTAGAAATCAAAGGCTCAACCTGATGACCTCGGAGGCTGTTGCCTGCTCAGAAAATGCTGGGCATCCACCGTTCCTGGAGGGTTGGCAGATGGGCATGCTCACATGGGTGGTTATCTCTGGATCTGACCCCTTGAGTTGGTTCAGAGATTAGGGAAGCCCCACCCGCCTGCCGGTGCAGAAGAGTAGACCAGAGACTTCCTGGAGTGCCGATTGCCACTGCTGCTGGGATGACTACGTGGGAGAGGATGTCACTCAGGGGGGGGGTCACAGGGAAGTCACGTGACCTGTGGGTCGGCAGAAGGCGTACAGAATCTCTCCAGTTTGTTCTCTCTCTTTGACAAAGCACAGCTTCTCTGAAAAGAGCTGTCGTGGCAGAGACCAAAGCCAGAGTGCACGGAGAACGTGACTAATTGGGAGCTGGAGGATGTTTTGTTACTGCAGATTTCCATGTTTCTTGAGATTAACGTCCAAGCTGTTTCCATCATTGCCCTGATACTTTATTCTGTGCATGTTTGACTCGGTGGCACCCACTGGTCCATGTCTTTCCTTGACCTGGGAATCTTGGGATCCCCTCCTCGCTCTCTTTCATTTCCTTCTTTCCTTATATACGCTGTTCAAAATTCCAGCCCTCCGATGGTGGTTTGAATAAGGATGGCCCCCACAGGGTTAGATGTTTGAATGCTTAGTCACCAGGCAGTGGCACTACTTGAGAAGCATTAGGAGGTGTGGTCTTGTTGAAGTAGGTGTGGTCTTGTTGAAGTAGGTGTGGTCTTGTTGAAGTAGGTGTGGTACTGTTGGAGGACTGGAGGAACTTTGTCTCTGGGTCAGTCTCCCTTTGTAGGGGACGGGCTATATGGCCAATGTTCAGCCATCTTGTCAGAGCCCAGGTCCCTATTTCTCCAGCAGTCTGCCATTTACCAGAAACCAGCTGACCCTGTCGTGGTTTGGAAGTTAGACTAAAGATAAGATTTAGACGGAGCCACGGTGTTGTAGTTTAACAGTTAGATTAGATAAAGATAGCAAAATATTCAGTGTGGCAGAAGGTTGTGACCTGCTTGGAATTCTTTGCATCTTGAGATACCCTACAGCTGGGTTGCCATAGCAATATGCTTCCCTGCCCCCTGCCTTATAAAAACTCTGAAATTTCTCAATAAACGGGGTTTGATCAGAATGCAGACTTGCCTCCTTCTTCGTGTCTAGTGTTCTGTCTCTATACAGGAAAATTCTCCTCCTGAGCGTTAGTCGAACCCCGGCGGGCTGGGGCATCCCTTCATTGCCCATGCACTGCGCCTGTGGATCAGGTTACAGCTATCAACTACTTTTCCAGCACCATGCCAGCCTGCGTGCCGCCATGCTTCCTACCATGATGATAATGAACTAAACCTCTAAACTGTAAGTCAGCCTATAATCAAATGCTTTTTCTTATCGAGTTGCCTTGGTCATGGTGTTGTCTTCACAGCAACCGTGACTAAGACACTTCCTTTCTCTGTACCATGATCCCAGAAGTCAGGGAAGTTGCATTTTTAATTTTTAAGTTCTTTGTGCTCAAGATGAAACCAAGCGCATCACACATGCCCAAGCCTGCATCTACTATGGAGCTATGTCTCCACCTCTCCCACAATTTTTATTTGCTCTCATTTTTACATCTTTGATATCCATTCACTAGTATACAACTTGGAAGGAAGTTTTATAATTAAGATAAGGTGATAAGATAATAAGATACCAGATGCCAGGCAACAGATATTATAGTATATGAGGTTTATTAAATGAGCATGGGGAGAGAAGGAAAGGGGGAGGGGTACCCGAGAGAGAGAGAGAGAGAGAGAGAGAGAGAGAGAGAGAGAGAGAGAGAGACAGAGACAGACAGACAGACAGAGACAGAGACAGAGACAGAGAAAGAGAAAGAGAAAGAGAGAAAGGGGCTAAAGGCATAAGAGAGAGAGAGGGACAGAGACAGAGACAGAGACAGAGACAGAGACAGAGACAGAGGAAAAGAAGAAGGGGGAGGAAGAGAGAGAGGGGCTAGGTGGACCTGTCCCTTTTTTGTACTGGGCAGGGTGATACCTCCATGGCAGGTAGGCAGTGACATCACAGTAGGCAGACTGAAGCAGAACTCTAACAGGAAGTAAAGAAAAGAATTGGGCCCTAAGTCTTACCTTAAAGGACAGATGATAAGATGCTTTTAAATTAGAAGAATCTAATGCCAAAAACAAACAAAAACAAAAACAAAAACTCAAGGAAATGAGTTACTAACAGATAGGAACAAGATAACCACATGAGAAAGAAAAAGCGAGGATAAGAGTAGTTAAAAATTATTGGGTAGTTATTTCTCATCAAGTCCTCCTGAATTGCATCACGTATATTCATATTTAATGAAAGAAACTGTGAAGTTGCTGTTAATTCGTAAGTGAGGAGACCCGCATAGAGGGCTTGAGCAATCTGTGTAGGGCTGCCCAGCTGCCAAGGGGGCACTGTCGCTACGCTACCTGCGTACAGGGGGTGTGGCTTGAGAATCTCTTCTTCATCAGCTCCATCATCTGTGGCTGGAAAAGCTCATGGAAACCTTGAGAACTGCCCTTGTTGGAAGAGTTAGGAACCGGGTGCTTGGAAGCGGGGAGCAGGCCGGTTCAGTTAGAGGGCAGGAGCATTTTCTGGGTTCCCAAACAACCCTGGTCCTATGACGTGGGGCTTCTTGTTTCTCCTATAGGACTCCCTGAGGCTGCCTGTTGGATGTGGCCTCTATTTGACAAAAAAATAAATACCCGGAAGAAATAAATAATACTTATCTTGTCTTACATGTGGGCTTCCTAGCCTGCCCTCCATCCCTCTCTTTCTCTCTACCCTCCCCTTTTCCACCTTTCTTCCTCCCTTCCTTCCTGGTGCTCAGCAGCAAGATGTTCCAGTCTGGGATGATCTGAGGAAAGGGCAAGAAAGAACAATATATTAGAGGAATGCAGGCGTTGCTGCTTTGGACTTAGTTCCAGCGGGAATCCCCTTGCAGATCGTATCTTCAATGTGTCTGCTCAAACACCAAGATAAATGTCTTACGACAGGAGCAAAGGATATGCTTGAAAACAGAGAATCTTGTAGAGCCTAGCAAAGACTTTTATCTCTCCGATTCATTTCTCTAGGGAGTGCTAACTGCCCCAGATTCAATATCACCCTTGAGTGGCTGGGATGCGATGACTGGAAAAACCTAGTACTTTCATTATTTGTATAGCGTCCCTGGTGCCAGTGCCTCAGGAGAAGACCGGCAAATGACTGTCACAAACTGTAGGGGCACAAGGAAGCAGTGTGCACACTGGCCTGGAAAAAAACAACATGCCAGGATCACAGGTGTATTTTACAAGCTTTTAGTTGATTCCTCATAAGGGGAAAAAGTCTAAGTGCGTCTCGGATATCAAAGTTGTGCTGCATACAGTGCAGTGTAGCCCTTAAAAATTTATGTTGTGTTGACCAGGGTCGGCAGATACACAGCCACGGTCCCTGGCTGCCTAATTACTCTTGCGTGGTTCCCTTTGCCTCGCCCTTCCATTTGCTGTGGCCAAGAGTTCTGACCCAATCATGGCAGGCTGTCTCTTGACCATAACACAGTGTGGCTGCCCTCCCTATGGGACTGGAATATGAGATATTGTGTAAGCTTTGTCTCAGATCCTTCAAAGCACATGGTGTGTGTGTGTGTGGAGGTGGGGGTGGTCGGGACTTTCTCCTGACAATTCCCACACTTTGTCCTCTTTTGATTTCACAAGCCCTTCTCCCAAGTCTGAACTCTCTTCTCACACTCGGAAAGACACAGAATAAAACACAGACCCAGTGGGCACTGTTGGCTCATGCTATAAACGCAGCACTCAGAAACGAAAGCAGGAAGATCATGAGTTCAAGGCCGGCCTGAGCTTTATAGTTAAGAACCCATCATTAAAAAGAAGGGAGACGTCCAGAAGAGAAAAGATAAGAGAAAAGAAAACTCAGCCTTAGATCTAAGATGAGTGGTCCTCCTTTGCAGAGTCTCTTGAATTTTAAAGGACATATTCATAGAGACACAGATGTGACTGGTCCTCAGACTTTTGCTGTTCTCAACCTTCCTCACACTGCGACTCCTTAATACAATTCTGCATGTTGTGGTGACCCCCAACCATAAAATTATTTTCATGGCTACTTCATAACTGAAACTCTGCTACTGTTCTGAATCATAGTATTAATACCTGATATGCAGATGGTCTTAGGCGACCCCACGTGAAAGGATCATTTGACCTCCAAAAGGGTCGTGACCCACAAGTTGACAACTGCTGCCTTATACCAGTTCCAAGGGCAGAACTGACCAATGGCAAATTCTGAGTTCTCTTACAAAACAGTGTGGCCTAGAGCAACAGGCCTGGCCAGCCTTACCTTTTCAATAGCCAGGAACAAATGGCTTAGGTCTAGGTAAGTCCTGGAGAACAGTCACAGAGCAGCCCACTGGGGTCTCGGTACAGTTTTTAGACCTTTCCCCTGCTGTGCTCTCATTAGCTGTTGGGCACATCCACCCACCCAGGCATGAGGCCTTGTCTCACACTGGGCTCTTCTGTTGTTTCAGGAGGTTTGCATCATGGAGGTCAACAGGAGCCAGCCAGGCCCCCTGCCCTCACCTCAGTACCTGCCAAACCTCAGCACCTGATGGAGGAGTCATCACCAGCCAGGTAAGAGGCCAAGAGAGACCTCTGCACCCTCCAAAATAGTTTGCATTTTCCCCTCTTTCTTTTGCAGAGGAACAGTGGCGAGAGATGAATTCTTCCTCCTAAGTGCTACTTCATGAGGCAGAATTCCAGAAAACCCTGAAGTAGATTTGGCCCTTACCACCTATGTAGATTTTTTTTTCTTCCACCCCTACCTCGTTATAAAATTCTCCATCTTTATTTTTATGTTACTGCTCACTTATTTGCAAGTGTGTGTTATGCAAACATCCTGAAAGCATTAGCACAGTTCTATGGGTAGGGCCTGTGGAAACCTCCACAGGCATAGCTCAGTATGGTAAGCTGCCTTCAGAATTTGCCACCATAGTGTGCTCAGAGTCACAAGAATGAACAACTTTACCAGCAAGAAAATTATAGCAGACACTGACCTAAGTGTCTGGTTTAAAAAGAACCTACACTTTAGGCAGTAAATCTTCCCCCATGTCACCACACGGAATGTATATTCATCTTTCTACTCTGTTGGTTAAATAGAATCAGCTAACCCAATTCCCTCCACTTAGCACAATCGACTTGTAGCTTCTCCGACTTCTTTAAGGGCCCCACCTTGTTCCCTGCTGTGGATTATTTCCTTGACAGAGCCTGCTTGGGGGCTCTGCTCTGTTTTGTGCTTTGGACACAGAGGTGAGCACTGTTTTCCTGCTTAGAGTGTCTTCCATGGTGAGAGCTCTGGGGGCCTGGCCCGAGAACCTTCTCCCCAGGTGTCTTGGGCCGGGGGGTGGGGATGGGGGGGGTGGGGGTGGGGGAAGAGAGAGACAGGGGAGAGAGAAGGGTGAAGGGGCAGGGGGGCACAAGCCTTTATAGGAAAGTGGAGAAAACTCACCGCACAGTTAATTAGAAAGTGCTATGAAGCAAGTCCAAACTTTATGGCTTTCCTAGAATTGATGACTGGCTTCTAACCAGGCCTGCCGGTCCCCATGCAGGTGTGTGCAACCTCCAGGCCCATATGGTTTGGGGCTGCACTGGGCTTCATTCTTTGTTTAGCCCAGGATCCTGTAACTGAATATGGCTTAATAACTTTTTGTAATAATGTAGCTTGGATCAGCTTCTACGTCCAAAGTCCAAACCAGCTCTGCTTCCTACAGACTCTGCTGTCCTCCTGGCACACCTGCAGAGAGGCACAGCCCCGTGGCTGCTCTCCCCTCCCTACCCCTACCCCCAGGCAACAGCCACATCCTAGGCTTACAAAGAGCCGGCTGTGGGTTCCATGAGGGAGGAGGCTGGGGCGTAGTGTTTAAACTCCAGCAGTCATTTGTTTCATTTGGGGTACTCCTGGAGGGCTGGGGTCCTGTGACTTGAAACTCCCCCCCTTTTTTCCTCAAAAATATTTTATGGTAATTCACAACACGCAAGCAAGCCCTGGTGTAGGCAAACTGATTTAAAGGCACCCCTGAGAGGCCCTGGGTCACTAGGGAGCCTGAGAAGGGCTGGGTCAGCCTTGTTACCAAAGGAATTCTCTCCTCTCCGCATTACTTGTAATATATCCTCCTTTTCTGAGACCCTCTCCTACACCCCCTCTCCTGACTAAGGGTGTCACACCTTCCCTGAGTACCTCTCTCGTTGGTGGCAGTGACTGGAAAAGGATGAGAAGGAGTTCCTTGTGGCAGAACCTCAGACTCGGTTGGTTTTCCAGTCTTACTCCTGCAGTGGGGCAAGCCTGGAGTTCCCAAGGATGGGAGGTATTCATTTAAGTCTCTTGGGTCTGTCTGGGTCTCAGAAGGTCCAAGGAGCTTTTGAAAGACACCTGTGCTCGGCTTCAGTGCACCAAATACAAAGTGTTCAGGTGAATGACCAAGTATCGTTGGTTGGGCTAATGTCTCTCTCTTCAGGGACTCCCTTACAGTAAGGCACAGCCACAGGTCACTTGATGTGCACTGGTGTCCCCGTCAGGGATGAGAGGGGAGTGGAGAAGGGCTTGCATGAGCCTAGGGGTGTGTCTTTGGTGTCCCAAAACACAACAGCAGATATAGGAGGGGAGCAGGATACTGCAGGATACTAGAAATAGACACAACAGCATAAGGAGAGACATAGATACATGTGTCTTGGCCCGGAAGCCCTGGGCAGGAGGAAGCAGACCCTCCTGCAAATGCCCTGGGAAGTCCTTAACCATGAACTGATCCTGCCACTCAGCTGGACCCACACTGACTCTATGACCTTGCACTTAAGGCCTGGAGGTGGAGGGAGAGGGGGGCATGCCCAGTCAGGCCCTGAAAGGTAGGGGCAGCTATACCAACATTTATTTACACACGAAGCCTGAGGAGCCACGCCATCCATTTCACTCACCTCACTAAATCTAGAAAGAAAATATGTGAATTGATGAAGACTGTCACTGTCCCCATTTTAGGAGATGTCTTAAGGTCATTTGCTGCATCCAAAGCCAGCCAAAGCTTTCTCTACTCGGCCCCGTGATCCTTCATTTGCTTGACGTGACCCAGGGTTTTGCTCCAGAAAGCAGGCCCCAAGCCTGGAAAACTCCAGTAATCATATTTGCACCCTCGAGTGTCCCCAGAGCCGTAATACACACTGCTCTCCATATGGGGATACCTTCATCATTCTGAACACAAGTCTTGGGGGAGCTCAGCCAAGTGGGTGAAGCTAAAGTCCAGTTTGGGGTTCTCAGCCTTTCTACACGATCTCCCCTTAGATGCTTTCCCAAGAAATAAAGCCTGAAGGAGGCTTCCACTAAATGCTGCACCGATGCTTGGAGCATTTGCTCCCCTTTCCTGCCTCCTCCCAGTCCTTGAGATAGGTGTAGAAGAGATGGAGCCATCAGATTGATTTTGGCTAAGAAAAAAGCATGAAGGGATACAGGTCAGTGGGGACAGTCCTGTGCAGACTCCGGCCTCCCTCCTATTTACCCAATACCAGCTCTGGGGCTGAGCTGCCTCCAGCTGGCTCCTTAGGTCCTTCTAACCTACACAACTGCCTCGTGGGACGACAGAAGAGACTCGAGGGACACATCTATCCTTTTTCAGTCTGGCATAAGGATAGCTTACAGGCATATGTCACAATAGAAGAAAGCCCACTTTGCTGCTTCCAACTGCAGGTCAAATGCGTTCATTCACCTGCCTGTCTCCTGTGGGCCAGAGAGAGGGAGGGTGACAGCCCAGAGAAACTGCTGATGAAGCAAGACTTGATGCAAGCCGCCCAGACAGACGCATTACCTGGGAGTCAGGGCTCAGCTTTCAGAAAGATGTACAGCAGGATGTGAGGGGGAGTGGATCTGAAAGTGTGTGTGTGTGTGTGTGTGTGTGTGTGTGTGTGTGTGTAGTGTGGGGAGTAGCTGAAGGTGCTCACTGAGCCATTCTGTAGTTGGGGGGTGCAGCCTCATGTTTCCTAAGCAACATTGCCCAGGCAACACTTACCTGCTGGCAGCACAGTTCCCCCCACCCATACTCACGTAAGACTTTTTAAAATTCTATTTAGTTACTGTGAGAGCATGGTATGTGTTCCCTGGATTATACATTAGCCTAAAATTGTGGGGAGAATCATTGATGTATACTGCAGATGAATAGAAACAGAATCTTAAAATGAGAAGTTTGTGTGTGAGTGTGTGTGTGTGTTTCTGGTGAGGTGTGGTGAGCAGAAGCTGTGTGGTATGTTTGTATGGTATGTGGTAGAGAATGGTAATGTCTGTGGAATGTACATGCTGTGTGTGGTTATGTGTACATGGTGAGTGTAGTGTGCTAGGTGTGTGGTGTAACATGGTGCAGGGTGGTGGGGATGGTGCCAAGGTGATGCTGATGCTGATGCTGATGACAATGATGTGATGATGTGTATGTGTATATATACAAGGATCTGCACGGTGCAATGCTGGGTATTGCTTTCTTGCTTCCATTTTATTATAGGAAACAGCACACTGTGCAATCAGCCAATCATCCTTGTAGATTTCACTTGGTATATAGACTCCATCACATATGAAGTCAGTCATTTTCCATTGCAGGGGGAAAATGCTATGTGGTAAGGGTTCTTGGAACTCATCTGTGTAAGTCAGTGATTCACAGACAGAAACAGGTAATATCCAAGGGAAGTGGATGAGGAGACTTTCTTAGGGCCTGGACACCTGTACCTGCTCTCCAGGTTCACCGCTGCTAGGCTGTGACGTTGCCATGGCACTACCCATGCTGCTGGAATGAGGGTAAGCCTTTCCGGTGCCACTGGCTTGGCTAGGTCAGCTATGAGCTGCTCTAGGCAAGGTGAGGAGGCAAAGCAAACGGTGAATGCTGGGAGGCACCGACCTACTTTCTCCCTGTTAGCGGTGGCCAAGCTTCCTCTTCCTGGCTCTCAGTGAAGATCTGACAGCCCCGTACTTCTCCAGATTTCTTTGTGTTAATGATATCAGACTCTCTGCCTTTAACGTGTCGCTTTCCAACATTTTCCAGAATTGAGTTAAGTTTACTTTGCCATAATGTCCAGAAGAGAGAAAAAAAAAAGCCTTTTTTTTTGATACTTAATTTATAACCAGCCACATATCATGTAACCTTATTTGTTCTAATCGTTTGTTAAAATTTGACTCTCTTACAGACTGTGATTTAGTGGTACAGGAAACTGTGATAATCCAATTTATTTCTGTCTTGAGTGTAATTGTATATACCAAAAATGTGTGTGGGTTTTCATGGTCTTTGAATTTAAAGTACATCTACACGTGGATCTGCTTTCCCGAGCAATGCACACGTTTGCACAAAGGCTTCAAGTCTTTAAGGGTACATTGTCCTCTTCCAGAAACGGAAGCATGACTCACTGGGTTTGTCCCCTGTGCCTTGTAGGCTGGCTCCCTGTGTAAACTTCTCTATTCTTTCATGGAACAGAGTAGACAAATATCTTGTCTTATAACTTTCATTCATTAGCTTAGTATCTGGCTTGTTGCACTTTGCTTCTATTCTTCACAATACACCTTTATTTTACTACCCTTTTCAAAATCTGGAAGCAATCCTTAATAATCTCTCAGATTGTGTCTTCTCAAATTTCCAATGCTCACAGTTCAAATGTTTTTGTCTTTTCTTTTTTTTGTGGAGGTGGAGCCTTATTTGCTCCGAATCTTTAAAACTGTTCTTTGGACTTCTAGTAAGATTGTCCCATCACCCCCGTCCCCACCTCCCAGGCCACAAAGCCTTTTTCTGTTCCAGACCTTTTCCTTAACTACTAGAGTGTTTGACACCCTACATGGACAATGTCTCGGGCGCCAAGAGCATCATGACTCAACCTGGATTTGTTCAAGTGTCCCAAAAATTGCAGCCCGTGTGATTTGCTTCAGTGATCATGGAGTCGGAATCTGTCTCACATTTGTTTTGTGTCTTGGATGTCAAGTGGCATCTGACAGGAGTGAATGCTGTTTGTGCGGAACAACACTGGCAATGAGGAGCTGTGTACCAAACTGTCTATGGAAACCCTGGCTCTGTTTGTGCTGACTTCACGGCCATCCACTGTGTCCCATGGCTCCCTGTGCCAGATCAAGAGCGACATGGACAGGAGAGTCATGAATGCTTTCTAAGGAGCCATAAGGTGAGAGCTCTTCCTGAAGCAACTAAACTCAGCAGACACCTTGGCAGCCTGAGCATCTCTTCATCTTTTTTCAACTGAAATATGATGGATGTGTTGAATTACGAGATTCTGGCATTTCTTTTTTTTAAAAAAAAATCAAGGTTTTAATTTTGTTTAAATTTTAATTTCTCTGTGCTCCCATATTATTAAGTATTCAGGCTTATACATTTCACATTTACATTTAAAGTATAAACCAAATAAAATATTTTTACTAACAACAAAACCAATTCTTTGTTTTTTTTTTAACAACTTTTATTTTTATGTTAATACAATGATCCATTTAAAATGAAGCAAAACTCTGACCACTTGTAAGAATACAAGCTACCTAGAAATATTGTTAATCTATCAGTGAGGCACGGACTAACCAGAGCACAGATGAGTTCATTGTTGTTACTGTGACAAATATTTGAGAAAAATCAACTTAAAGGAGAAAAGGTACATTATGGCTGGTTGTTTTAGAGGTGTTGATTCGAGGCCAGCTGATCTCATTACTTTGGGACCTTTAGTGATGAAAATCATTATGGAGGAAGTGTGGGCTGGAGGAAGGTTATTGACTTCACAGCAAGCAAGAAGAATGAGAGGCGGAAGGAAATGAATGTGACACAGTCAGGACGAAATTTACCCTGAAGTATGGGGTGGGAAAGAGGGACTTCAACACGATTTTGTCAGGGACGTAATTCACTCGACCCACCTTTTTCCTAAGGGCATAGTTTGAGATTTGGTACCTTAAGTGTTTGCTATACAATTAAGGTGCTAATGGCACCGGTGTTCTTTTTCTCTTTGTTCAGAAGTCCAGAGTCCTTTATCCTTGAGGTAGAATGGAACACATTTCTTTTTCCATCAATCTAATTTCCCTCCTTTTCCTTTCCAGGAAATTATCAGAAATCGTGGGAAGATAATCTATTGTGTATCCCCTTTCACTGTGCTGCCTCAAATAGAATCCCAGCAATTTCCCCCTCTCTTCTGGACTATAGAAATGCTCAGTAGAATCGCAACAGCTGCCCTCAGACCAGGAAATGGCTCTGCGGTTGGAACTCCCGTAGAAAGTAAGGGAGAAAAACTTAGAAGAAACCCCAGGACATAGATGATGGTGTGTAAATGCATGTCCTCCTTGGATAATACACTTCAGATCTTCATGTTACCTAAGAGAAAAATTGCTATCATTTATGCCATTGTCATTTAGCCAAAAGATAATTCCTAACTAATGGAGTATGTGAGTCAAGTTGCCAAAACCAAGATGCATTTAATAAACTCATTTAACGTGTTTAAAAGTTAATGATTTCTTTGAAAGCTTTGAAACTTCAATCCAGTCCCTTACGGTTGACTGCACTGAGTACCACAAGGTATGTGCGCATGAGTCTATGTTCCAGAAAGTAAGCGTCAACACACACAGAATTAGGATGAACATGCAAGTGTCTACGCCAGATAAAGTCAGACCAGAAGGCAGGAGAGGGTCACGCGTGTCCTCCACACTTGGTTAATTCAAGTTATCAGCCATTCTAGAAAACTGTAAGACATGGATGGTTTGAAGGCAGCAACTGATATTTGTTGGTTGGATGTAGAGGCTGAGAAATGTGAAGAACCAAGGAGAGCCTGCAATGATGTCATTTGAATAGCTGCGCAGATGGCTGGTTCTCATGGAGACGTGGGGAGGGTAAAGTTGATCTAGAGCTAGCAGTCAGTCCTCCTGCTCAGCTTCCTGCATGCTGGCATGCCAGGCATGGGCTATCTACCACGCAACAAATTTCCTTTAATAGGTAGCGTTTGAGAAGTCCACAAATGTGTGCACACTTAAATGAACACGTATGTACATACACACACACACACACACACACACACACACACACACAGTGTTATAATTATGAATTAAAAAAAAAAGGAAAGAAAAACAGCAGATTACTTACAAAAAGAAAATGGCGGTAGCCAAAAATAGTTTTGAATGCTCAAAAGAATGTGGGATAAAGAAGAAACCATGTTAATTTGTAAGACTTTTCTAGAATTGGAACTTGGAACAGACGGTTGGTTATATTCCCTGAGTCTGGGCTTCAGGGAAGGTTCGAGACATGGATATAATACAATGTAAATGTTATCAGAAGCTAGGGGCTTCAGTGAGACCCCAGGAGGAAATAACTATATTGAACTGACCCGCCCCCTCCATGGTCTCTTCTTCAAAAGGTGATTAGAAAAAGAAGAGTCTTCGGTCTAGCGGAGAGTGGACACTGACGTAGGTGGACACCCAGGGGTGAGGCGTCCTGGTGGCCAAAGAAGGAACCGAATGAAGCACTGATGCATGCACAAAGCAAGGGGACAGGGGCAGTACTGTGGAGTGGTCAAGGACATGGCAGTGTGGAGATGGATGGCCTTGTCCTTTATATGAGAGGACCAATCAGCAAGCAGGACGGGACAGGACAAAGGAAGCACACTGGAGGAAACTGGAGATTCCTTGTCCAGAGGAAGGGAGGACTTAAATAGTGTGGGCTCGAATAATAATAATAATAATAATAATAATAATAATAATAATAGTAATAATAATAATAATAATAGTAATAATAATAATAATGAGAAGAAGAAGAAATAGAAGAAGAAATAGAAGAAGAAGAAAAACAAAAACAACAAACAAAAAATGAAGTTGGAGATAGGGAAGAAACTTGAGGGAGGGAGCTATAGAGGATGGATCGAGTCAAATGTATTATAAACATGTGTGAAATTTTGTATATAGTCAATAAAGAGAGACTGATCCTACACGCACTAGAAGGATGCTTGTATGACACTCAAGGCACAGAGTCAGAGTGAGATGCAGAACACAGGGAGACTTTGGGAAAAGAAATTTTGCTTTTGTGTTCTTCATGCTGAGGACCGAACCTGGGGCCTCACAGGTTCTACCAGGAGCTAGATAGCGCCACCCCAGGTTTGGTTCTAAAATTCTAACCCAGATAATTCCCCAGAGCTCATTTATTTATATCCACATATTTTGACATTTCTAAGACACTTTGGAGTAAAACTTGCCAAAGTTCAGGCCATGACATTTTTTTATCCATATGTAATATGGTTTCATCTGTCATATTTGTAAGATATTTCCAGCTGGCTTTTATTTATATTTCTCTTAACTTTTTTTTTGCATAGCTAATTCTAGAAAAGTCTTACAAATTAACATGGTCTCATCTTTATCCCACAGTTCTTTTGAGCATTCAAAAATGTTTTTTGGCTACCACCATTTTCCTTTTGTAAGTAATCTTCTGTTTTTCTTTTTTTTTTTTATTCACAATTAGAACAGTGTATGTGTGTACATGTTCATTTAAGTGCGCACACATGTTTCTGCAGATGCTAGTGTGTGTGTGTGTGTGTGTGTGTGTGTGTGTGTGTGTGTGTGTGTGTGTGTGTAAGCAAGAGGCTGGGTATCTTCTTCCCTCAGTTTCCACTGTATTTTTTGAGACAGGGTCTCTCTCTGAGCCAGCTTAACTCTGAGACCCAACTGCCTCTGCCTCCCCAGCCCTTGGCATCACACATGCTGGCACGCCCATCTTCCCTGTGAGTGCTTGGCATCTGAACACAGGTCCTCAGGCTTGTGTGGTTTCTTTGTTGTCTGAATCATCTACCCAGCCCTTTAAAATATGTGTGTAGAAGTTTCTGTGTAATAAGGTCGCATCTGTCATATTTGTGACATACCTATTTACCAGCTGGCTTTTATTTATATCTCTCACAGTGCTTTTCAATAATTTCCCACTGTGATTCACTCTGTCGATTTTATCCTAGAAAGCCATTTTTTCCCTCCGAAAAATAATAGTTGAAAGAACAATTTTGAAAGGGCTGGAAGGCTTCTCTGATCGGCCTTGTACCTCTGTCCCAAGAGCTCAGCAGTGAGCAGTTTACCTAACCCCATTGCATTCCCAGAGAGAAATACAGTGTATTCCCTGTCAAATAAACAGTAAACAGCAAAACTAAAAAAATCCACATGGAAATAATGGGTCATGGCGACCCTCACAAATGCCGTTTTGTGTCACCAGAAGCTAAGGCAAGGAAAAACTGTCTTGCATCCTGAACCTCAAATACTACACCAAGTGATCAGTTTTCCATGTAAATTTGTTTCTCAGTTGTTTATCGGATAAAATATCCTTTTGTTTCATTCAGATAACATGCTGGTCTGTGATCATGAACTCTCTTTACTCCCCTCCCCACACTTTCTTCTCCCTCCCTCCCTCCCTCCCCCCTCGCTCCCTCTGATGTTCAGTGTACCAGTTATAACGCATCTGCAGTTAAGACAGAGATTGTGCCTGGTCTCTGCCCTGTAATATATGTGAAGAAACAGAGCGTGAACACGAAGCTTGGGCACTCACTCCTCAACAGTCGGTTGGTGAAGTTAACCTAGAGGAAGAATCCTTAGCTTGAGGCCTGTACTGGTAGAGGTAATAGCAGAAGCCACCTAGGGCTTCTGAAAGTCTTGCTCATCCTTATTCTTCTTGTCTTTCTTACTTCCTTAACCTTTCCTCTTCCCCCCTCCCCAGTGCCCCCACCCCTGCCAATCTGGTGCCATTTTTGGACTTAGGCATAATGGTGTCTATACTGGTCTCATTCCTAGAGGGATCAGCTTTTGAGTTTCTTATTTTTCCCCATGAGTTGAATATTCCACAGGCCCATAATGTGACCACTGAGGTTCAAAGGTTCAGCTCCCCCACAAGACCGTAGAAACCAAGACTGCATACAAATTCCCTGCCTCAAGTGCCCCGAGCCTGTATCCAGAGTCTGCCCTTGGTTCTAGCCTCTTGTGTGTCCTTAGTAGGTCTGAGCGGTGGAGGAAGGAGGCTGTTTGCTAGGGCTGGTGGATACAGCTGAGACTCTGGGATGGCTTATCCTTGCGTATGGCTAGAGTCCATCATGGTGGGAAGTGAGTTAGCTAGAAGAAGGGAGTAGGCCATGGGCCAGGCTGGCACAAGTGATCTCTCCTCTTGCCTCTTTACCCTCTAAGTCTAGGAATTCTCAATTTGCCAACCTTAGCTTTACAATTTGCTAAAAAAATGTACTTGTCAAGGTAGGATGGGATACAATCTTCTTAGTCTTTTTCCTTGATATCCCTTTGATTGTAAACAGTTTCATGGTTAAGTGTCTCCGTTTGGCCTTTTGTTCCTAGCCCCCCAAACGTGGGGTGAATGTGTCCAGGCCCACACTTTCCCTCCCTTCAGTCTTTCGCTACTTCGCGCCCCTTTTCTGCTCACCTTCCTTGGTCCTCTGGACACACGTGGAGACCTGGTGAAGTCGGCTTCGAACCATCAGCCCTGAAAAATCAGTCTGTTTCTCTCTACTCCCGGGTTTCTCAGATCATTTTCATTTGTCAGTTTGAGAATCCTGTTCTTAAGGATGTGCTTTGGGAGGATAAAAGTAAAATAAATAGAAACTGCCACAATACATTGATAAAGTTAATAAACAGATGAAGGCTTTCTGTAAGTCAAACAGGCTGAAGTGTCTTTGTCTTGAATATTTATTGGCACCGAAGCCTACCTCCCTTCCCCTCCCCCCTTCCCCTCCCCTCCCCTCCCCTCCCCTCCCCCCTTCTCCTCCCCTCCCTTCCCCTCCCTTCCCCTCCCCTCCCCCCTCCCCTCCCCCCTTCTCCTCCCCTCCCTTCCCCTCCCTTCCCCTCCCCTCCCCCCTCCCCTCCCCCCTTCTCCTCCCCTCCCTTCCCCTCCCTTCCCCTCCCCTCCCCCTCCTCCCCTCTCTTCTTCTCCCCTCCCCTCCCTTCCCTTCCCTTCCCTTCCTTTCCCTTCCCTTCCCTCTCCTCCTTCTCTTCTTCTTTTTTTGTTTTTCTTGAGACAAGATTTCTCTGTCTAGCCCGGACTGTCTTGGAACTCATTCTGTAGACCAGGCTGGCCTTGACTTCACAGAGATCCACCTCCCTCTGCCTCCCAAGAACTGGAATTAAAGGCATGTGCCACCACGCCTGGTTTTTGCCCTTCTTTTCTGAGGTCATGAGGCAGGTGGTCTGGGACAAATGGGGACAGGCATACACCTGCTTAGTATACCTTGGGTTATCTTAAGATCTGTCACTGAAACGGCCCCCTTCATTTCTACTACCAATTGTTCTTAAATGTTTGCAGGTGCCTGATTTAAAAGCAGGAAGGATTTTTAGAAGCACCTGCCACCTCCACCCTCGGAGCTTCTGAATCAGGAGGTAGGAATGGGGTGAGGTCCAAGGATTCCTACGGCTAAACATTTCCCAGGTAATGCTGCAGCTGCCGGTCCAGGCCATGCCCTGAGAACCACGGCTGATGCTTTTTCCCGTGTGGGTCTCTGTTGCTAATACTAAGCCACTTTTAACTTGTGGCCCCCAAGCAGACACTGCCTGGGTCCAAGGCACTGCTTAGAGGCAAGAAAGTGACTGGGGCGGCCGCCGTGTCTATTTCCTAGGCCAGGCGGGCTTAGCTCCCAATGGCTGGGACGTTCTCCCACAGAGGCAACTTGAACCTCAGCTTGGCAGAATATGAAACAGCCTTGGCCTGTACTCTCCTCTGCAAGTTCCTCTTTAATTGCAGCGTCTGGGTGGCCTTCACACAGTTGTTTGCATCGCAAGGGAAAAGAGATAAGTTCGGTAACCTTGGAAAACCAGTCTTCCCCCTCCCCTACTCCCCCCCACTCCCCGTCTCCTGAGAAGCTGTGCCCAGAGGAAGAAGCACTGTGTGGGGAGACTAGAGAGGGGCTCCTGAGGGTGGCCTGCAGAGGCCCAACCACGGGCTGGCTTTTCGAAAGAATGAATGTCTTCTAAGCTGCCTTAAATCATGCGGCCCTTCCCGTGAGAGTTCATTAGCTGGAATTCTCTAGATGACAAGGGCCTAAATGTCCTTAGCTGGACTCCAGGCCACGATTCTGCCTCCCAGGATATAATCACTCAGAAAGACAATCTTGGCTCCAGCTGTTGGACTACAACAGCCAGAAAGGGCGGCGGGGGGGGGGGGGGGGAAGAGTTGGGGGGGGGGAAGCGGCGGGGGCGGGGCGCGGAGAGAAAGAGCGGCTCTTAAATTGAACCTCTTGAGTATTTGTATCTGATGGGGACAAGGGATTTTTTTTTCTGTCAAACACAGTGAGCTCAGGCCAACAGCCCGGGTGCCCAAGATCCACGCTTTATTCGTCTCATTTTTCCCTTGTGCAAAAACCAGGCATAGCTTTCTGTTTCCAGCCACACCTTCTCCAAAAGACTTGGGCCGTGGGTTGCTGCGAGTCTACCCTGGATTCGTCATGCCACGAGAGCCCAAGACAGCCTCCACTTCGTAACCATAATAGCAACGGATAGGTGGCGGTTATGGACTGTGATTGGGACCCGGGCCAAGCGTTTCTCATCCACGATCTCATATAAGCTTTACAGCAGTCCTGGGCAGTGGGACTTATCACTCCCAATATGCAGATGGTAGACCTGAGGCTCGAGGCTCGGATAACTTACGTCCCCAAGATCACACAGCCAGCAAGATGTGGAACCTCGAAGAGAAGAATTGATGCTTGTGTGAGCACCCCTGCTCTTCCAGTCTTGTACTTGAAGTCAACCAGAGTATCTACACGTGTGTAAAGGAGAATTTCAAAGGCATGTTCTAACATCCTACATTGTTTAAAAACAGGAATCTTACTCAACCGAACACTCTGTTCCCCAGGCAAGCCAGTTAACTGAATTGTTAGAGTATAGTCAATATTCAATCAATACTCAGCCCTTGCATAATAGGAGAGAGCATTAGGGGAAAGGGGGAGGCTATGGATGATCAATATAGTTGCAACTGTGATGAGCTTTTCCTGTCTGGTGCATAAAACAAACATGGCGACCTCTCTGAGGCTTATAGGGGTGTGGAGCGAAAGCTCTCTTTTTCTGGGAGCACTGAGGGTCCCCATATTTCCTCAGCCAGTCTCCCAAGGCATGCTGGCTTACACAACTCACATCTTGATATCAAGGCCCATGTTCCCGACATCAGCTTGCTGGCCTCACACTGGGAGTGTAGGAGCACGAGTGTGAGCAGGCAGGTGGATGTGAGAGTGACGAGATATAATGACATGGAAATGAAAAGACCGTCTGCCAGAAAAACGCTTCCTTCCTGCAACGGCTGAAAACTGTGTGGGGAGTGCCAAGTGGGACCAGACCCGGACCCCTATATACACCTAGGGGAGCATTGGGAGGGGCGAGCTGACTCCAGTGCCAAGTTCAAGAGGTCGAGAACTGTGTCTGGAATATCCCAACACCCTGGAGCTTTGCTCCATTCTTGAAAACCTTCTCAAGTGTGTAGCTTTAGTAAGCAGTACCTTGGGGGAAAAGTAACTCTACAAGCTTGCCTCTGTCTTCCCTTTGTTAAAACTCACTTTGGATAAGTCTGTTTTATAGAGAGGTTCTGGAAGAAATGTACAGTAAAAAAAAACAAAACAAAACAAAACAAACACACACACACACACACACACACAACAACAACAACAAGAAGACACCCCAAAAACATTATGCATAATTTCCAGTGTAGACCATCTAGATTTGAAACCCAGACCTGTCCCTTACTAGCTAAGGAAGACTTTCAGCCAAGATAATGGGCCGAGGTTCCACAGGGACTCCACTCTAATCTTTATGCATCAAACCACTTTAAAGGGCTAAGTAGCTTAGCAGAAACTCATCTCATAGGCATGAGACCCTGGGCTCAACCTCCGCACTGTAAGTTAGCAGACTGATTTTTAAAACAGTTTTTAAAGAAACCCTATTAATCCAAAAGAAATAAAGGGAACCTTCAAAAACTATAGTTAAAGAAGGAGTCACGGTGGAAAGGGACAGCAGAGGTTACATAGACTGTGGTGACACATGGAGCAGACATGTGGCTTGAAAGAAATGCTTTGTAGACAATGTGGCATGCACATCATCAGCTCTTGTAACTCAGAGGCAACCAGAACTAGGTTCTTGGAGGAAAAAAAATCCAAAACCTGAGAATCAAAAAGGGTCTTCTGAACGTGGGCAAGAAAATATCCATTCTGGTGTATTTAAAGTGATTCCTGTGTTTTCCCATTCTTTAAAAACCCCCTTCATCTCCATATACAAGACCTTTCTGTCTCTGTCTTTGTCTCTCTGTCTCTCTGTCTTTGTTTCTCTGTCTTTGTCTGTCTGTCTGTCTCTCTCTCTCTTTGTCTCTCTCACTGTCTCTCTGTTTCTTTGTCTCTGTCTGTCTGTCTGTCTGTCTGTCTCTCTGACTGTCTCTCTGTCTCTTTGTCTGTCTGTCTGTCTGTCTCTCAGCTCCACACCTCTTCATCCTCTTTGTTGTTGGGTGCTTCTACTTACATACTTGCCTTACATTCCTCCTGCTTAAAACAAAACAAAACAAAAACAAACTCCTCTCTAATTTCAAGATCAAAGAGCTTCCTAATAAAGTGCTGTCTTTATAGGACATCTTTTCACATGTAGGGTTATTAAACAAAACAAAGAAAACTCCCATCTCAGACACACAGAGACTTCCTCGCCTTTTACATCTTAAATTTCCTCCTGTCTCTTGGTATCTAGTTCCTATCTAGAATTGTTTATGGGTGTATGGTTCCGTTGCCTCTTCAGGAAGATTTTCTTATTAATTACCTACAATGGCTGGTTTAAATGCCATAGGAATTTGTTATCTATTAAAGTAGTTAAAATTGTGTGTGTGTGTGTGTGTGTGTGTGTACACATGTGCACACATTCATGCGTTTGGGTCAGTTTTTATCAGTCTTTCTCTTGCAGTAAAGAAATGAGACTGGGCTATAGCAATTCTTATTTCTTTCTCCAAATATTTATGAAATAGCTGATGATGAGGAAAGACATCGTATGCTTCAAAGGCAGTAACATGCCCCACCCTCTTGTTTAGGGAGGAGAGAACTTTGATGTTCTCAGGAGTGTTAGTCACTGTTTACTTCTCAGGAGTTTCTGTGTCTGTCTCTTTCTCTCTTCTTACCAGTCATTAGCATAACTTCGACCAGTTAAACACTCCACAAGGTAGAAGATGACTGTGGTGTCTACAGGATTCTGGCTGGGAGAAGGTGAGTTCAAAACAAAATAGCAGTGTGGCCAAGGATGTTTAGCTAGGGAGCTTTGGTGTCTAGAAAAAGAAAATCTTTCGAAGATGCTCAAGGGAGTATAATGTAAGGAAGCCCACAGAAATAGCCACTGGAAAGGCAGCAATGCCTCATGGGAAGTGGAAAATCACTGGAAGAATCTATCCCTTGATCTTATCCGCATCACTTCTCTTTACCTTTAGCTGTGGATTCCTGTCATGCACTTACAGGTAATTTATAACACCTTTCACCTCTGCAAAAAGCCACCCCGTCCCCCAAGTCTGCATGACTTTTCTGTTTTTCTCCCCTTTGATCCAGCCAACCCAGTATTTGGGTCCCAATCTCTAATCCCAGGGAGGGTAAACCTGATTGATTTTGCCTGGATAAACTATTTACCCTTGACCTAATAGTGCGGAAAGAGTAAGAGCAAGGGAGAAGAATTTTCTGAAAAAAAATCTTTTTAAACGTGTGTGGCTAGGAGACATCTTTAAGTAAACACAGAAGAAACAGAGCTGAAGCACAGACACTCCAGACCAGCCTGACTATGAGTCAGCGGTTACCACCATCCTAACCCACCCAGAAAGCTTTTCCTGAGTCAACTGCCCTCAGAGTCCACTTCTTAGGCATTTGTCTGCATTGAGTGTTGAGCTACTGGAAACAGACCAAGGAGGACCATGTCTTCGGGATGGCTTGGTCGAGGAATCACCATAACCAGGCCCTTTGTCATTAAATAAAGCAGTTTCTCCTCATGTCTGACTCACACGTTCCCCCAGTGGCGAATGGTTTGAAGTACAGCTTCTAAGTCAGTTTAGCTTCAGGGGAACCATTTGTGTTTTTGAGCACACCAGTGTTCTGCTGCGAGTTTCTTGAGAAACCAGGGCCCGGTGACTCACAGATGGAACTGGAGGTGGGCTTTTTGATTTCCTCGATGAAAGAAGAGCAGAGGGGCAGTCTCTGTGATATTCTTAAGTAGTTCCCTGGACTCGGGTCTCCTAGGTTCACACAGGGGACCTCTGCCGTGCTCTGTGATGTTGTCCAACGTGTCTGACTCACTGCGTGTCAGACTGATTTGTCCATTAAGTGACTAAATGCAGACTGTGAGGCAATAGTGGTATCAGTGGAAACGGCAGCGATGACAGCAGTCACAGCCAGGGCAGTGGCCCTTATCAGAGTTCCCCAACATTTTTTATCTATTACCTTATTTAGTTCTCACTGTAAAACTATGAATATAAATATTGCCTATCACCAAGACTTCGATGACTTAAGTATCTTTATTTCTTTCCTCCAGATGAGATATCTTCACAGTGCCCAAAAGATAAATAAAGTCAACTTAAGGTTCTTTACATGTAAAATACCTTTATTAGACAGTTTTAATTTGTGCTGAGATATCTTTTTTGGGTAGCTCAGTGGTGAACCCTTGCTCTCATTATTTCTGAATTGGCAGTTTTCTATACACACCCCAAGTAAAACACACTTTCAAGTCAGAACTTGTTTTGTACAACATTGCCTGCCAGCTAATCCAAAGTCATATATAACGTTTATTCTATTCAACTATAAGCATGATCAATATGCCATTAAACCAGAAGAGGAATCTGTAGTTAGTTAGACTGGAAATCCAATGTGTGGCTCCCAACAGGTTGCATAGACATTGTAACAGGAAGACCAGTTTCCCGCTTCTCACAAATGTAAAACAGACAGACCTGTAAGGTCAACATTCCAAAAGGTTGAAGTCATTCTTCCCACTGATTTAAATAACGAGGAAAAGAAATTTCACACTATTAATAAAAATATTATTTATGATTGCCCACTCATAAAGGCTGCATTGTTGATCACTGGGTCCCAATAAACACTTTGTGTAGGATTGGTATTTACAGATGTTCACAGTGTGAGGCTTGTGCTAGGACAGACAGAGCTTTTGTTGAAGTTTGCTCTCACCTCCCAGCCTTGAAGAGTCCATTCTCCGTACCAGATCTCTCCCAGTTGTCTCAGTCAGTGCGATCAACTGGCCACAGCATGAACTGGGAGCTCGAGGGTTTTGAGAATTGACTGGGGCCACTAGAGGATTCCAATGGAAACTCAACTTCTTGTCTTTTGACTTCTATGGCTTTGAAATAGGACTTGTTTTCTGAATAATGGATTTGGCCTCTGCTCCCCTCTCTCTGCACAAGTTTGTCAGTCATCTCATTATCATTATGCTCATTGCTGGGAATCGTGTCTTCGGTGATCTTGTCACAGGGAACTTGCGCTGGGGTAAAACTAAATGCAGATCTCAGGGCTGTCACTTACTAGCTTGTCTTCTTAGTCAAAATATTTACACCTTTTCAAGTTCTTCATCTCTGAAATAGGGAGAACAGTTACCTTCCAGCTGGGCATGGTAGTATATATCTGTAACTCCAGAACTGTGGAGGCTGAGGCAGGAGGCTTGCTGTAAGTCTGAGGCCAAACTGGGTTACAGAATGAGTTCAGAGCCAGACTGAGGTGCGTCATGAAGCACGGTGTCAGAACAAAACAGAAGCAAAAGAAACCACGTGTCTTTCAGTGAAGTGATGAGAGTTAAAACAAAATAGGCAATTAGATTAATTAAAGTAAGTAAGCAAAGTTTTACTTTGTTGTGCTAAAATATAAAACAACAACAACAACAAAAAATCATTTGTGAGCCAAGCCTGGTGGTGCACACCTTTAATCCCAGCACTTGGGAGGCAGAGGCAGGTGGATCTCTGTGAGTTCAAGGCCAGCTTGGTCTACAAAGAGAGTTCCAGGAGAGCCAGGGCCACACAGAGAAACCCTGTCTTAAAAAACAAAAACTAACAAAGAAATCATTTGTGATTATCTTTTATTTTTCTGTTTGAAGCAAAAATTCCTCATTTCATGGAGATCTTTTTCATAAATCTTCTCAAGATACATTACTGCATGACCGATTTATGTACAGCAAATGGAATGACTCCCCGCCCCCTTTCCTCCTGTATTTTTTTAGTTCATTTTTATTCATTTATTTACCAAAAATATATGGTCAAGTTTAGGAAGAAGGTTGAGTTGGTGTGTTTCTTGATGCTATAATAACACTGAGGGAATTTTGCCTTTTCTTTATGAATTAGTTATGAAAGTAAATACAAATTTTAAATGTCTTGGAGACATACGCAGATATTTGGGGAGGTGACTTGGCTTGAGAGAGGGTACGTTAGTTTGCAGCCTCACTTTCAAAAGGGAGGCATGTGACCTTGATCAGTTAGCAGTGCCCTTGGGCTTTCTGGGCAGCTGAGAGCCGGAGCCTGAGAAATGGTAGGCTACAGTGAGAATGGAGTTCTTCATCTTTTCACTGTAGTAGCTGCCAAAGATAATTTGCAGAAATTAGCTCCTCCTGGTCATCCCTAAGATGTCTTTAGGATAAATACTATCCTTAGCTGTAGTTCACCATCACTTTTAAAATTAATACTCTTGGGCCTGGAGAGATGGCTCAGCGGTTAGGAACACTGACTGTTCTTCCAGAGGTCATGAGTTCAATTCCCAGCAACCACATGGTGGCTCACAACCATCTATAATGTGATCTGATACCTTCCTCTGGCCTGCAGATGTACATGCAGGCAGAGCTCTGTATACATAATAATAAAAAATAAATAAAAAATAAATAAAATTAATACTCTTGAATGCCATTGGGTTGATTTGAAGGTGACTCTAGGAAAATGGATCTGAGTCTGTTTTGGGATAACCACATGGGTGCCCTTTTGCTGTACTTCCGGAGCTGCTGTTCCTTACTGTGGAGAACCTTGCAACACTTTGAGTAGCGCCTTGGGGCTAGAAAGAGCTAGAAGAAGTTTATTTACTATTTATTGCTGTCTTATCAAACCAAGCATGGCCATGGTTCCTGGTCAGAGCAGACCTAACAGCACCTTTATTCAAGCCCCAACTCCCCCCCCCCCCCACTTCCTTTCTCCCTCCCTCCCTCTCTCTCCTTCTCTTTGCCTTCCTCCCCCGCCCTGCTCACCACCTCCCCACCACTTCATCAAGACATCTGTTTTTAAAGGGGGAAAAAAAAACAAGTTTTCCATAACTAAGAACACTTTTCAGATCATCCAAGTCACGGGGCCTGATTTGGCTGAGACACGAGACAGGAGACCGGATGGTCTTTGTGGGAAGCGGGCTCTTCTGTCCCCCGCTTGCCTTTTAAAGTCATTAGCGGCAGGCTGATCGATTTGGGCTGTCCTAGGAATGACTCAGCTACGTTTCAGTGTTTTGTTTACCCTGCCTTTCATCTCTGGCATTTTCATCTTTGCATAGTTTGAAAATCTTCTTCTGAAAAGGCTTTGAGACATGTTTCTGTACATTGTGTACACACACACACACACACACACGCACGCACGCACGCACACACACACACACACACACACACACACACACACACACGATTAAGAAACGGGGAACCCAGTGGTGCCAGAGGTAGATCATTCTGCATTCTGAAGGCAGACACAGATCTTACGAGTCATGCCAAGAAGAGCCTGGGAAAGGGGCCACAACTTTTAAAGTGTTGATATCTATCTTCGGTTCCCAGGCTTTAGGAGTTTCAGACTCCCAGGGTGGTAGAAACCAGCTGGGAACAAGCAATGGTGAACAGTGCGAGCCCAGGTGGGGCAGGAGAAGCTCTGTTGGATGAGAGCCACAGGAAGAGGGGAGCGCAGAGGTTAGGGAGCCCCCAGGGCCTCCGTTTGGCATTGCCATCGATTGCTGCAAAGAACTAGTACGCCTGGCCAGGCCTCAGCATCTTCACTTGTAACTGGAGAGTTGGTGTAGATCGGCAGCCGGCTAACTGAGGTTTGTGCGTCAGAGTCGTCCACTGCCTGCAACTGATTTTATAAGTGACCTGGTACTGGGCAGGTCTGTTTGGGCATTGGCTAGTCTTGTAACCTAGGAAGGCAGAGTTAATATATATAAAACACCAGGCCCCTCATTGACTTAAAGGACTTACTGTTTGGTCCTTTACAGAAAGAGTTTGTTCCGCCCTGGTCTGAGGGGCTTCAGGTCCTCTGGTCTTAATCTCTGGCATTCACATGCTACGAACTGATCTTCAAGCGTGCTTGGGGACCACTTCCTGGCATCTCAGAAACATGGTAGTCTCTTGTTTGCACTCCGCAGGCCCGCAGGGATGTATGCACCGGACAATGAGAGGAACTCGAGGAATGAACTTGTCCAGGGAAAGGACACGAAGAGGGAAGGAAGTGAGGAAATGAGGGCTAGGAGAAGTTGGAAGCGACGGTGGTGGTGTTTAGCACTCCCTGGGCTAGCTCACCAAACTCTGGCCTGCAGAAGAAGTCTCTGGAAGCAGAGCCCGCTGCCCAGACAAAATGAAATCGGTTGCGTAATGGGGAAGCTGCCACTCAGCAGCGTCAATGGAATGAGGATGGACCGGCTTGGTGGCTGAGGGGGACCAGCCCTCGTTGCGCTCTCTCTCTCTCTCTCTCTCTCTCTCTCTCTCTCTCTCTCTCTCTCTCTCTCTCTCTCTCTGTGTGTGTGTGTGTGTGTGATTCATAAGGTGCGCTGCCGGCTGAGGAGTTCTATAAGAGAAGGAGACAGGGAGAAAAGGCGAAAGAGGGCTGAGTGGGTGAGGAGAGACACTGAGATGCAGCCGGCATTTGCCATGATCAGTGCTTGCCACCAGCAGACACTGTTGGGGACAAAGGGGAAAGAAGCCTAGGTCACGAGTTTAGGGCACAGGTTCCACAGAATAAGTACCCAAGGGACACAGCAAGAGACGGGGTAGTTTGCACGAAAATTGTCTGAAAAGGGCTTAGGCTAATCATGTCTTCCACCATCTGAATTCTAGCAACCCCTAGAAGGCTGAAAACACCCTCCTGACTCTTGCCTTCTTAGCCTGGCACGCTAGCTCCTCCGTGACGTAACACGTCACCTCTCCAGCGTCCTCTCCTACCCGAGCACCTTTCTAGTCGCTTGTTCCCGGTTGCACAGAACTGATTCCTCGTCTTTAAATGCACCCACCTCATTTTACCCTTGCCTCAGGCCTCGTCATGCAGATTGTCAAATAGAACCTGCTCTGGGCTGGGCTTGCCCCACTTCTTGCCCCTGTTCCTATTCCGTTGGAAAGCATTTTGCCATCGCTCTAGCACTTTAAAAAAACTTTTTATTGATTTATTTTTTTAGTGAGTTTCACATCATGCACCCCAGTCACACTCTTCTCCTTGTGCCCTCATATCCACTCTCCGCCCTTGCAATCTCCCCCACAAAATAAAAGCAAACAGACAAAAACAAGACAAGACAAAGCGTAGAAAACATCTCGTAGTGGAGGGTATATTGTGTCACAGTGTGTCCCACAGTGTACCCCTTTGTCCACACGTCTTTATTTGCAAATATTCATCTCAATGAGTCACTGGTCTGGTTAGAGGCCTCTGGCTTCTCTTACATTATCAATACTGGATTCTTACCCGGACTCTGCTCAGCTATCCTGCTGTTGCCCTGGGTCATGGAGATGCTGCAGCTTTGGACCACCAAGGTGAGCTGTCCAGCACTGTGTCAGCTAGGCCACCCGAGTGCCACCATCAGCAGAAGGGCCAGCTCTCCTGACTTCACACCTTTGGTGGCCGGCTTCCCAGGGCCTTCACCATCAGAGCCAGCTCCACCGTGTGGTCCAGATGAAAGCACAGGGCCTGGTCTCCTGAGTGCTGCAGCCAGGGAGGCCCAGGAAGGCACACAGCTCTGCTGCTCCCACAACCTTGTGGCCAGCACTCCTGACTGCTGCAAGTGGTGAGTGGTGGCGAGCTCTGTAGCATTTTTCTATCTGAGCATATGTCCTATGGGAAAAAAAATAATACACAGCAACACAACGGCATGGATAACATTCCCATGACTGCTTATATTGCAAAAGTGTGGATGAACAGTGGTAGTGAATGGCAGAATTTCCCCATTCTCTTGCCTCTTGGAGCTCACTCAGTCCCTGGGTGCTATCCCTTAGGAAAGTAGGCCTAAGTTCTTTCACATAATCCCAATATCGAGTATTTCACCCTCATACACCTTCGTGGTTATTTCTTGCTTCTTTTCCCAGTTAATTTGTGCTTCCCTCAGAAGTGCCTGCCACAAGGATCTCAATGTCAGTAGTCTAGCTGAGAGGTGAGCCTAGGTGAGCTAGAAGTCCAGATGCCGAGCAGTAAGAAAGTGGACAGCAGATGGAAGACAGGAACGAGGGAGTTTAAGGAGGCCATTGTCACTGTGGGACAGGAAGGGCTGAAGGGCTGGGGCACCCGGGAGCTGTGCAGAATAGCTAGGGTATGCGTATGTGTACGGATATACCGTGTGTGTTAATGGAGTCCGTGGCACACATAGCATGCTGGATAGATGTGTAGAGTGGATGTGAGAGGCAGAGTTGGTCCTTCATCAAGGAAGCACCAATGCTGACAGATGTTTGGGGGAAATTCTGAAGTGGGAAGGGGCATGGGTTGAGGTGTGTGTGTGTGTGTGTGTGTGTGTGTGTGTCTGTGTGTGTGTGCACTGACAGCTACAGTTTCTTCTGTATCTGATCAAAGACAAAATTGAAAGGAACCGTTGTTAGAAAATCCAGGGCCAGAGGAAGGTATAGAGGAAGCTTAACTCAGAACATGGTTGCTCTGGCAAGAGATCACATGCAGGGACCTCCTAGGTCTGTGTGATCTGGGCAAGAATACAGATAGGCCTTTAATCTTAGGAGACAGAGGCAAGGTGATCTCTGAGTTCAAGGCCACCCTGATACAGAGCAAATTTCAGGTAAAGAGAAGAAAAGTTCCAGGCGAGGTGGTACACACCATCTCCCAGCACTCAGCAGGTAGAGGCTTGCTGATTCCTGAGTTCTAGTCAGTTCTGTTCAGGCGGTTCGGCTGAGTTGTTGGGAAGGAACAAAAGAAACTTATTCTAAGTTCTAACACTTTGTTTTTAGACTCTACTTAGCCACAGGGGGAAGAGGGCCTAGAACATCTCCACGCTGCTCTTGCCCTGCTGGAAGCCCTCTGCTCTAGATTCTCCCTGGTTACAGGAAAAGCCCGTGTTGGCCCATAAGGTTAAGATAAGAATTGCTGCATTGTTAATATAGCCTTGAGCTGCCCTACTTCCCTTCTCAAAGCCTTCCTCTCTGCTGTTGCAGCATCCGGTCCACGCATCCCTCCTTACCACCACTCCTGCCCTCATACTGAGCAGGCCCAGCACTCAAGGACAACCTCTCCATCTTGCTGGCAGGGTCAAACAAGTTCACGTTCCCAGGCCCAGAGATCTGCATTGATGGAAACTTCCTTGCTCAACCCCTTGAGTCAAAATATGATTGGCCAACACTCATTCCCACCCCATTTGTATTCCCATCCTTTAAAAATGTTGTACGATTTCCCTCTGAGGACTCTGTTCAGATCCTGAACTGGCCACCTCCCTGAGCTCAGAAAAGAAAGCTTTCATTTCAAGTTTCTGTATCTAACATGGGTTTTCTTAGCTTCTACCAGAACCCAACAGAGTCAGGGAGTTGAGAGGCAGTGCAGTAGAGTGGAGTTCATGGCAGTTCGGTTTGTGCAATTCAGAGGCAGTCTTTACCAGGAAAGTTTTACAGAGACAGGTGGAAGAGAGAACAAACTAGTCACAGGTGAAGACAGAATGAGCCAGAGAATGAGAAGGAGCCAGGAGATTACAGCAGATTGCTGGAGTTAGTTTGAGGCCAAGCGGAGCAATTCAGCAAGAAGCTGACAGAAGCCAGAGTGAATCAGTCAGCGTGGAGAGGCGTTTGAGCCAGAACAGCTGAGTTGAATAAGCCAGCCAGAGTTCAGAAAGAATTGAAAAGGGGTGAGCTTAGTCAGCAGTAAGTCTCAGAGGCTGAAAATATTCTAGGCCTAGGTTAGATTGTACAGAGGCTAGAAGCTTCCAGGGCTAGGCCTAGGTTAGCAGGAGGAGGCAGTGAGCCTCAGAGACAACATTTAAAACAGGTGAGTTAACAGTTACTTGTATAGGAAGGCAGGGCAGTTGGCTGTGCATCTCCCGCCTCCTTCCTCCCAGAGCATCACTTTCCGCGTCTCCATGGACTGGTTTGGGTTTCTTCATTCTCTGTGGCATCAGAGCCCCCAAACCCTCAACTGTAGGACTGAGGACTCCAAGGCAAGTAAGTATCCCATGAGAACGTAGACAAGCCGTGTTGGCCTTTGATGGCCTGACATCTGTGGGAATGTCATGCGCTCCCTGCTTCAAGGGAAGAACTACAACCTACTTCTCCATTTCGGAGGAAGAAGGCCACAACACAGGAGCAAATGGGACAGAGATGCAGCCTTGGCTTTCTCAAGAAAGTGCTGGCTGTCACTTGATGTTTCAGTGGCCTTTGGGTCTTTCTCTCTCTCTCTCCCTGCCCCACCTCCTCTCTCTCTCATTATTAGGACAGACTCTTATCATGTAGCTGAGGCTGGCCTCCAAATGTACCAATCCTTCTGCCTGAGCCTCCTGCAGGAGTGCATCCCCACACTCAGTTTAGACAGTCTATTTTAAAGCATCCCTTCACGATAACCACCCATGACATCTCTAGCTGCCTTTGAGAATCCCCAAAGCTCCTAAGCACCCGGGGACTTGGCTATAACGCTAGCGGCAATCTCATTTCTCTGCCAAAGCTTTCAGTATACAGCTAGCACTAAGCCTCGTCTCTGAGCTGACTTGGGGGCAGGGATCTGCTTACCTCCCACCTACGACACATGTCACAGAACAAGCAGCTTCAGTCATAGTGCGGTAAATGTCACCAGCAGTAGGGACTAAAAGGAGAACAACTGACAAGCCCGACTACAGAGAAGTTTAGAACTCCAGCAGTCAAAAAATAGTATGAGCCAAACAAAGCAGAAAAAAAAAAATAATAACACCGAGAAACCTTTACAGTATTATAAAAGATAAATATGAGCATTGCTAATGCATGAAGAGTTTTACAATTAGATTTGAAAAAAAGTCCAATAGACACATCATAGGCACTTCAAAGGAGAAATACAAATTATTAAAATAAATAAAGATATTTCCTTGGATAATTTTTTTTCTAGAATATCACACAAGTTCATTTTCGTTGTCTATAGATTCTTTAGTCTTTCATAGTTTTTAAATAAAAGTAGTAAGAATACATCATTTCACACTCACCCATCAAGACCAGCGAACCACTGTTTTACTTCTCTCTGTGCATTTGGGGAACACTAAAATCATAAGGCTGGGGTGTAGTTCAGTGGTAGAGAGAACACCTAGCATGTACAAAGCTGTGGGTTTAATTCCCAGTGCAGAAACAGAAGAAGAGAGCATTATAGCTCCCTCATTGGTCGGTGCACAAACACCCTGCCCTGCAGGAAGAGAAGAAACACCAGAACCTTCCTGCAGGGCAGCCTGGCAAGAGGCAGGCGAGCCTCTGGAGAATCTCTTACAATCCAGTTATTATAAAAAAATGCAGCCGGGGCAGGAGAGATGGCTGAGGGGTTAGAAGCACTGGCTGCTATTCCAGAGGACACAAGTTCAGTTCCCAGCACCCACATTGAGAGGCTCATAACTGCCTGTAACTCAGCTAAAGCCTCCCCTGGCCTACAAGGGTACCTGCGTACATGTAACAGATACTGCACACACACACACACACACACACACACACACACACACACACAAACCTATTAGACAAGTTTGGCATGAGCAGTGGTAGCTGACAATAGAACACTCTACTTATTGATCACTGCAAACTGAATTATGTTCAGAGTATATTATTTTAAAAACATATTCATATTTATTTTATGTGTGTAAGTGTTTCTCCTGAGCGTGTGTGCATGAATTATACCTGGTGCCTGAGGAGGTCCGAAGATGGTATCAGGTCCCCCTGGATTACCGTAAACCATTGTGTGTGAACGGCACTGAATTCAGGTCCAAAGCAAGAGCAACAAGAGCGTCTAACGGCTGAGTGGAGCCTTATGGTTGCTTTCATCAGCAAATACACTTTGCACTGTCCCCAAAGAGACAGGGCGTGCCTGTTGTGAACTACCCCAGCCGGGAAGCATCCAGAGGCCAAGCTGGTTGGACCCAGAAGCAAACAATTCTTCCCACCCCGACTCAGGCCTCTTCCTTGACTGAATGGAGGCTTGATGACGGCATAAGGCTTGGCGAGCTGGCGCGCAGGGGCCCAGCTCAGTGTATAAAGGCTGCCTGAGGGTCTGAAGGCTGATGAAACGGAAAGTGGGAGGGAAATCCACTCTTCCAAGCCCGGTGGCAGTGGGACCCAACCAAGTGGCGTTTAGATTCCACCTGAGCGGGGTTTTTATAAAGCCCTGACAAAACCGTGCTCGCTCCGTGCTGCAAACGAGCTTTGCTTCCTTCTCATTCATCCGGTCGCCTTTGCATATTTAGGATCCAGGAAGGCGGGAGCTTTCCAGGTAGCTTTGCCCCGAGTTTCACTATTGCCAGTGAAAAGCATTTGAGGCCCGCTGATAAGTGTCTGTCCACGCAGCTCATCCCCTGTGTGGAAACATGACTGAGTTCTCCTTGCTGACTCCAAAGAGGGGGAACCTGAGTCTCATGGAAGAGGGGTGAAGATCCTGCCCCCCTCTGTAGCTATCCCTTGGTCTCTGAGTGCATGCTGAGGACACAGTCAATTTCTCTAGGCTTCCGTCTCTTCGAATATGGCGCAAGTGTAGACGAACACCCTTAGGTAGCACTAGGGAGAGAAGAAATAAAAGTCAGGTGTTCCTCCAGTTCGTTATACACTGTCAGGACGTAAAGAACGGGAACACGGAGGAGTTTGCAAGAGTTCCGAGTTCCGAGTTCCGAGAACAGGGTATTCTGCTAAGCAAGAGAAATCACTGAGCACCTGAAGCTCCTGCATTAGCGGGTGTCCCTAGTCCTAGCAGCTGCCAAGGCATAAGTTGTTCTCAAGGATCAACTAACTACATTTTAAGGCAGGTGCATGCAAACTGTAGTGTGACCATGCGAGAACACTGGGGTTCCCAGACCTGTCCCCCCATTCTGTGTCTGCATAGATCTGCCAAATTTTTAGCGTCGTGCTGTTTTCTCCCCTATGCCACCATTATCCACTGACGTGATGGCGATAAGGAAGCAGAGGCCTCCACAAGTCCTCTGGCTTCTATCTTCTATGTCTTTTTTTTTTTTTCATCTACAGTGTATGGGATGAGGTTTTAACACCTATCTCAGAGCTGTGGGAGGATGAATTAGATCATGCATATGATGTTTTTGTACTTTGAAAGGGAGAAAAGAAAAAAACTTTTTTTTTCTGAGACAAGGTTTCACTGTGTAGCCTTGGCTGTCTTGGACTCACTTTGTAGACTAGGCTGGCCTTGAACTCACAATGATCCACCTGCCTCTGCCTCCCTAGTGCTGGGATTAAAGACATGTGTGCCCCCATGCCCAAGGAAATGGTTTTTAAGTGTGGGGCTTTGGAATCTGTTTCCCATCCCAAAAGGCTCCGGGCATCCATTCCTCTGTGGTTTGTAATGCTGTGGCCACTTGTCTTTGCCTCTTGACATCTTTCTGTCTCTCTGTAACATATACCCTCAGGGTGAGGCTCCTCAGTACCCTGAACACACACACACACACACACACACACACACACCATACATGACAAAACAGTAGGGAAAAGCTAAAGGTGAAGTGATTGTGTGTGTGTGCACAAGTGTGTATGTATGTTTGGTGTGTGTGTAGAGGTGTGCTTGTGAATCTTGAAGCCAGAGGACAACCTCAGGTGTTGTCTGTCTTGGCCTTTGAAACAGGCTCTCTCACAGGGACTTGAGGCTTGCTGAGTCTGGCAGGCCTGTGAGATCCCCCGGCACTGGGATCCCAAGCCCAAGCCATCATGCCTGGCTTTTATGTGGGTGCTGGAGATCCACCTGGATTCTCGTGTTTGCTTGGCAAGCCCTTCAGCAACAGGGCCACTCTCCCAATCCTGTGTGTCTTATTTTTGTGCACACAAATATTGTAGAACACATACCACACTCCCTGTAGGACACGGCATGAGCTAGAATACATTTTATTTAAGCATCAGAGACTGGAGCTTCTGACAGAGATAAGACCTAAGGTCCAGAAAGGAAAAAAAAAAAAACCTTCTTAAGTACACAAAGCTTCCTCTTGCTGGGTTTTGAAGGGGCTGTAAGGTCCCATTTCTCCTTAGCTGCCCTCTTTGAGCTCCCTTCTCTTTGTCCTCATTTATGTCCATCTAGTTTGGACTCACTTGTGTTCTGGACCCCAACAAGATAATGCTGCCTTGTCATTTAGCACCCATAAGCTATTACCAGGAAAAAAAAGCTAGATACACACTGCTCTATGCCCAGCTCTCCGTCCTTGTAGACTATGGGGCTTGACCAGTCCCTGGCAAATATTTACCTTGGTCTACAGCTTGACACTGAGTCACTGTCACTTAATGTTTGCCAGTCTCCTGAGTAAAAAGGAACCCAGGCAGTTCCTAGTATTGCCAGCTCAAACTTGAATTTTCCATCCTGTGTAAGGAGCCTGGGTCTCATTGCTTTGCTCCGAATTAAAATAGCCAAGTGCTTAAATATTCATGCTTTGCTTATTTTGGGATATTTAATTTATTATGTATCACTTTCTGGGGTTTTATATAAACTTGCCTGAGGACTTTTTTTCCCCCAGTTTGAACGCTGGCAGAATGTTCCCCTTTCTTTGGCAGTGTGTTGACGAGTTAAAGAAAGTCTGCTTAGCTAGAAAGACAGTTTTCTTTTTGCAGATTGCTCACGCACCTTAACAAAAAACGATGGTGCAGTCATTATTAGCAGAATTAATTAGTCTTTAATGATCACTAGTGTGGTGTCCAATGTGGGGTTCCATTACAACACCTGTTTTGTGTATTCCCAAGGCTGGACGTTGTTCTACGCTGCAGGTCTGATTTAGGATGGCACAATGAGGTAGAGGCAGATTTCTTCCTTTCTGTCCATTTTCCCACTGAGAAAGACACTCCAACCTTCCCTCTCTTGCAACCTCACCAGCTCTGCCCTGTGAGCTCATGGTCAGGTAGCTCAGAGAGATGGCTGCTCCACAGAGCAGTGGCTGTTAACCACACTTCCTACTGCAGATTCCCTCTTGCTTGATTTAAGCATGGGTGAATCTGGGGTGAGGCTGGGGCCAGGGTTCAAAACTCCAGGGTATGCACAGAGGGTTTTCTTACCACATTTATCATAAAGGAACCATTGATTACAAGTCAAGAGACTCTTTCACTGCAGGAGCAAATCGAACTGTGGCTCTTGGGAACACATTTTCCTCTTTGGTATAAGTCACAAGCTCCTTGTACTCAGTGTATGAGCACAGATCACTTGATTATCAAGTGTTAATTAAAAATGACATGCGTTGCCCCCCCATCCCCGTCCCCACACGTAAACCAGCACTCCCTCTCGCCACCCACCCACACAGCATCTGCTGGAGCTTGAAGATGAGTTCCAGCATTAGCCTAGGAAAAAAAAAAATCACAAAACAAAGTTAGAAATTTAAATTAGCTGCCACAGAAGGAATCATATGTCATTCCTTTGCTCAAAAACATTATATAGGCAGCACAAAGAAAGGAAAATGGGGAAAGGGAAGAAGGCAGAGAGAGTAGTGAAGGGAAGGGAAGGAACAGACAAAAGAAGAGAAAAAGAAATTTTAAAAAATGAGCAGGGCATGGGGAGGAGGGGTGATGGAGCAGGGAAGGAGGGAACAGTGCAAACTGGATAATAAGTTGGAAATATGAAAAACAGAAAATTACAAATAACTATTGGACATTCAGTAAAGGCTTTAGTCATAGACATCTGTTTTTAAAATAGGACCAGATCATACTTTTGTAAGATGGTTTCTTTGCAAATTAACTCACAAACTTACTACATTTACTCCTGAGCAAAACTTTTAGCGAATTAAAACAAGTTATTCTAAGTTTTCTCTGATCTGAAGGACTAATTAGTTTAACACATTTCTACATTTCTAAAGGGATAATCAATATTGAATAATCAGGTATAAAACATAAGGGGCGTGGTAACTCACATGATGCCATTGATATAAGAATAGATAGACAGAAAATGGAAAGCCCAAAGCCAATGTCATGTATAAATATCTTTAAAAAGTTTTTTTTTTTTTTTTTTTTTTTTGGTTTTTTGAGACAGGGTTTCTCTGTGTAGTCCCATCTGTTCTGGAATTCTCTCTGTAGACCAGACTGGCCTCAAACTCACAGAGATCCACCTGCCTCTGACATTCCAGACAGGAAGGGAAAATTTGGCTTAGTTGCGTACAGCCTGAGGAACACCCCTTGGTGGAGTGTTATATCTGAGTCCCGTGGCTGCTATAATGAATTACCCTCAGCTTAGCGGCTTAATGAAACATAGATTTACTGCGCTATAGATCAGGGGCCAGGCTTCAGGAAGTCATTTCCACTCAGACCTGTCTGGGCAGAGGTCCCTGTTGAGGGTGTAGGCGAGACTCTGGTCCTTTCCTCTCCGTTTCTGGTGGCCGCTAGTGTCCCTCAGCTTGTTGAGGCCTCTGTCTGCCACAGGGCCGTCTCCTCTGCATGTGGCAAACTTTCCTTAGTCTCAATTGCAGAAGCAGTATAGTTGAGTTTTTTCGGGCACTCAGCGAACCCAGGATAATCTCCACATGTCAATATCTTTAACTTAGTTCCAACCATCAAGAATTTCCTATGCATATAGTAATAGACCCAGGTTCCAGGGATTAAGACCCGATATCTTTGAACTAACATAATTCACCTTCTGCAGGCAGTCCTCAATTAGATTCTTATCTCACTCACTCATCAAATAAAGCCACAAAACGCTAACCATGTAAATAGAAGATGTGAAGGCAAATAGCTTTGTGATCTCAGAGGCTGTCTTTTGAAATATGAAAGAGGAAGGAAGATTGATGGCTTTCCTGTGTAGAAATTAAAAGCCTACTTAGGTCCAAAATTACCCTAAACAAAATTACAAAGAATTGCCATATTGGGAAAAAAATATCTGCAAGTAAGAGACAAAGTTTATATTTTAAAGTTTGAGAAACTTTCACAAATCAGAAAGAGAAAAATAGTCTAATGAAAAATTAGTCCCAGGACAGGGACAAGGCTTTCACTAAAGTAGATAACGTAGAAGTCAATGGGCATTAAAAATGTATTCTCGCAGTAATTAAGTGCAAGTTAAATATTAATGATGTATTAGCTTTGAGCCAACAAACTGAGAAAAAATTAAAAATCGCAATAGTCAATAATGACAAGAAAGTGAGACACTGACACTTTTATGCTTTAGCTGGCGTGTTAAGGGTATAAGCTTTCTCAAGAATGGTTTTGCCATATATATGAAAGCCCTTTATATTCTCTGGGAATCAGATTTTTAAGAGGGGCAGTAAGTGAACAATTGCACAAACAAAACGGGACACTCTTCCCCTTTTCTCGCCTCATTAAAACATGAAAAAAATTATGGCCTAATACAAGAGGAGATCAGTGAAGACATTTTGCTATGACCATAGGCTGGGGTACTATGCAAGCTTTATATAATAAGTCCTGCCTAGTGAGATAGAAACTGTTTATAATATGTAGTTACAGTTACAAAGCTAGTAAACAGAACTGCACATCTGGGCCTGTGAGTGCATGTGGTGCACATGTGTGGTTGATCGTGTGTATGTGTGTGTGTGTGTGTGTGTGTGTGTGTGTGTGTGTGTGTACCTGAAATGATAAGTAGTCATCACTGGATCATAGGATTATGGGTAATCCTTCCCCCCTTTAAACAGAATGACGGCTCCTTAGAAAACTAAAAATAAAATCATCTTGTGGTCCTACTGCCCTAATTCTGTGTGTGCTAGAAGGAATCTATATCTGAATTTCAGAAAGACATCTGTACCCCTGCATTTGCTGCAGCTGTATTCACAGCAGTCAATATACAGACCTGCTTAGGTGCCAACCAAACAATGAAGGGTAAAGTAGATGTGGTAAATACACACGGTGAGCTATTATACAGCCGTGTAGAACAAATGTCATTGTGGGAAAAAGGATGAAATTAGAGATTGTCATGCAAAGTGAAATAATCTAGACCCCCCAAAACACAAACACCATAATTCTGCCCCTCAAATGCAGAATCTAGATGTTAAAGGGAAGTGAAAGTAGGAAGGGACTACTTGGCAGGCAACCCTATTGTTTTCTACAAGTAATAATTTTATTTTGGGGCTGGAGAGAAGGCTCTGTCGAGAAAGAGCTTGCTGCACAAGCATGAGGACCTGAGTTTGATCCCTGGCCCTCACATTAAAAAAGTCCTGGCCGTGGAGGCGTTCCCCTGTAATCATAGCTTTCAGGAAGCAGAGACAGGAGGATTCCTGGGACTTACTGGCCAGGCAATATAGCCAAAGTGGAGAGCTCCAGGTTTACAGATTGTGGTGGTTTGAATGAAAATGGCCTCCATAGGTCCATAGGGAATGGCAATATTAAGAGGTGTGGCTTTACTGGAGTAGGTGTGGCCTTGCTGGAGTAGGTGTGGCTTTGCTGGAGTAGGTGTGGCCTTTCTGGAGTAGGTGTGGCTTTGCTGGAGTAGGTGTGGCCTTGCTGGAGTAGGTGTGGCCTTGCTGGAGTAGGTGTGGCTTTGCTGGAGTAGGTGTGGCCTTGCTGGAGTTGGTGTGGCCTTGTGGGAGGAAGTACGTCATTTGGAGTGGGCTTTGCGGTCTTAGAGGCCCAAGTCAGGCCCACTGTCACTCTGTCTTCCTGCTGCTTACTGATCTGGATGGAGAACTCTCAGCTCCCTCTCCAGCACCGTGTCTGCCTGGATGCTGCCATGCTCCCTGCGGTGATGATAGTGAACTAAACCTCTGAACTTTAAGCCAGTCAAGTTAAATGTTTTCTTTATAAGAGTTTCCGCAGCCATGGTGTCTCTTCACCATAATAGCCACCCTAACTAAGACAGTGAGGGGCCCTGCTTCAAAAAATTAGGTGGAGTGCTGAGCATGCTAACACACGCCTTTAACCCTAGCACTTGGAAGGCAGAGGCAAACAGATCTCAACCAAGGCCAGCCTGGTCTACAAGGTGATTTTCAGGACAGCTAGAACTATACCATGAAACCTTATCTCAAAATCAAAATCAAAATCTCTGTCTCTGTCTCTGTCTCTCTCTCACACATACATACATACTATTAGGTGAAGAGTGATTGAGGAAGGTACCTCATGCCAACCTATGCCTTCCACAAGCAAATGCACACACATGTACCAGCACACACATTCAAACACCCACACATGTTTTTAAAATTTTCTATACACATGTATTTCTCTCATAATTTGGAAAGAAGAAAAGCAAAAGTTTATATCTTAGAACGTCAAACCTTCATAGGCTGGCTGCTAGTACTGCCCCATTTTTACTTCCTTGATGGCCTGTCACCTGCGCTAGGTTGCTATAGCAACACTGAATTTCTTGGCCTTCTGTGAACTGGCTCCTGTGCAGTAGAAGTCTATGTATATATTCATGGTGTTCCTTCCAGCCCAATCCCAGGAGAGCCCATCAGTCAATCAAACCCAGCCCTCCAGGGCAAGAAGAGAGCGTGTAGGGCTCTCCCAACCCAACCTCAGCAAGCCCAGCAGAGTAAGTCCCTCTGCTGCCAAGCTCAGTACATTGTTTCACCACATCATGACTGCATTTCCGTTCTGTTGGGGCTTTAGGCCTCCACTCCCTCCCCTGTACTATGAGCTCATGCATATGGGTCAGAATCCCTTGGATACACCAGCACCTAGCCCACATATGAAGTAGGAGGGAGACTGGGCTATGTAAATCATAAAGAGAAAAAGGCTACTTGGGCCCTCCTTCCAGGAAGATGGACAATGAATGAGATACCCAAGGTAAGAAGCCAACATGACCTGCTCTGGTGACTTCATTTATAATTGCATGCAGTCGTTTTTTTACCCATTGACTTGTGTTGATTGAAATGAAATCAATTCATTTAGAGTTTGGTTTGAGTTGTCAGCTTGAGGGTTTTTTCCCAGTGTGAGGAGGGCTGTTTGGGTGGTGTTGGGTGTCGGACAGATAATTGTTGTGTTAAGTGGCACGATCTTGTTTCCGGACATGCTGGTTGTGTTTCAAAAACAGTCCCACCTTTTTTTTTTTTACAGACTTCCATCCTGGAGTTGCCTGGAATCATTTGCTGTGAGTCTTTGAAGATAATTAGTGGCAGCCGAGAAGGCAGGTGTTGTTTCTGCACATAGCATTCCCTAAAGTGCGGAGATGGAACTACAGTAAAAAGTCATGTCCTGGGGAACTCTCTGTGTTTGGTTGTTGTCTTTTAATAAGGAGAGAAGTGAGTGGCTTCTGTGCATTTGGCTGACTGCCATTCCTGTGTGCCTGGCATTAGACAGGGATGTGAGATATCTTCTAGGGGCTGGAGGTGCTGACAGCAAAGCAGAGGACTTAACTTTGGAGCTAAGTCACTATGTCATCTGCATCTAATGTGGCTAGAGCAGTTCTTAGAAGAGAACTAGCAAAGAAAGTCATACTTGGGCCTGATCCGCTATGTCAGTGCCTGCTTGTGATCCCAGAACTTAGAAGGTGGAAGCAAGAAGGTCAAGAGTTCAAGGTCCTCCTTGGCAACAATGATTAATTCAAGAGATAAACACCGGGACACAAGCATCCTGCTGTAGCACTAGAGCTAAGTGCTGCCTGGGAGGGGCCTTCTGGCTCTTGGGAGGCCAAGTTCCACTTGGCAGAGTAAGGTTCATTAGAATCTAGCAGCTGGGATTTTAGACCTTAGAATCCCCCTCCCTTTATTCCTAAAGAAAGCCTAAGTAGGAGCTGGAGAGATGGCTCAGGGTTAAGAACTCTTGATGTCCTTGCAAGGGAGCTGGTCCTTGGTACCAGAGCTCTCATGGTGGCTCAAAACAGTTAATAACACTGGGTCTAAGGGATCCAGTCTGTGCCGTCTTCTGGCCTTCACAGGCACCGGGCACCCATATCCTACAGTCACATATATATAGGCAAAACACCCATACACATAAAAATGAAAATAAATAGATTAAAAAAAATAAAAGAAAGAAAGCCGAATTCACCTGCTCCCACAGATGGCACAGAAGGCGCAGATGGGTGCGCAGTACCCACTTTCCCACAGGAAGCAGAGTGTAGAAAACAGACAAGAAGGGACTGTAAAGCAGTTTTCCCTAACCCTAGGGCAGTGCACCTGATGGCAAGTGTGTGTGTGTGTGTGTGTGTGTGTGTGTGTGTGTGTGTGTTGTGTCTTTGGAACCACTTGATGCTGTGCCCCCATCGCTAACCTTTCTATGCCATGGCAGACGGTATGTATAGAAAGTCAGCCAGGCTTTTCTGAGGCTAGCAGGACTAGTTAATAGGACCTTTCCAGGTGATTTGTCCAATGGGATTCATCGATCTTTCTATGGACCCTGGAGCCTCCATGACATGGGAGGTATCCCTGAGGCAAAGCAGGTCCTCACTGGGGTCTTGAATGTGTATCTGACTAGAGATGGGGCTCAAAGACTGGAACTGTGGACTTTCCAACTGGTCTTCACTCTTCCCTGTGTCCCTGGGGGGCTAATGCTGGTTCTCAGGCACGGCCAACACAGGGTTAACTTCTTTTTGGTTCCACATGAAAGAGCAGCATGATTCTGCTGTAGCTTCAGCATGACTGTGTTTTCCTAATCGGCATGCTCAGATTTCATGTCTTTGATATGTGTAGATCTATTTCCTCATGTGATATTGACTCCCCTAGGGCTGTAGTTGCTGCTGCCAGCACCTATTCCCTACACACACACACACACACACACACACACACACACACACACACACGCACGCACACACGCACGCACGCACACAAGCGCGCATGGACATAACCTCTCAAGACCAGCTCTTGACAATTCCAGCACTCTACAGACTGTGCTCTCTATTCAATATTTTACTAACAAACCTGTCTCCTTGGCAACCATAAACCAACCACACACTTTTTTTTATTTGTCTACATGGCCAAACCATTGGAGAAGTGGATGATAGACAAAATTCTAAGATACAGCAGAATGTATGTGTGTGTGTGTGTGTGTGTGAACTGTCCATCTACTTTTGTATCTCTCTCTCTCTCTCTCTCTCTCTCTCTCTCTCTCTCTCTCTCTCTTTCTCTCTGTGCATTATGCATGTACTTTTGTGTGTCCACCTTATGCATGTGTCTCTCTCGGCATATGTGTGTGTGTGTACAGGTGTGACAAGCCCATGCTGACATAAATCATTGTTGCCTTAAGAGCTAACTGGAACTGTAAGCCAGTTCTACCTGCTCCTAGGACAGTGCACCTGATGCAAACTGCATCCCACAAGCTTGCTTTCTCTCTCATCCAAAATCCAGACTTTGCTTTGGCTGAAAGAGACGTGGTCAGACAACCTCATCTGAATTTGACACTTCTGGGAGGGGCAGAGGAAGAGCATAGTGAGGTGGCTAGCCTGAAGGAGAATTCTTGTAGTGCTGATTTGGGAGGCTCTGGACAGCTTATTGGATACCTCTGTGTCTTGGTCTCTTCATTAATCTAGTAGGGAGGAAAAATACTAGGCCCTGCCTCATGGGGGGCTGTTATGAGGGCTGGAATTAGTTCGTGTGTGTACTGTTCACACTAAGCTCTACTGCATAAGTGTTTGCTGCTGTTGTTATTAGACACAGGACAGGCTTCTGTTCTCACCGGTTACTGCTCTGCTCCAAGCTGTTAACTGTCTCTCACCTGGGTCGTTACACAACCTCTAACTTATCTCCCCTCACTTATGCCCTGACGCTGCACTTTGTCTGCTCACCTCAGAGGGAAAGAAAAGGCTGGAGATGAGGCTTTAAAAGCCCCTCCACTCTGGCCCCCTGAGAGCTGTCACCACCTCTCAGTTTCCCCCTTTTTCTCCTTCTTCCTTGCCTTACCAGCTTCCTTGCTATTCCCCTGATGGGAAATCTCTGTACAGAGTTCCAGTCCATCCTCTCTTCAACTCTACTTGTATTGTACACTTACTGGACACAGGAGGCCTCCAATGGTAGAGAATAGAAGAGTATCCCTTTGGCAACACCCCAAGGCCAGAGTTCAAACTCTGTGCAATGCTTCCAATTCCTAGGGCGCCTCTGTTTTAGGAATCCCACTTTACAACAACTGCTGCCTGCTCAACTGGCCTGAGCCTAACCCTGTCACGTGTGTGCATGCTGAGCACTCAAGGTGCCACGCCATGGGAAGCTGCAGAAGGCTCTCCAGGTCTCTCTCCTCCCCAGAACCCTGCGTGTCATCAGTTCTTTCTCTGTCACCTGAGTGATGCAAAGTAAGGACCCTGGCTCCTGGGAGGGACTTCTCGGGTCTCCATGTGTGACATAATGACTTTATATATCACACATGGGATGAAGATCCACTGAGCACCAGGCCTGGGTTCGGGAACAGGAGGAAGCAGAACATGATCTCTGCTCCCCACAGCTCTGGATGGGCCTTTCAGCCTTAAGCATAAGACACACTTACAGCGTTTTAAAATATAAAGCAGTAGGCAAACAGTAGACCTCACTATATACCAGATATGATTGTAGTTTTGATATAGATTAGACATATCCAATTATTCATATACATGGTGATACAGAGGCTTCCCGCTCGCCACCCTCACACTCCACGGACCAGTTTGGAAGTGCTCCACTCATACACATATCTATTCAGAGTCCCCCTGTCGTAGGGTGAGGTGACTCTTAAGAGGCTTTGACTCTGATTGCTCCTACAGGACTTGGATAGTCCACAGCGGAGGGGGGCTATCTCGACCAGAGCAGGGCAGACATACTTTGTATGAATTAAAACCCAATCTGGTTGCAGTCACCGTGCTCGGGACCCTTGGTTTGACTCTGTGCATATGAATGCGTACTGGATCATGCTGTCTTACGCCTTGTCGCTATGATAAACACCATGACCAAGAGCAACTCGGGAAGGAAAGGGTTTATTTACTCTTACAGCTTGTGGTCCATCATCTAGGGAAGTTAAGGCAGGAACATGGAGGCAGGAGCTGGAAGGAGAGGCGTCAGAGGAGCGCTGTTCACTGGCTTGCTCCTTGTGGCTTGCTTAGCCTGCTTTCTTATAGCACCCAGGACCACCAGTCCACGGGTGGCACTGCTCACAGTGAGCCAGGCTCTCCCATATCAATCATCCATCAATCCACTGCACCACAGGCTTGCCTACAAAGCCAATCCTGTAGGGCCATTTTCTGAGTTGAGGTTCCCTCTTGTAAAATGACTCTAGCTTGGGTCAAGTTGACATAAAATTAGCCAGCACAATGAATATTTGTGAATTGTGGAGATTGAATAGGCACAAATCAGAACTTCCTGTAAGCTGTGATTGTGCTTAAGACTGGACATCCTCAGTTGTTAGTAACGCCCATGTTTCATTCACCAACACCCTAGCTGCTCTCCTGTGACTTGGAGTCCTTGTCTGGCTTGGACACCATCTTTTCTTGTCAACGGTAGCACTCCGAAACTTCCACACTGCAAAATAACTCACGGTTTGCTGAATACCAGCTAGGTTTTCCGCACATATTCACATTTCCCAGCATGGATCTAAATCTCTTATGAAATGGGGTACACAGGAGTAGAAATCCTGGTGAAGGTTAGAAAAAGAAATATGGAATGCATATTTTTTTTTAAATGCTGGGGAGAGGGAGCAAAGAGTAGGACTGTTAACCCAGGACACGGGCCAGCCAGGCACTGAAGTGCCCACCCAGAAGCTGGTGCTGGAAGCGCCTCAGCTCCCATGGTTAGCTTGCCTGGGAACAAGCTTCCTCCTCAGCGGCCTTTGTAACCTGAATAAGGAAGAGGGAGGGACAAAGATTCAAGAACATCCTTTGAGGTCTGCCGCCTAAGACAAGGCCCGGGACTCACCTGATCTTGGAGGCTAACAGGTCCCCCCCCACCCCCCACCCCCCACCCCCGCAAATAACAAACAGGTCAGACATTTACACTCTGCATGTAAATTTTCATCATAATAGCTGCCCTGCTTTTAGGGACCTATGAACACTTTGATAGTTGAGATAAGGGGGTGGGGGACCGTTTGAAAGAGGACACCTCTGAAATACCATCTCTGTCAAATGGGCACGTTTTATTCCCCCTCCCCCCCCCCCCGCCCCCAACACACACACACACACATAATCTCTCTGGGTGTCACATCACAGAGAAATACGATAGTGACTCCAAATGATCATTTCTGCACCTTTGGATAATGAATTTAAAGAGGTGTCTGAAGAGCTCTTGGCCAATCAGGCTTTGCCCAGCAGCTGGGCAGCACGCCATGGGCTTGGCTGTGAGCAGAGGAAAAGAAGGGATATGTGTGTACAGTGGTGTGGGAGAGCCACGCCGAGCCAACAGGCTGCCTCTCAGGGGAAACAGCCAGTTGAGAGGCTGAGTGGTCAGGAAGGAGTTAGGGGTAAACTAGCTAATTTCTAAGCTGAAACGAAAAGCAAGTCCGCCATACTCTATTGGAACAAAGTGCCTCAAACTTGAATCAATGTAACTTTTCTTCTCCTCCATTCCCCTTTGAGGAGACGGGAGGGCAAGCATGTGACTAGTACATATCTCAAACAGTTCCGAGTACGTGACCAGGACACTTTTCCCCAAGAACCACTGCCACAAAGCTGCAGAGTGACCTCAACCCTTGGCTCTTGCTCCTTCAGACAGGGAGACTAAGCAGGCCCGTGTGCATCCCCGCTGTGCACATCCAGGCCCGTGTGCATCCCCGCTGTGCACGCCCAGGGATGAGGATGACGAGAGCCCAGGATTTCAGGTTGATTAAAGGACAGCCGGAAGGAAGGGTTTGGAAACACAGACCTAGTTCCGAAGCTATCATTTGAAAAGCCATTTTGACCTGTGTTTTATGCAGCCTAGGTTACTTACTAAAACTGGTTGGGTTCTGATGAGGACATCTTCCTGCCTTCTTGTGCTGTCCTTCCATGTAGGAGAGACAGAGGAGAGAGTTGAACAGAGGGAGGAGAGGGGACAATATGTCATTTCCTTACTTCTGCTTATAAGGACACCATATTACCCACGCCTTTGGAATGACGATGCCATCCGGGGTTGCAGGAGCTCAGTCTTTTCCTTCACCAACTTAATGACCAAGAAAGCAAGAAAAGCAACATTTCAGTTCTCAGCCAAGTTTCACTGAAGGTGAAAACACACATGTACACTCACATGCGCACACACACACACACACACACACACACACACACACACATGTTCATACACAGCAAAGCACTCAAAGAGATAGACTCTTGGTGTTCAAGTCTGTTTGGTGATCTAAGGTTCTTATGCTTAGGAGGGAGATGAGTTCCCTTCCTCCTGAACTGGCTGGACTATTGCAGGCGATTGGATAATGCAAAGACAGGGAAGGTGGTTGAGCATTGGGTGGCTTGAAAGTCCAACCACGCAGTTCCCTCTGTGTGTCTGTATATATAGGAGACACCAAGTCTTTGTCTTATGGCGGGGGTGGGGGAGGGACACCCAGAAGTGGGCCATCTTAGATATGTAATCTACCTGGAGCCTCTTTCTCTTATTTGCCTACCAGGGTTGCCCTTGCTCATGGCCTCCTATCTTTCTATTCATCTCGCCAAGGCCATACCTCCAAACCCTCATGTTCAGTGTTAGCGCTTCAACTCCGAGTGCGTACTGGTGGTGGTGGTGGGGTGTCTGTCAGTCCAGATCAGTTGGTACTGTCTGTCCACTCTCCGGACTGAGCAGTTCTGAGCCTGTTTCGTAGGCCTAGGTGTCCGTTCAGGAAGTTTTGAAACTTAGGAAGCAGCTCTCAGGCACATTAGCTACTTTTCTCATCGAGGTGACTAAAGAGCTGACAAGAGGCAACTGAAAGGAAGGAAGTTTATTTTGGCTCACGGTTTGAGGGGATACAGTCTAAGGCGGTGAGGCAGCCAGGGGAACAACTGGATCCATGGTGGTGGAAGTGTGAGGCTGCTTGCTGACATCTGGGCTGGTCAGGAACCAGAGAAAGAAGAATGGTGATGCTCAGCTGGCTTTTTACCCTTTCCTCTTTTTCTCAGTTTCAGTCTGAAACTCCAGCCCCTGGGACTATGCTACCCACAGGCAGAGCGTATCTTCCTGGCTCAGCCAATCTTTTGTGGAGAAGCCCTTACAGAGACACTCAAAGGTGATTCTTTTTTTTTTTTTTTTTTTAAGATTTATTTATTATGTATACAAATCTCGTTATAGATGGTTGTGAGCCAACATGTGGTTGCTGGGAATTGAACTCATGACCTTTGGAAGAGCAGCCCGTGCTCTTAACCTCTGAGCCATCTCTCCAGCCCTCAAAGGTGATTCTTATCAATGTTCCGTGCTTCTTAACCCAGTCAGGCTGGCACCTGAAGTTCACTATGACACCAGGATAAAGAAAGCGTTTACCCTCTTGCTCGGGAATTCTGACACATTTGCACTCCTGTGTTTTCTCATAACACTTCCATCTTCATTCATTCTGGCCGCTGTGGCAGAGCACTGGAGACTGGGTGATCAGTGTCTGCCAAGGGCCTGCTTCCTCAGTCCGTAGATACTCAGTGGCACCTGTCTTCCTATAGGTCAAAAGGTCAAAAGTACGAGGAGGAGGCTGGGGTGGACTGAGCAAAGGACACAGGAGGACAGTGAAGGTGACATGCAGTGCAAAGGAGCTTTAAAGGGAGAGAAACATCCCTGAAGGAGATCAGTTCAACAAAGAAAGAAATCGCTTGGTTATGCCATTCCTTCTAGAAGATTCTCTTTGGGGACTGAAGGGAGAGCTCATTCCTATACTAAGGCAGGGGAATGCATACCATTGCCCAGTTCCTGCCTCCCAACCCCATGAGCTTTTAGCCAGGCTCAGAAACTGTCCATTGTCTCAGAGACCGTGGCCCAGGATTTCTTTCCTCACTCTCTGAATGCAAAGCCCATTTGCATCTGTTGAGGTCTCCTGTTCAGCCAGAGTCCTTTGCCTCATGCCCCAAACTGCATTCCTTCCACACCTTAAAAAAGGTCTTGCCTTTAAATTCCTAAGTTTCCATTTCCTTTTGTACACTGGGTGTTGAGGATGATAATTATGTTTAATCTCTTTTAAAGCTGGCTAAGTTGAGCTTTGCTCTAGCCTGAGGGACTCCGTGACCCACAGTTAACTCCTGTGCACACTCCCTGCCCCACACCCTCACCTCTAGGTTTTGGCTGATTTCCTTACAAGGCTATAGGTGTCTCCGAGGGAGGATGTAGAAATTATTCATATTTCAACACCAGCACCCAGCACAGGTCTCTGCTCTAAGTAAGGCCACCCAAAATGGTAGGTTTTAAAAAAATGGTGGGCTTCTTTTATATTTAATAAAATGTTATTTTTATTAAGAAATGACTTACTTTGTTATGTTTTTATATAACAATACTATGATTAGAATAATGCTGGAAAGATGTGAAACATCAAAATTTGGCAATAAAATAACTTTATTAGAACTTTGATAAAGCAGAGAAATATGACTATCATGATTTAAATCATTGCTACAGACTATCCTCAATCTAATCAGGAATAATCCTTGTTGACCTAATCTAAAAAGTAGATAAAAAATGTTCCTTCACAGAAGAAAGTGTCACAAAATATAAATGAGCTCATTATAAGATAATTATGTGGAAACTGAAAAAAAATCTTGATTTATAGTGCTTTTGAGACAGTGTGCATTAGGAAATATTAAATTGTAGGGTGATATCTTGCTTTCTTCCTGGATTATTTAAAAGCTTAAAGTTGAGCTCTTTGTGACCTGTGCTGTATATATGAGGCCTTCCTTTTGTCCCCTAAGCTACACTGCAAGGGGCCTTGACGGTGTGAAGCTCAGCCTAGCCCCTCGCCCGGTGGAATGCTGCAGCCACAGCTCAACATGGAGGCCCCTGGATGCCAAGGTCCTACAGCTTTATGGCTGTGCCTGTGGGAGGGGTGGAGGTGGTTTGGGGGCTCTCTGTCTCTGTCTCTGTCTCTCTCTCTGTCTCTATCTCTGTCTATCTGTATCTCTCTGTCTCTCCATCTCTGTCTCTCTCTGTGTCTCTGTGTCTCTGTGTCTGTCTGTCTGTCTGTCTGTCTGTCTGTCTGTCTCTCTCTCTCTCTCTGTGGTGTGTGTGTGTGTGTGTGTGTGTGTGTGTGTGTGTGTGTAGAAGCATGGAGTTTGGATCTGACCACACCCTCTTGAGTTGCTGGTTTTCAGGGCTAATGTTTGGACCGTTCCTCGGCCCAGTCTTTTTACCTGGCCAGCTTCCTTCCCTGTCTCACTTCCCCATTCTTTCTATCAATTTTCCAAGGAAGATCTGACGGTGAAGCATTTTCACAGGAAACCTCATCCCTAGATCACTTCATGGGAGCCTAGCTTTTGGCAGGACTTACGCTATGTGACTTGAGACAAGTTACAAATTCCTGCTTAAAACTGTTGGTTTTTTTTTTAGCGCGCGCTCGTGTGTGTGTGTGTGTGTGTGTGTGTGTGTGTGTGTGTGTGTGTACATATGTAAGCACACACGTACATTAGTTGTGTGTCTTCCTCAACCACTCTCCATCTTATTTTATTTTACTACATTTACCTTTTTGTTTATTCAATTTAGCTGTGCCTTTGTGCGTGTATGCATGTGCGTGCGCTCATGTCTGTGAGCATGCAAGTGCTATGTGGGAGTCAGAAGACAAACTGTGGCTTAGTCTCTCCTCTCCTTCACCATGTGGGTCCTGGGGCTTGATCTTGGGCTGTCAGGTTTAGCAGCAAGTGTTTCCTCTACCTTATTTCCTGAGGTAGAGTTCCTTATTCGCCCAGGGGCTCACGGATACAGCTGGCTCCTGAACTCTAGGGAATCTTCCTGCCCCTGCCATCGCCATGCTGGGAGCCCCGCTTGCACAGCTATGCCCAAACGTCATGCTTGTGTGGCAATTGCCTTGCCAAAAGAGTTATTGCCGAAGTCAAGAAACTGTTTCGTCATCTGTAAAAGACAATAGAAAGAGATGGAGACCATTTATGTGAGACAGCGGCAGTTGTCTCCCCAGGGTTGTTGAGTCACTCACCCCTGCAGGGGGCACGGGGCGTGGGGCAGGGAGTGGTCTCCACGTCCGGAGTATGGTGGTGAAGAAGACAGTTGGAGATGGATACAGAAGCAAGGCTTCAGTTTTGTTGCTCTAGGACTGAGCTCAGGGCTCTTTGAACACAAATGAATCCACATTCGAGAAATCTAAGCACAAAACTGGACCATAAGAACATGAATTGAAACCGGGCAGTGGTGGCGCACGCCTTTAATCCCAGCACTTGGGAGGCAGAGCAGGCAGATCACTGTGAGTTCGAGGCCAGCCTGGTCTACAAAGTGAGTCTAGGACAGCCAAGGCTACACAGAGAGACCCTGTCTCCAAAAAAAAAAAGAACATGAATTGAGGTGTGGGTGCCAGGGGAGAAATTTGGGGTTCAGTTTTAATTACTCCGAGCTGTCTCCTGACCGTGAAACTTCCCTGTGGAAACTTCCCTGTGGATTTTTAACGCTGACAAAGGGGCCCTTGCCGCATCCAGGTCTTTTTTTTTTTACAGTGCCCGGGAGCCTGTAAGCTGGTGAGAGGCTATCAGAGGTTGAGGTTCCCATGGGGATAAGGGAGCAGTGGTGTGGAGGGGGGCGCAGAGGTGGAGCCAGACTGAGAATCGAAACGGCTTCCGATTCAGGAAACTTATCAGAGTTTCTCATCCTATTTCTCACCATATCTGATGGTGACTCATTTCCTCTCTGAAGCTGGAGTCTTGGGGGCTTAATGCTGGAAGACACACTCTCACGTGCCTGCCTCTAGCCATTTCCGTTTACTCGGCACTCTTTATTTCACCCATTTTATCCTTCCTAGATGGTGAGTGCCACCATATGATTCTCTCAGGCCAGCTGCCCCTGGGGCATCTATTCCCACAGGGCTTTCAACATCTGCTTTGGGTTGCTACCTCAGCTCCTAAAAGAGTCTCCTCTTGCTGCCCAATGTAAGTTCAGATGGTCTAAATCACCAATTGGAACGAGTCAGAGCTGGCCCAGTGGACCCATAAACACTGGGCAGATTTGAGAGTGTTCCAGAAGGAGCCTGAGCTGGGCGGGTGGTTGGAAAGGGCTAGAAGACGGTGAGCATGAGGGTAGAGAGCCATCTACAGAGCGTGTGGCTTTGATTCTGGAGTGGAGCGAGGAGGACACACCAGCTATGCCGTGCCTTAAATGTCGCAGGCTAAGAAAAGCAGCCCTTGCTGCCTTTGGAGAGAGCAGGAAAAAGAAAACAAAAAGGATGCTAATTGAGGAAGTAATGTGTTATAAGCAAGCAGCTTTCCTTCTGGAAGGGAGGCTGGCTTTTGATAGCAGGAACAGGGCTCTGAGGTGTATATCAGTAGCAGAATGCTTGCCAAGCATACCTCAGGGCCTGGGTTCAATCCCCACCGCTGTGAAAGGAAAACATATCAAAACACTTACACACACTCTTTAGAGTCCGGTACAGTGACACACAGTCTCTAAGCTCAGCACTGTGAGAGTGACGCAGGAATCTTGGGAGTTCTAGGCCAGCTTGCACAACACAGACCCTCCTCAAAGCAAAGAGTTTTTCTTTAAACAAAACAAAACAAAACAAAGCAAAACAAAACAAAACAAAAACACCTGGAGATGTAACATGGTGGCCCAGTGCTTTCCTGGAATCCAAAGGTTCGAGACACAGTGTATAAGTTATTTGTTGTGTTGCATGGCAGGATACTGCACAGCCTTGGCTCATGGTTTAGGGAGACACAGTCTGTCACGTCAGGGAAGGATTCAGCTGGAGTGCAAGCCTCCACAGGGAGAGCTTGTGGCATGGCTTGTTGTTTCTCAGAAGATCAAAAAACACAGGAAACTCAGGCCAGAGACTGAGTCAAAGGGTACATCTCAAGGCCACACCTCCCATGGGCCTCTTCTTCTTCTTCTTCTTCTTCTTCTTCTTCTTCTTCTTCTTCTTCTTCTTCTTCTTCTTCTTCTTCTTCTTCTTCTTCTTTTTTGTTTCTCGAGACAGGGTGTCTCTGTGTAGCCTTGGCTGTCCTAGACTCACTTTGTAGACCAGTCTCGAACTCACAGTAATCCACCTGTTTCTGCCTCCCGAGTTAAAGGCATTAAATGCGTGCGCCACCATGGCTGGCTGGTCCACTTCTTCTAATGAGGCCTCTCCTAAAGTTTCCACAGACTCTGAGACGGCTGCCACCTGCTGAGAACCAGTGATTCAAACTCACGAGAATGTGTGTGGAGGCACTCTACATCCTGACCACAATACCCAGTACTGTAATTGAAAAAGGAAAGAAAGCTAGGTGTGGTGGTGCATGCTCCCAACAGCAGGAGATCCTCGAAGGGGAGAAGGCTAGCTCCCAACAGAGGTTAGAACGGGGCAGGGCGGTGGGGGCGAGTGGGCGGAGCCGAAGGAAGCAAGGAGCTCCTCCTTCCTGAAGTTCTGAGGGGCTGCAACCTCTTTAGTGTGATTACTCCAAATGCCTGCTTCCCAACAAAGGGCGGCGTATCAGATCATCTGTCGTGGAGAAGGAAGTGCGGAGAGGAGCACCAGGCAGGGAATCTTCTTGAGAGCAATGTTCGTTGGCCTCCTCCGTCTGCCCGACCCGTATGTTACAACCCTTCAGTTCCCCAAGCCCCCCACCCCCGTCCCCACCTCCACTGCCAAACACAACTTCTTTCCCACCGTCCAGAGAGATTAAGTCTTTAGTCTCAGGTCTCAGTCGCTGAAGCGTATCCGAGACACACATCACCTTGCCAGGGCCCGATTCAGGGCAAAGAAATGTCAATGAAAGCACAATCAAAATGACTGGGGGGGGGGGGGGGGGATTTTCCATTCCCTCCTAGGACAGGAAGAAAGGGCATGACGTTGCCAGAGGACTGAGGAGCCCGTGCTAATTAGCTGTGGAAGGAAATCGCACGTTTCTAAACCAGCGGCTGCTGGTGGAACCCACATAACTCCCGGCTGCCGCCTTGTGTACACAACACTCTGCACCTGTCAACTCTCCTTATTTGCCCAAAACATTAACTAGCCCTTTCTTTGTCCCCACTAATCACCGCTAATCCTCTCTATTGCACATGGAAACCCCCCCCCCTCCTTCATTTCCCTCGGCATCTATTTGTTATTATTAAATCACACTTTTCATGGAAACACGGCACGTGGGGAGAGAGGGATTGCTTCCTGATGCCTAGGCTTCCATGGGTGCACCACCCAGACAAGGCCAGGTCTGCTCTGAGGAGTCTACTTCTCGCTCACATGAAGATGCCTGGTCAGTTAACTCTGTGTCTGGGCAAAACCTTCCTAGCTATTAATGGAGCATTAATAGACACCCCCATGTTGTCCTCAGACTGAGGGACTGGTTAGCTTTATGAGGGGTGTGTGGCTGCCAAACAATAGCGTCTGGAAAAGGGCCACATTGTTTGGTTTCTGTCCCAGGGCCAGAGAGAGCAGGAAGTTGGCCCAAGTGAAGGCAGCATGGGTTCCATTAGATAGCATGGTACAGAGACAGCGTGTGGGTGGATTCGTCTTTGGCAAGCTCTGGAGAATGCCCACGCTGTAGCCACCAATGTGGGCCTTGGAGTGAGAAGCACATTTCTCTCCTCCAGCCTCAGCTCCCCTAACACTTATCTAAAGCTTCTGGTGGAAGGCCAGGGGGGTATTTTATGGATGTGTTGGGATGCTGTTTATGAGAAGTCTTTGGAGATGAGCTGGTCCAAATTCTGAGGTGTCAGTATGAGCTCAGTTCCTCATCCACCCCTAAGTCTCTTCATGTTGACTTGCCGCCGACTCTGCGAGACTTCATCTGTGGGGTCAATTGGCCCATCTCTGTTCTGATTGGCTGTCACTAAAAGATGACTTTGAGAAGTGGTCCAGGCTCCAGGGTTCCCTTTGATTCTTCCCTTGGCCACTTTGTGATGGTCTCGTGTTGGGTTTACAGAAAGCAGGGCAAGAGCAGGCGAAGGGACCCCCTGGATGTTCTCCAGGGAGATGTAGCCATAGCTTCTGCCTCCTGGGAACTCTCAGCTGTGTGTGAATCCAGCTGGGACAATGGTTCCAACAAGTAGATGGGCTCAGGAGCCCTGCCGGCATCTGGAGCAAATCTATACTAGTGTTTGTATGTCATGACTCTACTGTATGGAAGATTTGGTAGGAAACAGACCCAGGAGCAACGTGTGCTACAGACCGGAGCTGACTTCTGGAAACAGTGTTAAGAAACATAGTGCCACCCACTGTCCACCTGGACCTGTGCTTTCTTCTTACAACAAATTTATACAGGAGTGAGGTGTCACTGAATGAAGACATGGTAAGCTGCACTATAGTGCCCCAGGTGTCTTATAGCTTATTTTTTTTTTCAATTGGCATCAATTCACTGATATTGGCACCAGCAATAGACTTGGCTGCCCTTCCTTTTGTTTGCTAGCCCCTGCTTACTCCTAACCTTTGCATACTCTGTTGGTCTTTCACCGGACTCTTGCTATCTTAGAACTCTACTTACAGCTTTCCCTGGTCCCTTCACACATCTCCCATCTATTACCAACTCTCAAACACGTCCCTGCCCCGTGTGCGTGTGTCTGCCTGACACTTCCAGTCTGTCTAGTGAGAACAAAATCTCATTAGCTGTTGTTACTTGTCCTTCTTCCTCTCCTTCAGCTGTAGCCTGTGGACTGTCAGTGAATTTCAGGTTTGCTCAGATGCTTGATCCTGGCTTAATGACCGTTAGTCAACATATATGGGTCATTTTAGCATGATGTTTGGCTAAGTGCCTCCTCAGAAGTATGTTAAAGGCATGTCAAGCTTTTTGAGCTTTGGTTGGGCCAATGCACCAATTTTACCCTTCACAGCCTATAATGGTTTGAATTGGAATGGTCTCCATTGACTCCTGTGTTTGAATGTGTGGCCCATAAAGAGTGGCACTATTAGGAGGTGTGTCCTTGCTGGAGTAGATGAAGCCATGTTGGAAGAAGTGTGTCACTGTAGAGGTGGGTTTTGAGGTCTCATATGCTCAACCCATGCTCGGGGTGGCACACAGTCTCTTCCTGCTGCCTGCTGATCAGGGGTAGAACTCTCAGCTCCTTCTCCAGCACCATGTCTGCCTGTGCACTTCCGTGTTTCCCACCATGATATTAATGGACTAAACCTATGAAACCTTAAGCCAGCCCCCATTAAATGTTTTCCTTTATAAGAGTTGCTGTGGTCATAGTGTCTCTTCATAGCAACAGAAACCTAAACTAAGACACAGGCTGACTTGAAATTTGATCAATGTGCCTTTAGCAGGTCCCCATTTTACTGTAAGTAGATGCAACCAAACTGTACACTTTCAGCATGGATGGCTATGCCTGACTGGTTAAACCAGGGTAGCGTTCTAGAGTTTGAATAAATAGAGCAGAGAATGTGAATGTCAGAAAACCAGAGTGAGCAGGTGGTTACATCACATCTGTGGTCCACATGTTTTAGGTATCTATTGTTGTCTCTTAAACGATGCCTGAAGTCCATGGCAAAGGCAGTAACCACACAGGTATTGTGGGGCAGAAGTGTGGGTTGGGCACAGTGGACATGGCTTGCAGTTGCTCAGCAATGTCTGGGACCTTATGTGGGATGGACTTAGAACAGCTGGAGACAGGAACCACGCAGAGACTTCACTTGGTTCACTGGTACCTGGGCTGGCTTGACATCAAAGACCCATTAAAGGACCTCTGCACAGTCTCTCTTGAGTGAAGCAAATTCCTTAATTAGTCCATTGAGAAAGATGGAGGTTGTATAACCCTGCATGGCCTGACTTTGGAAGGCATGTAACATTAGTCCCATTAATTAGGATTAGTGTGTTGGCCAAAGCAGACACAGCATCAACCTAGAGCCACAGGAAGGAAGTTGCTTCTGACTCATTGTGGAATGTGTCTTCATCTTTAGAGAGCCACATCAAGGATAGTTTTTCCCCCCTTTTAAGGATCACCTGTATTTGGCCTTCATGGAAAAAAACCATCCCAAGTAACCTTCTAGATGTTCACATACCAGCCCACTGCAGCTCCAAGAAGTGTGTCACACTCTGCTCCATGGAAGACCACCATTCCCCTCCCTGATGACAGTGGTTGACAATAATGGGCTGTAGTTTCCTGGTGGCAGCTCTGCTACCTCCTTCAACCTCGGGATCTCCAGAGAAAGGGCAGACAAGCTCCATCCCTTCCTTCACTTGACAAAAGCAAATCTACGTTCGTCAGACGTTCTGAGGGTCCGAGGGGACCAAGGGAATATAGCAGCATGTAAAGAAATTTCAAACCACATCAGGGCACTACTGCCAAAATTACAGATGAAACTCCCCTGGGATAGAGCTTTTGCATCTTCTATCTGTCCCAGTTTTTTACAGAATCTCTCTCTTGCAACCTGTGTGATAATCTTCAGTTTGGGGAAGATGCCAGTGTTATCTATGAAACTATATTTGTCCTCAAGTCTTCAAGATTTCTCATTGTCTATCTGTCTGTCTCTGTATCTCTCTTTCCCTACCACCTACCCCCTTCTTCTTCTTCTTCTTCTTCTTCTTCTTCTTCTTCTTCTTCTTCTTCTTCTTCTTCTTCTTCTCTCTCTCTCTCTCTCTCTCTCTCTCTCTCTCTCTCTCTCCCTCAACTTTTCCTCCCTCCCCCTTCTTTCTCTCTTTCCTTCATGGTCCTGGGGATCAAACTGAGGATCTCCTACATGCCCAGCAAGTAGTACTCTACCCCTGAGCCACACCTTAATACTACATTTCTTTGTAAGTTTGAGCTATCTAGCACACAGTGATCCCCAAGGGAACTTGGGCACTCCAAATTCCTCAGGTCTTTCCAGAAGGAACGTTGGTGCTCAAAAGTCTTATAGAATTGTCAAAAATCATTTCCTTGGCCTATGTGGTGTTTTCCATTAGTGTGGCTTTAGGAATGTCACACTTTTCTTACTGTGTAATTGGTATTGGTTCAAACATGTGCGGACAAATCCTTAAGAGCATAAGTCAGTTATTGATTATACTAGAGGTTCAAGCACGGGAGACAGAGGAAGGGGTTACCAACTGTCTGATACATGAGCTGCTCTGAGACCCCATGTTCTCTCTCTCTTCACTGTCCCTTCCAAGTGCATCTGGAAAGCCTGCTGGGGTAAGGGCTGGTCTATTGTTGCTGAGCAAGGCACAACACTTAAGACTCGGCTGCAGTCTCAATACTATGTTCTTTAAAGACAATTAAAGATTTAGAAAATGGGTAATCTGACTTAGCTTTTCCTAAGTGTGGGAACAGAGGCCCATGAGAGTAAGAAGGTTTCTTGTGTAAGCAGAAGGACCTGAGTTTGAATCCCCAGAATCACACAGAACTAGACAGAGGCAAGAGTATCTCTGTGAGTTCAAGGCCAGATTGGTCTACACGGTAAGCTCCAGAACAACCAAATCTGTATAGTGAGATTCTGTCTCAACAAAACAAAACAGATTAAAAAAAAAAAAAAAGCAAGCAAAAATCCTAAAAGAACGGCAACAAACAAAAAGGCAGGCGTGGTTGTGCATGCCTGTACCAGTACTGCGGATGGTGACAGGCAAATGGTGAGCCAGTTAGCTTGGCCAAAATGGCTAACTAGCAGTGTAGTGAAAAGTGCTGTCTCTAGGCTATAAGACAGACAGAGCTAGGAAAAGACACTCAGTGTCCTTCTGTGGTTTCTTCAGGCTTACATATGCATGCACATATTCATATGCATATACCGTAGATTACACACACACACACACACACACACACACACAACACACACACACACACACATAGGAACATAGCGGTTGGAAGTTGGGACACTTTATTGTTTAAGCCTAATGAAGTTAATAATAGCAGCTTCAAAGACCCAGTGGTCCCAGGTCAATAGCAGAGCCGGAGCCTCTAGGAACACTTTCCTGACAGATTGACAGGCTGATCTGCAGAGGCAGCTCAGCACTGGCTGAGAAGATCCCTCCTGAGCAGATTCAAAAGCCACGTTCTTCTAGGAGCACTGATGCTGCGTGTCACCGAGATGAGAGCCCAGGGCCACCAGGGCTGTGCTGAGGATGGTAGGTAGACCCCAAACTCTGCATTTTGGTCCCTCAGGGCACAAGAGAACCAGCCTTCTAAAGAGAGTGTATTTTTATCTCTGTGGTTGCAGGCGTCTGTCTGATGATAGTCACTGAGTCAAGCAGTTTGGTGTCATCATTCTTTGTTATTCTCCTTTCTACTTTGGGCCCCTCCTTCTTTTTAGTCCTACCTGGTTCAACTCTTATTCTCAGTTGTTTCTTTTCTATCCTTACGGATAACTTCTGTATTTTCCGATGGTGTCAACCTCATCCTTCTAGAAATCACTCCAGGATCTTATTTTATTTGCAATGCTCCAAATACCCCTCTTCTCAGGCACCCGGTCGGTGGGCCCTTTGGATTACAGTGTGTTCTCATCATATTCACGAGAGACAGCTTAGTGAGATGCACATGCTACAAGGGAGAGATGCCCTCCCTGCCTTGCCACTGCCCCAACATCTACTCCATCTATGATCTTCTGGAGTGCATGAAAGGACCAGCCCTGCAGATCCAAAGCTGCAGGATCTCCACGATACAGGGCAACAACAGGATACCCGAGAGGAGTCCCTGTGAGGATCCAGGATTGATCGTGTAGCAGAAGCTGGAGGCCTTGAACCTGACCAATGACTCATCACAATGAGCATTTACAAGTAAAGAGGTCTGGACAAAAGGGACTGCTGTGTGACACAATGTAACACGCTATAGCTTCTGTGACAAGATTTTTTTTCTAATTTTATTTTCTTTTGGGATGGGGAGATGAGTGAAATTGGGGTACATAATATGAAACTCACAAAGAATCAATAAAAAAGTTTTTTTTAAAGGATGCCCATGATATCCTAGTAAGAAGTCCTAGGTTGCAAGTTTGTTATAGTGAATATAACATATATAGACTTTATAGTGAATTTTTCTTTTCTAAGATTATATAACACAACAAAGGTAAACCCCTGAGACTAATTGACTTATTTTCATTTTGTGCATAAAATATAAATGATGTCATATCTTTCAAACTAGTGTTTTTGTTTGTAGTGAAATAGCTTTCATTTCCAGTAAATGACATAGACATCACATGAATTAGAAATGTGATAATTATTATAAGTATTTTGGCATGTCAGAAGTCTCATTCATTTTTTTTTTATCACTGATTACACATAGGCAATGGCCTGCCCCCATATCCATTTCTTCAGCAGGTCTCCTATGAAGCCTGAAGCTCGCTGCTGCTCTTTTTGGTCTTCTGTTCTGGAAGTACTTGCTCTTCCCTGGAGCCTGCTTTCCCTTTTACCTGGCTGGCCTGTGATCTCCCTCCTCCCTCCCCACCAAGCTATCAGACTGTGTCTTAATCTCCCAGCATGCAACCCTTTCCTTTAGACTCATTCATAGCAAGTCTCCAAATGTCCCGTACAGTCTAAGACTGATTATGATTGTAATTTAACCTGCCACAGGGACTGTGGCCATTGTTGTCACCACTGAGTCCCCAGTGCCCACAGAGTGTAGTGGCTTTAAAGTAGATGACTGAGCTAAGATTTAAATGAATGCGGGCATATGTAGTAACATGGAAGAGATGATCATGAGAGGTCAGATCTCATTAAAAACACACATCTAATTTGCTGCACATAAACAGTATAACAAACATTACCTGGTCTATCTTATATATAAATATATACAACTTATTTTAAGAGGGTCTCTTGTTGGTTTTTCAGAGTCTAGATTTCCATCCACCTGGGCGCACAACTCTACCATTCAGGAAGAAGGTAGATCGGGCTCCCAATAAAGCCTACATTTACAGTCCAGAACAGACATGGCCTCTGTTCCTCCTGAAGCTGCCAGCCTGACTTACCATCATGTGTTGTGGCAAATACTGACCTGACTCATCACACTTCTTTGCTGTTCCAAACGCCTGTTCCTAACAGTGTTTTCTCTAGCTTGTTTCAACTCTAACAGGAAGAATTAATATTTGCTTTCTCTGTCTCCCTCAGAGTGGTGCGTTGCCAGAATGGGGAGTTGACGTTAACGGGATATAAACGTGAAGTCTACTGTGTTATTGTTAACATCCTTAATCAAAAGGCCAGGTACTAGGTATGGACAGAAAGGTTGGGAGAACACAGCCATCTTGTAGCTCCTGAGAAGCTGATGCTCTTAGCATGGGGTGTTGGGTGAAAGAACCTGGCTTCATGATAACAAAGCAACGGGCTGGACAGCTCTGCCCATTGCCCCTTCTGTGGGGTTTTCGTGTTTTCTTTAAGGCCACATTGGCTGAGCTACCATTAATTGCAGGGCAGAGAAGTTGCAGCTGATAAAGCTGGCTTGGCAGGTTGGCTATTAGTTCTCTAAATCTGAATATACCTTAAACTTGAATCTAACCTTAATCTAAACCTTACTGTAGCATAATAGGAGCCTCCTCCTAATTAAGTACAACGACTTATAAAGAGGTCCAAACTCAAAAAAAAAAAGGGGGGGGGGAGTAACCATCTTTCTTTGTGTAGGTATTGACTTCCTGACCAACGAGAGCATAGATAGAAACTTGCAATGATGCAAAACCAGTTTTATAAATCTAAGGGCGATTTGGCTCTTCCATTTTACTCTATTTGAAAACCAACCAACCACCACACCTCACGCTCTGATTTTTTAAAAAAATTTCATCGCACACACAGATTTCATTAGTGTGACTTATTTTTTAAGAAAACAAAAAGTTATTCTTTTCTCAACTTTTAGTCCATCTGAGACCCTAACACTACCCTCAACTGAATATCAAACTATTTTGGAACTAACTAACTAATAGCAAAGCATACCATCAAACAGTGCTTTACTCCCTGACTTCTATGCTGAAATTCTTTATCTATAACAAATGAGATGAATAAAACAATAAGCCTTGGGCTCATTGGCCAACTTTAAATGAAAAAAAAATTGAGACGATAGTTATTCGATGCTAAATGAAAATGCAGAGACACTTCCAAATTCACATTATGCAAAGACCCCGAAATGGTTAGTTCTTTTTATCTCAAAGAATTAGGGGGGCCTGAGGCTTTGACTAAAACCACAAAGTGAGTCCTCCCACCTCTGTGTCTCCTTCTTTCTCTTGGCCTTTTCCCGTGGAGCCCGAAGTTAATAGGTTGCACATGCTGTTAAGCAAGCCTCCATTTCCCCAAGGAGCCAACTCTGCCAAGAGGCCCTCACTCACAGCAGCGTGTCTCACCAGTTCTGGCTTCGGTTTCATGGGATCTGAAGTGCTCTCGCATGAAGCCAGGGAGATCTGCAGTGCAGCGGTGTGGAAAATGCGAAGCATCAGGCATACAGTGTAGCTTGCAAATCTGGACTCTGTAAACGAAATTTGGCTTGCTTGTTGTCTGGTTGATAAGGATGGATGAGAGATGAGACTTTACTGTCTCCCCCAGCAGAATCTGAGCCTTGGTCTTAAAGGGATAGACCAAAGAGGCAATTAAACTGGACAGTTGTTTGTGTCACAGCCATTGGTAGTCACCGCTCAAGTTGAGTTGCCAGGACACTCAGATGGGCTGGAGGAATGGGAAGGTTGGAGGTGCTGAGTGACTGGACCTCAGGCTCCAAAAGGGTCAAGCAAGACCTTGGGGGGAAGCACTAACACTGTGTTCTCTCTGTGGCTAAGAAATGAGACTGTCTGTAGTGGTTGCCTCCTGAGAGAGAAAAGGGGTGTTCCAGTTGAAAAATGGCCTCATCAGTCTTGAGCAGGCCTACTGTTTTTAGGCACTCAGAGCTGGGTTGTTGGGAATAAAAAAAAAAATACATTTTGACCTTTCAAGATGGGTAGGGTTGCAGAGTATTCATTAGTTTGTGGTGTGTCTGCTTTGCCTCTGCAGAGGCAAGATGCCATGTCTGTCAAGTCTGTTCAGGGTTTTCCACTCTCTTATTGATTACTCTTTACAAACCCATGAGAGAACTGAGTTAGAAGTGTGAGCTGAAAACTCAAGTTTATGCCAGGTTACCCATGTATATGGGTTTCCTTTTTTCTGGTATTCCTTTATATATTAGGGATGACTTTCACCCCCCAAATCTGTTTTTGTAGTTTACTCACATTTGGTGATATTATTTAAATCATTGACTTAAACAATGACCCATAAAAATAAATACAGTTTATGTTACCACCTAGTATATCATCTAGCTAAGCCTTTTTATATGCAGTATATGCCAATAGCTTTGGCTTTATTTTGTCTTATTAAAACGGTGGTGGTCATGACCACCGGATTTACTTTCACTCAATAAGAAGTTACAACTTTCCATATTAAAAATGCTGAAATAGATTATTAGTTTCAAAGTCTAGGTGGTATTTTTAAATTTTAAAAAAATGCATCTATCCTAATTCTAAGTTTATTTCTCTTAGATTTCCTGGATGTTTTGTGTGAGGAATTTTTTAGATTTAACATTTTCCTTGACTGATTTTTTTTTCAGTTTATTCTATTACATATTCTACTCCTAAGATTCTCTCTTCCATCTCTTGTATCTTGTGGGTGATGTTTGCATCTGTGGTTTGGGTTCACTTATCTACATTTAACATCTCCAGGATTCCTTCAGATTGTGTTTTCTTTATTGCTTCCATATCCATTTTCATTTTCTTCACCTGTTTGTTTGTTTGTTTCTTGGCTTTCTTTAAGGAATTTATTCATCTTCTCTAATTATTTGTGTTTTCCTTAAGGGACTAGTCATTTCATCTTCATTAAGTTGGTTTAAGTAGTTTTCTTGTGCTTCAGTTGGGTTGGAATATCCAGGGCTTGCAGTAATAGGACAGCTGGGCTCTGGTGATGCCATACTGCCTTGGCTGTTGTGGATTGTGTTCTTACACTGGCGTCTAAGCATCTGTGTTTGCAGTGAATATAGGTCCAGGTGCCCATCTCTGAGTTTGTCTTTGTTGCATGGGTATTTTATTCCTTGATTTCTGTTTCTTCTTTCAATCTTCTGGTCTTTGTGGTCTGTATTGTGAGGGCCAGTATGACCTCTGGACCAGCAGAGTCTTCCTCAGAGTTGGGGGGTGGACTTCCGGCAGCTAAAGTGGCCTTCGGGTCCAGCAGGGTGTCTCTGCTCCTCTGACTGGCATGGCCTGCCTCTGGGCAGCAGATATCCACCTGTGGAGGGGTGGGAGCAGGAAGGGATGTCAGCAGGCTTGTATCTTTGGACTTCAAACTGAGGGCATGCGAGGGCTCCAAGGCCTGTTCCGACTGGTGTGGCCTGCACCTGAGAAGGATCAAGTTGCAATTGTAAGAAAATATAGATACAAGCCAACTGCTGGGAGAAAATATTTTAAGAAGCACAACTAATAAAGGGCTATTGTCTAAAATACACATTTTTTCTTAAATTCAACTATTGGAAAATGAACCAATATTATTAATTTTTAAAAATTTTTTAGAACAAGTATTTTTAAATGGGCAAAAGATGAACAGGTCTCTCACCAACACACACACACACACACACACACACACACACACACACACACAGAAAACCTATGAGAAGATATTCAGCTTATCATACTGTGAACACATTAGAGGGTTGCACACTAAAACAGCAATGAGACATCACTACAGACCTGCTAGGATATCTAAAATTCAAAATGCTGTTGATACCAGTAACAGTCATTAGATGTAAAATAGTACACTTTGGAAGACAGTTTGGCAATTTCTTGGGAAATGAAACATGCTGTTACCATATGATCCAGCAACAACATTCCTTTGTATTTTCCCAAATGAACTAAATATTTAAGCCTACACAAATCCCACACATTTATAGTAGTTTTATTCATAATTGCCCAAACATGTAAACAACCAAGATGTCCTTCTTCAGGAAGTAAATGGGAAAGTAATCTGTGGTATATCTAGACAATGATATTTATTCAATATTAAAAATTATTCAATACTAAAAAAGAAACAAATCATCAGGCCATGTAAAGGCATGGAGGAAACCTAAATGCACATTAGAGGTTATCTGAAAAATCTGTGCGCGGAATAATTTCAACTATACGACACCCTGGAAAACACAGAAACTATGGGGATAACTAAAAGATAAGTGGTTGTCAAGGGTTACCGGGAGGAGGGACACATAGGCAGAGCAGAAAGGATTTATATGGCATGGTGACTACTATGAATTGACACAGTCGTGGTAGACATGCCACATTTTATTTATCAAACTCACAGAATGTACAACACCAAGAGTATATCCTAATATAAACCATATACTCAGAAGGATATTAACATGTCACTGTAGGTTCCCTGTTGATGGCATAGATTCCCTGACTGAGTAGGTGATATTAATAGCAGGGGAGGTTAAGCATATGATGGTGGGGAGTATATGAAATCTCTGTGCCTTCCATTTAACTTTGCTTTGTGCCTAAAACTTTTCTTTAAAAATAAATTGATTAATGAATCATCTTCCTCACACTGTTTGTGGTAAGCAGACCACTCAATAGTCCCCTGTGAGTTTTCCTTCGTGAGATTCCCACCCCCGCATGGTGCTTGTGACTCTGAGTGTAGTTTGATCGCTCTTACTTCCCTCTTGCTTCCCCAAGAAATCCCTCTCTTGCTTCCGGTTCATAGGATACAGTACGAGCGATAGGACACTGTCTTTCATTATTGCTTATACGAGCCTGTGATGGTTGTCCTGCTGGCGTTTTCTTCCTTGCTCACTCCCTCTCTGGTTATTCACATTTCGCCAATGAATGAAGCCAGAGAGGCCCGTGTGTGTGAAGGAAACTCAGCGTGGCCTCTAACCAGCTGCAGACTATTCCCAGGCTGAGTCTCCAAATGAGGAGGGTCTGGTCTCTCTCTCTCTCTGCCAGCACCTCGGTTACAGCTTTGTGTGAAACCCTGGGCACAGAAGCCAGCCAAACCACAGCTGGACTTTATAAATAAGATCATCAATACTTATTTCATGGCATTGAGTTTGGGGGATAATTTGTTTCGCAGTGATAGCCGATATTAATAACTCCTAGTGACACACAAGCTGACTTGTGCTTTTTTGGCTTTGGGATAGTACCCTCTTGACTTAATGTCTTCATGGAAAAGCAATTTTTTTTTCCATGTACAGTTCTAGCCTGGTCTAGTCTAGTTGGTGACCAAGAAACTTTTGAACCTCATCTCTGACCGTCACTGGCTAAGGATTCTGCAGCACAAAGGTGGGAAGCTTTGAGGGCCGGCTGCAATTTTAGTGTTAAGTTCTATTTTATGGTCTGAGTTAACTCCAGTTGAAAAATTCGGAGAAAGACGATCAATGCCAAGTTGTATGATTCAGCAAAATGGAGTGTTTTGAACCAGGCAGGAGTAAGACATTTCTGAATAACACAACTGTCCGGAGCTATGCCAGGTGTGAATTTCCAAACCCCAAAGTGCGGCATGCCTGCTTTAGTCTCTGGACCGCCTTCTCTTTCCCGCCCACAGTCACTACCTGAGTGATCTCAGCCCGTCTCGTGGCTTTAACATCATCCACATGCTGAAAGAGTCTAAAAATATGCCTGAAGTCTATGCCTTCTCCTTGAACTTCAGACTTTCTTTTTCTACAACTGCCTACTCAACTTCTCCACAAGGATGTCTACTGTAAGCATCTCAAACTTAACATATCGATATTTAAACCTTGTCTTCCCTTCTATTCTTCCATCTTTTAAAAAACGACTCAAGCCAAAAAAAAAAAAATCTTGGAGTTGTTCTTGACTCATCCTGTTCTTCCACAATTTATATTTAAGCCCATTAGCAAATCCCTTTAAAGTTCTTCCTTTGAAATAGCCCAGGATCTGGCCACTTCTCACAGCTCTCAGCATCCTTTCTAGGCAGCGTTGCTATAGCAACAGTCAGATCCCCTTCATTTCCACTCTCAATGCTCTTTCTTGCTCAGACTAGAAGCTCAAGGTCTTAGAAAAGGCATGCTGCTTAGGGTGCCCTTCCCTCGGGATGCCCTCTCCTCCCTTGTTCCGGTCACGCTGGCCTCTTCCTTGAGTGCAGCTGCAGTAGGGCCCCCTTGTGCTGGGTTTCCATGACGGTTCGTTATGCTTTTACTTCAGATATTACACGACCAGCCATTCCATTCTTCTAGATCTTCGCTCAGATGTTGGAGGAGCATTGTGACCTTGACCTTAGAGCCCTCTATTGCCCTTTTCTGTTTTGGAGACAAGACATCATGATAGAGCTCAGCCTGGCCTGGTGTTTGTGTTCCTCCTGCCTTTGTTGGCCATGCTCTTGCAGGACAGGCACGCATCACAATTCCCAGACTCACGTTGCTTCTATCTATATTAATTTCCTTCTCTGGCTGACCTACCATCCATTTACTAGTACAATACAACATGATAGTGTGAACTCCATGCAGTCAGGCATTTTTGTTTCCTTGGTGCCTGGAACAGTCCTTGGATCAGGCTGGACCTTGCTAAGTAGTTGCTGAAGGAAGGAAGGAAGTTCTTAAGGGGCCAGCTTCCTTTTGGTTTTCTGTTCTCATTACATATATCCATGTAGTAGTTTCCTGAGAACCCCAAGTCAAGAGAATCCACGTAAAGACAGATGGATTGTGTGTGTGTGTGGGGGGGCGGATTGCTTAGTGGGTAGAGCACCTGCTGTGTAACAAGTATAAGGACCACGATTCAGATTCTTGTCACTCATGTAAATACGGGGTCGATATGGAATCCCCACCCCCACCCCAATCCTAATGCTGGGAAGGTGGAAACTGGAGATCCCCCAGAGCAAGATAACCAGTTAGATTAACAGAATTGGTGAGCTCTGGGAGCAAGCGAGAGACCTTGAAGCAATATAGAAAGGTGGGGAAGGATTAAGGAAGACATCTGATGTCAACCTTGACCTCTACACACCAGTGTACCCATTTGAACATGCACTCACACACACATGCATCCGCACACAAGTGAACTTGCACACACATACATATATATTCCACAGGCATATCCGTGCTGGAGTTAAAAAAATTTTTTTTTGGTCCCAAGGACTCTTTCTCTAATTGTAAGTCACAATAGTGTGAGGTCTGTTCTTAAGGCATAATTTGTTTCTTCCTGTTTTTACCATATATACCGATGTTAATTTAAGCATAGCAGGAAAATGTTTGGGGGGGGGTCCTGTAGCCTGAAATAATTAGAATATTAAACTCAACGGGTCTGTTCCATAATTAATAAGGGGCAAGGTTTCTACATGCAGGAGGCATGCATATGCATGTTTCCAGTGGGTTAAGCGAACAATAAACTCGAGAACAAGGCTTTAGAATGTTCCTGCAGACCCTCCTCATCTGTAGACGTTGAAAACCACATGCTGTCTTGTCGTTAGCATGTGGTACCTCTCTTAAAATTTGCAAGTGCCTTTCTTCCTAGATGAGAATGATTGTAAATACCACGAGACATGATTATCAAAAGATATGCCCAAATACTGGAAAGAAACGCTCGAACAGAGAGGAGCCAGGCTCTGTGGCTGTCCTGGCTCACATTCTTTTCTGATGGCATGCTTGCAGGGAGGAGCTAAGGCTGGCTTGCTGAGCTCAGGAGCTGGATGACAATGAGAACTTAGCCGGCCTTGGCATCTGCTCGTTTGAAGCTTAACCTTCTGAAGAGTTGAGTGTAATTACATGTGGTTTCTTAAAAGAGCCTCGAACAAAGCAAATCATGTCAGGAATGTCCTAAAAGACATATTTAGAGGAGCTATGCTTTGGCCCCTGTGAGCCTGAATATACCTTTAAACAGACTTCTTCCTCAGGAACTGATGGAAGGCTCAACAGCACAAAAGGCAATAATCTTTTGAACTCAAATTCCTCCTGACTCACGGTATCCGACCCACCTAAAATGCTCCCTGCCTGGAACTCTTTAACATATGCAACCTGATCTCATGTACCCAGCCAGGCAAGTGAGCAAGAGAGGGTTGACCCAAGGAGGGCCGGCGGAACGCAGTGGTGAATAGAACTTGGTAAAGATGCATTAATAAAAGAAGACACAGAGAGCCCAGTGTTTCATTTCTGTCTTCACCTGGCAAAAGGCCAACCTGGGTGTTTAGAAATACACAGGCTCTTGTTTCTTAGGAGCATTTGGAGTAATTTCTGTGCACTGGGCAACGTGCTTTACTAATCCTCTGCAAGCGCCATGCAGCCAGTACACCCATCATACCTATTTTGCAGGGGATACATGAGGATAGGAGGGCTGATGATGCTCAGATGTACCTCATCAATCCTGGAGTTTGGTCCATATGTCGGCCTTCTGACCAGAGTCTCTACTCTCAAACACACAGCCGCTTGAGACCCAGAAAGCCCCGTGCACTGGACCATGCACCCGGGTCATCCCTGATAATTGCATTGAGCAACTAAAGGCATTCTCTGCAGCCTCTTCTTTCCCAGGAGGGTGGGGATACAGCCAATCCCCAAAAGCCCCTCTGCCAGGAAATAGTCCGGTCTTCCTCCAAGTGTATCTGTTTTCTGATTCCTTAAGCCTAAAGGGACAAAATGCATGGCATGGCCGTTGTCCTTTATAAGGCTAGTGGATGGCTCTGTGAGGTGGGATTGGAGCCAACACTTGTCAGAGGCTGAAATGGCTTTGGCAGAGTGCCTCTAAGAATAAGATTAGATCTTTAAGGACTTATTCTATTATTTTCTGTTCCCAAGGCACAGCGCCGTGGTTTCCTGTGTCTTGTCACTTCTTCGAAAGCCATTCCCTTTTCTGCTATATTTGTCATCCCATGGGTTATTAACTGGTCTAAGGCTCAGAACAGGAGTGAAGAGCCAGGAGGGTGAGAGCTGGTTGGTTTCCTTCAGGGTATTGGTAGGACTCTGATTATGACCAATACTAACCCAGAGGGGAAAGAGACATCTATTTCTATGTGTGGGATGACTAAATGAGAGAAGAGAGACAGAGAGACAGAGACAGAGAGAGAGAGACAGACAGACAGACACACACACACAGAGACAGAGAGACAAAGACAAGGAAGAGAGACAGACAGAGAGAGGAGAGAGAGAGAGAGAGAGAGAGAGAGAGAGAGAGAGAGAGAGAGAGACAGAGAGAGAGAGAGAGAGAGAGAGAGAGACAGAGAGAGACAGAGAGAGACAGAGACAGAGAGACAGAGACAGACAGACAGACAGACAGACAGACAGACAGACAGAAAACAAACAGAGAGAGCAAGCCTACAGTCATTTTTAAGGAACAGAAAATCAAATGTGTAGATTTGCATAGATATCTCTTATAAACACTGAGCCAGTTAGTATTGGGTACCTGCTGGATGCCCCATACTAAGACATATGATGGCAGTAAGATCGTAGGCAGGTCCCCAAACAGTGAGGGACGTCATCGGTGACACGTAGCTACGGTTAAGTCTGTGAAGAAGGGTGATTGTCGCCATGTGGATGGAAATACAAGACTTGACCCTGATCAGGGAGACCAGGACAGGGGTCTTGAGTGGGCTTCTTTTCTCTGCCAGTTAAATAATTAAATGGCAGGAAAATTCCCGAGTGCAGTAGGTAGCAGCAGGGAAATCTCAAATGCTGCACGCTGCAAACAGGAATAGACGGAGACAGCAGGTGAAGGAAGGCGTTTATTGGAGGCGAGGAACACACGCACGCATGGACATACAGAGAAAAAGACCCTTTGCAAAGAGTGGAGCTGGCTGGCAGCTTGGGAAGCTGAAAAAAAAAATCCAAGCTCTCCTTGAGGGCTGAGTTTTCATTGCTGGTTGTTTTGTTTGTTTATTTGTTTTTTCTCTCCTAATTTAGGGTTGTTCAGTTGGAAGGAAGATATGATGGTTGCTTGACGTATGTTATGTATGCTATGTAGTATATCCTGAACCAGCCTTGAACTTGTTGAGCCAGTCCATCAGCAGAGTAAGGATGCCGCCTACAAGGCCTTTAATTTAAGCTGTCATGCATTTTTGTCTCAAATCAGGAGGATACGGAAGAAGCTGGCCATCTCGGAAACTTGCCACCTTTATTCCCCAGGCCCATGGCCCTTTTGCCTATCTGTCTAACTCCTTGCTCTGGGTGTGTTAAGGGCTTTAGGCTTGTCCGAGTAAAGGAGGAGAGGTGAACTAAATCAAGGAACAGGGCATCTTTCCAGCCAAGCTCCATTTTGTGTCGGGGTGGGGGCGGGGGTGGGGGTGGAGGTGGGGTACCTGGCTGCCCAGCATGTGACATGACTCTCTTCGCTTACACAAAGTGGCAGGAGGGGTAAAGCAGTGGCTCTTTGCTTTCTCTGGCCTCTGAAGACTCTTGGCCCACACCCTCTTCAGAGCTATCCAAAGTTGTAGCCCACCTCCCCCATGAGGGGTAGGTAAGAGCAGCCAAGAGGCAAGCAACAGAGTGGCCAAACCTATTCACCTTCTTCAGCAAATTAGCTACTGCAAGTCTTCAACCTCATCCTTACTTCTTTCTGAGTTTTTTTTTTCCTTTGTGCCAGCTGTCACAAACACCTTGGGTAATCGGCCACAGAGAGTCTCCACTGCCCATCGTCACATGCTCCTTCTAGCCCACCGGGGCCACTGCAGAAAGGGCAGTGATCTCCTTGCAGGTAAATAAAAGGCTCTGGAGGGAAGGCCAGGCCCTCGCCAGCCCTTAACAGAGGAGCCAGGAGACCACGTTCTCTGTGTTGATATAACAGGTGCGAGAGCATCTCTCACTTCAAGCAAGCAAGCTTTAGCCCCCAATAAAGTAAATTATCCTTCCCTGCAAAATGGGAGCAGGTGAACGGATGCAGTTCCTTCTCCTCGCCTGCCCCAGGTGAATGACAGCCACCACCACCACCCAGATGCCACAGCTGCCCCTCTGCCCACATTCACAGTGTTTGAGGGGCACAGCGATTAAAAGCCTGGCTGACAAGGGCCATGGGATTAGGCACTTCCTCAGGAATCCTTCTTTGAGCACTTAAAAGCCAATCTGGTTTTATTTCCTAATAACTAGGCTTAACTACAATTCAGAGGTAAAGGCGGCAACCCGCAGGCTTCCGCTGGGAGCTCCCTTCACATCTGGGGCTGGTGGCTGGTGTGCACACTGGATGGGGGTGGGGGTGGGGGACGGGGGTGGGGATGTGTGGTGGGTGGGAGGGAGCCCACATCAGGAAGGAGGGCGCCTAGGAAGCAACACACAGATGCTTCACTGAGTGACAGAGCCCCACACAGATCATCTTGGTGTGTTTGTCCTCCCAACTGCTGTGACCACCCTTCAGGCTGAGACCCGCCACCATGACAGGCATCGGAGTCGCAGACCCCAGAAGAGGGGCTTGGAATGGGGAAAGGCACGCCCTCCCACATGCAGAAGAGAAAACTAAAAAGGCCTCTTGCAACCGCCGTCTTCGTCACAAAACCATATGTAAAATTGTTAGTGTAAAGAATGACGTTTGTTCAGAGTTTGAGTTTGAAATGCTCTGGCATGCTAGTGCTTTTGAATGCTCGTGCTCTGGCTGGTGGCACTGGTTTGGGAGGCTGTGTGACCTCTAACTGGTAGAAACAGGCCACTGAGGGTAGTGGGGGGAGGGTAGTGGGGAGGGTAGTGGGTAGAAGAAAGTAGCTTAATCAGTAAAGATGTTTTCTATAAAAGCATGAGGACCTACATTCAGATCCCTAGCACCTATATAAAAACCTACATGTGATGCTAGGCCCTTGTAGTCCCAGCACTAGGAGGCAGAGACAGGAGGGTCCCTGAGGCTGACTGGCCAGTCAGGCCAGCTGAATCTGCAAACCCCAGAACCCGGTGAGAGATCCTGTCTAAAAAAAAAATAAAAAAGAGGTAGATGGCTCCTTAGAAATGACTGTTGGCTTATACATGCATGTGCACACACGTGCATATGCTTCTGCATAAGAGTAGACATAGGAACACATGTGTAGACACGTGCACAATAGGGATGGGCCTGTGAAGGCTGTGGTTTAACGCCCTCTCCTAGATCTACTCTCTGCAGTGATGTGAAGAGCCTCTGCCACACGGTTCTGCCACCATGGCCTACACCGAGCCTTCCCTGTCAGGATGCACTGACAGCTTTGACTGAGAGCTTTCAAACTGTGAGCCAAAATTAACCTTCCCTTCTTTCTGTTGCTCCTGAGGGGTACCGCGGGCACGGGAACACAGAAGGAGCTAGTACATATTTATTTTCGGGGTCAGAAAGTAGACTACTATAACTGCGCCATGTGGTACGAGACGGTCTCCATTGGTAGCTGAGCAGTGTGTTACTAGGAGGTCTCTGGATTGCTGACTGTTCTTCTGTCAGCTGAGGCTTCTGAGGAGGGCAGTGTGCCCTCTTGCCTCAGCATAGACTCCTGACTGTAGATTCATGCTTATTCAGCCCACTTCCATTTACTCCATTTTGTTAGGACCCTCTTTTCTTGCTTTATACCCTGATCCTTCCATGAAGACAGTCTCTGAAGACTATGACATCGGTGGTTCTGTGATCACCTGTGACTCTTGGATGCTTCCCTGGCATCCTCTGGCCCCTAGTGACTTCGTTCATCTGGATTTATCTGTTTCTGGAAGCTTCTCTCTCAGTGAGGACAGTGGGTTAGCGTTGCACCCAGAAATAAAGAAATAGTCTTTCTGGGATAATTCTTCATCGTCGCTGGAGGCAAGGATCTACACGGTTGGTTTTCAGCTTGCATTGATCCCTCCTGGGAGCTTCTAAACACCCTTGCTGAGCCTGGCCTGCTCTTTTCAGATGAAAAAGCTTTGGTGGTACAGTTTAGAAGGCATTTTTAATGCTCCGCAGGTGATTCTCATGTGCAGCTTGTGCTGAGAGGCCATGATTTATTTACACACCCCTAGCCCACACCCTCTGCTCTAAATCTGTTAGGATGCAGGCTTGGAGCTTCCTGTTCATCTGCTCCCTGGCTTCAGAGAATAAAGTAAGCAATAAATTTACAGTGTGAATCCCTGCCAGGAGAGACAGAAAAGTGGGAGGGGGGAGAGAGGGCGAGCGAGCCATGTTCCCACAGGCTTTATCTACCTTTAGTAAAACCCACTGAGCAGAAAGCTGCTGCTCTGGTAAGGAATTCCTTTCATCTTGGGAACAGCCAGGGTGTGTGGTACACCCTCTAAACTCGTACACTCACTTTTGCCTGCAAAACCCTTTGAAAACTCAACCATCCTTGAAGATGGAGAAAAGCCAGCCTCTGACCCAGGTGGCCTGGCAGGTGCTTGTCGATTCAAGGTGTGAGCTGTAGCACGTGGGGCAACATCATCCTCCAATCCCTGGCACGTGCAACCCTTCCCTCACACGCTACCCAGAACTGCTAGTCTCAGCCTCAAGAAGGTGCATCTTGCGCTGACCTCAGTGACTGAGTCTGCAGTGAGGTCTTAGGACGAGCGAGCAGGAACGGCAGGTGAGGGAGGGTCTGGCTTAAATGATGTAAGATGCGGTGAAAAGCATCCCCTGCTTAGGTCATGGGATAAACCAAACCAGTTAAAATTCAGAGCGAAGTTCATTAAACCCTACCGGAATTCTTAGGCAAACACCACCAAAGTTCAGAGATGTGTTTGCTTTCTCTCTTTCCACTTTGACACCCTCCCCCACCTCCATGTCACACCCCTGCCTCTTTGACATGGCAGTTTCTCATAATAAGCTCATACTGTACCCTGGATAGAGAAATCAGGCTCTGGTTGGTTTTCAAAAAATACCCTCCAAACATCTTGAAAGAGTCTGATTTGGTTGGCCACATTGTGTTTTTTCAGTGTGAGCTCATAGGAAACGGCATCTAGGGTTCTGTAAGCTGCTCCTTGTGTGGAGCCCCACTTCAGCTAACGTACAGCAATGCCATCTTCCAGCAGGACTGGTCATAAGTCATAGCCATTATGGGCAAATGACAGTTTTCACATCTGCCTTCCACTGTTTAAGTTGTGCATGTCTAAAATAACAACAAAGGAGCTGCTTTTGTCCCTTGGGTGGGGACCCACATGAGGAGGGCACAGGTTGCTACAGGGAAGGAGGCACTGATGTTGGTTACATCTTTTGTCTGAGATTCTGAAGGAGGCTGAAATTGCTTTGGGCTGGTACAGCCAGTTTGTATGAGCGTTGGCACACAGAACTTCTTGGGAAAAGACTGGGCTTTAGGATTTCAGAATGTGACCATGACATGTGCTTATAATCCTCAAACTTGGGGGGCTGAGGCAGGATGGTTATGAATTGGGCTACCTAACAAGACCTTGTCTCAAAACAAAATCATCATCATCATCAATGTATTTTTTTGCGGGGGCTGCCACGACTGTCACAACTGGCTAGCATAAACAACAGAAATCTACTGTCTCACGTTCCAGAAGTCCAAGGTCAAAGGGGTCAATGTCACCAGAGCTGTTAGAATCTAAGCCCAGCTTCTGATTGGCTTTTCAAGCTAGGCTTGGCCACACACTTTCAATACATCAATCCAGCAATCAACAGAGAAAGGAGCTTTATTCAGCGTAGCAACACTTGGAAGACGAACAGATGAAGGGGTCTAGTGAGCTCCAAGTTCATCTCTTGGGTTCTAACATGAGGTATAGGTTTAAAGAGAGGGCAATTGCAGGGCAGACTAGAGCAGCCCTGGTCAAGTATGGGCCTTCTCAGCACTGAGCTCTAGTCTCTTCTGCAATGTGCTCTGACAGATCGTCAGAACTGTGTGACCTCTCTCTCTGGGAGACAAGTGCTCCCTCTGGCACCAAGCTTCAGCCTTTTTCTCCTCCTGGCGTGAGATTCCTGGGGGAGAGTCCAATTCCTTGGAGCCCATGGCCTCAATAGTCTGATATCCAAAGGATGGGGCACAAGGGTCTCTCCTCAGAGGGGCTTAATTCTTGCCACGATGTTCACACAAGCAGGCTTGCTTCTTGTGAGGGAAGGATCTGTGCCGGGCCTCCCTCCCTGGCTGATGGGACGTCTGTTTTCTTGTTCTCTTTCACATCTTCTTTCCAGGAAATGTGTCTGTCCCTATGTCCAGATCTCCCTTTCTATAAAGGACTCACATGGTCAGGGTCAAGCCTAATGATTATATTTCAGCACAACTGTGTTGGTGAAGGCCCTGACCATACATGCTAGCACATAAGGATGCTGAGGGTTAGGGAGATGCCTCATCTTTCTCATTAGGCTCAGCTCAACTAATGGCCAATCACAACTAAAGTAAAACAAACAAACAAACAAACAAATAAACAAACCAAACCCAAAGCAAACTAAATTTGCATTGTCCCTTAATTAATGTACTTGATTCTTGCAATCTTCTAAAATCAATTCTATGAGTAGGCAGCGGCAGGGTCACGTGTCAAAGAACAGAGCCCCAAGGTGGTGTGAGCCAACGCACGATGTAAAAAGAGTGAGGTCTAATTCCTAGAGATCTTTCCCGTGTAGTCGGCATATCCTCTGCCCTATGAGGCTCAGTCTAGCGGGTATTTTGAGGCTTCTGTCAGCCATCAACCTTTCTCTTCTGTGAAATCTGTTGCCATGATTTAGCCAAGGGTGTGCTTCCCATGGGCTGTCACATGATCGAGCCAGCCTGGGGAACGGGCGACTTCTGTGAGAGCTGGGATTTGCCTCGAGGACTCCAAGACAGCTTTCCAAATCTTCCTTCTAATGCAGGAGAGAAGTCCCTCGGGAGGATAAGAACGGGGAGAAACTGGACAACATTGGCAACGAGGTTCTGCTTATAAGAACTTTGTCAGGGAAGGAGCCGGAGGACCCTCGGAGAAGCCAGCTGCTGTGCACGCTGCAGTCGAAGAGATGGGATGCGAGCTCATGATACTCCACAGCAGATCCAGCATATTTCAGAGGTAAACACATTAATTGTGGGGTCATTAAAAAAAAAACGGGACCGACTATATTGTCCATGTAAATGCCTAGTCAGTTTTTCTTCTTTTCTTTTCTCAACTGGACTGTCCACCTTAAAAGCTCCCTGGCTTTTACTCCTCCCCATAGGTAGCAGGCTGTCTCTCTAGCCTCTGGCCCCGCCTCTTAAGTTAAGTCTCTAAGTCTCCTGCTTCCATAAGACTCTCTGAAAGGTCCATCTTGACACCAGCACTGAGAAACCCACACAAAATTTTGCTGGGCATCACCGGAAGAAGACAGAGTTCTTCCATCGGCAGGCCATCGTTCCCCGATCTTCTCCAGGGAAGCCACACCCTCCCTGTGTGGTTATTCTGAGGAAGCCCACCTGCTTTCTCTACAGGCTCAGCAGCTTTCATCTTGACCATGCCTACTCCATTTCACATGTTTACCATAAATATTAGCTTTTTTTTTTTTTTTAACCCACGAGGACCAGCTTGCTTTGTGGTATGTCAAGTCCTCACAATCAACAGATTTTGTTGTCATAGTGTTGACCCCTCCCCACCCCCCACCCCCACCTCCCAAGAATTTTCCTCTATGTTTAAAAAAAAAAAAAAAGGCCAATGGGTACTTTTGCACCTCAAGAGGCCACCTTAAGTTTGTTTAAAGATGGCACGAAGCTAATGGAAACTGGCTCCCTGACCGGCATGCACATATGTGGGCTGCTTTGATGTGACGGATGGGATTGTGTTTGTTGATAGGGCCTGCTAATAATCCAACGAGGTGATGTCATTCTTGGCAGGGCCCAGAAAGAAAAACAGAGGCCAGCAGCTACCCTTGGCTGCCCTGGCCCCCTTAAGGGATCTTTAACTTTGCTTTTGCCAAGCAGATGAAATTGGAAAGTTCTGTGGACCCAGCTGAATCCCCTTACCTCCCGGGGATGAGATTTTTTTTTTTTCATCAAAAACCTTGTGCCACTAGGCTCATTTCCATAAACCCCATGGAAAGCTTTGTACTATCTTTGAAAATACTCCTGGACTTTCTCATGGAGCTAGGAGACAAATAGTTCCTGGAGATACAGTCTTTTTGTTCTAGAATTGATCAACCCCATGGGGAAGAGATGGAAGCTTCTGACTTGAGACCTCTCCTGCTCTCAGTTGGTCAAGGATAGGGTAGTGACACACACGAAGAGGAGGGAAAACTTCAGAGTACTTGGTTCTACAGTCATAAAACAAGCCTTCTGAGCTAGGGGTGTAGCTAAGATGGTAAAGCACTTGCCTCGCAAGTCTAACATCCTTCATCAGTATAGCCCAAGTTGTAAAACTCTCTTCAGTTCTAGATTGGTTAATTTTACATTGGCTTACAAGGATGTGCTTTTGGCCAAATTGTCTTCATCTAAGGGGAAAAGCATATTCCTTTTTTTTTTTTTTAAAAAGAATCATTGATAATCAGGGACTTTTACAGGGCTAAGAGATGCTAGTGGTTATTTGGGAGAAATTCTGCAAATAAATATATTTGCTGATTTATAGAAGAGATCCCGTCTAGCAGGCTTGGAAGGGTAGCAACTGCTGGTAAAGGAGATGATATTTTCCAGTTGGCTTTTATGATAATCAGGGCTCAGTTGCCATGGAAAAAATCCATCAGTATGCTGAGTTGAAAACACTTAGGATGAAGGCTGATGGTGATTTCCAGTCCTCCAACAGAGGGCTATGTTCATCCGTTTGCAGGTACCCATGGATGGTTATTGTATGCCTCCAGACATTCCGAGAGCAAGGGGCTGCAGCAGCGACAGGACGGAGCAAGCCGTGGGACTCAGAAGCAGGTAACAAAATAACAGTAGCTAAAACTATGGACTATGTCAAATGGTGATAACTACCACAAAAAGACCAGGTGAGAAGGGGGATAGTGAGAGAAAGGGATGCAACAAATCTACAGATCAGCTTGTGCTAAGAAGGCAGCATTCAGGCAGGGAGTTGCAGGGAGGAAGGAAGGGCAGGAGACTGTCACTAGGACATAGGATGCAGCAGTGAAGGCAAAGGTGCTGGAACCAAGGCTTGTCATGGTTTTAAAGGCCACTATGATTGTGAACAAGGAGAATAATATTGAGGAGAGGTCAGAGGCTGCTGGACACCATGTTGGAGGGGCCTGAGGGGCCAGCCACCATCTGCTCCTGGACTTCACACACACACACACACACACACACATACACACACACACACACACACACACACACACACACACACACAAACATTCATTCCACGGTGTATACTCAGTTCCTAAACTGTTGTTAGCCTTCCTGGCAACTGGCCTTGTTAAGTCCCTTTCTGGCGCCTGGGGCACTAATTCATTACCTTCTATGAGCTCTGGGAGTGTGGTGAGGGTAACTTTTATGAGTCAGCCCTACCGGCCTGAGGGACACCCAGGTCATGAGGAAAACATTTCCTGGTGTCCCTGAGGCATTCCTGGAAGAAATTAGCATTTGAGTCATAGACTGAGTAAGGATAATCCACTGTCACTAGGGTGGGCACACACCCTGAGTCAGCTAAGGGCTTGAAGAGAAGAAAAAGCAGAGCAGAGCAAACTCATCCACTTCCTGACCCTCTTTCCAGCTCTCCAACAGAGGTGGTAGGCTTCGGGGCTTTGGACACTGAGGACTTTCCCTGGTCCTTCTACTTGTCGATAACACACCATGGAACACTCAGCATGCAATACCACATAAGCCAACTCCCAACAAATACCCCCATTACATATCTCTGTACCCCCAGCTGATTTTACTTCTCGGCTAAACCCCAATACAGCAGCCATGTTGAGTTGCCTATTTCTGTTCGCCTTCACTGCTCATCAAGATCCTCGCCATCAGGGGAAAGCCAGATGTGGCCTTTCCTTCATGCCAGGCACTCGGCGCACACAAGGAAAATTGCTACATAGGGAGCCAGACTCTACACGCAGAGCTTTGAGTGCTGTCTTTTTGTCTGAGGCCGAAGAGGATGTGCTGCAGGAGAGTTTAATCTTGTCCATTAATCAATATTCTTTCAAGTACAATGACTTCATTTAGGAAATATTCAAGCCCAAGTCCAAGGATTATAGAATTTCAAAGTGTGCTACATTTACCTTGTCTTGTTTAGTTTGTCATAGGAAAATAGTGCACCTTTGAAATATGGTTCTCAATTTTATCTCTGATTCAAATACAAATAGGGTTGTTTTTAACCTTGCACATCCCACGAAAGTCTTCACTTACCAGGAGATTGGGATAGATGTGAGGACATCCTACTGAGACTCTAGGTAAGAGAAATATAGGAGATGGGGAAATAGAAGGACCCAGGATGTCCTAGAAACCTACAAGAAGAACATAGGGATGGGTGGATCAGGGTCTAGGGGGTTCTGCTCAAACTATTGCACTAACCAAGGACAATACAATAGTAAACATTGAAACCCTACTCTGATCTACCCAATGGACAGGACATTTTCCACAGTTATGTAGAGAGCAGGGACTGACTTTGACATGAACTCTGGTGCCCCATATTTGACCACCTCTCCTTGGTGGGGAGGCCTGAGGGCACTCAAAGAAAGAATAAGCAGGCTACCAAGATGAGACTTGATAGCCTATGACCATATAGTCAGGGAGGAGGTCCTGACCTATGGTCTATAGACCTATAGGTCTATGACCTAGGGGAGGGGAATAGGGTGAAAGTGGGAGGGAGGGAGGAATGGGAGGATACAAGTGATGGGATAACAATTGAGTTGTAATCTGAATAAATTAATAAAATTAAAATTAAATAAAAAACCTTTCAAATCATAAAGAAACAATAGCCTGAAATCCTCAGGTATCAAAATCTCAGTTTAGTGGGAAAGTGGACAACACCTCCAAAAGGGGCAGGATGGCAGACAATTGGGTTCCTAGGAATGCACTGTCTCCGTATCACCCCTCTCTCTGGGCTTCTCCATCATCTAGAGGCTGGAGGGATCCAACAGATGTTACTTCTTCAATGCTGCTATCGTCCCATCTCATGAGCAGAAAGCTGAAAATTCACAAACATTATTTACAGGGTACATGGACACTGGTCGCTGATTTGGTTCCAAAAATATCCCATCGGTGCTCCCCAGTCTGTACTTAGTCACCAGGACTTAGGAATATGTAAATAGTGTCAATCTTTTCTTTGGCACTTTGTCAATCTGTCCCTTGACTCTGGGAAGATAAGTGAGGCCTTGGGTTCTCATATGGAAGAGGCAGATGGTAGGGAGTGTCCCCTACACCCAGGTGACATTCAGCAGTCAGCAAGATAAAGGATCCTGACTCAGAGCCAGTGCCTGGGGAGCACAGTCGCAGCAGCTGAAGACATCTCACCTAGGAGCTGAGGCTATTTTTGACTATGGTAGAGACGCTGCCGCATGTTCCTTCCCTTAGAGTTTAAAAGTATATGAAAAGTGGGCTTGGAGGTAGGGCAAGATCTGTACACAGATTAAGCATTTTGAGAAAAGTACAAGTGATTTCTGGTTACCAGACCCTAGGGGGAATATAGATGCCATCCACTGAAGAGAGACAAGATTCTGGGAAATGATCTGGGGGATTCCTGTCATGGAGAGGTGAGGACCAGAAACCAGAAGGTAGGCAAGCAGCAGGAGAGGAGTCTATGCCTTGTCTTAGCTCTCTGTGCTTCTATCTCTCCCAGGAGCAGAGATTAGGAAGAGCTGGAGGCTTCGTATCACACTAGCGGGGTTGGGCCACTACATCCCACTCTCAGCTTCTTGGACAATGTCTTATCTCTGTCCATGTCCTTCCCGTGTCCGAGGCCACTCCTCTGGATGGCTGGGTCCCACGTTTCACGCTGATGTTCTTTCTATGCTCTCTGCCAGCTACCTGCTTTCCGTGCCCTGCATCCGTGCATTCAGGCCACTCGTCAGCCAGGCCCCTGTGACTCTGAGATATTCTTTCCTAGGTGTTACAACATCTTCCTGCTAAAGACGGGAGATTAGGAAGGGTTTTGGAAAAGCTGAGAGCAGTGAGAAGGACAAGAAAGTGTGTCTGTGCATCTGACTGTCCCGGTGTGTTTCCTCAGTCCGTTTCTTTGGTTCTTCTTTCCTTTTGGTATCACCAGGGAAAGAAATATGGAAAAAAGAGATCCTTGCTCTGTTGGGAATTGAAGTCCTATCTCTTTGTCACTCATGAAACCCTGCGCCCAAGTGACACATAGCTCCGTGTGCTTACACACCTTGCCTGGTCTTTCCCAGCATGTCACCCCATTTTAAAGGCTGGGCAATCTACACATTCACACAGCTGATATTATTTCTCCTGCACTTAGAGATAACACTCACTGTGTTACTCAGAGACCACAGCCAAACAGAATGACCCAAAGACGAACGGACTTAGAAAAAAACTAACGGTACCTTCCTTAAATAGACTTTTTTGAAACCTCTGCCATTTATAAATCTTGTCTAATTTAACGCCGCAAAAATAAATTGGCCAGATCATTTGTGTCTTCTTGTGGGAAGATGAATTGCGTAATGGGTCTAGCCAAACGCTGTAGCCTAAATATTGACCCTATTAGAACTGTTAGGCTGGAATTTGATTCATCATGTCCCTCCCGTCCTGCTTTTTTCTCTGCTTCCCAGCTCTCTGGATGTGGAGCTTCTCTGGTTTATGAGAAAGACCAGTGTACTTGATCTGAATAGGGGATCTCCCTGTAAAAACCCCATAAAGACCAGAGACATCAGAGCTGGTCGGCTGCACCTGCATCCCCTAGCCTTTGGAAGAGCCACTCGGGGCACAGGCAAGCAGCCAGTGCATACCTTGAACTCTGACTGCTTGTTTTTCCAAGAATTTTTTTACTCATTAGGGAGATTTCTTCTGGGATCTGTGTAGAGGTCTTCTCGGCAAACATTTGCTCAGTTTCTGTGTGGTAAACACTGCTAAGGCTCTTAGAGTGAGTATTGGGACAAGGCAGTGGTGTGATTGTCACAAGCTCTAGCCAGGTGAATGTGACATTGAGGTTCAGCTGGAGTTATCTCAGCTCACTAAGAAGTCTTTTTCAAGAAGGTCTAGGCTTAGATGTAGTGCTCATCCCCCTGAGGGAGAATGGCTGGAATTGTGGCAAGGAATGGCCCAGACGCAGCCCAGAGGGTGAGGATGCTCATGGTGCATTTCTTGCCACCATATGCTTTATCTTCACTGGTGAGACCTACCCTGTTGAGAGTTTTGGAGAGAGGGAATTTCCTGCCAGAACACTTCCTGGCTGTCTTGATATTTCCCTGCTGAGACAGGAAGAGTCCTGAGAAGGTAAGAAAGCCGTGTGGGGTGGTGCTGAGAGCTCACGCAGGGAGTCTGGTGAGACCTGGACTCACATTCCACCTCCTCTAGAGGCTAACAAGGATTTGTAGTGACAGGCAAGGAATACCCCCCCGGGCTTTTCCAAGTGGCAGCCTGCACCAGTGAGCCGAGCTCCCAGGACAGATGTAAAATAGGATGGAGAAGAAGGATGCTTTCAGAGAAGGGCTGTGGAACAAAGCTGGTGCACAGGGGAAGCCCTCGCTGCCTTCTTGATTCTTTCTTGAACTTCCTTCTGCATTATAATTCTCTTCCTTGCCTCCTTAGAACCTTAGTACATATTTGCCCTGTGTCGTGTCGTGTCTTTAGTGAAGGCTGGAAAAGGTGAGGAAGAGGAACTGTGCCTGGAGTTTGAAAAGGTGGTGACAACAGATTGGGTCATGGTTTGGGGCTATCTCAGTGTTGAAACTCAGATGAGTTATTTCAACCTCAGGGGGGTGGCATCAGAATTCTGGAAGACTTGGAAGGCTTCTAGAAGGCAAACATTTTAGTTACAGTTTAGTTAGTGTAGGACCCGGAGATGGCAGATGCTACATTCCTTTATTCCCAGGTGTTTGGCGAAGGCATGGAAAACTTCCTCGAACACCTCAGTGCCTCAGGAGATGCACATAGCCTTGGGGAGGTCAGGGGGTGGGGGAGGGGAGTCAGATTGTGCCAAATCCACTGGAAGCTATCACCAACCACCTCTTTTTGATGTCTTCCAATCCCTCACCACTATCATCTCCCTCCTGAAGCCACTGGGGTCAAATATGGTTCCAGAACATGTTAAGGGAAACTAACCCAGGGCTGATGTCAGCAGCATCCAGTGCATCCCGGAGGGTGACCGTTTCCATATCCTGGTCTAGCTCCCACCGTTATTCCATGACATTCTGAAGCTTCGACCCATGCTTATTCTGAGCCTGTCCATCCAAGACAAAGCATACCAATGAGCCAAGGACAGAGGCTTGCAGCCAAGGTGGGATGCTTTCTGAGGAAGCCCTTGACGCTGCAGTGCTTGCTGTGTTCTTCTGTTCCCTTCTCTGGGGCAGACAGAAAAGCCCTGGCTCCTAGGATGCTTCTCATTGTTCATTGATGACCGTTCCGGACAGAGACTCAGCTGCAAAAAGTGATGGGCAGATGGCTTGGTTAAAGCAGGTGGACTGCTCCTCTGTCTTTTGATCTATCAACTGTTCTCAGTTTGACTGAGGTAGCTAGGGGTACACTTCAAACTTTCTCTGTTATCTTTCCAGCAGTCATGGTAGCCACCCCTCTGCTGCGCTACGACCTCTAAGTGTTTTAAATGTTCGCCAACAGTCATCTGTTGACTGTCAAACGGCTCTGTCTTGGAGTGGATCAACAGAAGGTCCGAGCATTGTGTGATCCTGAGGACAGTAAGGGAGGACGGTGACAGAGGCGAGAGCGTGACTCAGTGTGGGAAATTGTTAACTTAAAACCACAGGAGGGCATTGTGCCTGTGTTAGGCCTTAACAGACCAGGCTAAAGGTAAAAAAAGTGTCATTGCTCTTGTGAAAGTCACCAAGCTGAAACTCAAACCACTTACATCATCATCTAGAAACCAGGATTAGAGAGAGAGAGAGAACAGCCAAAACTCTCAAATAGGCTCCAGTGTCCCCCGGAGTTCTCTTCCAGCCCCACGACCCACTTTTAGCTTTCTGTTCTTTTCAAGCCCTTTTTTTTTCTCTATAAAACCAGCTTCCTCTGCTTGACTCATTGGAACACCATTCTATTTTAGGGAAGGAAGGGCTCCCTGATTCTAGAATTGAAAATGAAACCAATTTAGATGTGAGGGAGAGCAGGGAGGGCGGGAGGGAGGGAGGGAGGGGGGAAGAAAAGAATGAAAGGAAAGCTAGGAGGAAGGAAGAAAGGGAGGGAGAGTGCCCTCCCGCCTGCTCCCCTGCATCCAGGGTAGTCTATAGCATGGTGGTTCTCAACTTGTGGGTCGCAACCCCTTTGGGGGTCAAACGACCCTTTCACGGGGGTCACCTAAGACCATCAGAAAATACAGATATTTATATTACAATTCACAGCAGTAGCAAAATTACGGTTATGAAATAAAGAGCCACAAAAATGATTTTATGGATTGGGATCAGGTTGAGAAGCACTGCTCTGGTTGAGGACCAGAATCAAATGAAATGAGTGTAAGTCAGACAATGCCGCTGTTGGGTTCAAGCCTCTAACAACATCCAGACTTGAGTAGGATGCTGCTGAAGTTCTTTGGCCACACTCTGGCTGTTTCCTCTAAGGTCCGCAAGTCTTTTCTTTTTTTTTTTGCCTTCTGCTTTCCTGCCTCTTTTTCTGTCTGTTAGTACAGGAGGTGGAACACCGGCTGAGCCACGCACAATCTAAGCATGTGCTTTACCACTGAGCTCCACTCCCAGATGACCTTGCTCTGCTCTGGCCTCTTAACTTCCTTGCTAGTCCTTGAGAAAACATAATAAGTCAGCACCCCAGGGCCTTGACACTTGCCTCTCAGTAGATCGCCCCTGCCCCGCTTTTCATATCTTGCTCTCTATTCCCACGTAGCTTCTGATAAAATGCCATCTTGTCATCAAAACTTTTGATAACCTCCAATTACCCCCTATCCATCTACTCTGCTTAGTCTTCTAGATATTGTTCATCATCACCTGACACGTTGCATAGACCCTTGGTCATTTGAGTACTGTCAGCCTCTCTGTGTGCGTGCAGAGAGGCCCTTTCCGTTCATCATAGCGTCCCAAATGTCTGAAACAAGTCCTGGCCCATATACAGAACTCACTAAATATTTATTGAATGAATAAATGAATTCCTGGGTCCTAATGTTCTGTAGCCTCAGCTGCCTGGAGGACACAGCCAGGCAGCAGGTGATGGGGGTGGCGGGGTGGGGGTGCAAATAGGAGGAGGCAATTGAGATGGTCCAGAGTTCTTGGGGGGAGTAAACAAATATAGACGGAATAAGAAGAAAATAATCAGAAAGACCCTGAAAGGCCTTGGCTAGCACTCCTGGTGGTGCTGAACTGAGGCCAGGCCAGACTTACTCTCTTCAGCTGTTGAAGTCTGCTTCTTGTCATACGGCAACCTCGACATCTATTTTGATAACCGTATTATATGTCTCTTGGCATGTGGAAGACTCCTATCATTTAGCAGATTTATAGAAATTAGGGAAAGCAGTGTGAAATGCCTCCTGCCGTATGGGAAAGGAGGAGAAACGGCTGACATTTGGCCTCTTGCCAATCTCACTAAGGTTTTGAGTTTCCGGCTTTGCCCTGTCTCGGGTGGAGTAGCTCTCTTATCAAACGTCTATTCTCCGAGTAGCCATAAAGACAGTTCCGTGCATCTGGTGGGGTTTTAATATCCAAAGAGTCATATTCTAAACTGCATGAAGCTCAACATTTTGGCCCAGCTGTTGTAAGAACTGAAGAGGTTTTCTTTGTCCTAAGCATGGCCTGTTTCCACTAGTTCTGCGTTATGTAGCCATCCTGGGCTAGAACTCATGTATGGGATGAGCCATGTACCAAGTCCATCTCCAGCTTAGGCAGCAGAGTCACAACAGTCTCTGCTTCGACTACTCATTTGCCACGTGATGTTGAGCATCACACTGCTTGCTCCTTAAATCTCTCTAACTCTCACCTCCTGCTCTGCTACTCTTGGTCCAGCCATCATCACCTCTTACCCAAACCATCTGACCATCTGAGGAGCCTTTCAGAGGATTTTCCAGTTTCCCCAACTGTAATTATGGTCCACTGGGTCCTTTTTTTTTCTTTTCTTTTTGAGAATTGAAAGATCCTTCCCTCTGGATATACTTCTGCCCTGAATTCTATTTTTGGGTCATTTTGGCTAGGGAACCAGTCATTCCAAACTGTGTATTATGCACGTTTTTAGCTGGGTCTTGGACCTAATGCTGCCAGCCTGGCAGGCATTTCATGGAAACATACCTCAGCATCATGTAATTGCCCCGCAATACACAGCATAGCTTTTGGTGTTACCGAATCTAAAACAGCTTTGTTTCCAAATTATCTTATAAATAATGCTGTGAGGTCAGCTTGACAGGAGCGCACAAACCCCCTCCATGCAGACACAGCTCACCTTCAGCCCCCAAGCAACAGTTTCTGTATTTGTTTATCGATGAGTTTTTAGTTCTCAGGAAAGCTTAGACCTAAAAAGAGATGGTGGTGGTGGTGGTGGTGTGTGTGTATGTGTGTGATGCAAGTGTGTGGCAAGTGTGCATGTATGGGTTATGGAGGAGGCGTGTGCATGCCATGGTAAGAGTGTGGCATCAGAGGACAACCTTGGGTACTGTTCCTCCCTCCTCTTCATCCTTATTTGTACAGAGCATCTTCGCTATCATTGTTGGGCACTGTGTAAGCCAGGCTAGCTGGTCCACAAGCTTCCAGAGATCCTGCTGTCTCTGCTTTCCGTCTCCCATGCGTGATGCAGGCACATGCTCTCTCTCCCAGCTTTATGGATTCTGGGATCTCCAACCCAGGTCCCCGTGCTTGTTCAGCCAGCACTTCATCCACTGGGCCATCTCTATAACCTGAAAGGCATTTCTTTTTAGAAGTTTATTGAGCACGCAGGATGTACAGAACATGCAAAGCTTTGCTTCACGTCGTGAGCATCCATGTGAACACACGGTGTCATGGGAAAGCCTCGGTCCACCGCCGATCAGCTTTGTCGATGTTTTAATTGCACAACGTCTTTCTTATTCCTTTGCTTCTCTTTCCTCCTGTGGTGTTTACGTTTGTTTGCTGTCTGGTGGATGCTCCTAGAGTTCTTCTGTTTGCCGTGTTAACTGTGTACAGGAGGAAGATGTCCTTGTTAACATATAACAACAGTCTGTAATTTTTCCAGAGAATTTTGTTAACGTTCAGATGAATGTTACAGCTAATTAGGAACATGCACTCGTTGCTGAAGTAAATCGACGGGGGTTTGCAGTAGGTAATTGCTTATGAATTGCCTTCCCTCTATAGATAATATCAACAGATAATAAGCACTTTGTGTCTATATATAGCAAATTATGCTCAGAATCAGCTATGACATAGTCATCTTCACCACCTTTGATAGAAGGCGCCTACAAGCATGCTTCATATTTCATGGCATCCTCTCTCCAGAGATTGAACTATTTCAACCTTCACGGTGACTCAGCCACTGCTGTGAGCATGGATAATTTTACTCTGCTAAAGATACACAATGACATCAGAGCTTGTTGAGTTATGAGCTGTGCTGGGAAAATTCCTAGGTAAATGGTCTCAGGGTCTTAGATTTATTGAGCCTTTGTGAGCCTTCTAATTCTTCCCTAACTGTTGTGCTCACACGTCTTGCCTTCTCCTCAGCCTTTCATTCAGGGTGCAGTTTTGGAGTATTCACCATGCCATTGGGTTTTCTTCCATTGGGGACGCAGGAGTGAGGACCTCCTTGTGTGGGTGTGCACCCGGGACTGGAAAAGGGAAACAGTGATGAGGCCTCAGTTAAATAAGTTAAATAATTTGTTCTGGTCTGAGACAATGCTAGTGGTCCTTAGGAAGGCTGTGGGTCAGGGAGAGTAGAATCCAAGTACAGTTCATGTTAAGAGTCCATTGCTGTTTACTTTTGACTCATGCCTGGTGGCGGGCGTGTGTGTGCAAATATTTGCTTGATCGATGTCTGTCTGTATTCCTCTTCAGTACTGAATTTAATCAAGAAAATGGCTCATTCCACTACAACCAAGTAGCTCTTTGCTCAACTTAAACTTGGGGACAATATGGCGTCAAAGAAGTCAGTGATTCTAAATCCCCATTTCGGATCCTGCTCAGCTTTTCAGGTTCAGGTAACTGACTGGCAGCTCCCTTGTGAATCTCAGAGCATCAGAAAGGAGGATGACTCCACCCTCCCCTGCCACCTCACCTTCCCTGGCTTAGTAAGTAGCACTAGAGGCTTTTCCCAAATCAAGAAATTGTTCTAGGTTCTTCTTTTAAGATCTCAGCCTCTATTCTCTCAGCCCTGCCTCACACTCAGTTCCTCAAGAGAACACTTGTATGTTTTTCAAAAACAGCTGTCCAAGGCTAGCCAACTAGGGACCTTTCTGCATAAAATCCATTAGGTAGCTTGTTTTGCTCTTGAATAAAAGATTCTACTACTTGAATAAAGATAATGATGTGATATTTGTTTACTTATTGTGCATGTGAGCTCGAACATGCCGTGGTATGTGAGCGGACGTAAGAGGGCAACTTTCAGGAATGGATTCTTTCTTTTTACCTGGAGACTGAAATCAGGCCATTGGGCTTGAAGGCAAGCATCTTAACTCATGGCTCTCTCACTGGGGTCTTTACAGTAAAAGCCTTGGCCTGAGCCATCTCAGCACGGCTCCAGCACTCATCTGTCACACACTAGCTAAAGACACAGTAATAGTGAAATGAGCAGAGAAAGGAGATTTGCACAATGTAGCCACATTGGAAAGAGGAACAAATAAAGGGGTCTAGTGACTTCCCCCAAAGTCCATCAGAAGGGTACCGACATGAGATTTAGTTTAAATAGGGGTTAAGAGGCACTCATAACTATGCAGTCCTGGTCAAGATGTTGTCCGGCCTATCAGTGACCCATCACAGTCTGATCTATGGAACAAGATGACCTAAGGTGTCAGAGCTGTGTGAAATCTCTTCCTGGGAGGCAGATTCTTCCTCGGTTGGTATCCAGATTGGGCCTTTCCCTTCCCCCAATATAAGAGTTCTGAAATTTTTTAAATTCTTTGGGGTTCATTGTTTCAACAGATGGCACAGGGTCTATCTTGTTGTTGTTGTTGTTTGTTTTTCTAGACAGGGTTTCTCTGTGGAGCCTTGGCTGTCCTAGACTCGCTTTGTAGACCAAGCTGGCCTCGAACTTACAAAGATCCACCTGCCTCTGCCTCCCAAGTGCTGGGATTAAAGGTCTGCACCACCATGCCCAGCTACAAGGGTCTGTCTCTAACGTGCTTTCTCTCCCGCCTGGATCCTCGCAGCAGTGAATGCAGGGATGGTATGATTAGCTTCTCTTCCCATATCCTTTCCTGCTCCAGCCTCTTTCCATCATTCTCTGCTTTCCTGGACCACTGTATGGTCATTGTATTTCATCTGTTGGCATTGTTCTATCCCTGTCTGGCCAGCTGACTGTCTCCTTCCAGGTACCAGTGAGGGCTTGGCTTCTCCAAGATGCTTTACACTCCTACTGGCTGATGTGTATAGACATCATCGTGGATCCTGACTTAGCTGGTAAGGGCAGCCTGAGAGCCCACCGTCTAACTGTCTCCCAGGAAAGACCTACATGACTTTTGCCTGCAGTGAGCAACCAAAAATATTTGTTCAACAGTGTTGCTCTTGTCAGCCACACACGTCCTCCCCAACCTCCAGGAGTACAAAGGAGACCAGTGTCTACCTCTGTGTGGCTGCAAGCTGGCTAGAATAAAGGCATTTCTAACTGATGTATTAAGGTTTAAGGAAGCATTATCTTTCTTTAAAATGCCCAAGGAATGGTAATGTAGTTCACTTGGGAAGGCTGATGACTAAATTAGTTATGGTCTTCAAGTGGGATTTTGCTTGTTTTCTGAGTCCCCCTGATTTAGAGTTTACATCATTCCTGAAACAAAACTTTCCAAAGGAAACATGGGATAAAATTGAAAAGAACGATGGTTTTCGAGCCAAAGCCTTATTTACAGTAGATCTTTTTTCCCCTATAAATACAGTAACATCAGAGTGTGAAAATGGGGAGGAGAAGATGTCAGACTGCCTATCTGAGATAGTTCTCTGGTTTTCTGTCTTGCCAATTTACACTTAAAAATAACCACAGACCACAGCTGGCAATACCTTCCTTTACAAACAAAACAGGGGCCATATTGTCAACTTATGATGTGTCTTTGCAATATAATATCAAGCAATGGATGCTCCTGTGGTCCAGCCTACTGTAAAATACTCTGCATGTATATTTAATTATACAGACACTGCTTTTTGAAGTTACTGTGAAATGAATAAAAGACATAGATACCCCCCTTGACATAAAATACCAATTCTGCACAAAGGGAGCAGGAGAACAGTTCATTTTGACCCAAGTGTGAGTGACTATGATCCAGGAACATGGGTCCAGGTTGCCTAAATGGCTAATCCCATCTGACAAAGGTTTTATAAACTTATGGTCACAATAAGAAAAAAAAAAGCATAAATGAGGTTTTGATTAAAATGCTGAGGTGAATAGGTGAGCTCTGGCAAAATAAAAAAATCTATGTATATGTTGCCTGTATAACATTCCTAGCTTTAGTATTGGTGGGTTGTTTATTGATATGTCAAGGGTAGAGACATAGTGCAAGAATTTCACTGAAATGTCAAAAGAATGTTAACCGAGATACAGAAGTTGATAGTAAGTACTAAGTAAAAAATAAATAAGCAAAATACAACCCAAAATGAATGTTGGTTCTTGACTTGTAAGAACCAACCATCTCTTCAGGAACCAGGTTCTTAGGTTAGCCAATGGCACATTTGCAAGATCCTCCACTCAGATGCAGCCTCTTCAGAGAACTTTAGCTCACACCACAGAGAGATGACCATGTGAGATAACGTGGGTCAAACAACCTGCCTCTCTGAAGTCTAAGGTCCAAATCTGAATCAAAGAGCATGCCGAGAGTACGATGTCCAACTCGGTGTCAAGAACTGAACCAATGATATAGGCCAATTGCTTCATGTTGTGGGGTGCAAAGAGTGCCTGTGTGCAAATATAGTCTTCCAGTGCAATGGGTACGCATGGAGCTTGGAGCTCTCAGGAGGTAGCAAGGCCGAAGCAATAAGGGACTTGCTCTAAGAAAGTGTTAAATGGCGCTACTCAGTGCATGATCAGCAAGTGCGCAGACCCTGCTCCGATAATCCTGCTGAATCTAAATGCCGGGGAGTAGACTATATACAACGTTTTAACAAATGCTCTAGTCATTCTTACACTTTCTGAGGACTGAGAAGCCCTGGTACAGACATCAAGTTCCACAAAGGCCAGATGTGTTGAATTCGGGACACGTGTCCTTTTCCTCAGCAGTTTTAGCACCCAGGCACCATCGGGCTTTTGTCATTTTCAGGACCTGTCAACTTGATATCAAGAGGTCTGGCTAAACTTTTCCAACATAAACAGGCAGACAACTAACCAGGTGCCCCAGTGAAAGATTGACACTCCCCCAATATGCTATTAAGAGCGGGCGGAATCAGGCCAGAAGGAAAATAATGACCAGAAAAGAACAGTGCTGATTTGAGCCAGATTGATGGCTATTCTTATTGTAATATTCATGATGAGCAGAGTCTTTGTAATGGATTTAGCAGATGTGGACATCATCCTGCCAGACTCCCTCTGTCTGAATGGAAACTGCAGTCACCCAATATGTTTCCCTGTCCTCTGGCCTAAGATTGAGTTGTCACCCTCTCCCAGACACTCCTCCAGGCGCCCCAGATGGTACTGGCTGACACACTCCAAGGATGTCATTAGGAACACGTGTAAACCACATGAGGGGAACGAGCTTCTGGAGACTACACACGTGGCACTACCTTCACCCCTGAGGGCCTTAAGATACTGTTGGGAGGAGCAGAGATAAGTGGGTCTCAGGTGCTGGGAGGTCTTGGAAAATCAAGGACCCATGGGAAACTCTTTAGGGAGAGAGGATGCTGGGCAGGCATTGAGAAATTCTCTAACGAGTTAGTGTGACAGCAATATATGGTTGTGCTGTGATGCTTTTCTGTCTCCTTTAATTCCTGTGCTGTTCAACCGCTTGACTGAGAATCCTTTAGAATTCAAGTAGTGTCACTAATTTATCATTCTATCAGAAATTCTTAAAATGATTTATTGTTATTTATTTTACAAGCAGTATAATAGCTCTCGCTAGTTACAATACAAAGACACATAGTAACTTGGAACTGACAAAGTCATTGGATAATTAATGGTCTATGACCTAACTGACTTCGCAAACCAAAGAACCTCATTAATCAGGACTCTGAATCTGATTTTGGGAGTTAGGACCACCAGAATTCAGATCTATAAAATTACCTATCATCACAAGGACTCTGGTCCAGCTTTGTAAATGATGCCCTTGGTTGAGAAAGGCTCTTTTCATGATTTCCAGACTCAAAACACAAACCAAAACAATACAACAAGGAAGCCAACTGTCCACACAAATGTTACCTTGGTGGAGTTTGGAGAGCTGGTGGGCCCTGTCTCCCTTGCAATCGTTAATTTGTCATCATCGTTAATTTGTCAACAGCGAGATTGGACTTAAAATCACCATGGAAATATGATCTTGAATATATCTGAGGGTGTTTCTAGGAAGGTTTAACTAAAAAGGCCAGAAGGTTAAAAAAGTGGGAAGACCCACCCTGACTGTAAATGTGCTGTTCCTGTAGGCTGGAGTCCCACACTGAATAAAAAGGAAAATGTGAACAGAGTGCAAGCTTTCTATCCCCTCTGCTCCTAGACTATAGAAGAAACATGGCCCATGCGGCCTCGGCCATGCCTCATTGTCAGAATGAACTACATCCCTTTTAAAACTGCAAGGAAAAGCGACCCCCCACTCCATTATGTTGCTTTTGTCAGGTTGTTCACATCAATAAGAAAAGCAATTAACACACTCTTCCATTTCCTGGCTGGCCACACCGTGCTTCTACTGTTGGAACTTCAGCATAAATCTCCGGATTCCAGAATTCAGAGATGCTGGGCCGTGGTTGAGAACCCTGGAATAAATTAGGTTTTGAAATGTCTTGCAAGTGGATCATTTTAAAGCCAATAAAGGAGGGATCACAGAACCCCAATAGGCTCATAGGGGTGGCCTTTGAGAAGAACTGGGGACAGAAGTCTAGCAACTAGACTGTTTCAAGGAAGGTGTGTGATGTCATGTAGAGTGACAGCTCTTTGGCATGCGTTTCAGTCCTTTCTCCCAAGGCCAGAGAATGAAGAAGTGTGAGAGTATTTTAAGAAGCTTATGGTCCTCAACAAATCTGAGATACAACTTTTAAGGTGCAAGGTAGATATGACCTTTGGAAGAGGAGTAGGTAGGAGCTGACAGGGTTCTAGAAGGAAAGGTGCTGTCTATACACAGTGCCCAAATTTTTGGAAGTTGTATCTTTAAAGAGACAAGACACATCGGGGATGCAGCCACCAGTTAGTTCACAGCCCAGAAACCTGAGAGCCTGGGTGGGTTGGCAGTAATACACTTAAGACAGACTGAAGACATCCCACTGACAGCTTGGGATACTTTGGTTCCTTTGAAGCTTGGCTTTGATACTCTCTTAACTGGCTTTCCTTCTAGAACAGTACTATATGAAAAAAGCTTTTCTTCTGAATTGTTTACTGAATTATTTTCAGGTATCAGAATCAGAGAGAGACACCCCTGAAAATGACAAAGACTAGAAGGGGAAGACTTTGAATGTGTTACCCACTGATCTCCAGAATTTGCCAAGAGGGAGAGACTTTGGTCTCTCCAGGCAGAGTGCAGATGATTTACACACCTGGAGGACCAGAGGTGAGTAAACATTGCAAGAAGCATCTGTAACCAAGAGATGTTTCCACCTTGAAAACAGCTTAGGTCCAGCCCTGCTCCATGTGAAGTTGGACTCCAAGTTAAGACAAATGAGAAGGCTTGCTGGTGGTTTCAGATACTGCACAATTAGACCTCCTCAGAAGCAAAAGTGGCCGTGAACTATATAAGTCGTTGCTTGAGAGGTTTAGTCCCAGTGACCTGAGAGAAAATGCACATGCTAACAGAAAGAAAGGAGAGAGTACTATAATGTCTGTGTTTCACCACTTTGGGTGGGAAAGTCGGATGTCATGTGTTTAAACAGTTCCATACCCCTGAAAGACATCAGGCATGGCAGCTCTTTGGAGAGAGGGTATTTATACATACAAGCTCAGCAGCTTCCGTCCCACCTGAGTGCTGCAGCCACACGATAATCGTCATAGCACAAAACAAACAAAAATAAAAGAGCTAAAGAAAGGGCCAAAAAAAAAAAAAAAGATATGTAGACACAAAAACACATACATTCCCATACACAGGAATATCATAAAAACCCCCAAACAGAAAGCCATAATATATATGCAAAGAACCTGTAAAGTTAAAAAGGAGGAAATGCCTTAACTCAACACTAACACAATCTACAACTTGAAAGATGCCATTGAGTCCTTGTTCTGCCGGCCATCTACTGCTGAGCATCCTATCCTTAAGAGTGGAACAGAGTCCATGTCAGAGACAGCACCCCACTTCCTTTACTGGAGGACCAATATGAAGCCTGAGCTGCCTCACGGCTACATCTATGTAGAAGACCTAGGTCCTGTCCATGCATGGTCCTTGGTTTGTGCTTTAGATTCACAGGTCTCTCTGGGCCCTGGTTATTTGGTTCTGTTGGTCTTCACGTGGAGCTCTAGTCATCTCTAAGTCTGTTTATCCTCCCGCCCCGACTTTTCCACTAGACTCTCTATGCTTTTCCCAATGTTTGTCTATGAGTCAGAGTATTTTTCGAACTGCTGCTGGATGGAACCTCTCAGAGGACAACTCTGGTAGTCTCCTGCCTGTGAGCATAGCAGAGTAGAGTTAATAGTGTCAGGAACTGGCTCTCTTCCATGGGGTTGGGTCTTGGGTTGGGCCAGGCACTGGTTGGGCGTTCCCTCAATCTCTCCTCTATCTGTTCTATCTTTATCCCTGCACATCTTGTAGGCAGGGTAGGTTTTGGATCAGAGTTTTTGTGGGTGGGTTGGTGTTCTCCTCCCTCTGCTAGGAGTCTTGTTTAGTCAGAGGATGCCCTTGTCTGCTTTTTGATCACTTCCCCATGATGCCACTGCCTTGCCAGACCACAGGGTAAGAGGACAAATTCAATCCTGATGCAACTTGATGAGCTGGGGTGGGTGGTAGGGGACTCCCCTTTTCCGAGGAAAAAGACAGGAGCGGGTGGGGGAAGAGAGTATGGGACTGGGAAGAGAAGAAGGAGGGGACTACAACAGGGATATAAAGTAAATAAATTGATTAATTAATTTTTTAAAAACAGTGGTTTGTTTCAACTAGTCTTAAGGGTAGGCCCTATGCCCAACAGCAGTAGATAGCCAACAGAAAACAAGTGCAACAAAGCGTTTTTGGATGTTTCTTGTCACATAAGTGTCCTGTCGCAGCCCCTCCCTTTTTTCTTTCTTTAAACAACAAAGCTAAACAAAACAAAAAATCCCTTTATCTTATTGTTTTTATTCTCTAGATCGCTTTGTGTATATATTTATGACTTCATGTTTAGCCTTTTTTGTTGTTTTGTTTTGTTTTAATGGGATTCCTGAGTGTGTGAACAAGTGGGTCTCTGTTTCTTGTAGCTTTTCTTGGGCTCTTTTCCTTCTGTTTATTTTGTCCAATTCTGACATGTTAGTTTTTTTTATTTCATCTTATTATATTTTATTATTATCCCCCACAAAAAATGGTTTGTTTCCCCCCAATAAGACTCTCTTGGAGAAAACTAATTTTTGATTTGCAAGTAGTTACCAATTGGAGATAGCTTCTGGGTTAAGGATCAGAGTATATGTCCACCTCTCCTTTCAGCTCTAGGACCCCACATGGTGCAGACTTGTGCAAGTCCTGTGGATACCACCAGTCTCTATGAGTTCAGATGTATGGCATTCCTGTTGTATCTAGAAAGCCTTGTTTCCTTGGTGTCATCCATCTCCTCTGGCTCTTACATTCTTTCTACCTCCCTTTTCCACAGAGTTTTCTGAGTCCTGAGGGAAGAAAGGAGTTTTACGGAGTCATTCCATTTAGGGCTGAGTGTTCCAAGGTCTCTTACTCTCTGCACATTGTCTTACTGTGGGTTTCTGTAGTTGTTACCAACTGTTAGACGCAGAAGCTTCTTTGATGATGGCTGAATAAGGCACTGATCTATAAGCATAGCAGAATGTTTTTAGGAGCCATAGGATAAACAGTAGTATTTGGTTTTAGCCTAGGTCCCTGGCCTATCTACCCTCAGTTCTTGGCCACCCAAGTAACATCAGATATGGGTTTCATCTCATGGAGTGAATGGGCCTTAAATCTAATCAGGTATTGGTTGGTTACTCTACAACCTTTGTACCACTATTGCATCAGTATATTTTGAAAGCAGATCACCATCATAGGATGAAGGGTTTGGACCTCCTTTGGTAGTATCCAGAGTACCTTGAAGGTTCTAAGTAGGCACCAGCTTGAATTCTCTGCGCTCAACAAATTGTGTAGGTGTTGTCTTCAGCAATGAGGCCTTACTGTCAGTTTGTGGAGATCAACCAATTGCCTTGGAAATAGGCAACAGCTTGATTAGATATAACCCATTCTTGGTACTGGAAGCTTCACTTGTTGGTGAGAGATGTCCATTAGGGTTCTGTCTCCCCCCATTATTTGGTAATTTTATTTAGATCACCTTTATATATGTATATATTCTAGAAACTTTCTACTGAATTGGGCTTCCATATGACCTCTTAAATGACCCTTAGTTTTAGCTGTCTCTCCCATATTCCCTCACTCAGTTGGCTCTTCCCTTTCCCCTCCTGTTTAATCCTCCTATTCCAGTCTCACCTCCTCATCAATCCATAACTGCCTATTTATTCTACTTCCCCTTCCTAGGGATATCCCTCCCTCCCAACTAGTCCCTTACTGTGTACCTAACATCCGTGGCTCTATCCTGTAGCTTGCTTATCATTTTAAAGAATCTTTAAAAAATTTGCATGCACATACATTTCCCCAAATTTAGCACAATGATTTGAAAGTTTTTTGTTTGTTTGTTGATATCCACACAAATATGACTTTTATTCCGGACACCAGAGCAACAGTTGTGCAAGAGAATTGTCTAGAAGTTTAAAAAAAAAAAAGGCAGTGTCCCCTTAGAGGTTACAGTTGGGTAAAGCTAGAGAGTCATATCCAGCTTCTTCATTTTTAATAAGCACTCTAGGTGATTTTAATATAGGTAAACCAAAGACTCCTCTTTGAACTATAATATTTAACTTAGTGTCTCTTTCTTTCCCTAATTACCAGCAATACAACTTCAAGACCAGTGTTCCATGTATGTCTAGAACTGCCCTGCTCAATCCAATAGCCACTGTACACAAGGCATAGAGCACTGAGTATAAGACATACACGTTTCAATGATTTAGTGCAAACTTAACTTATAAAGCATCTTAACAATTTATTATCAACAATAATGATATCAGTATTGATTAAGTGTTGACATGGTAATATCTTAGCTCCATCGGTGTTTCATATTTGTGACTCACATTCTATATGTTTTTTTGTTTTGTTTTGTTTTGTTTTGTTTTTTGGTTTTTTGAGACAGGGTTTCCCTGTATAGCCTTTGTCTGTCTTAGAGTCGCTTTATAGACCAGGCTGGCCTTGAACTCACAGCGATCTGCCTGCCTCTGCCTCCCAAGTGCTGGGGTTAAAGGCTTGTGCCACCATGCCTGGCCCTCCATATGTTTTTGTTGGGCATCCTTGATCTCAGAAACTTTGGTGAAGAGGCGTCTTCAGCCCTTAGTACATAAATGGCAAAGAGTGCCTAGTGTTTAAACATCACACTTCTGCCCAAATGACCAGGCATCAGAAGGTACAGCTTTAATGAAACAAACACTGCTCATGGCTTGGCAACCATCTGTGGGAGCTGGATGATTTAGGATACCCAGTGTCCTCTAATCTCTGTATCTGCCATTAACAGTCATGACTAAAAGGTAATCACATGATTAATATGTCACAGTCCATCGCAGGCACCATTTCTGGGAGACTCCACAAAAGCTCTATGCTTTGAATTAGATATTAAGAAAGCATAAACTAAGGCAATGACCTTCATCTCAGATTGCATAATAATATCTTAGAGCCAGGCATGGTGGTGCAGACCTGTAATCCCAGCATTTGGGAAGCTAAGAAAGAAGGAACATGAGAGTAAAGGCAGCCTAGGCAAAACAGTGAAGACTGTCTCAAATAAAGTAATAGCAACAAAACAGTATGTTGAGAAATCATATGCAATGAAGCTTTTGGGACATCCGCATGCTGATATTAGGTTATTCAGTGGAGAAAAGATATCAAAGCATGGACACTGAGACAAGATGCAGATGACCAAGGAAGAGTCTGAGATTCCGGAAGTTGGTCAGGTGCCCAGAATATCTTAAGCTCTACTCCCATGCCATCCATACATCAAGCTCCTAAACATTATTATGTCAGTGCTGTCTTTGCTCATTTTTATCCTTGAATTTTCACTGAATGTATTTATGGAATATGACATGTGATCTTGATAGACTTTTTTTTTTTATGTCCATATACAGTCATGTATCACTCAACAGTAGGCTGAGCTCTGAGACCTACCTGCACGGTTAGGTGATTTACTCATTGTGCAAACACCCGGGGAATGTACTGACACAACTTCAGGGTGGAGAGGCAGCTACAGATGGAATTTGAAATACCTCTAAATGCTCACATGTTTAAGTGTTTAGATCCCAGTCTGTGGTGTTACCCGAGGTGGTGGACCCTCTTAGAAATTGAGCTATCATTCCGTCACTGGGGTCAGACATGCCATTGAAGTAGAGACTAAGTCATTTTTCAATTCCCTTATAATCTTATGGTACTACCATTAAGAATGCAGAATGTCCCAAACCAAATTTTAGTTATTGTGAAGTGACTACAACAGTCATGTTAACTTACTCATTGCCTCAAAGAAGTAAGTGTGTGTGTGTGTGTGTGTGTGTGTGTGTGTGTGAGAGAGAGAGAGAGAGAGAGAGAGAGAGAGGAGAACCTGCTCTCTTGGCAAATTCTCAGAATACAACATAATATGTTCGATGCTTAGCTTGGCAAATTCTTTACAACTTTGACTTACATTATCCTATTTGTCTCATGCTCCTGTTAGTCACATTTTATTTTCTATGTGTTTAATATTTTTAAAAAGATACCACAGATATTTTTCTTCCTGCCCCTGATTATTTTACTGAGCACAGTGGTTTTTTTTTTTTTTTAAATTCACCCATGTTGTGAAAAATGACAGGATCTCATTTTTAAAGTCTGAATGACATAATGTTGTATGTGTACATCACAACTGCCCTGTCAACTCATCCACCAGACAAGCTCTTTTGTTTTCCTGTGTGAATGTCTTCTGGCATCACTGGGGACTGAACCCACGGCCTTGCTTATGCTAAGAAAGTGCTCTCCCACTGACCTACAACCACTGTCCTCCATCCACACATCAACAGACATCCCAGGTGTTCCCATGACTTGGATATTCTACGTCATTCTTTAATGAAGTTGGCTTTAGATAGCTTTATATAGGGACTATTTTATTTCCTTTGAATCAAACTCAGCAGAGGCTGGGTCATATCATGTTCTACTTTGATTTCTTTCAGAGCCTCTGTACTGATTTCCACAATGTTTGCACCAACTTGCATTCCACATTCCAATGTATAATGGTTCCTTTAACATCATTAATCAGGAGGTATTATTTTAGTGTCTTATTGATGAAGCTATTTTAAGAGATGTGAAAACCACACCTAACTGTGGTCTGATTTACATTTTCCCAATGATCAGTAACATCCAGAAGTTTTCATTTAATTTTTGGCCATGTTTATATATATACATATATACATACATACATATATATATATACATACATACATATATATATATATTTCTTTTCTTTCTTTCTTTTTTTTTGAGAAACATTGTGCTGGTTAGTTTTTGTCAACTTGACACAAAATACTTATCTTTGAAGAGAGAATCTCGGTTGAGGAGTTGTCTCCATCAACCTGACCTATAGATTAGTCTGTAGGGGGCATTTTCTTGATGACTGATTGATGTGGGAGGCCCAAGCTCACTGAATGTGGTGATGGGTATTTGTGATTGTCCTGGGCTGTATAAGAAAGCAGACCTAGCAAGCCAGCGGGGGGCAAGCTGGTAAGCAGCATTCTTCCATCACCTCCGCTCCATTGCCTGCCTTCAGTCTCATGCCTTGAGCCCTGGCCTTGGCTTTCCTCCCGTGATAGACATAAGCTGTAAGAATGAAATAAACCCTTTCTTACCCAAACTGCTTTAGGCGACAGTCTTCATAACAGCAATAGAACACAAACTAGAACAAATATCTATTCGGGGGCCTTTGCCTATTTATTTTTTAGTTATTCACTTCTTTGTTCTTTTAAAAAATTATTTTGTTTAATTAAAATAAATTTGGAGGCCAACAAGATAATTTATAAGATAATTTATAAGTGAATAAATGCACTTGCACCCAAACATGATGACCTGAGTTTGGTAACCTGGGACCAACATGGTGGAAGGTGAGAACTCACTCCGGCATGTTGTTCTCTAACCTTTCTCATGCACAATGTATGCACATGCACATACATGTGTATGCCACACACATACACCACCACCAATAATAATAATAATAATAATAATAATAATAATAATAATAATAATAAATTTGTTTGAAGAGTCTCAGTATGTACCACAGGCTGACCTCAAATTTGTAATCCTCCTGTCTCAGGCCCCTGAGTGTTAGAATTACAGGAGTGTTCCACCAAGTTCCTTGCTTTTGATTTGTGTAAGTATTGTGGACATACTAATCCCTTATAAGAAAGTGTTTCATAAATGTTTTCTTTCATGTTTTTTCATTTTGTTGACTGTTTGCTAGGTTGAGTATGGCTTTTCAGTATCTTAAAAAAAAATGTCTTCATGCTTCCAACACAGTTTTATGTGTGCATTTCCAATTAATTTATACTTAACTAACCAAAATGCTATTTTGTAAAAAAAAAAAAAAAAAAGAAAGAAAAGAAAAAGAAAAAGACATAAAAAACATTTCCAGTCTCCGTTCATGACCCTGTTCATCTTCAATTTAAAGGCCTTTCTATACAGAAAGCTATATGTAGGTGATGTTTGAAACTTAAACAATCCAAGTAGTTTTACAGCTCGATAAGATGAACCTGACCAATTCAGATCAAGAGCTGTCCCAGAATCTACATCTACCTGCCTTTCTCTTGGGAGATTCTTTTCTTGATCCTGCTTGGATAATTTGAATCACTTGTGTGGTGTGTGTGTGTGTGTGTGTGTGTGTGTGTGTGTGTGTGTGTGTGTGTGTGTGCATGTGTGTGTAGGTCAGAGGATCAGAGTCTCATGTACCGTAGGTACTACCCATCGAGTCTTTTATTGCCTGGCTTGCTAGGTAGGCTAATCTAGTGTGGTGGTTTGAATAAGAATGGCTTCCGTAGACTCATAGATTTGAATGCTCGGTCATGAGAGAGAGTGGCATTTTTTGAAAAGACTAAGGGGTGTGGTCTTGTCAGAGGAAGTGTGTCACTAGGGGGCGGGCTTTGAGGTTTCAGAAACCCAAGCCAAGCCTAGTAGCTTGCTCCCTTCCTGCTACCTTTAGACCTAGATGTAGAACGCTCAGCTACCATGTCTGCCTGCGTGCTGTCATGCTCCCCACCATGAAGACAATGGATTAAACCTCTGAGACTGTGAGCAAGCCCCAATTCAATGCTTTCTTTTTATGAGTGTCATGGTTGTCTCTTCACAGCAATGGAACACAGACTAAGACAGCTGGCAGGCTGGAAAGCCCCAGGGATTCACCTGTCTTCACCTCCCCCAGAGCTGAAATTATAAATGTGTTTTTACCACACCTGACTTTTCTTATGTGAGTCCTGGGAGACTGAACTCAGGTCCTCGTGCTTGAAAGGCCAACATTTCACTGACTAAGTTACGACCCCACTCCTTGTATTAATTTTTGATGACATAAAAAATTAATACCCCTATTCAGCATCTTTACTCCCTTAGCAATTATTTTTCTCTCTCATTTCCTTTTGTTCATAAGCCCCCAAGTCCTGACCTTAGCTTTTTTTTTTTTTTTCATGATGCTTAGTGCTCTCTGTTCCTCTGTCTTATCCATCTCTCATCAGAGCGAACATTTCTTTCCAGATGAACTCCCTCTGGCAGCTCCTGCCTCTAGCCCAAGATAAAGGCTTGGTTTGTTTGTTTATTTGTGGGGTTGTTGTTGTTATTGTTTTTCCTTTGGGTTTTTTTTTTCCTACCTATTTTGTGTCCAGTGGGAGTTGAGGTATGGAAAATCCACAGTGGCTCTATCTTTCTGATGGGTGACCTACATGCCTGCAGCAATCAACAGTTCCTGCAGAAAGATCCAGGTGTTATTAGAATCAGAGAAGGGCTGGGACACCTACCCACTGGGCACCAAATCAGAAGTCAACTTAGAGAGCTACTCAAAGTTAGTGGACCTGGCAGAACACTTTAGTCGAAACATTCCTAGTTTTGCCTCTTCATTTTGGCTTGATGATAATCAGAAAACAAATGCACCAATAATAAAAGAACACGATGACTTTGAAATATGCAAGTATTTTGGCAATTGTCACTTTCATAAGATAGAAATATATGTGATCTGCTTATTCTAAGTCGAGGCTGGTAACTTAATAAGTACTTAGCTATAAATTTGTCTAACTTTCTCATACTTTGCCACATCAGTCCATTCAGCTTCTTGGCTTCTCCACTCACACAGATTTTTTTTCCCCAAGATGCTAAGCACTTCCCACTCTAGCCTGCTTCTTGGGCTTAGGCTCCTGAGGGAGGCCCCACACCCTCACAAAATATGCACAGTTTGCTTCTGGCTCTTTCCAGACCTTCCTTTGAGGAAATGAGAAATACCTGAGCCTAGGAGCAGGAACATGAAGTAAAGATGCTTGCATGCCCCAGTGCACTTCCAAAGTTAACACTATATGAAAGAAGACACGTGAGTTGGAAGAATAAGCCTCAAAGTAGGTCAATGGTTAGAAATTAGAGAGTAGAAGGGATTAACACCTCAGAGATCTAGGTTAAATGGAGTTGTATCAAAAACATTAATGGGACCATAACCATCATTAGTCACCCTAGGAAAGGGGGAGGCATGTTAAGCATCATATTTTCAGGCACCTAATTCTTTAATAGGGATATGTTTTTCTCCTGCAATAAATTAATGAAGATTGCTGCTGAACTGATTTTTATACAGATGGCAATACAAACTGAAAGGTGGCTTACGCTAATGGAGAAATGGTTTCCTTACAGCCATTTTCTTACACTGACCTGCAGTAAACACAAGAGTGAGCCGTTTATTAAATCATAACTCTGTGATGATATTTCTTTGGGGGAATTCAGCTAATGTGGTCCAGACCCCAAATCTTTCTGCCGATTTATCTTGACATACAGAGAGCTCAGAGGGCCTGGAAGAATGGCTAGTCAGCCTGACTGGGAGAACCTCATTCTCAGGAATTCATTGTTTTGATTGATACTTAGACAGGAGCCATAGACTGGTCCAAGTGTTTGAAAGCAGTGTGAGCTATGGGCTGTGATTTCAGGCATCAATCCTGCAATCACATCCTGAGATGCTGCGGTTTGAATGGACTTCCTTAAAAAAATCGACGGGTTCCGAATGTGATAAGCTTAAAAGGTGATTAGGTGGTGAGGGCTCCTCTCTCATAGGTGGAGAGTGCTTGCCATGTAAGGGTGGGGACCGGAATTTGGGCTCCTGGAACCCACACAGCTGGGCTTGGTGACTTGGCTGTAGGACATTCAGAGGAAGCTGGCTATGGAGACTAGCAATGGTGGTGATCTCTGTGTTTGAGGGCCCCTGCCCTAGTAAACAGAGTGACAGAAGATGATTCCCAACATCAGCCTTGGCTTCAGCATACGTGTGCCGCTTATCCTACCTGTGGCATTCTGCTATAGTGCACACATGAAGTGAATAATAAGAGGGCCACTTCTTTGTGAATTAGGTAGTCCCCCTTTCCTCAGTTCTAGGCCATTGAAACTTAAGCTTTCCCAAAGACTTGGAGCAGCGTTAAAATGTTCAAAGTCTGCGTTACCTGTGTACTGTGACAATCAGAAGCCGATTCACCTGTAGCACATTTCAAGGTGGCGTTCCAAGTTATTTTTCCTCCAATGAGCTACAAAATGCACGCTCACCTACTGGCATGGCATTTCAGTGATCTGTCTGGCCTCCTTGTTCCCAGAGGCAGCAAGCAGTTTTCTTGAGAGAGCCATTCTACACGGTCCTGGGGACCAGCTCAATGTCAAGAAACTCTGCCAAGTCACAGTGTCCTTTAAAATCATGTCCTAAGCCAGGTGATGGTGGCACACGGCAGTAATCCCAGCACTTGGGGAGACAGAGTCAGGAAGATCTCTGTGAGTCTGAGGCCAGCCTGTTCCAGGATGACCAAGGCAACACAGAGAAATTCTGTCTCAAAGGAAAAAAGAAAGAAGGAAGGAAGGAAGGAAAGGAAGGAAGAAAGGAGAAGGAGGAGTAAGAAGAAGAGGAGGAGGAGGAGGAGGAGGAGGAGGAAGAAGAAGAAGAAGAAGAAGAAGAAGAAGAAGAAGAAGAAGAAGAAGAAGAAGGGTAAAGAAGAAATGGGTGGTATAGAGGAGAAATTTCCCAGCTGTTATTCTAACTCACAAGGAGTCTGATCCCTGAGTGGCCCTGGGCGATAATAACCGGATACAGCCCCCGTGGCTTGTTCATGGATGTACTGGGTGAGCTTGTCATAGTCCATTAACAGGTCACACCCCACAAGCCAGTCTCTGGAAATGGCGATAGCCACTACTCTCTATCAGAGAGCTGGCCTTGTAACCCAAGGGGCTGAGCGTGGGGACCTTGAGTCTGGTCTTCTATATTCAGCCCAGGTTGGGTAACAAATAAGCTAGCAGTGCTCAGCATAGGAGAGTGAGATATTTGTCATATCAGTAAATAGGCCGAGAACATTCCTGAGCGATGGTCACCTGAAGCTCTGAGGAGGAGCCAGCTGTCCCGGCTTGATAACCATGCCAAGGAGAGTCAGAGCATGAGGTGTAAGCACAGTACAGTGGAAAGCACACGGTGAAGTTGAAACTCTGGTTCCCAGCACATAAGACTTTTGAGATCCCCATGGTGAAGGGCGAGAGGACGAGGATGCTGACTCTGTACCGTGCTCAGTGGCTCAGGCCAAGGCTGTGCTGTGTGTAGGGCTGCAAGACGCTGTTGTTGGTGTCCTTCTCGACCTTCCTTACCCTGCCTTAGTTTGCACAGTCCCACCTTCCACTTCCGCAGAGGCTCAATGTGTAAAGTGACGCAAGACAGGCTACCTCCTGGAGCAGTTGTCCTAGGGGCATTTTCAGGATGAAGTCACCTCAGCGGTCCAAGGAACCTTAGCCACATAGTGTTCTACAGCTCCCAGGGGATGTTGATGTGCTTCTGGGGTTGAGTGCTATTCGAACATCAAACCTTCCTTCTCCACAGCGCATCTCCACCTCTCTGGATAAATAGCTAAGGTGTGCGCACGCCATCCCTTTTCCCTCTGAGAATTCTGAAAGGTTAGTTTCTCACTTACTCTGACTACCTAGAAGAAATGAGTTCTCACTTTATTTGCCATGAAAGGTGTCTCTGGTGTTTAAGTAGTCACATGGATTTCACAAAGATGGTTTTATACGGTATCTTATGCGATTGCAAACCAATATTTTGAAGCAGTTATTACTCCTCCCCTTAAGCACAAACATCAGAAAATAACAACTAAAACTTGGAAAGCAGCCAGGCAGTGGTGGCAAATGCCTTTAATCCCAGCACTGGGGAGGCAGAGGCAGGTGGAACTCTGAGTTTCAGTCCAGCCAGGTCTACAGAGAGAGAAAGTTCCAGGACAGCCAGAGTTACACAGAGAAACCCTGTCTCAAAAAACAAACAAACAAACAAAACATACAAAAAGTTAAAAAGGAAAAACAAACCAAACCAAAAATGAAAGTTCATCAGTCACCAGTAAATTTGTTGTGACACCACCATAGAGCAAGGCACAACATCACTACCCCCACCGACACAGCTTAGACCACACTTTTCCCCAAGTGTGGCAGTATCCCTCAGTCAGTTCAGTGGTGTGATTCTGGTTTTCAAATGCTTACTGCTTTTTAAAAATCCTTTTAGAATTGTTCTGTGGTTTGCAAGCTTCCCAGGGCGAGACTCCCGAATCTCCGATTATTTTTCAAGACAAAGAAAAGACTTGTAAGTAGAATCGATCAAGAGACATGTGTGTGTGTGTGTGTGTGTGTGTGTGTGTGTGTGTGTGTGTGTGTGTGTGTTTACATTCCCACTCTGTCTTCATTTCCCCAAAGTGAGCAGTCGTCAGTGTTAGCACTTTAAGAACCTCTAATGTGCAGTTGTTTTATCCTTGGAGATATTCCCTGAATGTGCGAAAAGATTAGCGGTAGCCTTTCCCAATCAACATTTCCAGACAGTGTAAGAAATTCTAAAAATACACTTGAAGCCCATGTTTGAAGCACAGGCTTCTCCATCCAGGGTGTTTTGAATGGGTCCATTCAAAATATATTAGATGGAGAAAACACCCATCTCCTTTTACAGCAGCCAGACGTGGCTACATTCCTTGACATGATATTTTTAGATGAGAGAGTTTAGTTCAGAGAGGGAGAGAGCATAACCTCCCTCAAGCACACACAGGATGAGGGAAGCCTGCTTGCTGCCTTCCTTGATTGGGTCCATCTCAGAGGCTACTTCACTCCCCACCTACAGGAAGACCAGTGCAACGACAGGACATAACACAAGGACCACTTTCAGTGCCAGCACTCAGTTGTATTACTGGTTTGTGAGTGAACCTTCTTCTTTGACCTATTAATAACCACTGCAATGTCTGGCTTTCCTCCGTCAGTGTGTGGCAGAGACTAGCTAGCTGGCCACCAAAACTTTTCTTCCTGACTTAATGTGGCCCGTGGATTTCCATGATAGTTGTCTATAACCCTGCTTCGAGGGGGTGGGGGGGGGGTGTTGATCTTGATGGTCAGCTTTCTTGGATTCAGAGATGCCTAAGAAATGAGTAAAGCCCACTGCTCAGTGTATCAGTTGGGGGGGGGCGGGTCTCCGGAGATAACTGACATGTGGGACAGGAAGTGGGAGGGAGACCTGCCCTGAATGCAGACATCTAATGGGCTGGGAGAAGAAGGCCACTGACACAGGCACTCTCTGTCTCTCTTTCTCTCCTTCCCGACTGCTGTAAGGTGAGCAGTGTCTGCCATACTCTTCCACTCCCATGCCGTTCTGCCTCACTTCAGGCCCAAAGCAATAGATCTAATTGCCTGGGCATTAAAAGTTCGGAACCATAAGCCCAATCCAACTGTTCCTTCTTTCAGATTACTCCCCTGAGATACTTATCACACCAAGAAAATGTGTGTCTGGGACCGGGCTTGGTGGCACATATCTTTATCTCAGAAGTCAGGAGGGCGTTCAAGTCCCTGTAAAACTTGGAGCTAGCCTCGTCTACAAAAGGACTTCCAGACCAGTCAGAGCTACATGGTGAGACTCCTGTGGATTGAGCAACTGTCCACTTGCTAGCCTCTGCAGGGCAAGACAGCCACTGTGAGACTGCTGTGACTGCCACTGTGAGACTCCTGGGTGCTCAGCCTCTCAGGGGTGAGACAACAGCTCTTATTAACTTAACATAAGCGGATGTGACATATTCTTCTGACGTAGTTTCACTCTTTCGGTTCTGTTCCTCTAGAGAGCCCTGACTGTACCTTCCTTTCAGATACCAAGCTCAACCTCACTGCATATAAACGCATCTTCCCTCTTCACATTGTGTCCTTTCTTTCCCTTAGTACATTTACTTCTAGGCTCCGACACTTCCCAGTCTCCTTTGCTTGACACTGACCGGTATCCAGTCCAGGATGTAGGCCACTTTGCTCTCAGAGTATACGCTTCCTGGATCCACATTCTTAGACATTCAGATTCTCTGGTCTGCCTCCAGACCTACCGAGGCAGGGAGATTCTCTGGTCTGCCTCCAGACCTACTGAGGCAGGGACTCCACCAGTGCTTCAGCTGTCTGTCTTTTAGAACACTCCCCAAGTGATTCTGATGCCCGCTCAAGTTTGAGAACCACTGTCCTAAAACAAGCCACTCTGGAAACGGATCCTCAGGCCTGTCCTCCCAGGACCAGTGCTACAGAAGGATTGCCCTGTAGTTTCTTCCAGCAGGAGAGCACCGTTGGAATTTATCCAGATAATCCTGGCCTTTTCATTTGATGGCGTCTCCAGCTAGCTTTCTGAAGACTCTTTGAGGAGCTCTTTTGAAACTCAGAGCTCTTCACAGTAAGATAAAGCACTTGAGTAGGTACATGACCAGAAATTGGAGTGTTTTCCCTATCTGAAAGAAGCTAGGGTCTTCAAATCCTGTGTGTGTGTGTGTGTGTGTGTGTGTGTGTGTGTGTGTGTGTGTGTGAGTGTTCACGTGTATGCCCACATGCATGTGTGTGTGCATGCACTCGTATGTGTGCATGCATGGGTGCTGGTGTATGTGCATGTGTACATGTTTGCATGTGTGTGTATGTGTATGTGTGTGTGTTGTGGTCTGTGTTTTAATACAGCCATAAATAGATCACTGCTGGGGAACCATAAGCACAGTCCCTACTTTCTGGAACAAAATACTGAGCTTAGATCTCCTGGTGTTGCTGCTGAGGTCATAAGTGATGGTATTGAGTTTGCAAAACTTACCTTGAGAACATCTGTTTGCCTTTTGGAAACGTTTCATTAAGAACCAGTTCATGTTTATAATCCTAGCAAATGGAAAGCCAAGGAAAGAGAATTGACACATGTTTGAGACCTCTCTACGTAGCAGGTTTCATGTTAATCTGGGATAGAGTGAGACCTGTTTCACATACATCCCATCTTCCACTCCCCAAAGAAATGCCATTAAACAGTGGTTGATGGAGAAATAACCCAACAGTGGAACCATAGTTCCTTCAAAAGATCAGCAGAGTGAAGTCTGTCCTGGGTGGTCCTGATGCTGGCTTCCTTGTTTAGGAAGGTGACATCCTGGTGAAGCTGGGACTCTGCGTGTATTGTTCCTCTGCCCTTACAGGCTTAATTGAGGCAGGATAATTTTTCATAGCATTTACAAAACTAGAGGCCCCTTCTTTAGAAAAAAAAGAAGTATTTGAAAACTAGATGCTCTTTGGAAATCAAAAAATAAGCTAAAAATCAACATGCTTTTAAGCACATGGAAAAGTCAACATCACAGACAAAGAAAATTGTTTCACACTAATGACACCTGGCAACAGCTGAGGCATTTCAATTTGTGCTGGAAATGCTTGATTATCATTTTTTATAGCTCTCTAAAATGCATCGAGGCACAAAGCAAATGTTTCTGTATCATTTAGTGGGCGAGAGTCAGAGTGCAAAGCCAGGACTGCCTCATGGAGCATACAGCCCCAGGCGAGCCCCCACCACCCTGAGACACAGACTCTGTGACTGCCAAGTCCGTGTTGACGGGGAGGCATTCGGCATGGAGTGATTTAGACTTGGCCCTCGCTTTCCAAATCTGACTGTTTGACAAGAACTGAGAAGTAAATATGTTTAGAAGTCATGCCATGTTTGGGCACATGTTGGAGACATGACTCAGATTCCTCTGTAAAGAAATCAAATAAACAATAAAGGTAAAAAGAAGAAAAAAGCTGGCGATGTTCAATTTCTTTAAGACCTGCTCAGAAAACCTTGGCCAGTTCCTTCATATTTTCTTTTCAGACAGAAGCAAGGAGTCTAGATCTTATTTACACTGTCGACCTCCAATCCAGATGTGTTTATTTCAAAAACAGTTCAGATTCCTTAAAGCAAAGGCTGAATTTCAGCCTCGGCGGCAGCATCACTAACCTATGCAAAATGCCCATACTCTCTTCTAGTTTAGCAAATCCCTGGGAAAGTGTGACAAATGTCTCTCTGTACTGTGCCTAAATCTCCCCAAGAAGAAGCTCAGACCGTGCAGCAACATGAGACTTCTGTCCCTGCTCAAAGGTATCTGAGATTTTTGATAACTGTCATCTCCAATGTTCGTGTTTAAGCATCTTGCCTGCATTGAGGCTCCGTGCTACATAACAGACAAATCCGAGCAATAGTATTTCCAAACTCTTGAAACCTTAGACAATAGAGAAATAAGTACTGCCAACCAAACTGCCTTATAAACAAAAAAGGATGTATAAATATTGTCAGCAAGCATGTGTTCCAATGACAAGTTAAAAAAAAAACTTGTGCCACACACACGCACACATGTACGCACACGTGCACATACACGCACACGTGCACATACACGCACATGTGAGCACACAGATAGTACTTGGTGCTAGCTCTGTGAGCAAAGAGAACGGCTGTCCATGTTCTCTTTACCTTCAGGTGGGCCTTCAGGGATGTGTTGCTTTTTAGGGTTCAAAATCCAGAGAATCTTTTTCCAGCTAGTTGATACATAAACGGCCAATCCCATGAGCTGCACTTTACAAAGGCATGGAGGCATGCAAGTCTGATTTTTACAAGAATAATCTTAAGTTCTCAGATCAGAGAAACAGGTCAGGCCTTGGGATCCTGGAGGGAAAAATCAATATTTTGCATAACCTATAAGAAATAAACAAAATATTTTACAAAAAACAATTACTGAGGCCAGTCTCAAGAGTGCTCATTTAGCTAAATTATAAAACCAAAAATAAAATTTCATAATAATGAAGACACGGGCCTTGCATCAGGAGTGAGGCTGCACACGGACAGGCTGCCACAGAGCACTCAGAAGGCTTTAGAACAGCCAACCGCAAGGACGTCCACCTGGCCCCACAGGCTAAGTGGGTCTCAGTGAGGAGACTCAGAACTGATGGGAAGCTCGGAGGGTACCTTTAAATTAATTGCTTACGGCTGTGATCCTCAGGAAACAGGCAAGTCCAATCACCCCCATCAACCTCATTGTCCGCATACAATCTAACAATCAAGCCGGGAGTGAGGAGCTGTTTGCTTTACTATTGGGGCGGGTTATGTTTAATTTGCACCTTTATCATTCAAATGACAAACAAACTGTCTTAGCTGTAAACAAGGGGCAAGGATGTGGGAAGCCCCTGTAGAAATAACTGTGAAGAGGCTGAAGGGCCCTTTGACCACTGCAGTGAGACTATGCACGAAGAATGGGCAGAGGCCACAGAATGGCCCCATTCAGACGCCTGCCAGAGGCGCCCTGGGTACCTCCATTCACTTTCTTGCTTCTCAGCTTTAATCTCTACAGAGAGACGCCATTTGATCCTGCTTTATGTGCACTGCCTCCCCATCTCCCTCACAGCCTTCATGGGAAGCCTTGAAAGAGCCCCTTTATCCCTATCAGAGCAGCAGGGCCCCCCAGTAACCTCCCTTCTGCCCTTTCCGGTCTGTCTTGGCTCAAATCACATGCCCACCTCTGCCTCTCTGCCTCACTTAAGAGAAAGCGACTAGGTCGCAGAGAACAGCCTCTCCCTCTCAGGTGAGAGGCTGCTCCTTCCTTCCGTACAACAGTGGCTTAGGCACCAAACTCACCGGACCATCCATTTGCCATCCAAATGGGTACTGATGGGAGTTAGATTACAAAGTTATCTGGCTTAGCCTTAGACTTGGTGAGCAGAAGCTGTGCGGCCAAAAGGGAAATGTGACAGTGATGGGGGGTAGGAGCGGGGAGGGGAAAAGGTATATCACTCCGTGTGCGGCCACAAGGACTGCCACAAATACTCATTAAACTTATACTATGTACCAGGGGCCTATGCCAGTAAATGGGGTGCGCATGAAAAGAAACCAAATGAACAAGTTGTGTAGCTGAAAGTGGTCCTTTGAGGTAGGTCTGATGGCACACACCTGTAACTCCATCACTTAAGTGGCCGAGGGAGGAGTATTGTTTGTTTGTTTGTTTGTTTGTTTTGGCATACTGGTACATAGTGAATTTCACTACAGGCTAGTGTCTGAGAGATGGGGTAAGGTTGGTATTGTAGAAAAGGTGCGAGAGGCCATGGATGCAAAGAATGGCAACCTCCTTATAGTTCACACAGAGGCCGCGCTTCCTCCACTGAAGATGGATTACACAAGACGATGGAGGGATTGGGGGAGGGGCTGGAGAGGCGGCTCAGGGCTTATGAGCACTTGCTGCTCTTGCAGAGGGCTTAGGTGGGTTTCCAGGGTTCACATGAGGACTTAATTCCATCTCCAGGGGATTAAATGCCCTCTTCTGGCCTCCAATGGGCACTTGCACACACACATACATAAATTAAATTGCATAAAACAACTACAATGAAGGCTGATGGTGGCACAGAGGTAGGCAGATGGTCCAGGTGAGAACTCCTTGTAGTTTTGGTCACTAGTTCTTAACCATTTTTCTGATTCTATATTTAGTACAGATAGCATTTATAACAGGACACACAGAAACACACACATGGATAGATAATATACCTATGAAGAGCTATTACTATATGTCTCATATGGATAGGGTCAGGTACATAAGAGAGATAATAATAATAAGAACCCCCAAATAGCAATGTCTTCAGTACAAACCTCTCTGCCTCTCTCTTGACTTTGACTCTGAGACCTGTTTCTAGAGTTCAGAGCTAGAATAAAACATCATAATCATCACTGACCCAAAAATCCATCTGTCTCAGGTTCTACCATACTGGAATGTGGCCTCGGCTCTAAAGTTCCCTTGAGCTCTCAGACGGTTGGTGGAGAACTAACCATTATGTCCTTAGTGTGGGCAGCAGGAAAGAAGCAACTCAAAGTGAACCAACGGTCACTTCCCAGTTATCAATAAAACTTTATTTGTTGTAGTTGTGTACACGTGTGGTATGTGCGCATAATGTTTATGCGTGGGCATGTGGAGTTCAAAGGACAACTCTGTGGAGTCAGTTCTTTCCCTAGCTCTCTAATGTGGATTCTGAGGATCAAGGATGGAACTTATGTCACCGGGCTTGTGTGGCAAACACCATTATCTGCTGAGCTAGCTCAGTGGCCCCCTTCCTGGTTTGAAGTCAGTCCCTTTGAGCAGCCTGTCTACCAGTCTTCTGGTTCTCAGGTTAGAACTTAGCCACGTGGCCACACTTAAGTGGGAGAAAGAGGCAGGGCACACTGCTAGCACCAATCAAATAGAAGTGTGCTGTGGGGAGGGGGCTGGAGGAGGCAACCAGGGTTGTCTCTGTTACCCAGGGCTGTACATCATTTCCAAACTACTGCTGCTTCCATCTCTTTCTTTGTCCCTCCAGACAATGCCTGAGCCTAAGAGAACGTTAGAATAGGGCCAACTGTGACTCTGGGTTAGTCAGATTTTTTTTTAAAGTAAGCTTTATGCAAACTAACTTTGGAAATGTATGTGCAATTGTCTGGAGAGCACTTCAAAATCCATGGTAGTCTACCAAGATTCTGTGATATCGTGGCTGATAAAGTGGGTGGCCGTTTTGATGGACAGAAGGCCTAGGCAGAGGAAATTGAAGGAAAGAAGACAAGGTGAAATTTACATCCAGAAAACTTACACGGGAAGACATATAAATAACACCGCTCCACAGAGTCTCCTGGGAGTGTCGGCAATACTCCTGTGATGGCTGTACTTCAGAACTTTTACTACATACTCAGAGCCTCACGCCAACTAAGGCAGTCTGTTACCATGCCTCTGGGGGCAGGGGGCAAGATTTAGCGCGGTCTCTTCTTTGTTATTTGGGCAATCCTGCGCCTCTCTAATCAGAAATGAAGCTGGGCCTGTGACCAGCTTATTTTCACAAAGTTCTAGAAATTTCAGGCTAGGTGTGGTTGTTTACACCTATATGCCCAGCACTGAATGGGTTAAAGGAGGATGGGTGTGTATCTTGAGCTACATAAATTTGGGGCAGCCTGGGCTACATATTGACACAGTCTAAAAAAAGGAGCAAGAGGGAGAAGAGAATATTTAGAAATTTTTGTTTTGTTTCTTAAATATCATGAGCTACTACATATGGTTGCTCCATTGGGAAAACTGTACAAAGAGAGAGGGTACCTCGTGGTCCCCATATCCACAAAGTCCAGGTTCCAACTCTCTGTGAGGCTGATGCAGTCACACCACGCACACTTGGACAAGCCCATAACACAGGGTCATGAGAAAATAAGTAGTTGGGCTTTTTTAAGGCTATCCTGTTTTCTAGTGGTTCATTACCTAGTGATAAATAACTAAAAGCCCTTCAAATACTTAGAGGGTGTGATAAATCCTCACTCAATGTGGCTTCTGCACTGCGGATAAAGGGCTCAGTCCTCCACAGTCTCTTAAGGGCCACCTGACTCTGTCTCCCTGAAATATTCTTTTTTCAGGGTCCCTTGTCCTGACTCTGTCAGAACTAATGGAAATGTTTCTAACAGGTAAACAACTTGCTCTAGTCTGTCTGTCTGTCTGTCTGTCTGTCTGTCTCTCCCTCTGTCCATCTATTTGTTCGTGTCCATTCATATGTCTGTGTGTGGGTCCATGTATCTGTGTCTGTGTCTATATCTGTATGTGTGTGTCTATGTCTGTATGTGTGTGCATGCATGTGTGCACATGTGGGGTATGTGTGTGTGTGTGTGCGTGTGTGTGCACGCACGTGTGTACACGCATGCGTGTGAGGGGCCAGAGGGAGTTCCTCCAGCCCAGCATGAGTCTAGTCCTGTTCTGGAACAACAGCCAGAAAAAAAATGAGCTCCTGGCTTCTTCTCCTGGAATCTGGAACCCATTTTCCAATAAAACCCACATAACAGATTATTTTAAATCCTGTAGTACTATTAGAATTTAGCTCAACTGCATCTCCAGTTAAACAAACATTTGGGAGCATTGCTACCTTCTATTAGATTGTCCTAATGAACTGTAAGACCCAAATCACTGAGGAACGATGAGCTTTTGGAAATGACCTGACAAGAAGTTAGAGGCTCTTCTCCAGTTATGAGCACCAATTGATGGTAGACATTGCAGAAACTGTGTCCTGGAGTTCTCTTCCCCAGAAGTTGGCCTCTCATTTGAGAGACAGGCAAGGCAGTCTGCAAGCGAGTCTTAAATTGCACAGAGCCGGCAAGTGCTTCAGGGTTGCAGGGTCCTATCCAGAAGCTGTCTTTTCCCAGTGTTTATTTGCATTGGCTTCTTGCTCATAGCTGTCCCGTGGTTCACGGCTCACAATTACCCAAGTGCAGTTTTGGTGCGCCACTGAAGCAGGTGGGCAGGCCTAGGTGACACTAGTTTGCACCTGGCTGTAGCGATGAGGCGAGGTCTGGAGCATAGGGAAGCCGAGGGCTAACACACACCTACCTCATGGAGCTCCTCATGTGTTTCCAGCATGTTGTCTGGAATTGCCCGTATCAGAATTCCACAGGCGCTTACTAAACATGTTGATTCTTGGGTCCCCCATCTCAGGCACGAGAAACCAGAATCTGAGGGATGGCGCCAAGCATCTGCATTGTTAACACCTTAGCCCCTTGTTTTGTTTTGTTGTTTGGTTTCTTGGCTGATTGAAGTTTGAGCATTCCTGTTTCAAAGAAGGTTGTCTTGGCGATGGCGGAGTCCTGCTAAGACACCCAGGAGTATTTTCCATTGAAAGGATCCAGATTGCTAGCCTGGCCCCCAACATGCTCCACTTCTACAACCCTTGCTACTGCCAGCCAGGTTTGTAGGAGAAAACAAATACGTGCAGAGAGCCAGGCAGAGGAGGGAGAAGACTCTAACACACTCTCCCATCCCTTTCTGGCTCACTTTCCATCCCAACCCCAGCACTGTGCACACTCTGAAAACATGTCCAAGAGATCTGGACTGAACCCCAGCATCTGTTGTAAGAAAAATGAGATTTCCAAGCAGGGCCTCTTTGGAATGAGATGGTGCCAAGAGGGATGGGGCCTCCCAGGTAGACATCATCACATGGAAACTCACTAGTGCATTTCCCCGGGATCGGAAAATATGCTTTGAGCAAAGTTCCAGAACGTATACAAAAATATGCTCCTCTCTTTTCTTGGGGCCATTTGTTTCAAACACCTGCAAGCAATGCCATCCTACTGCCCCAAAGGGGATCTGCACTCTTTGTCATCAACCCATATCAAGGTACAAATACCACTGGGCATTGTGTTGGCTTAACAGTTCAAGATGAAATAGAGACTTTCTATAGTGAGACATATACGCTCATGTGGGAGAGTGAAAGAGAGGCAATAGCTCTTGCATCTTGACCCCCTTTTACCATGCTCTGTATTCCTCAGGTGTTTTGTCTCCATCATCTCTGGAAAGGGTTACTGATGCTCAAGTAAGAATATCAACCTGATCAAACCATTGCTTTCTCTTTTTCATAGGCCATAAACAAAAGAGTTGGATGTTGTCCACTCCTCCTGTTCCCATGTCGGCACATCCTCCACCACCACCCCAGACTGAGGAAAAGGATAGTCGGGGAAGGAGAGAGCCAGTGTTATTCTAGGCACCTGTCTCAGTCACTAGTCAGAGGATAGTTGTGTCTTTGAGTCTCGATGTATGGGGCCTGTGCACCCGTTTCTGGAAAAGCCCAGGTAGAAGGAAACACAGAAGGGCCCTGGGTAGCCCTGTACTCTTGTTAGGTCTCAGAGCACTTCAAGAGAACAAGAAATATTTCCAGAAACTGAAGATAACTAAGAAATGGACCATGTGAGAGAACTGCAGATGCTCAGATAGGAGGCATACATCTCAGAGAATGCCAGTCAGGGGAGGCTCAAAATCACCTTTCCTTCCCACTATGCCATAACCTGGATCTTAGACACCATCCTGGGAAAGAGGATTAGGGACTTGAAAGAAACTTCCCTTATAGAAAGCTTCCAAGATGCCTAAAGAGTGTGTCAAGAGCAATTTGCTGACGTTGCAAAATCCTCCTCAGATTCCTTGGGACTCAGAGTTTCAGTCCTCTGGTTTGGCTCTAAAAGAGATCCATGAAGGGACTAGCATGGCCTCTCTGAGTCTTCAGAAGTTGACACCTGGCAGTGAGTGAATGTTCTAGAACTTCTTCTTCGATCCGAAAGGACTAACAGAGTCTTGCTTGTGTGAAGGGCCTCATCCTATAAAACATGGGGCCTTTGACATCAAGCAGTATTATGTAAAGGCTTTAAAAGCAGGAAACATAAAAAGTTGTTAAGGAATTGACTTGATCCTGATGCAATCTATTTGCTTATGCAAAGTCTGTTGAAACTGAGTGTTTTGATCGTAATATTCAGTGGCTGCTAAGATCCAGCCCTGTCCACTCTTGAGACTCATCCTGGTTCACAGGATGCACTGAGAACCATCTATCAAGTGCTTGTCAAAAATATGGCTGAGTCCACCCTTCAAGGAGATAATTATGAAGTTGTGTATTTTGTTAGCATTTCCCTCTTTTTCTCCTTTCTTTGTGTTCTAGCTTATTTGTCTCTCTTTTCATTGTCCACTGTGGAGGAATGCTAAGTAAATGTATCAACCATCAATAAAGCGCTGTTTAGCCAATCAGCTGGGCAGAAAGACAGGAAGTGGAAGGTGGGACTTCCTGGAGGGGAGGAGAAAAAGTTTGACTGTTGGCGAGAGGAGTTTTTTGACATTTGGAGGAGTTTGGTGGGGACTTGATGTGGACCGGCGCAGGGGTCATAGTGGCAAGTGCTTGGAATATATGTATATTATAACGTTTAGAGTAGTTTGTTTAGTTTACGAGTAGATTAGAATCAGTCCAGACTCCACCCTGCGAAGTGATGGCAGCTTTAAAGTATGTTTTAGTCTCCCTGTGTCAGTTATTTGCTTTGTAGGCCAATCGGATACAAAATACTGTAACAGTCCACATCTCTTTTACCTCCTTTCTTTTCTTTCTTTCTTTAAAGATGTATTTATTTATTGTGTATACAGTGCTCTGCCTGCATGTACACCTGCAGGACAGAAGAGGGCATCAGACTGGATTGTAGATGGTTGTGAGCCACCGTGTGGTTGCTGGGAATTGAACTCAGGACCTCTGGAAGAGCAGTCAGTGCTCTTAACCTCTGAGCCATCTCTCCAGCCCTTACCTCCTTTTTTGCTGAAGATGTTATTTCTTGTTTTCTCTTCTCTTTCACCTTTCTTTCCTTCAGTACATACTTGATATGTCTTGAGCCAAAGCCTTACTATGTATCCCTGGCTGTCTTGAAGTTTACAGTCCCCCTTACCTCTCCTCTCAGGTTATAAACACGCGCCACTGGGCTTGGCCCTTATCTACCTCTTCTGTTCTCCCCTCAGCTTCCCCTCTGGTTTGCTTTCTTCTTTCCTTCTGTTTTAAATGTTCACCCTCCTGTCTACCACTCACTAGCCTACCTGTGTCTGGCCCACACCATCTTCTTCCTGCTTATTCCTGTGGTGCATGCTCCTGGCTGTCTCCTGGCACTCCATCTTACCTTCCTCCCTTGCTCAAGGCACTGCTCCTTCAGGTCCCTCTCACCCGGTTTTCCTCATCTGTACCGGATCAAGCACAACATGATGAAAATGCACTGCTTAGATCTCTTCCAAAAGGAAGGAGCGGAAATAGAGATAGATGGGGAAAAGAGAGGTAGGGAAAAAAAGCTCTTTCTTAACTATTCCCCATTTCAGCCACTGTCTACCTCTCCCCTCCCCTCTGTGGCAAAGCTCCTCTGAACACTTGCTTCTATGGTCGTACATCTCCCTTGGCGCCTTCTCTCTTGAAGGCTACTCACCAAGCTTGTGCCCGTTACCCAACTTTACTGAAGCTTTTCTTAACAGATGGCGTGATCACCTCCACCGTGGAGACAGTGTGTAAATCCAGTAGTTCTTGAGGGCATGGCGCCTCATGATGCCTCTTCTGCTTGTAATGCTTTGTTGGCTTGGTTTCTAGCACTCCCATGCCTTCTGGTCTCCTCCATTCTGGGCCGTTCCCTTTCTTTCTTCTTTGCTCCCTAATTTCTAAACCAATGATCCTCAACTTTCAGCAGGCAAAGGAAACACCTGGAAGGCTTATTTCACAAAGGTGCAGGGCCCTACCCAAAAAACACCCAATTCCGTGGTTGTAGATAAGCCTATTGACTTGCATAACTAATATGTTCCCTGGGTGGGACGGATGTTGTTTATCAGTAAGGTGTATTTTGAGTAACATGCCTAAGTTTTTCCATCATTATTGACTTCAGTAATGATATTATACGTTTTCTTAAATATTTCTACATGTTGAAAGCTGACAAGTTTTCATGTCGAGGCCCAACCTTCCTCTTGACACCTAAAGTATTGCATATCTAACTGCTTGCTTGATGCCCCTGCTTAGATGGCTGCAGGGCACCTCGTTAACGTCTTCAGCCCCTACCTCTTAACACGCCCTCCTCACACCTGTCTCTTCCTTCCTTGGTTTTCCTCTTTCTAACAAAAGGCAGTTTGGTTGGCTCTGTTGCTTAACAATTAGACTTTATTAGATAACCCAACTGTCCTATACAAGAGGGAAAAAAGGTTAAAGGAAATCTGGTATCTGCTCCACGGATGGATCCCTAGGTGTCTCTGGCCTGCACGCTGGTCCAGCCTGTAAACTGGTCGTCTCCCCAATCCACAGCCTTCTCCTCTCCTCTCCGCCTGCCTGCGTCTCTCTCTAGCGCAATAGCTGGTCTCCTCTCAAGCTCCCTCCTCCCATACATAATAGCCCGGCTGGAGTCCCAGGTCAATTTCCTGAATTCCAGACCCAGAATGGCTCCGTTCAGTATATTGCAATGTCAATCTCAGTGAGGTATCTGTGTCTATAAGGTGTTTCCAAGCACCTTCACCTGGGATAATGCCTACAATCCCTCCCACACAGTTTCAATTTTCCAATAGCTCAAGTCAAACCCTTGGGGGTCATTTGAAATTTCATCTTACACTCCACTCCCATCCTTTATATAATTCTCATGGCTTCAAACATACCTTGAATCCAATGACTTCTCAGCATCTCCTTTCCTCTTTGACCAGATGGCTCAGATAATTTATGGACAGGCCCTTCAGCTTCCGTATCCTCCACAGTCTTGTCTTAATAAAGCAAATGGAATGATGTGAGTGGCTCCCGGCTCCCGGCTCCCAGGACAACATTGCTGCAAAGTAGTAATTGCTGTATTGTCACCTCTGCTGGAAGCATCTACCAGGCCTGTCCAACATTCTGATGGTGACTCTGGTTCCATGTCCTTTTTCTTTTGTAGAAAAAAATGGATAATGCATTATCTCTATATAAGTAACAGGCTTTATTACAGAAAGAGCAACCGAGCATAGCTCTTCTGTGATAGTAGTTGGGTTAGATGAGTCCTCGGAGTCAAGTCTCTAATGAGAACACTATGCTGTCACAGAGCTGGATTTTGGGTAGAGCGGTTGAGAGTGTGTGCTCTGGAGATACACTGGGGGGTTGAACTGTTTCCTCTTCCATTGTTTGAGGCAACTTACCCTAAAGTCCCCTCCTGTGGATGTCAGGTTGCTAGCTAATCCATAAAAGATGCTTTAAAAGCTCCCCGCATACAGCTGGTGTCACCCACAGCTAAACTTATCACAGTTACCTATTGGCTTTGTGTGTGTGCACTCTCGAGTGCATGCATTCACCCACGCTTGTACATGTTGAGGCCAGAGGTCAAAGTTGAGTGTCTTTCTTTAGTCTCCACTTTTGTTTGGGGACAACACCTCTCACGGAAGCTGGAGATCATCTAGACTGGCTAGTGAGCTTCTGGGATCAACCTCTCTCAGGTGCCCTCGCCCTGGGTGCTGTGGTTGCAGATGTGTGTGTGTGTGTGTGTGTGTGTGTGTGTGCCACACACAGTGTCTAGCTGTTACATGGGTGCTAGATATCTGTACTGGGGTCTTCATGTTTGCTCACCAAGCACTTTACCCACTAGGCTAGCCTCCTGGCTACTCTTAAATTCAGAGCAGTACAGAGTGACTTGGGTGGCCCTTTGTACCCGTTGTTTTGCAGGTTAAAACTTTTCTGGCCTGCCTTGTCTGTAAAAGAAATTTGTACTTGAACTTAACCAAGAAGCTCTCAGAGACAAGGTAAGAAAAATATACTCTTCCACTCTCACCAGATACTCTTTCCCATGTACAGAAGACATTCCATATTTGTGGATTTTTGCATTCATGCATTCAGTCTCCTGTAGATTGGAAATACTGAGATGCCTACATTTATCCTGAACATGTACAGATGTTTTCCTTATAATTTTTCTCTAAACAATAAAGTACAACAGTTATTTGTGCATACTTTATATTGTATGAGATTTTATAATTAGCCTAGAGATACAGAAGGATATATGTAGGTAGGTCAGACACAACTATTATTCCATTGTAAATAAAGGACTTCATTGGTGGGGTCTGGATAAATGGCCCAGTGGTTAAGAGTGTGTGCTGTTCTTGCAAGGGGCCCAGGTTCTATTCTCTGCACCCAGGTGTGGCAGCTCACAACAGCCAGTTAACGCCAGCTTCAGGGTATTTAACATTCTTTTCTGGCCTCCACAGTTACCTGCACTTACTCAAACATACAGCCACACAGGCCCATGTACAAATACCTAATTAAAAACAAACACAAGGAGGCTGGAGAGATGGCGCAGCAGTCAAGAGCACTGGCTGCTCTTCCAGAGGTCCTGAGTTCAATTCTCAGAACCACATGATGACTCATCACCATCTATACCCTCTAATGCCCTTTTCTGGCTTGCAGTTGTACATGCAGATAGAGCATTCATATACATAAAGTAAATAAAATCTTAAAAAAAAAACTTTATAAAGGGCAGGGGGACTTGATTGGCGAAGGGGTCTGGTGTCTACAGGTGTTTCCGGAGACAGAACACCAAGTAAAGACCATATTGTTTTAAGGGAAATTCTTCTTGTTTCAAGATTTTCTTTGACCATTTCTTTCTTTTCTGTCCTGATCTTTAGATGGGAAAAGATCAACCATTTCTTTGAGAGGTTGCCATCACTTTTATTGCTTAGACTTCTTGGGCCAATTACTCAGAAGGCCCGTGCAGTCATAGCCAGCACACTCATGTGACAGTGCATGCTACTTACTGCTCAGGCAAGAAGAGGAACGTGGGAAGAGTATGTCATGTTCCCAGACTCTTCAAAGCAGACCCTTAGACTAGGAGGCCTTTGATGGTACATGGGTGGCACGTCACCTGCACTCACATTGCTTCCAGCAACAAACTGATTGACGTTTCCTTCCAAGACTAGTCTCATTCCCTGGATGTTTATTTTGTAGATTAGTAGTTCAGAGTCACTTTGCCTAGCGATGCTAAGCAAAGCTGCCGACGTGAGCCAGAGGACATAGAAAAGACTTCTCCCACTCCAGCACTTACTAGTTGTTTATAAAGTCACTGTTCTTAAAAAGGTGGTCAGACCTTGAGCTAACTGTGGAAAACCCATTTTCTCATATACGGGTAGATTTGTGGTTGTTTTTAGCCAAACCATACTTAAGCAAGCATGGAGCCAAAGCTAACTTGTTGCTGGGCCACCATGAAACTGATGAGGTCTCATTGACCCAGGCTGGTCTTCAACTTATTATGTAAATAAGGCTGGCTTTGAACTCCTGATCTTTCTGTTTCCACATCCCAAATGCTGAGATAGCAGTTATGTATGTTACCACACCCAGTCACACACATAATTTGGTAATGCTGGGGGTAGTGCCCAATACACCTTGTCTTCACATCCAGCTTTGGCTCAAGCATTGTGCAAAAAAACCTTACTTGTGAGATTCCTTTACAAGATGGACTTCATTGGCAACTGATCAAAGTTTTTGTTATAGGTTCTGATGTGCTTCAGGCCCAGGTGAAACAGCTCCAGGTTCTCCCAGCATACCTTAGTTGCTACCTGCTGCAGGACATGGCTGGCATATCCTGCCTTCTACCCTGAACTTTCCAAAGCAGAGCTTTTCCTTCCACTTCACCATATAATCTGGACATTTTGTTGCTCTCTCTCTCTCTCTCCTCTCTCTTCCCACTTACATGGCAGCCAAGAGCTGAGCTGCTTCCAATGAACCTACATTTATATACTTTAACTGACCTTGCATGAAAAGCAACCCAACATCCTCATTTTTTTTTTTAATTATAGGAAAAGGGAGGAATGTCAGCATAAGGAGCTCCACAAGCCTGCCTCCAGGTTGCTTAGCAACCTCTGACATCCTCACCTGCCGCTACCTCCAGGGGCCAAGGATAAAAAGAACAAACCTGCCATCCATCACTCTCTTACTTTGTCTCTTTAACTCTTGCACTCTTTTACTCTGTCTCTCTTTCTCTGTCTGTCTCTTCCCCTGGGGCACCTCTTCCCCTCTTCCCTCTCCCCATTCTCCCTTTCTGTAATAAATCTCTCCATATTCATATCTGTTGTCTCATTCTCATTTTTAGTGATAACAATTAGTGCTGAAACCCAGGACCAAGACAGCTAGAATTAAAAATGAGATGCCACACAGCAGATATATGGAGAGATTTATTGTACAAGTATGGGCAGAGAAAGAAGGAGGAGGAGAGGGGTGCCCTATGGGGACAGAGAGAAAGACAGAAAAAGATGCTCCTGTGTAGCCAACCCTGGGTGTGTTCACTTTATAGTAGCCCAGTGATGGCACAGGAAGAGATCACAAATCTATGGTCATGGAGGAAATATTTCAAGCCCAGAGACACTCACTAAAACCTATGGGGGCAACCCAGCCACAATGCCCTGGAGTCCAGGCTCATCAGTCCCTGCAGAGGTCCAACCCTGTGTCTTTGTAACCTCTGAAGGGTCTTCTTATTTGTACACATCATAAAATCCATTCGTGGTTGGCTTTTATATTGGAGGCTGATAGAAGTGAGCATTTGGCAAGGCGGGGAAGGAAATCCAATCACATGTAAGCCATCTGAGTAGATGGGCGAATAATCAAAAATGTACTGTTATGTGCAGAAAACAAGAGAAAAGGCCGCTCGGAACTTGTGGGTCTTCTGAATTGCACCCAAGTGCATTGCCAGCAGTTAGCAGCAGATGGGAAGGTGTAAATTGGAGATGTTGGGGACATAATGACAGTTCTGTGCCAGTCGCCTTCTCCCCACAAGGTGTCCTAGTCATTGGTTACATAGAGGACCACATTTATTAAACATTTAGAGATTTTCTCAACTGTCTGAAGCATTCTGATAGTATATCTCTTAGCAGATGGGGCGAAGGCAACAAATGTGTTTGCAGATGGGTATGTGTGGACATAAAAGGAAATAGCACAAAACAGGTACCATTGTACGTTTAACCTTAGCATGGGGGGGGGGCAATGGAAGAGTACTACTAGACTGAGACCAGCTTACACACACACACACACACACACACACACACACACACAGAGAGAGAGAGAGAGAGAGAGAGAGACAGACAGACAGACAGACAGACAGACAGACAGACACAGAGAGAGACAAAGACAGAGAAAGAGATAGATAGATAGATAGATAGATAGATAGATAGATAGATGGATGAGCCAGACAAGAGGAAGTTAAGGAAGCAAGCATAACCCTAACTTTAAAACCTAACAAACACATTCAAGAAAGGAAGGAAGGAAGAAAGGAAGGAAAGAAGGAAGGAAGTAGTATTTTGTATGTCCATAAACACAGAAATCTTTCACGACTACCAGTGAATCAAATCTGGCAATATGAGACAAAGAACAGTGCTCTGTGGACAAGGAGGAGGAAAGCCATGTGCGCGAGGATAGCTGAACGCTGGAAAATCAGCGAGAGCAGTCACTTAGATTAGTAGCAAAAGCAGGAAGCAACACGAGCAAGTTCCGTTAAAGGTGGGCGGACGCCCAGGCTTCATGTACATTGTTTAGCTCTCACATCCATAACTCTCTTCCATCTTCCTCCCACCTTTTCCATTCCTTTCTCTGTCCTCCCCCCTTTTTTCCTCATCCCTCCCCATCCCACTCTTTCCTTCCCAATGTTTTCATTCCATCTTCTCCCTTTTCCTGTGTGTGTGTGTGTGTGTGTGTGTGTGTGTGTGTGTGCGCATGCGCTGCGTTTTGTTTTTAAGATAGTTTCTCTGTGTAACCCATATTGGTCTTGGATTGTCAATTCTTCTGCCTCTACATCTGGGTACAGGGAACAGAGAGATATGGTAGCACGCTGTCCCCTTGCTCTTACTTTTAAAAGAGGCTGGGCAGATTGAGACTTATAGATTCACCGCTACCAAGAGGATCGATCAGGATTTGAACTCAAGTCCCTCAGATGCCAGTGTCCACACTCCGTCTGTCATATCCATGCCTCCCCCTTCTCTGTTCCGTCAAAGTGCATTTGACAGACACTAGACTCCAGTGACTAGAGGCATGCGTCTGTCACTTTGCTTCTTACTGTGACCAATACTTGGCAAAAAGCATCTCAAATAAGAGTCGCTTTTGGTGCACAGACTGAGGGTATAGCCCGTCGGGGTGGGGAAGTCATAGTGAGGCAGGAGACTGACAGTGTAGCCAATCAGGAACCAGAGATGACAGCTGGTTCCCAGCTTGCTTTTCCATTCTGGGGTTCACACTCAGGGTGGGTCTTTCCTTGTCAATAAAATCTTTCTAGAAATCCAGAGGTGTGCTCCCACGATGGCTCGAAATCTAGACAAGTGACAATGACATTTAACAGCAAAGTACTACTTCACTGGTTGGATGACAGTGCCATGGGCTGAATCTAAGGTGACGTAAAGACCTCAGCAAATATGTACTGGCAACATGGAATTCAACTATACAGCACTAACTGCAACGCGTGGACTCCTGATCTCAAATCATAGGCTTTGTCCCTCTACCTCTTTCTGGTTGCCCCTGGAGATATGTCATCTGCATATCACATGCTCACCAGGTTTCTCCCAGAAGCCATGTGCTCATGCACTGGTTTCTGTTTGCCACTGTCACCCTCCTCGTCAACCATGGCCGGGTCCAGCTGCTCCCTGCTGCAGCTCCAGACACATTGAGTCTCGAAGGTCACTTCTCTCTCTCTCTCTCTCTCTCTCTCTCTCTCTCTGGCTGTACCAGTGAGTGGACTCAGGGAGCTGACCGGCTCGTCATTCAAGCGTGTTATCACTCCTTGCAGCAGCTCCTCCCCTCAGTGAAAACTCATTATCAGCCTCCCACAGCATCAGCCTCTTGCAGCATCAGCCTCTTCTTAGCTGGACTTGAAGGTTGCCAAGATGGGAGAGTGAAAAGACACCAAAACCTAAACCTTCATCTGGAGTCGTCAAGTCTAGTGAGAACTCTAAAGTCCAAATCCAAAACCACAGTTTTCTTGCCCTGATTTTGGGGCTGCTATAGGAAGACGGAGGTTTTTTTTAACCCCACCTTGGTTCTGATAGACTCTATTGTTAACCTGGCTCATCTTCAGAGGCTGCGGTACCCACTCACACTGTTAGTCTGGAGAAGGAAGGAGCCCCCCCCCCTTTTTTTTTTCATGTGATGGCACAGATGAAAGCCTAGTTGTCCTCCTTAAGAACTGATACATGCCTTTGACAACTTAGCTGTATTTTTTGTAGTGAGGTTGGGTCCTCTCTCTACCTGAGCTCTCATGGAAAAGTATCTTCTCTCCCACTATCAGGAAGTCTCCTGGATTTTAAGGCTGCCTGGACATCGTTGCCTTCCTTGTAAGCCAAGGCATGGAGCCTGTCAGCTGCTGAGGTGGTGGGAGGGTCTTGCGAGCCTTTCTTTCCCAGAATTAAAACTGCAACTCTCGAACTGCAGGAGTAAACTAGCTTTGTGGCACAGGGGAAGACTGGCAGCTCTGATATGTGCATACAGATAATTTAGAGAAGTTGAATGGTGCCTGGTTCCAACAGCAACCTTGAGCGGTGTGTGGGCTGCTTTCCTTTTTGCTTGTCTTTTTGAGAGCTCTGAGCACTGGTGGCTCCGTGGATCACGTCGCATTCTACTGTCTGTATGGAATCTATAAGCTCTCCTGAAGCTATAAGCTCTCCTGAAGCAAAGGAAATAAAAGGGCCAGTTTTCTTCTGTGGGTGTGGAGTTGGCAGGAGGGCTGAAAACCAAAGAGTGATTCTCTTTAAGAAGACGGAGAAAAAAAAATAAGGAGGAGAAGGAGGAGGAACAGGAAAAGGAGGAGGAGGAGGAGGAGGAGGAGGAGGAGGAGGAGGAAAAGAAGGTAAAGAAAAGAAAACCAAGACACCTCTACATTTCCGCAGTTGGAGTCCTATGGAAATTCTGGTCCTGCTTTTTCTACACACCTTGAAAGACAACTTATGACAGTCAGGGAGGCAGCAAGAGTGCCCAGGTTTCTCTATGCACACAGAGTGATCATTTGGATTAGCTGAACCTTTTTTTTTTTTTTTTTTTTTTTGGCTGAAACTTGAATACTTAAGCAACCCAAATAAATGAGGGAGAAAAATAGTGACTACACTAACAAAGAGAAGCAGCCTGCAAGTAAGTGGCAGGTTGGCAAGTTGCCCTGTGTCAGGTGGAGAATATGGAGCGATTGACCAGGTGGCATCTTCCAGATTGTCCTCCTAATGGGACAATAGAAAGAGCACACGTTTGGGCTTGCCGACAGACAATCTTGCTTGTGTGTGAGCGGCTGCGGCACAGCGCTTGGTTCTTCCATGGCCCCACGTTGTGAGTGTAGTTCAGATGGCACGATTACTGCCCAACTTACTAATCTGTACCAGTAGAGCCAGGGCCAAGGCACATCCTCCTCAACACACATCCTGCAAAGCTCTTGCAAACACTCAGCAAAAAAACGTAAGTCCCATTTTTTTTTTTTAACCAGATGTCAATGTTCTTTGTCATTAGGCCACAGATTGACATGGCTCTGTTAGAAAGTACATTTATCTGAATGAAACAAAAATGACATTTGCTCACCTAGGATCTGTACTCCCCAAACTTGAACTGTTTTGTTTTGTTTGCTAATGAGTTTCCTAAAGGAAACTGAAAAGTATTTTCACACACACACACACACACACACACACACACACACACACACACACACACACAAATATATATACACACACACATATTTTTTTTTCAGAGACTAGGGCTGTAGCTCCTTTTGGGAGGGTGTTTGTTTAGTGTACTGAAACCCAGGGTGCAAACCCAGCACCACACAAAACCAGAGTGGAGCCGGCGCAGAGCCCTGGGTAAAGGCACTCCACTCACCACCCAGCCTGACCACCTGTGTTGGGTCCTCAGCCCCACACAGCAGAAGGAAAGAAAGGAGTCCTGCAAGCTGTCCTCTGACCTCCCTACACGCATCGTAGCAAGCGAGCGAGTGCCAAAGAGGAGATCTGTACCTCGCAAAATCCAAGGGGTTGGCTGGAGAGGTGGCTCAGGCTTAGGAGCACACACAGTGTTCCTGCAGAGACCTCAGGGTCCGCTCCCAGCACCCACAGTAGGCAGCTCAAAACTCTCTGTAACTCTTCCAGGGGGATGGAACACCTCTGGCCTCCACGTGCATCTGAACTCACAAGTGCACACTCACACATATAACTGAAAGTAATAATAAGAAGCTCCATTTCACCGCCCAGCACCAAGTGAGTGTGTTGGTGGCGTAGGAACAGTTAGACCTGTGTGCCTCGCTGAGGCCCGTGATAGGCAACAGCTTCCACAGATGCAGGAGCGAAGGCAGGGAGGTTCACCCCATGCCACACCTACCTACCGTTCATGTGTGCTCCCCAGACCTTGGATTTTTCTTTTGTGCTTTTAATTCAATTCACATGTGTAAGCCGAGAACCTATAAATCACAAAGGGTCTGCCAAACGACGTTAGTATGTAAATATAAAATATAGCAGTAAATCCCCATCATTAATATTGAAGAGTAAGTCAATATTTGATAAAAAAAAAAATATTCTCTCAGGGGAATGTGCCTTTCTGCCTGGTTCTATGCCTCGCAGACTTATTCAATTATTATTTAATTACCCGGTTAAATGTCATGGCTTACAAAGCAGGGATTAGATTAATAAAAGCATGAGGTTTATTTTCAACCAATCCCAATTTAGATAGAGCTGACTTTGTTTTACCCGCCCCTCACCGGGCACAGAATTTACATTAGCTTTCTGCACCTGCTTGTGAGGGGAGCCGGTTCTGTTTGATCCCCCCCCCACCCCATCACTTTTTAAAAAAGTTGTTCTGGTTTTGTCATAGTTTGCTAGTCTTTCAGCTTACTCTCCACCCCTGCCTTTCCCCTCTGGGGAGTCTTAATTCTATAGCAAATCAAACGACTTAACAAACAGTTGTGCCTGCAATAGAAAGTAGACACTGGGCCATGCAGAACCATCCAGCTTTAAAAGAAGGTGGGACATCATGCAGTGCAGTTTCCTAGCCAGCACCTTATGACTGAGCGGCTTGCTGGCTAATTCATCTCTACACGGTTGCCATAGCAACCTCCCTATCGGAAAGATTTCTTGGCACCTAAATAGACTTTATTTCCCTGACATTCAAAGAGGAGGGGCGATGACAATGTCTAATGAGAAGACTGGGTGACATCAAATGGCTCTCTTTTCAGCTTTACCACATTGGACCAACATTTGGGTGTTCTGAGCAGGGTCTTTTGTGAGTCCTAGAGGGCAGAGGTGCGTGATGGGGGTAGGGATGGAGAGGAAGGGAGGGAGCAGACCGACTCAGGAGGGCTGAAAGGAAGGCAGGAGGAGCAGCTGAATCATGGTGGCCCCGCGCAGGCCTTTTGTTCTCCGCCATCTGTGTGCTGCGGTTTTGGGAGTGGAGCCAAAGGCACGTTACCTGTATTGTGCTCCCAGAGCCGGGGCAAGGCAGCCGCTCCTGCCTCAGACGCCGGAGCCTCCCATTATGCAGGCGCATAATAGCCTGGCAAATAAAGTATCTGAACATTTGGCTTTATGAATATTGAGCAAAAGTCTTCAAATGCATTATGAAAATGGCTCTAATTGAACAGACATCTGAATCCCACAAGCTCAAGGCCACTCATTTGTATGTTAAGTAAGAAAGTTGCGTAAGTAAGGACTGCTTTTCGGAAAGACCCGGTACAGTTAGTTGGAGGGACCCTATGAAAGGATTGCTCTAAAGTACGTTAAGGTCATATAGTTGCAACTGAAGAGAATATAAGCTGAGTATATATGCATATAAGATTTTTTACATAATGAAAAAAATCAGATTATACAAACTTGAAAAATCACAATTTGCAAAATACCACACATCCTTGTAGGAAGCCAGTTGGACAAGCAACATAAAAATCCTTAAACTGGGCTAGAGAGATGGCTCAGAAGTTAAGAGCACTGGCTGTTCTTCCAAAGGTTCTGAGTTCAATTCCCAGCAACCAATGGTGGCTCACAACCATCTACAGTGAGATCTGGTGCCCTCTTCTGGTGTGTAGGCACACATGCAGGCAGAATACTATATAAATAAGAAATACATAAAATCTTTTTTTTTTTAAACAAACTTTGACACAGTTGCAGCTCCTCTCTAACAATCTGCCAAAAGGTAAAGGTTGAGATATACCTAAAGCGTTGAAGATAAGCCAGTTGAATGGAATGCTTATCGTCATTTAACCATTAGCAATCTTCTAACTGTAAAACACAGGGAAGTAGTTAAAATAAATTATAGTATATCCATATAACAGAGTCCTTTGCAGCCATTAAAAATACTAAGCTATATCTAGCAAAATGGCAAACAGATGAGCAATATTAATAATGTTGCCACTAATACTTAGATCTAGAATGTGCCCCATAGGCATATTTATTTATTTATTTATTTATTTATTATTTTTTTATTTTTAAAATTTTATTAATTTTTTCAGATTACACTTGTATCCTTCCATTCCTCCCACCCACAGGCATATTTATGAACAGCTGGCTCTGACCGCTACCGGGAGATGGTGGAGCCTTCAGGAGGCAGGGCATAGAGGAGGGAAGTTAGGATGCAGTGGACTGCTGCAAGGTAGGTGACAGAAAGACCTGGAACCCTTCCTTTTTCTTTTGTTTCCCAGTTGCCACAGGGTTGTATTGAGTCCCAGTAGCTCAGTACTAGGCCCCACCACAGGCTCCTTAGCCACGGAATTAAGAGGCCCCCATGTCAAAAACTCTAAACTCTGAGCCGCGATAAGCCTTCCTCCTTTTAAAATGGATATCTCGGCTATATCTTCACAGCAACTGAGAGCTCGCTAAAACAACTGCTAACTGGACAAGGCAGCTTGTATGAGTGGCAACTCCGTGCCTCAGCAGTGTATATAGCCTAAACAGAAAAACCTTTCAGACGCAATAAAATTGCAATGGCTGATGTCTCCATAGAACAGAATTATAGGTGATTCTGCTTTTCAAGGAAAAAAAGTACTGCGCTTGCTTACACTTTCTGAGCTTTCAGTGTATGAGCATATTTTGCTGCTTTATACGGCGTTATAAATGTATCATGCAAAGGGAACACTTTTTATGTTTATGTCTAGCAATCTCTTATGAGAGGCGCGTCCAAGCTGTTTCGGGAGAAGGGAAATCTTGGCCAGATGTTTTACACTCACTGTGTCCCGATAAATTCAAGTCTACTCTGGGCATTAATGGACAGAAGTGCTCAGGTTTGCTGGACTGCAGAAAGATGTATGTATGCTAAGGTCCTTTTAGCAGGTACGTCTGGACTCTCGGACCTCCATCTTAGGGACTCTCTTGTTTTTTTTTCCAGAAAAAAACAAATGGCTAAAAGCAGTGACCCCCAAAAGCACAAGCAGGGAGGGTGGGGGGCAGCTTTATAAGCATGGCAGAAAGTAGTATAAAATAAGGAGACTGATTCTAGTGCAGGCTTGTAAAAAAAATCAAATGCCCACTCCACCCAATACAGTGTGGAAATAGCCTACTGAAGTTGGCATGGTGTTGCACGTATGTAATCCCCAGCACTTAGAAAACACCAACAGGAGGACGACAACAAGTTCACTATGTGAGCTCCAATCAAGCCAGGGCTACAAAGTAAGATTCTATCTAAAAAAAGAATGGCCGGGATGATAGTTCAGTTGGTCAAAGTGCTTGACATGAAAGAATGTGGCCCAGAGTTTAATTCTCCAGAACCCATAGGAGACACACAAGAAGCTAGGCATGGTGACAGAATTGAAATCTCAGAACTGGTCAGTTGAAGACCAGTGGCTCCATGGGCCTCACTGGATAGCCATCCTAGCCTACTTGTTGAGGTCTAGGGCAATGGGAGACCCAACCTCAAGAAAACAAGGTGGGTCATTCCTGAGCAACAATAGGCAAGGCTGCCCTCTAGCCTTTGTAAATACATGCACATGCGCACGCACACACACACACACACACACACACAAACACACATGTACGTAATACATATTCATTATATGTACATATGTTCCCATTTATACATATATATGTATTTCCATCTACAAACACACACATAATACATATACATTACATAGATATATATTCCCATTTATACACATACATATATATTTCCATCTACACACACACACACACACACACACACACACACACACGAGCGCGCGTGCATGCACCCACACACATATATAATACATATACATTATATACATATATTCCCATTTATACATACACATGTATTTCCATTTACAAACACACACACATGCAGACACATGCACACGCGCGCACACACACACACATAATACATATACATCACATAGACATATATTCCTATTTATACACACACATATGTATTTCCATCTACACACACACACACACCTCCACTCTTGCTGAGCTTCTTTGGCAGTATTACAGAAGGCGCCCATCCCCTTCTTACCTCCTTCTCACAACGGCACAGACAACAGCAATCAATCAACCCATCGATCAGTCGATTAGACTTTGCACTTTAGATACCTGCCATTTCTTGGTCAGACAGAAACTTCCCAAACAGCACTGGGACCCTGATGCCATCTACCAGGCATGCTCTGTGCTGTGGCACCAAGTACAGCACCTCTGCAACTAGATAGTTTAGAACTCAAAGGGCTGGGAACGGCAAGTCACATAATAGGTTTATTCTAATTTCTTTCAAAGTAAATGGTACACACCACCATATTATTTTACATTACTCAATCATATAAAGTACTTTTAATGGTTGCTATAGCCTGTCACCTTGCCTATGTTAATCTTGGCAGCACTTGCACAAACCTATTACACTCACAGAGCTACATGAATTTGATTTTAGAAAAAAAAAAAAACCAAAAAACAATCCATCCTTGGAAGGAGAGTGTCATCACTTTCATGGAAACAATATCCCTCAGCAAACAATGCCCTTTATTTTGGCAACCTGTCCTTCCTGCCATCTGCCTTGCAAAGCACTTGCCAGGGCTGCAATAATAATTGAGTTAGAGAGGGAATTACATGTAATGGAGGGGAAGAAAATTGATTGCTTAATTTTTATTAACAGGATGCAAGAAAACTGTGAAGCCCTGCTGTGACCCAAAATGAACCGAAGAGAGAAAGGACAGAGAGGCGACTCCAGGTGGCAGGAATGTGTCTGCGCTTACACGGGGCAGTCCTCCACAGACAGGTGAGTAAGGGATTCTGGGAAGGAAGGCTAAAAGCAAAATTGCCCAGAGCTCTACAGATGTGGCTGTAGAGGAAGGACGCAAACAGCTGGAGCTCACAAGTATCTGCTGGGAAGGGAGGGCAGAGCTCATCCTGCCGTCTGCCTGTCAGGAAACACATCCCAGGATGTTTGAGGGTATTTAAAAAATAAGCCACTCCTGGTTCTTGGCCTCCACCTCCAGAGGTGGATAGTAAACTTTACGGGCCTTGACGGTCCATAAGGAAGGATACAGGGGCTAGGAATAAAACTCAGTAGGATGCTTTCCTGACACCATGAAGCCCTGGGCTCCATCCTCAGCACCAAATGTACTGCGTGTGATGGTGTGAGCCCGTGATCTCAGCACACAGGAAGTGAGGGCAGAGTTCAAATCCCCAGCACCCACACAAAAAGCTGAGCACGGCCATGAGTACCTGTAACCCAGGGCCGTAGTGGGCAGAGAGGCAGGAAGAGCATCAGGGTTTGCAGATCATGGGCCTAATGCCAGGTTCAACGGGAGATCCTGTCTGAGGGGTGTGAAGCAAACAAGCTACCTGAGGTCCTTTACTTGTGAGTGCACATGAACACACCCTCCCCACTCTGGGCAGAAGTACACATACTGAACACACACAACACAAACAAATTATTTAAAACTGATACAAAATAAATTCAAAGTCAATCTTGGCTACATAAATGAGTTCTGGACAGCCTGAGCTACGTTCGACCTTATCTCAAAAACAAAGCAAAAATTGTGTTGATTTGCTGGGGTCAATCAGACTGTGTCTTCTGCTTATCATCAAAGGACACCCACTCTACCGTTTTACGATGTGACTTTCTTTCTTAGAGTAACCAGTGACTCCCATAACTTTCTCGCGAGTCCCTAGATCCAGCCCTGACCCGGATATCCCTGTTACATGATTGCCCTGGGGATGTCGGAAGCAGATCTCTGAGAAATGGAGTGAAAGGACCAAGCAGCTCAGAAAGAAAAGGCTGCCGGAAGTCCATATCATGCTTAGCCCAATTGCTGCCTAGTCCAATCGTCATCAGAGAGGCTTCCGTCGCAGCTGATGGGAGCGGCTGCCGAGACCCACAACCAAGCATTAGGCGGAGTTCTCCATCAAGCCCCTCCTCTCGGAGCTCAGGGAACCGTGCAGAAGAGGCCGATGAAGGGTTCTAGGAGCCAGAGGGACCGAGGACGCCAAGAGAACACCCCAGAGACTTTAACTAAACGGAGCTCATAGATACTGAAGCAGCAATCACAGAGCCCGCAGTGGGTCTGCACCAGGTGCTCTGCATATGTCTTAATGGTGTTAGCTTGGTTAATGGTTGTTTTTGTGGGACTCCTAACAGTGAAAATGGGGCTGTTTCCAATTCTTTCTTCGGCTCTTGGGATCCTTTTCTTCCTACTGCCTTGCTTTGCCTAACTCTTCATGTGAGTTTGTGCCTAGTCTTACTGTATCTTGTTACACAGTGTTCAGTGGGAATCCTTGGAAGGCCCGCGCGGGTGAGAGAGAGAGCATCATTGCAGGAAATATCCCATTTCCTCAGTGCAGTTGCACACTGCCAACTGTACCCAGGATGTGGCAGTGTCTGGCTCCCTCTGTGAGAGACACTCAAAACGGAAAGTGACTTGATCTAAGACAGGCTCCTAATAGTTCCAAACTGAGGAACTCCCTCCTATCAAGATGCCTACATCTTGATTCTGGGGACCAAGTTCATTGTCTATTCAATGGCACATGACACGAAATGGATTTTGTGACAATTGTGACAGTCTCATTAAAGAAAAGCCCAGTGTCCAGGGTCTCAGTTTTTTCTTCTCAGAGAAAGTAAGGAAGAAGACACAAAGCCATATTATATGCTAATTAGTGAGGATGAGGTGCTATGTGTGCCTTGTAATTTAGCTGATAAAAAAAGAGTCCAGCAACACATACGGTATATGCACATACAGCACATAGTATAGTCAACTCTAAAACAGAACGGGAAGGAAAGAAACCTGGCATGCGCTTATGATACTTCATTCTATAGACAAAATGAAACTAATGGATATGTGAAATATTTATATCATAAAAGGTATAATAGGATTTAAACTGCTCTCAGCCAGGCATGATGGCACAAGCCTATGTCCCAGCACTCATGGAGGTAGAGGTGGGGGATCTCTCAGTTGAGGCCAGTCTGGGCTTACAACAGTGAAAGCCTGTCAACAAAGCAAAAAAAAAAAAAAAAAAAAGAAAGAAAGAAAGAAAGAAAGAAAGGGACTGTTATCCCACGGTATGAGGCTAGTTATATCCCCACAAAGAGAAAAGAAAGAAGAAAAGGAGAAATTTGGACAAAAATGAAGGAGGGGGGACTTTAACAATGGATGCCAAGGTAAACTACGAGTGACAGGCTAGACATGTGATTTCTAGCCTCCTCGTTTCTAATTACCTCACTTAGCTGAAATAGTCGTGGCTACTTAAGAGTCAGAAAGCACAATTTCAATGTTCTTAGGTTGGAAAGGTTTTATATTTATTAATATTTTCCAAAAATAATTGGGGACGCCAATTAGGAAAGGTTATCTCATTAAATTGCAACCGGAAATGATTTACGACAGATGGCGTTTTGCCCCCATAAACCCATTGTTAGTTGAAAATGCTGATGGGGTTGTGTCCTAATAAACCCCATTACATGTTGGATACATCAAAACTCAAGAGCATATCTAATAACTGGGCATGGCATCCCACACCTGTGACCTCAGCACCCCGGAGGCCATGGCAGTAGAATCATTACTTTAAGGCCCAACTTTGGGTACCTAAGACCTCAGCTCTAAAAAACAAACAAACAAACAAATGCAATTAAAGAGCAACCACGGCATAGAAACACAGTCTACCTCGGAGGATCTTTTGCCCCCCTGTTCCATGACTGAGCTGGCTGAGAACTGAGAGCTGCCAGCACCAGAGGAAAGTATGCAAGGACATATTGCTGGCCCGGGTGGTGGTGGTGGTGGGGGGGCAAATCAGAATTCATTATCAGAATTGCTCACTGCCTAAATTGCTTTCACACCAGAGTGAAGATGAGATGTGCCAGGCGGAACCAAGCATAGGTCAGGACCTGCCTGTGGTTTGAAATATGTGGCTCTGTGTTGCGTGGGGAGGGCTGTGATTCTGTTATTGGCCTCCCTGAGGCCTCAGCTAATAGTACGTCCCCCCCTCCCCCCAGATTGTTCAGTATTACATTGCTGTCTGGCTCACTTGACTTCATTCTCCTGTGCCAAGCATGGTTAAGTCTGTAATTGGATAGTTCCCGAGGACTAATGAACTTTAGATTGCCCTTTGCCACGTGCTTCCTATAAGTTTTGCTGTAACCTAAAATATGCCAAGAGATGGTCATTCGGGCTGCCCGTGCACACCTGAGCCTGCCCTTCTCTGCATTTCACCTCAAAATATAATCCATACCCTCGAGAGCCCCCTCTTTTGTGTCAGAAATTTGAGGGATGTGGGGCCATCCATTTTAATGCCCCCTTATTGTCTTAAATTATAACATAGTCTCCTCCAACCCAGAAGATTTTGACAGCATATCAAGGCATGAGCTGACCCATACATCTCCCCATTAGACTTGTTGATGCAGACAGCAACTATCCATGGGCTTTCCAGGACTCAAGGACTTTTTCTGTTGCTTCCAAGAATATGGGAACGTCATCCCTTTGGGTCCAGCTGAAGCCAGGCAGAGGAGGCCATTGCTGAGTCCTGGTTGTACTAGCTATGCAGCAACTATGGTTGTGCCTTTGACAGAGAATTTTTTTTTAAAGATTGGGTCTTACTGTGAAGTCTAGGCTGGCCCCGAACTCATGAACTGCCTGCCTCTGTTTGCTGAGTGCTGGGATTAAAGTCATGTATGCATTCCTCCTTCTCACTCTCTTCTTTCTCCAGTGTGTGTGTGTGTGTGTGTGTGTGTGTGTGTGTGTGTGTGTGTGTACTTACATCTAATAGACCCAAAAGGGAAGCTCCACCACACATCAGTCCTATGAAGAAAAGAGAAGTACATGGCCATTTCTACTCAATGGAATACTTTTATTTCTTTAATCACAGTACTGGGGATTGAACCTAGGGCCTTACTAGATTCTAAGCTAATATTCTAAGCAAGCACTCTACCATTGAGATATATCCCCAGCCCCCTTTTTACTTTTAATTTTGAGACAGGAGCTTACTAAAGTGTCCAGACTGGCAGTGAACTTGCAATTGCTCTTCTTCAGATTCCCAAGTAACTAAGATATAGGTCCAGCAACTGGGCCTAGCTAAGGATACTTGACAGCAAAGAGAAGTCATGATCAGAACCACTATGGATGGATCTAACAGATCTGATGCTCAGTAGGAAGAATGGATGTAGAAGCATGTATTTGTTGTGTACTTATTTGTACCCACCTACATTATAATGACGAAGTACAAGATCAATCAACAGACCTGTGGTGGTAGAAGCCAGGGTAGTAGTCACCTTGGTGGATGAGGAACAAAGATGGGTTTCTATGGGTTACTAATGTCTTCTCTGAATAGCACTAGTTAGTATGAGAAAGTTATTTTAAGAGCTTTCAAAGCTATATGCTTAGGACACACGCACTTGGTGGACATATCTATTTTTACTCATATGCTTCAATAAAAATAATATATAATAAAACATGTACTCAGGGTATGTGTGCTTGATAAATGACTATGTAATACTTATACACAGAACATGTAATACTCTAATAAAAAGTTATTTGAGCCAAAATATGAAGATTTATGGAAGTATCAGAAAGTAAAGACGTGAAAGCTGGATAGAGCAGGTGCACTGCACATGGTTAACCCTTCTCTAGGGCCTGACTATAGCCTTGCAGGGTTTTCCTGCAGCTGGCTGTGCGCCATCTTGGATCATGGAGGAGTGCTTGTACAGAAGCTTAGTGGTTTCATTTCTTGGCCTCTGTGTTCTACAGCATTAGGCAGAGCTCCTGACCCCTTGATAGTGTACCCATGGGAGCTCAGTAAAGGTAGAGGACCCAGGTGAATGAAAAAACACGGTAGTAGCTAGTAGCATGCCCTGGGTGAAAGTAACAGATGCCTAAGATTGAGACTCGGTGGTCCCCTGAGTCTCTCTGGGGAGCATCAAGCCCTGCTGTCAGTATCTACCGTCTTGACTTTCTAATTTTAACTTTAATTAAAATTTCAGTTTGGTTATGTGCGACTTTGTGACTATGGGAAATTTTTCATCTCCAAAATGGTGTTGATAATAGGAATATTGGCCCAGAAAATGCTCCCCCTGCAAGATGCACAAATGCTCCTGGTATTTGTGGTCATACTTGTCCTCTTCTGCCATTAATATGCGATATTGCTTGCCTAAAACTAGAGGTGACTGCCCTTTGAGGCAAGCCAACTATCAGCAGACACCATCCTCTTAGAGAACACCGTGAGAAAATTCAGCCAGCTTCTAAATTCCATGCATGATCACCGAGCACGTCTCCCTTAGAAATCTAAATACAGAGAAAACCACATTTGGGGACAATGGACACAGACTTCTGAATTTTGAGTTCCCATAAGCATCTCCCTTATAGGATCTATTCATGAGAAACAGGGCCACTGGCCCACATGCAGCCATGAGACAACCAAGGCGTTGTTGTCACGTGCACATCTCTGCTAAGGAGGGGAGGACAGAGCCCTTACAATTTTAGAGCACAGTCAAGTGATTATTCTACAGTTCAATGCTCCTGAGGCCAGCTGTACATTAGCCTGGAGGAGAATGGGGCAAGGACTTTATAGAAAAAGAGACCTCAGAGCGGAATGTTGGGCCAGGCACCATGCCATGAGCTCACTGTCTTTGGCAACGAAAGGAAACAGGGATCTGAGAACAGTTGCTGCCCAGAAGCTCTGCAGCAGCACCCACAGCATTAGAAAAATCCAGAAGATTCAGGTGGGATCTTCAGGGGTCTTGAGGCTGTCAAGATGCTGCAGACTTGGCCTTATGCTGTCTCTGGGCTGTCACTTGCCTAATATCACTTTATGACAAGAAGGTTAAGTTTGAAGTCTCTAAAAGCTGCTGAGTTTTCAGGGTCATCCAGAGGTACCACCTCCCTTCTCCAAGTCCGTGAGACTGTGGATCACTTGTGGTCCTGGAAGGGGACCCGAGGAGGGTCGCCCTAGTATGACCCTGCATTGTCAGTGGTGTGAGATGAGAGATGTGACAGTTACCCGATGAGCTGTGCTTGTCACATGGTGGGAGGGGGGTGTGGGGGGGGGGGAGGGACTAAAGTCCAAAGTGATCAGTGCTATGCTTTCTTATCTCCTGTTTCGCCACTCTCTCCTAGCAACTGGGAAACACCTGCGATTAAAACCTGGGATCAACTTGAGGGATACAAAGTCTTCGGTGTGAATGGGACCTCAGGCTCCCGGTGAACCCTAGGAGAAGCCGAGCTGGGTCACCTGCTGCTTTTCTGTCCCAGATAGGCTACGGATTTTTGCTTTCTGCTTTTCACCTCTTAGTGCCTCTCCCAGAAAACAAATACATACTTCCAGGAATAGCTGGAGATTTAATAATGTGAATGCAGAGGCTGCCGGATGCCGTGAAGCTCAGCAAGTGCCCTAAACAATGCTGCAAGGGCAGAACGTTGAACCCAAAAAGACAATCTCTTTCTTCACAGACAAGGTCCTCCAACTCCAGGAAAAGCTACGATCCCTTTGGCTTGAGTACCTAGAAAACTCCACTGGCTCTGTGCTTATTGGCTGGAACATTCCTCTTCTCGGCCCCACACATCCTACCCTTTAAATAACATTTGTTTATTAAGCATGGGTGTGTCTCAGGCATGGGTGTGTCTCAGGCATGGGTGTGTCTCAGGCATGGGTGTGTCACAGGCATGGGTGTGTCACAGGCACTGTTCTGAGAGGTTTCCACACAGCTTCTATTTGATCCTCTCCACAGCCGTGGTAAGGGCCATGGTCCAAATAACAAAAGGGCCATTTAGGAAGACTTCTGAAGGTCACAGAGCCATCTGACCTCCCACTCCTACCACTTTGGTGCTTTCTGTCCCACGGCTCTGCTGCCCCCAACAATACCTGAGGCCCTGAGTCCAGCAGCAAGGGTTCTTCACAAACCCCTTCTGGCTTTTAGGTTCTCTCTCTCTCTTTTTTTTTTTTAAAGCTAAATAAAAAAGCTGGGGATGACCAGCTTGGTGACAAAACAATGACAGGGCAGAACACAAATACAGGGAGTTGGGGAAAGCACATCCTGTTTAAAGCCAATAAATAGACTTCAAGCATTAGTTATAGAACATAAAGTCCAATCACTCCGTGGACAATTGGATAGAATGAAAACAAACACAGCACATCCCCCCACCCCCCCACCCCCCTGAACAAACATTCCCCGCATGGGGCTGGTTCCTGTGGAAACAACAAAGTAATCCAATTTAGTTATGCAGTGGTCGGTCACCTTCCCAGGGCCTGTATTTAGTGCTGCTTCAAAGAGGGAAATAGGATCAGTAAACTGCATAGAGCCCCAGCACAGAATACATCAGGGCTCAGAAAAGAGCCATGTCCTCTCTCGTCTGTGATTTCTTTCTTTTTGTTTGGTTTTGTTGTTGTAGTTTGTTGTTTGTTTGTTTTTGAGACAGGGTTTCTCTGTGCAGCCTTGGCTGTCCTGGACTTTCTTAGTAGACCAGGCTGGCCTCGAACTCACAGCGATCCGCCTGCATCTGCCTCCTGAGTGCTGGGATTAAAGGCGTGCGCCACCACACCGGGCTTCAGCTCTATCCCTTATTGCAGCTAACTTCCCTTCATCTACTCAGATCACTTATACAAACCCTACGTTTTGTTTTCATTTCCACTCGAATGTTTGGTACATGAAATGGGCATTCAAAAATATTCTGTTTGGTCTGGTCTGGTTTTAACTATTCGTTTATTTGTTCATTCAGAAAAGGACTCTGTTCTCTTGGGGGGTGGGGGGTGGGGTACAGCTGAAGAGAAGATGTCAACGCCATCTCTTGAGACCCAGTGAGAATTGGGAACATCGGCAGACAGCTTACTTCAGGTACTCACTTATAATTGGACACTAGCCCAACGGGGATGACCTCTGAGAATCTTCATTCAGCAGGGGATTGGTATAGATGCTGGGACTTCCTATTGGGACTCCAGGTGAGGGAGATATGGGAGAATGGGGAAATAGTAGGACCCAGAAGGTCCAGAAACCCTACATGAAGACCATCAAGGCTGGTGGATCTGGACCCAGAGGGTTATGCTCAAACTACTGGACCAACCAAGGACAATGCATGCAGTAAACCTAGGCCCCCTATTCAAATTTAGCCAATGGACAAGCGCATTCTCCACAGCTGTGTGAAGAGCAGAGACTGATTCTGACATGAACTCTGGTGCCCCCTATTTGACTACTTCCTCTTGGTGGGGAGGCCTGGCGGCACTTAGAGGAAGGGTAAGCAGGCTACCAGGATGAGACCTGATAAGCTGTGATCATATGATTGGGGAGGAGGTCCCCTTCTGTCACAGGCCTAGGGGAGGGGAATAGGGTGAAAGAGGGATGGAGGGGAGAACTGGAAGATACAAGTGAGGGGATAACAGTTGAGATGTAATCTGAATAATTGAGAGAGAGAGAGAGAGAGAGAGAGAGAGAGAGAGAGAGAGAGAGAGAGAAAGAGAGAGACTGTGGAGGGAGAACGGCTGGAATTGCATCCATGGGTGTTTGACAGGGCCATGAACGCCCGACCCCCCCCCCCCCCCCCCCGGTAATTTAAAAGACCAACAAGAAAATTATTTTAAAAGCTGTGGGAAACTTACAAAAAGGGATTGGGGGTGGGGAGGAGTTGACATTAAACATTCCAGATTGGACATCCACTTAGCCAGCGGGCTGCATGACATGCCTTGTATCTTCCTTCCCAGCAAAAAAGACGAAAAACATCATGAGGGTGGGGCAGGGTGTGCAAGCTGAGAGGACGGGGCACTGACAGAAGCCTCTGCCTCTCCCTGGTTTGTGTGGCTTCTGGAGGCCTCAGGGACATGTGGAAGAGACAGGAACTGTTCCTTATTTCCAAACGTCTTACCGCATGAATGCACCTAGCCTCTCTTTGACAGGTCTGTGGAGGTCACTGCTCTAGGGTCTTCATGGCCTTCCATTTGGGGTAAGGGTTTTGAAGGAGTTACACCTTCTACTTCTTGCTTCTGATTGGTTTATTTCTTTATCACTCATCAGCTTCCGTTTTGTAGGGGAGGGGGGTGGTGTCTGATTGCTTTCTTTTTTTTAATTGTCCTTGATTTGGCAATCCTGATCAGGCTCTTTCCTTTCAAAGGCAGAGGGTAAGATTTTGAGGGTTTTGTTTTGTTTTCAATTAAGAAAGAGCTGTCGGCTTGTGGCAACTTGGCTCTATTCAGTACACTCACCCATCTCACAGGACAAATAAAGTTCAAACACCAGCAAGGATAGGACTACAGGCTAGTGGCTGCCCTTTCGGTGTGTTCAGATTTTGATATGTAAATTGTATGCTATCTGTTGGAAGATATCCACTCACCTTTCACCTCCCAAATACCATACAAGCTGAGGCACTGGCAGCCTTTGATTTGGTGCCATTTCTAGGAAGAAGGTACGACTACCCAGCCTTGGAGAGGCGATGCCTTTTTCTGGAAAAGGGGACGATTTTCCTTACCCAGCCCACTACAAAGACACAGGTTTTGTCTTCTTCATACAATATGCTATTTGAGGGTGTCACCCAAACCACGTCTCTTCCATTTCTGAGGAGTTTGGAGCCTTGGAAATGACTCTAGCTCGCACTAGAAATAACATTTCTTGTCTCTGAGCTGCTAATTCTGGGTCCTTTGCCAGCATCCGAAAGAGTGTGGCAGGGTCACTCCTTAGCACGAAAGTGGGATAAAAGTCTCTGCCCCTTCACTACTTCATGTGTTTTGGGGTGAAGTGCACGCACGTGTATGAGCCTGGATATTCAGGCCACGCATGCACATGCAGAGGCCCGATGAGAGAGCCTTGTGTCCAGCCCTTCCACTCCTACCATCACTCCCTTCCGGTCACTTCCCTCACTGAGCTTGAAGCTAGATTGGCAGCCAAGAGACCCGAGTGACTTTCCTGTCTCTGGCCCCCACAGCATCTGGCTTAGAGGTGGCCACACCCCGGGTTTTACATGAGTATTGGGGATTTGAACTCAGGTCCTTTCAGATCCTGAAACACAGTAAGTGCTCTTGTTGACTGAGCCATCTCTCCACCCCTCCTCTTGCACTGTTTTTGTCATCTTCACGTTTCTGTGTGCACATATTTGAAAACTCGCATGACGCAGGTCTTCAGTGTCCTCTGTGTAAAACCCCTTTACTTTGAACTATTTTTCAGTCTCTTCCAGGTTAAACCTGTACACCCCAAACACCAGTCCACTCCCCTGGACTTTTCATACAACACTAACCAGGAGTGGCTGCATCTCTCACATGCGTTCAGTTGAGTATTTTTCATCAATCTCCAGTCTTTTGTGCTGCTGTGTTATACATTCGGAATTCTCTTCCCCATTAACACTCCATACTTTGCCTTGCTGTCACTTTGGCTAACTGGTTTCAATTCCATCTTCAACTCATAGAACTTAAACAGCCTTTAACTTGGCCTCTTGCTCCCTCTACGTACTTCCCCCTTTATGACTTTCTGTGGAAAGGCTTCCTGGCTTCTTATCCCAGTTAAATTTAACGTTCGTAGATTGGCACCTGTGCGGTTTGTGTAGGCTTCCACTTACCCCTCCCCTCCAGTTAATGACGTATCCCTGACTGCAGTTCACCTTTAACCTTTACTCATGTATTTTGATTTCTGTATGAGAAACCAAGAACCGTTCTTAAGATTTCATATCATTAACCATTGTTTAACTTCAAGGATCCACCTCGGTATCTTGTGAGGACCAAGCTAGTGCTCCACTGCTGTGCTATTATCTCCAGCTGTGCCTACCACTGTGCAGTTCTGACGATGACTTTCCCCACAAGCCCTTGCTTGACCCAGTAGTTCTCAACCTATGGGTTGTGACTCCTTTGGGATCACATACTAGAGATGTACATTAAGACACATAGCAAAACTACAGCTACGACATAGCCACAAAATGATTTTGTGGTTGGGGTCACCACCACATGAGGAACAGAATTAAAGGGTCACAGCTGAGACGTGCTGAGCTTGACCTTTGTGGCTAAACTTTCCTCTCTAGATGCTACCCAACAGAGATCCTTTGGACTAGTTTGAAAAACTCCTAATGATCACTGGGGTTATTTTCCATGCTCATGTTTTTTGTTCCAACTATAATTTTATTCCTACATTTCCCAGGAAACAATAATGTTAACAATTCCAGGATGGTAACTTGGTTTATTCTCAATCAAGTGAATAATTAATCTAATTATATTTAATGTGGACTAATCTAATGCTTCTGAAATAGCTTTAGGTTGAACTTTTTAAGACATTTAGTCATAAAAATAATTTCTACTCAACAGCCTCTTCCAATAAAAAATACCATACTTTCTATATCTTAGGCTTGCCTTTTGCCCTATGGGAAATAAATAAATAATATGTTTATAAAATTACCAATTATATCTGAGAGTTTGGAGTTAATATAACCCTTTACTTGCCTACTACATCTCAGTAGTATTTCACTGATATCTGTTACACAGCCTAAGTGCATTTGAGATTCCCTCTGCAGGAAGTCAGGATAATTAGCCTGTGAACTTAAGAGAGCTGGCTGTAGTACACGGTGGGGCTCAGGCAAGCTGAGTCTGAGCTGAGCTCCAGTGTCCCTCGCCAGCATGTTGGACTAATTTATACTCAAGGGTAAAAATTAACGTTACCTCTTGGTAGCCAGCCAGATTGTCACACAGATTCAAGCTGGGACTGTGGACTGCAAAGCTGCAATCCTGTGTTCTCCTTGTTCCTGCTATGTGGTGTGGAACTTGCTTCCAGATGTGTCACCTGCACTTTTGTCTCAACTGCACTTACCCCTACCATGAAGGTAGGGGTAAATATCTCTTGAATTAAAGGCTCACATTAATAAACATATATTTTTCTACTCAGTTACAGGCTCTGCAAGGCTCATCTTCAGCAAATCCCTAGTAATTTCCTTTCATTATGACCTTGTAGTCCATCAGTCCCATGACAACACACGGAGTTGCAAACAGTTACCCTGAGAGAAGGCAGGGAGAGCTGTCTTCTCTCTGGCTTCCTTGGGCTTTTCTTATGTCTGAAATCATTGGTGATTTTCTTTCTTTCCATTGGTCCCTTAGCTATAAAAAGACCCTGAAAGATGCCTTTGTGGGAAAGGCCCATAGATGCACAAAAAGCCTCATTTTGAAAAAGGTAACAGAGACCTCAGTTCCGGAGGAGGCTGAGTCACACACATCAGAGCCCTTGCATGCTGCCTTTCATGATGTCATGCCAACAATACCATTTCAGTGGCCCTGTGCTGCCTAATTTGAATCCTCAGCTGGCAGCTCCCCTGCTTAGGCCCTTTTGCCTTATAGAAATCCTTCTGCAACTCTGGACAGATGTTCCTGAGCTGTTTGAGAGATCTGACAGTGGAAACCGCTTCCTTGAGATATGCTGGGTCAGCATACCACAAACTGGTCATGACAAAGCAGTAAATTTTCAGTTTTGGGTGTAAAAAAGTATTTAGAATAGCAAAGGAATGACCTTGTTTCTCCATTAGGAGACAAGGTACCCATCAAAAACTTTCACACGAAGGGTTACTAATGTAGCTAAATTGGCAGAGTGCTTGCCTAGCATGAACAAAGCCCTGGGTTCGACTCCCCCTAGTACCTTATGAAATGGGTGCCGTGGCTCATGGACGTAATCTCAGCCTTTAGGAGGCAGAGACAAGAGGATCAAATGTTCAGAATCATTCTCGGTGACATAAGGCCAAAGAGAACTGCATGAGACTCTGTCCTAAAAAAGAAAGAAAAGATAAAGAAAAAATTCCTACTAGATGCATTTGATTCAATTGAACGGAAAGGAGTATCCAGGTTCTGATGTGATCACCATCCATGATGTGTTCCTATGAAATGCGTTCTGTCTTCAACAAACAATGCGAATTTTAAAGTCAATACATGCGATGTTGGTAAGCATGGAGATGTGACCAACAGTGAAAAAAAAATACATCATTATGTAAAAGAAAGTGTATGACGAAAGACTGTGAAGGGTTCACTCCCTGCTGCTGAAGGAATTGAGAAATTAGCTGACTGAGTTAAACGTCATAGCTCAGCATCTATATCTGATCCCGTGGGCCTAGCCAATAAGATTTGTCGAATAAACATAGAACCGAGAAGCAGATGAGAGCCACCAGCTATACGGGCAAATCATCGCTTCTAATTTCCTCAGGGACAAGCTTCCACACATCTTGGTCCCATGCCCCTAGAACTGTCACTCAGAAGGGACGCCGGAGACTTACCCACCGCTGAACCCTTTGCAGTGGAAGGCAGGAGGCACTTCAGAGACGTTTTTCTGAGAAGCAAGCGTGGTAATATTTGAGGCCAGGAAGGGTCAGGGGAGACCATGGAGCAGACGGCTTTCTTCACACGTGGTGGCTGTAACGATGAGCCACGTCTCTGTCAGTTTCAGTAAGGAAGTGATTGTGACCAAACACTGGCTCATGATCATGTTAAGAAAATGAAAAAAAAATGTGTTCAGAGGAGAAGAAAGAGGAAAGCAGATGCTAGTAGAAGGTGAATATGATCATAATACAGTGTGTACGTGTATAGAACCGTCAAAAATTAAGTCAGTTTGGAAAGAATCCAGATATCAATATTTTTTAAAGCACTAAGTTCTCACAGAACCAGTCACACATCACCTAGATGTACACGTCCTAAGGCCCTAGCCCTACAGTGTGTGCAGTGATTAGAGAATATAATTAGACCCTTTCTTGCTACATGTTAATCTGGTGGTTCTCAACCTTCCTGGTGAGGCAACCTTCCTCATGTTCCTCATGTTGTGGTGATGCCCAACCATAAAATTATTTCATTGCTGCTTCATAACCGTGATTTTACTTCGATTACAAATCGTAATGTAAATCTCTGCGTTTTCTCTTGGTCTTTGGCGACCCCTGTGAAAAGGTCTTTCAATCTCCAAAGGGGTCACAACCCACAGGTTGAGAACCACTGTGTTAATCAGTTACATGTTACACATCGCTGTACAGACTTAGCTGTGTTATTTATACCATGGTTACAAAGGGCACAAATTGGCAAAACCCATTATAAAACAGCATCTTTCTGCTTGCAATTTTGCTGCAGCTGCTTCCTCAGGCGACGATGGTTTTTTCATAACAGTTTGGGTACATTGTCTCAAGCTTCTTTTTGCTGATGACAAACAGTTTACTTAAGTAAGGCATTTGGTTTCGTTTAGGAAAGTCTCATAATCTATGATTTATGCCATACTTGACCTCATTATCTGGTCCTACCTAGGACATTATTTTAGCCAACCAAAACTTGGGCCAACGAAACCTATTGCTATTTTTTTATCTACAAAAGGCACCTAGCAATAATTTTTAAAAACCAGTGAAACATGTAGAATGTGTATGTAAAACAAACTAATTAATTCTGTATCTCAATTGTATTTTTCAAGGGCCATCCCTTTCAGTACGTGTATGCATGGCTAAAGTCCTTACAGGAGATGGGGCTCTTGTGATACTCCTGAGGGGGTCCATGACAAACAGGCTAGGAGAGCCAGTGGAGTGACATCAGAACAAATACTTTGTTGGAACTTGGGGATTGCTCAACCCATGCCCAATCCAGAGTTGACTTGCCATTTAAAAAACACAAAGAGGACATGAAGAAGGCCAAGGTCTTCTGGGAGTGTTCTAGTCGACTTTTTTTTTTCTTCTTCAATATGGACCACACCCTTAAAGCATTGAAGATGATGTGGACTAGAAAGGCTCCTGAGGGGATGACAGGGCAAAGCAGAGAAAACAGGTTCTCCGAGGAGGCAGCCTGCTCTCAGCTCCTTCTAGGGCCAACATGCAAGAGCTGGGTCTTGAAATCAGCTGAATTGTCCGCTTGTGGAGAAAAGGTAGGGATCAGAAGTTGTCAAGTTGGTGCACCTGGGTTTTAAACACCAGTAAATAATTTCAGAAGCACTTTGTGTGTGCTCCTTAGGCCAAGCAAACCCTGTGTGCAGAGTACACCACAGGCCTCCAATCTGCAGCCTCCACGTTGACAAGCCCTGGCAATTTCCCTTGACGCCCACACTTCACACTCTGTATGTCTCATTGTTGCAATAAATCCATATTTAGTGGGGAAATGATTTGCCTTGTTACCGTGGTAGCCCCTTCCTTCTCAATAATGAGCAAAATGATCTGTATGTAAACAGTGTTAGGGGCTGGAGAATCGTTCAGTGGTTAAGAGTGAGTACTACCCTTATAAAGGGCCCTAGTTAGGTTCCTAACACCTCTGATGTGCAACTCATGACCGCATGTAACTCCAGCCCCAGGAGAGCCAACACCCTCCTCTAGACTCTGCAGGCACCTAACTCACGCCTGCACACACACACACACACACACACACACACACACACACACACACACAAATAAATAAATAAAAATAAAAATACTAACAACAAACAAGCAAACAAAACAAAACAACAACAACAACAACAACAATGCTAGCTAGTAGAGGTCTGTGTGGGTTAAAAGATATAGCCAGTGATTGCATTTTTAAGGAAAGCAAGCTATTCTGCTTTAATTCTAGCCAACATAGAGTCAGCTTTAGAAGCATTTTGGGATCAATAAAATTAGACAGCTTATCTTCAAACATCTCCCCTTTAATTTAAATCCTGTGCACATCTAAAGGAAATGCAGTATGTCCGTTTCTGGTTCATTTACATTAAATCATTAGGATTTTGTTTTATGGGCTCCTTTTGATGTCTGAGAAGCTTTTGGAATGTATTCAAAAGCATTTTAATCTTCTTCCTCTGTAGTCACATTTTGACCAATATAAACAAGTTCAAACTCCAGAGGACTTGACTTCTAGGCTACAGCCCAAAAACTTGCAGTCTGTGAATTCTACCCGGGACATAAATGAATTCTTCTTTCCCTAATTATTACTATCTCCATTGAGCCTATCTCAAAGTGAGGATGAAATAAACTCATCAAGGCAAGAAGTCCCATTTTTATAACCGTAAGTCATAGAATCTGTCCATTTTAAGTAAGGCTGAATCCTTACATTCTTAAAATAGCAGGAACTTGGTCATAGAGCTCAAAGCTCCTGCAAGCTGTTGCTGGGAATGCACACTTAATGAAGGCTGAGAAGATGTGATGTGCCAGATGAGAAAGGAATATATATATATATATACACACACATTTATGAGATGCTTCTTTATGCAGAGAAGACACATGCCATTTTCTGTTCATATTCAAACCGACAAAACAGGTCTTCCGTGAGAACTAGGGCTCTCCCCACGTTACTGAGCTGTCACTTAAAATACAGTTTTGATTAATATCACTTGCAAATTGAATACTGACTTGGTTTCTTTCCTTCCAGCAGGAAGCGCAGATCCACAGGGGACACAGGCGAAGAACACATGTAAACCCTTGGGAACGGACACTGATGAAATGACCCAAAGCATGATTATTCCTCGCTACTTCCTGACATCTATTCCTCAAATCCCCAAACTAACAGTTCTCTGAATTTATGGTTCACGAAAATGTTCAAGGGGTTTTCAGACCCCTCGCCTGGCTCCCCAGAAAGTGCGGAAGGGAGGGATTTCAAAGATGTGCGCTGGGTGGGTCAGCCAAGGTTCACTCCATGAGATCTTGCAGATATTTATTAGGAGTTCATGGGAGGGGATGCTCGTTCCTGTAGACGTGGATGGATTTTCCCAAAACAAAAGCTGCAGGTTCTTTTAAGTCTATGGCTAGACTGAGCTAAGCCCCTCATTGGTGATGGGATTATTCAAATGTAGAATGTCTAGTTTATGCAGCGGCCACGGAGCACAACAGGATAGGAAGCACGCCAGCAAGTTTAACGAGAAAAAGACTTTCCCAGGCTGGGAAGGCAACAATTAGATGAGGCCGTCATCTCCATGAAGCAGGCTCTGAAGACTTCTATGAAGCTATACAGGACAGCGGCTTTCTCAACTTCATCTGGACACTCAGTGAAGGGAGGAGTCCACACCACCCACTTATGAAAGAACGTGCACATTGATGCCTCATACACTTTCCTTTGTGCCTTAATGGTGCTGAACGCGCCTATAAGGACCCAATCAGAACATTGGAAAATGTCTATCTGCAATGGTGTGTGCAAATCAGTGTGATAAGGCTTAGGATACCCAGGGCATCCTCCTGGTTGGTTCTTCTATTTGTCTTCTTATAAACTGCATAAAGTCACCTTGTATTAATGGCAGGTGAGATGGACCAGCAGGTTAGAGGGCTTGCTCTGTAAGCCAAGCCACCTGAATTTGGCCCCTGGAACCCACGTGAAAATGGAAGGAGAGACTCAACTCCTCAGGCTCCATCACATGCTCACCATGACATACGTGCCCGAATGCACACGTGATGTTTATCCTTCAAGTTTCTTCAATATGCTCACTGTAAGAGCAAGCTTTAGGTTAACAGTCAATTCCATATGTCACAGTGGTCTCATAAGATAAGACGGAGCTGAAAATCTCTTCACCACACGGTGAGACTGCGGCCATCTGAGGTCATAGTACAGTGAGTTGCCCATGTGTGTGAGGTATAGACGAGTCTATTGAGCTGGCAGACATGGAAAACAAGGCACATGTGGTTATACTCAGTGCCTAATACTAGGTGATAGTTCATGTCATTGGTACATGTACTTACCGCAATATAATTTCCTTGGCATTTTTAAGTATACTTTTCTGCTTATAAAACAGTTAACAATAAGATAGTATGCTAGGGCAGGTGAGATAGTTCAGCAGGTAACAGGCTTGCTCTGTAAGCCAAAGCAATCTGAATTTGGTCCCTGGAACCCACATAAAAGTGGAGAGAGAGAGACTCAACCTCACAGGCTTGCTTTCTATCACATGCTCACCACAGCTTATGTGCCCCAATGCACACACTGTACATATATGCACAATAAGAAATAAAAATGCTGAGCATGTGCCTCATCATGACGACAGTAGCTTCCTTTATCTCTTGTGCTTTCTTGCACAAAGAAACCATGCTAGGTGACTGGATAGCAGCACGTAGACCATCCGAATCACTTCATGACACTCACACAAGCACCAACGAACCCAAGGTGGCATCTGTCAGCACTTCCTGTATATAGTCATTAATAACTCTACCCTCCTTTTCATTTCTATCTGACACCATGCCCATAGTAGAGCACACATCTCAAGTGTTAATTCTGTGGAGTTCTACAAGCATACATACCAATGGAACTACCTCCCAGAACATAAAACTCCCCCCCCCCCCCGCCCAAGAAAAAGTATAGAAGTTTCCTTGTTAAGCTCCTAGTCAATACCCAGCCACTGTCAATTATAATTTTAATTCTAACTTCTATGACCATAGAGTAGTTTATTCCCTTATCTGTGTATAGTCTTACAGGACATACTCCATTTTCATTGTTTTTTTTTTTTCATTAGCACTCTGTCTTTGGGAATTATGGATGTTTTTTCATAGGAAGAAGTTAGTGTTTTAAAATTGCTGTATAGCATTTGTTTTAGAAACATACTACAATATATTTGTTATTTATACCACTGGTAAATACTTTTTCCCATTTCTGATTATATTGAATAAAGCTTTTGTGGACATTAGTAAAGTTTGTTGGATATAAATATTCATTTCTTTTGGGCATATATCTAGGAAAGCAATATATACATTTAGTGATATTGATGTTGCTAAGTAGTTTTCCAAGGTGACTACACCAGTGCATACCAACACCTGCACTTTTGAAGTGTATCACTTGCACACAATGTTGCCAACACTAGGTTTTCTCCCTTCATGCCTTACAAATGTTCATATTCTGGTGAGTTGAAGTATTACATCATTGTAACGTTAATCCATATTGTATTAATGACCAGTAATGCTGAGCACGTCCCATGAGATGCTTAGCCATCTCGGTAGCCTCTTCCAGTGTTGCACCTCTTCAGACTTTTCTCTCTTTAAACTCAGTTATTATTCTTGTCCTTTACTTATTGCTATTTTATTTTATGATTCCTTTTTACTCTTTGATTTTTAAAATTGTTGTTTGTTCCAAGATCATGAAGAGTCTCTTTCATCTTTCCTTTTAGAATACTTAATAATTTACTTCTCACTTGAGGTTATTGTCCATCCTGGCTCGATATTTAAGTACAGTATGAAGTAGGGATCAAAGTTATTTTTCCACATAGTTATCTAAGTGCGCCAATATGACATGAAAAAAACAGCTCTTTCTTAGTAGACTATGCCTCTGTCATAAATCAGTTATACTTGTTTATTAAGCATACTTGTATGGTTCTGTTTCTAGACATAACTCTAGAAAAAAGAATGTGATGTACAATTTTTGCTGTTCAAAGTCAGCTCTCATAACCCAAACTAGTAACAGTTGTTTTGCTAGACAATATCTTTCATAGACAAATTTTTGTCAAAAATGGGAAAAGCCGTTGAAACCTGAAAGTAATTTGGGTCCTGGGCTAACACTGTGTCTTAGTTAGGGTTTCTGTTGGATGCTGATAAGGACCATGTTCAAAAGTAATTTGGAAGGCAGATGATTTGTTTCACCTGACAGCTCACAGTCCATCACGAAGGAAAAGCCAGTCAGGAACTCAAGGCAGGAACTTAGAGGCAGGAACAAAAGTAGAAACATTGGAAGGACACTTCTTTCTGGCTTATTCCACCTAGTTTGCTTATCCTGCTCTCTTATACATCCCAAAACCATTTGGCCAGGGATGACATTATCCATAGTGGGCTGGGCTCTCCCACATGATCATCGCAAAAATGTCTCACAGGCTTGCCCGCAGGCCAGTCTGGTGGGAATGCATCTCCTCAACTGAGATTCTCTCTTGACAAAACCAGCCAGCACAGTTAGAATTGGAAAGAAGGTAAGGGGAGACAGTGGCTGCTCTACAGCCTGGAGGGAGAGCCACATGGGCTGTATCTATCTGAAGACTGGGACATCGGACAGAACAATCATGAAAAGCAGAAAGAGACCGGTAAGAATGACAAGGGAATCGAACGTTGCTTCCTGGATTCTCATTCAAGGAAATATGACCCTCATCAAAGCTGAGGACCATTTGAGAAAGAAAAGAATTTAAACATTTTATGAACAAACTGATTTAAGGGGATCACATGCTAAAGAAGAGTACCCCTAAATAGTGGGTTGATCAAATTCACTATTTAATTTTAAAGCAGCTAGTGAGACTTACGATATCTACCTGTCAAGACATTAGTAAGGGGTCATGTGATTGAGCTCTCAAAGGAGAAAAGATAGAGCACAACAATGCAAAGGATTAAGGGGATTAATGGAACAATTAGAGTTAAATTGGGATGGGGTATGGAAGACAGAGTAGAGAAAGCAATACGAGAGGAGTAAATAACACTAAGGACCTTTTTTAAAAAGCCACCTACTGTAGAAACGTTCTAAACACACACACTCTCTGTGTGTGTGTGTCTCTCTCTCTCTCTCGGAGAGAGAGAGAGAGAGAGAGAGAGAGAGAGAGAGAGAGAGAGAGAGAGAGAGAGAGAGAGACTCAGACTTAGAATGGAGTTACACTATAAGATGACAATGCCCTTATTGTAAACCACAGGCTAACAAAAAGCTCAGTGCCAGAAACGAGTTACCTCTTTTGGAGCTGTTGATCAGTGGGGTCCCATAGGGTGCCATACATTATAGGCTATTGCCAATATTTCTGATTACCCTCCAGAATGTGATGGTAAGACCCAATGCTGAAGCCATCACACACCTAAGTCACGGAATGTGGAGATATTAAGCTAGTACAATCTTGTAAACTAGCTTTCAGGGTGCTGGAAGGTGCTGTACACCCTAAACGGAAGAGAAAAGTAGCAGTCACTATCACCCAGATGAGAACCCTGTAAGTTGTAATAATGACTGGCCTGGTAAGACACGCCCACTGTGTGGCATGAACACATGTTGGAGCAACCAGCCACTTTCTGATTGGATATCAGTCCTGATCTATAAAATAAAACCCACACCTGATACCATTATCAATTCAAGAACCTGTGGCCACATAGGTCAGATGCCCCAAATGAGAACTGTTATTGTGCTAAACGGGCACAGCACTAAACTGACTCATAAAGATTCTTTGTTATAGTTATATTAATGCATCTTCTAACCTTCTGAGAAGCTTCTATTTGAAACAGATAGCAGTTAACATAGAGACCCACAAATGATCAAGGTTCAGAGAATGACAGATTATGGAGTGTTCAGCCCTAAATAGGAAATCTTTATCACATCTTCTCTTCCCCAGGGTTTAGCGATCATTACGAAAGAGCAGGCATTAAAAACTATAAAACCCAAAGGTGGTGGACAGACAGAAGGCAAATGTCTGTAAGGCAGCTGTACATATGAGTTCACAGTGGTTAGACCAGCTTGCATAAATCCATGCAAGCTTGAGCCAGACCAATACCAGCCTGGAGAGAGGAGATGGGCATCAAATCCTATGCCTGGCTGAGGATCTATTTGCAACTGGTAGCTGCTGGGACGACCACACAGCGTTTGGAAGACCATGTATCCAAGACTAATGGACAGTACAAATTGGACTTGATTGGTATTTTAAAAAGAAAGAAAGAAAGAAAAAAAGGATGATACAGAGCTGAGTGGATAGAGAAGAGTGAACCTTGGTGGAGTTGAGAGAGGAGTAAATATGCTCATAGCACGTTTTATGAATTCCCAAAGAACTCACTTTAAAACTTTTTTCATTGTATAGTGTGATATATAAAGATGCTTTCACATTGATGGATATCGCACTCTGAGCACAAAGTAGCAACATGTGTGCTATGTGTGAGGAACAGAGCTCTTTGGAACACAGTTTGCCTGCTGTAGCTTTGCTATTGAGAACTATTTCTTCTTCACATCCAATTCCACTCCTCTTCTTCTAGTACCAAAGCAACGTCCAACCAATATTGACTGGGCAAGCTTTGAAAGTTCAAATCACCTTGTAACAGTGGAAAAAGAATAGAACAGAATCCGAGCAGATCTGACTCCACTTCTTAAAACTCTGAGGTCTCGGACAAATGATTAAAACTTAAATGTTAAGTATAGCCAAATCTCAATTTTGTCTATTTCACATACTCTAGTGAAAGTGATATCATTGCTTTCTGTTACAATTACATAACAAATAGCTATTAGGATAACAAACACCTCTTAGAAATTAGAGATTTTTAGTTGTATTATAGAACGTTGTGGAATGAATCTTGACCAATAGTAAAAGCTATAACAACTACAACATTGCATAGGCAAAGCACAATAATAAAATAGTCTTATAAGATTATTATTTACTTTTAATAGGTGAGGTCATTGAGACTCAGAGAAGTTAGGTCATTTGCCCAATATGACATAGCTTATAGATTGCTGGAAGAAGGATTCACAGCCAGGTTGCCTGGGTGTGGAGCCTGCTCTCCCCTGGGACAGTTCGGTGCTCTGCTAATGAGTATCATTGAACTGGAAGACAAAGAATCAAGGCAGTGTTAGCTGCCAGTCCACATTCTCTCTCTTGACATTGGTGTGGGAAGGTACCATGAAGGGACAATTGTGAGCAACAGCAGCAGCTGTAACCTCCCATTTCGGGATCTATAGATCAGAGAAGCAAATCACGTCCTAGACAAGTCTAGAAAGCACAGAATGTGCTCAAAGACTTCAACTGACTGCTCGGGCCCAGCCAGCAACAGTGCCAAGCCTAAGCCAGGCTGGGAACAAACTCCAAAGCAGATACTGCAACAGCTGTGCGGGGTGACATCATCAGCATGCTTGATGCCCATCTGCATGGAGCCATACTGGCTGGAGACACTGCATCAGCAGCAGTGGTGCCACGCCCAAACCCTGCTCCCCTGGGATGCCCAGAATGCAGGAGCAACGGCCACTCACGTCATTCCAAAATGGCATATGGCTCTGGAATCCCCGCCTACCCCCATCTCAGCACAAAGAGAAGCTCGCTCTTTCATGTTCCCTTCTTTCTCCTTTTCCTTAAACCACCATAATTTTCTGTGCTGCTTCAGCTTTCTTAAACTCTCCACTGTTAAAAACATTGTTAAAAGCAGGATGGCTCAGTGAGTGATGGAATTTGCCACCAATTCTGATGACTGGAATTTGTTCTCCAAGACTCATGCTGGAAGGAGAGAACTGACTGTCATAGGTGGTCCACTGCCATCCACACTGATGTCATAGCATAGTGCACCTGCACACACACATACAAACCATACATACATGCACTCATATGTACATATGGTTTTTAAAGCCATAAGACAAAGAAAGATGCTTTCACCCCAGTTCTAGGGAGTAACCAAATATTTATGTCCTCTCAGATTTTTAATAATTACTTAGCAAGTTTCCTTCAGAAATAGCAAAATGGAGCGATTTCCCAAATGGGTGACACTGGACATGGATCTGGTTTGGGGGAAAAAAGAGTTGAAAATGCCTTCAGACACTGAGCTGTGGCTAAAGATGACCGATGGCTAGTTGTTGCCTGGACTGCCATACACCCAGCGTTCAGCTGGAGAGGCAGATCGGAAGACATACGAAACCACAGGGTGACATCAGGTTGTAAAGACTAAATCATAACTGCCAAAGAAAGAACTAGGTGCAGTCAGGGTGACCCTTCTCCATCGCCCAGAGGACACCAAGAAGCTCTTGGCTTCACCCCTGGGAAGGAAAAGCACTGCTCAAGTCTTCCATTGCTAGTATTCTACTAGCCTGCCAGTTGATTTTCCATAGCTCTCTTGAAATACCGTCAAAGTAAGGACTTGTGAAACTGGTGTAAAGCTGCAACTATGAGCTTTTGAAAGAAGTGCGTGGGGGACGTTGTGGTGCTTGGTGTATTGTGTCTTTGGGAACTGCTCATACTAAGCGGTAGGCAGTCACACAACTGTATCAGTTTTCAACATTTTCAACCTTTAAAATATGCTCCACCATTCTAATGGAAAACATAAACATTAAGTCTTCAAAATATTGCCCGTATGCACTTGAGTGTCCTCTCTCAGGGCTCCTGAAGAGAATTATAAGTGACAAGAATCCTCCCAACTCCTGCCATGCTGGTGGCACTGGTCCCCTCCTGGAGGAATAAATAGGACCCGAGTAGGTAAGCTAGCAGGTGCTGCAGTAAACCTTCCAATAACCCGAGGCCCCGAGGAGTCAGCTATGGTACCCTCATCTGAAAGCGGTGTGGAGGAAGGGAATGTTTTCCTTTCTAATTACAAGACACTGTGACGCTGTCAGGGTGCCAGTGGTGACTGAGAGCCCTGGTGGCCAGGGTTGAACAGCTGAAACCTTGGCCAGGCAAAGAGCCACTGGGAAAGGTTCCAGGTCAAAGCAAGAATGTGGCTGGGGGAGGCCAACTCGGCGGGAGACTGCAGCTGCAAATGACAAAGGCCAAGGTGGAGTGTGTGGGGTCAAGGCAGTGGGAAACAGACACCCCGGGAGTCTGCATGTGGATATCACAGGCAGGGAGAAGCCATGGCTCCAGACTGAGTCACAGATGCAAGGATGCCACTCTTCTGAAAATTCCCTATGTATGTGTGGACCAAAGAAGGTACCAGGTGAGGTTTCAGAATGTGGCCAGTAATTGCAGGATCCTTTCATTAGGGCAGTTAAAAAACAGCTGTTTGCATACTTTATGTGCACACATATACATGTGTGTATGTGGAAACATAAACAGCGTGGCCGCACAGAACACATTTGCAATTAATTTTAAACTACTAAGTATTAATGGATGATTTTAAGATGCTTGCACACAATTTGTTCTCAGGCATTTTCATATTTGAACTCCCTTCTGACTCCCTCTAATTTTATTTACATTGCTCATTTGCTTAGCAAATAATTTGTCGCCAACGTCATATTTGTAAGTGCTCCTGGCTGATGCAACTGCAGAGACTAAAGCTCTGCTCCCAAGTAAACATGGACACCTGGAGTCCAGAAGATCAGGGTCAGGCAGCTTCATGGAGGTCGGTTTCCTAGAAGGGACAGGATGTCCACTGTCTTAATTGGAATTCTCAAAAGAAACAGAGTCAGCTGGGAACTATAAACACGCACAAAAACACACATGCACTTGCACACATTCATATATATGTGTATGTGTGTATAGCGTGTATGTATATACATATATATAGTCTACTCACCATATGACAAAAAGAGAAATAAAATCAGAGAATCAGAAAGAAATATCTCAAGATCAATGTCTTCAAAGCATTTAAGTCTCCCTGGTAGAGAACTGCTACCTTAAATAATCACTACTTGGTAAACAGAAGTAGCTTTTAGCTGCCTGGCAAAATCTCCAGGCCAGCCTACACCTTCTGAACAACAATCTGTGTTTTAACAGGGTCCCCATGTGACTTGTCCGCATGCCAGACTCAGAGAACACTTGATTCTGTGATGGCCTGCTTAACCAGGACACTATTAAACCTCCGTCATGAACAAAACACCATAGCCCACTCTGGGGACAAACTGATAAGTGAGAGACACAATCTTGGGTGTCATTGACACCCCTAAGTCTATGCTGGTTCAATTAAGCTACGTGATGTTTTATTATATGATTATCGTCATACATGTACATGCTGTCAGTTAATACGTAGTCAAAAATATCCTCATTTACATGCTTGGATATTCATAACGTATCTTGTCAAGTGAAAAAAACACACTTCACAATGGTGTGTGCTAGATAAAGCGATCTGTTTTGCAGACACAAATTAATTGAAATGGTATGCATGTGAACAGTATCTAGATATAAAAACAAGATCATTTTTAGAATCTCTTAGGAAAAGGGATTATGGGTGAATTTTATCTTCTCTCTTTAAAGATTTTCAGCATTTTTTTGTCCAGTCTTTTACAATAAGCACACGTTAGTTTAATAATTAGAAAAGACAAGAATCCTTTTTCAGCTTTGCAAAAGATGACCTTACCGGCTGTCTCTGCTCTTCCTCATCATCTGTTCTTGCAATAAGGAGGTCCAAGGTTCATAAACCATGTCTACGCAATTCCTCATCTGGCTTAAAATTCATGTGTTCGCTTGTCTGGAGACAGGATCAGGACTTAAGGCAGATGTGATTCAAGTACCTGTGTTGGAGGCCTTTATAGCATCTAGGCTGGGGGGGGGGGGGGGACGTGGCGGTGAGAGCACTGTAGCACCAAATGTATGCTCAAGTCCAGCTGCAGCTGAGGGAGCAGACAGCAGGCCACGACTCAACTATCCCATGTGTTCTTCCTCCTGGCCATAGGGCTGAGCTGCACTTCCCAGACTTCTCCGTGGTTCAGGTAGTTCTTGGGACTATTACAATGTTAGCAAAAGTGGTGCAGGAGGTTGCACTCTATTTGCGTCCCACATGGCTATCCCCACTCTCCTCTCAGGATGAGTTGGTGTCCATCAGGCCCTGGAGAGAGATAACAGAGCCATGGATAGGAAGACTCTGAGCCCCTGCCCCCACATGAAACAGAGCAGGCTGCCATTTGGGAAGATGTTTTGGGTGTGATATAAGCAAGAAATACTAAATCTTGATCACATTTGAGCCATGAAAAATTGTGGGGGCGTGTCACTGGCTATAGAACATTTGCATTGGGTTTTGAGCAAAGGACTGCCAAGATAAGAAAAACTGAAAATAATTAATTGCAGTGTGTCATGGCTGGGGGAGGGTTTCTTATAAGGAAGATGAGTTTGACCAACTGAACTGAATTACTGCTGCCTTGATTCTCACATCTAACCTTTGGGAACACTCACTGCAGAGGACCTGCACTGTGGCGGTCAAACATTTTATAGTGGGGAAGGCCCTACATTTTCTAGTCTTCGTGGTTGCCTTTCCTGCCTTTTAACTTATGCCTCACTTACTGTCTTACTTGCTGTTATAAAATACCTGACCAACAAACAAACAAACAAACAAACAAACAAAACCAAATGATTTACAGGAGAAGAAATTTATTTGCACTCACAGTTTGAAGGTCACCGGGACCGGGAAGCCCTGGAGGACGGAGCTTGCAGCAACTGCTCACAGAGTATCTGCAGTCCAGACGCAGAGAGAGTTGAATGCCAAGGCCCAGCTTGCTTTCTCCTTTTTATTCAGTCTGGGATCCCAAGCCATGGACTGGTGTCACTCATCTTCCTGGCGAGTACTTCCGTCTCACTATCAACTCAATCTAGAAGCACACACAAAATAATGGCCACAGAGCAGCCTTGCTTCCTAGGTAAGACTAGATCGTGTCAAATTGACCATATGAACCAGCAGCCTAGGAGGCAAGATGCATGATCCAGGATTCTCACAGCCAGTGCAGAGTGAATTCAGAAGGAGTCTTCTCTAGTAAGCTGGGCCTCAACAAGATGCTGAGGCCCCAGTCACTGAGGACAGCCATCTTGTCACCTTAGCAGCAGTCATGCGCAAGGGCTCTCGAGTCCTCGTGTTAGAGTGCCTGGAGTCTCTTGCTTGCTTGAACATAACAGCTCTTCCATTCGAAGCTGCATTGAGATGAAACTTGGCACTGGGTTTGTCAGCCAGATGTGAAACCTTATTGTCAAACAAATAAGCCAAAAAGGGAAAAGTGAAAAATGTTTCATGGGTCCCCAGTTGTTGCGGATAGAAACGTTTGTTCATTGAAAAACTGAGTTAGAAGATAAAAGCTTCAATTTAAAATATAAATTGTTGCGAACGGGTACTATTTTAAAAATATGACTGTATATATAAAGGGCCTTTGAAATTACAGCCAACGGCAAAAGAAAAGGACCGTGCACATGAACAAACTGTTTGGGTGGGCCTGAGAATGTTCTCTTGAATTCTCACTAAACTGAGACCTTGATGCTGACTAGCAAACCTTGACCTTCAAATCCTGTCTCCATCTCTCATGAGTTTATTTCTGCGCCTTTTCCTAGGCAAGCAGGAGGCACAATCTGGAAGATATCGTAAGAACCAACACTTCCTGTTGGATGACAGAAACGACTGTTACTGTATAAGGGTGGCTTCTCCGCTAACACTTGAATAAAGGCCTGTTTGGTGACAGCCTGAAATGTGATGTTCACAGGGTACCGTGTCAGACAAAGGCCAGAATGAACCAGGGTTTCAGGGAATTTGGAGTCAAAGACTACCTGGCCAGCTCCAGAGAACCTCCAGGCTATCCAACACCTTCAATGAGTTAGCATCATAAAAATGAGGGACGGGGTGGGCATGGCCAATGTCATAGAGACAAAAGGAATGACACTGAAACAAAGAAATCTGGCACACTATCAAAAGGCACAGAACACTAGTAAATTAGGAATTCCTCCTGGAACACAGGCAGAGCCGGTGCTATTGATGAAGGCCGGCTCCTCCAGCAGGCCAACCCACGGCCCCCTGGAAGCCTGCTGCGGACCACCAGGGAAGCAGGGACCACCCCTGGAGGGCCTGGAGATGGTGGGTAACTCTGGAGCCCAGAGGTAGCACTCTCTGTGGCCACAGCTTTTTTTTTTTTACTGCCTGAGGGGACACAACGATATTTATACCTCGTTCTCGGAGTCTGTGGGGCCTAATAAGTTCAAGTGCACAGGCACCAGGAAGCTTGGGGAAAAGAGTAGAATTATATTATTCCTGGCCGGGAGTGTTCCCTTTAAAATGCCTCCTAATTACAGTACCACCCTTGTAGACGCAGACCACAGCGAGGTCCCGGGCCGTATTGTAAACGTATTCCCACCTAATAAACTTCTTTTCTTGGCATTTTTCTCCCTGAAGTGTGTTCTTTTATCCCACAGCTTTCTAGACCCAGGACCTGCCAACTTCAGGAGATGTCTCCAAGGGGTGAAACTGGATGAAGACCCATGAAACTGTAAGTCCAACCCCCTGTGGCACAATTAGGGCCTCTGGGCTCAGAGGAATGATGCTACATAGATGTTCAGTTGCTAAGAGAACTCACCGGGCTACCTTGGTGGCTCTGAGGCTCAGCCACTTTGTACTTGATCTCACTTGTTCAAGACACCTCTCTCGCTCTCTCCTCTCCTCTCCTCTCTCCCCGCCAACACACGTGCATGCATGCGCACGTGTGCACACGTACGCCTTAGTGAGTTGAGTTTCCTCAGTTGTAAGCAGTTTGAGGGCCTTTATGGGTGGCTCCTGAGTTTATTCTCTGCTATTTTCTAGTGTTCGCCCATGTGACAAGTCGAGATCTATTCATTTCATCAAAATGATAGTACTTAGTTATTTTAAGACCAAATGCTTCGGTGACTCATAGTGGAAAAGAATGTCATGTCCCAGGTGCTCTGCTACCTGAACATGTGTAGGAGTCTCTGCACCCACTCAGGCTTCTTATTTGGGAGGGAGAGAGAGAGAGAGAGAGAGAGAGAGAGAGAGAGAGAGAAAGAGAGAGGGAGAGAGGAGGAAGAAGAGGAGGAGGAGAGGGGGAGGGGAGAGAGAGGGGGATGGAGAGAGGGAGGGAGGGAGGAAAAGAGAGAGACAGACGGAGAGGGAGAGGGAGAGAGAGAGAGAGAGAGAGAGAGAGAGAGAGAGAGAGAGAGAGAGAGAGAGCATCTATTGTGAGACGTGGGACACCCAAGGACGGACATTGACTCCAGGGCCACTCTCCTGAGCTTATCACAGAACCCAGCCTCCTCTGCCAAGACCCTCGGGGCTGGTCCTTTGGGATAACTGACATCCACCTACCATTCCTGTCTTCCCAACATTCTGGAGAGCAGCCACAGTGCCTTCTCCAGCAGAAGTATGTGTGCATGTGTGTCGGAGGTGGAGAAGGGGAATGTTGGCTTTGTTTAAGGCAAGATATTTAGAATGGCATGTAGATAGAGGCAAAAACCAAGATTTGGGGTTTTTCATGTTAACCATATCTCACTTGTGGTTGCTGGCTCCTCTGGGGAAGCCTGGAGCCTGCGAGTTCTCAGTAGCCACGTAAAAATGCTGGATGTGGTGGTGCATGGCTGCAATCCTAGACAAAGCGTCCTTGGAGGTAGTTGTGCTAGCTAGTTTTGTCAAGCGGGTGAGCTTGGGGTTCAGCAAAAGACCCTATCTCAAAAAATAAGGTAGAGAGTGATAGGAAAAAGATGCCCAATGCTGACCTCTGACCTCCATATGCATAACCATATGTGTGTGCAGTCACACAAACACTTGGGCTAGAAAAGAGAGAGAATGATGAATAAAAAGACATAGTCTCATGCGTGCATAGTGCCACAAAATTGTAAGCCCAGCATCCAAACTGCTGAGACAGGGGGATGACAAGTCTGAGGCCAGTCTACGTTACCTAGAGCGCTGAAGGCCAGCTTAGGTTACTGTTTGTTTAAAGACTCTGTCTCATGCCTTTAATCCCAGCACTTGGGAGGGAGAGGCAGGAGGATCTCTGTGAGTTTGAGGCCAGCCTGGTCTATAAAGAGAGTCCAGGACAGCCAAGGCTACACAGAGAAACCCTGTCTCGAAAAATTAACCAAACCAAACAAAGCAAAAAGCAAAATCAAAGAGCTAAGAGAAGAGCTCATCACTTAGCAAGACATTTTTGTGTAGAACATGTGACACGATGTGTAAGTCCCCACTGGCATGATACCTTGGAAACACAGTAACTAGGAAGCAATTTTGCTTCTATTTCCCATGGCTACTGTTTCCATTGGAGCTTCCTTATTTGTGATAGCATCACCATGGTGACAAATAATCTCATTCATTCTGTGTACTAAGCCGCACACAGTGGGTATGAGTCAAAGCCTGAGTAGCCTTCGTAGCTTTAAACAAACTTCCTTAGCTCCGTTCACCAATACATGTTCTTTGGGGCTACAACGGTGTATAGTCTTCACATTGTGCAGGTGACTTGATATGTCCCTCTGAAATATTTTTTCAGTGTTTTTTTTTTTGTTCATGTATTTAATTAATATTTATACTTAACAACCCAGCTTAGTGATTGATATATGTCGCCCTGAACAAGCTCCTACAAGGAAGTAGAATCTCTAGCCTGGGCTTCTATACACCATCTCTGGGTGTTCTGTGACGCCCGCCATGTTTAGCCCTGGGACTCCTCTCCCAGTCCTTCAGCTTGTGTCCTGGAGCAAGTGTTGCAATCCAAGATGCGTGCAAAAGATGCTCACGTGCCGGGGCCACAGCTGCCGAGTAGAGGCAAGCCTATTACGCTAGGAGGAAAGGGTGAAGCCAAACTTGACTGAGGAGAAGAAAAGATGGCCGTTGGGGAGTCACAGTCCTTAGACAACTTGCAAAGGGGATGGCACAGCGGTGGGGATCAGGCAGACAGTTACACGCTTGCTCACTTCAGAGGCCACAGACAGGGCATGTCCTGCCTCTGAGGCATCTGAAGCAATGGAAGAGCTATCACTGGTGACCAGCAAAGAAATCTCCGTAGGATACAATTCCTTCTAGTGGGCAATGGGATGTAGATTCTTCAGAGCTTCCACCTTTTAAAGTGCAGCCTGTGTGTGCAGGGGGCTAAGACTGAGACACTAGCTTAAACCCAGAAAGGCTTTAGTCCACTGCACTTACAGAAAGCTCAGGTGCAAAGTTTCAATTGGCTTCAGAATAAACTAGCATCTAGGAGCCTCCGACTCTGCTCCTTTGCAGCCTTGTATAACTCCCCAGCCTCCCAGGATGCCTACGAAGAGCCATTCCTCCTGGCCCAACCTAGGCTGGTTATCACTGCCAGGCTTGTGGATGTGACTTGATTTACAACTTACCAAAAAAATAAAAAATAAGTATTAGAATTAAAAAAAGGTCTTCAGAAGCTATGAGCATGGATTGGGAAGGGAGAAGAATGGGCCCCCAAAATATGGGGAGGGTGTGAGTTGTTGGTTAGCTAATTTAGGATAGCTCAGCAAGACACACAGACTAGCAGTCTGAAAGGGGCCCTCAAGTTCCTAATTAGATATAGGCACAAGTAGAGTGCAGTAGACTCGAGGGCTGGAGACTCTGTTTCTTGTTTCTGCTCCTTAGCCCAGAGCAAAGTCCTCTCCCTCTCTTTCTCTCTGAGAACATCTGTTTTTCTCTGCTGAGAAATGGAAAAAAAATGTATCAGGCCAATTGTACGTAAATCATTGTATCAAAAAAATATTTTAACAGTTTGACTGTTTATAACCCACTGACAGCGGGATGGCTCTCCTTTTGACTGGAGATAGAAACACTAGTGGGAAGGTCCTGATGGGGTGGTATTCACACTTCTAAATAGTGAAGCCAGGGAGCCTGAGTGCATTACTCATTCCCGGGTACACAGAGTTGACAAACCTCTGTGTAAATTAAAACCTATTTAAGGTGGATCATAATAAAATAGCAACAGTCATTGCTACTGTTTCTCTAGCATATAATGCCACTTGTCACCTGGCAGATGACGAATTAGGGCTGCCTTTAATCTTTTATTTTGCTATCGCATGAATATTACAAAGTACATGCTATGTTGAATCCCCGCTTCACAGCAAAAGGAAGTGAGCTCCAGCTCAGAAAACTCACTCAATAGGAGCGTTACAGAGCCAGATTACAAGCCATTTTGCTGTTAAAGATCGGAAAGGATTGCATTAGCTGCCCCTTAGATGAAATGAAATGAAGTGTGTGGAAATCAATAACTTTTAAAACGATACACTATGATGAGGTGCGTAGAGCAAACACCTTCCCTTCTGTCCCTCGTCTTTCATGCGTTTAATAACCCTCTCAGAAAGGTACAGATGCGTCTGAAGGTGTAGCTGTTTCACTGAAACCCAGTCCCTTGTCTAGAAGCCACGGCAGTGTTTCCCTCACAGAGGCGAGCGCACGCAAGGGGAGACTAAGAACGCAGCCTGACTTCTCTCCGAGGGCACAGAGTGAAGTTTTTATTAGCCTGACTGTGGTGACTCAGGCCTTGATGTTTTAACACGTGGGCTGTGTGCTTGGGAGGTGCCATTAGAGGGTGTTTGGATTGGATTGGGGGACTGCTCGTGTGTGTGTGTGTGTGTGTGTGTGTGTGTGTGTGTGTGTGTGTATGCGCGCGCGTGTGTGTGCAGGGTTGGGTGTTTTTCAGACTGGAACAAGAAGGATTAGCTTTCACTGTTTGGCTCGGCCTAACCTATAGCAGATGGGCACTGGCTTTAAGTTCTCATAAGTCAACCCCGGGAGACTTGTTAAATAATTTATCCTCAACTTTGGAAGAGGAAAGGAATAAGGTGATCAAGAAAAATAGAAGCCACATGATAATGTGCCATTGATGGAATGGGGTTGTCTTTCGCGGTGCTACATGGTGAGTGTAATAGTGAATGGATTTGCAAGGGGTGGCGGAGCAAAGCCTGGAGGTGGGGATCCCTAGGAGCAGGCATCCCTGACTTTATCCCCAGGAGCTGCCCCAGAGAAAGTGAGAAAGCCCCCCCACTCTCCACCCGGGGAACGGCCCTGACTTTAAGACATATTGAACCATATTCATTTAAAGGCCTCCCAATACAGTCCTTTTATTTCATCCAGCTGTGGGGCCTGACTTTTGGCTAGAAGAGAAAGCCAGACAGAGAGAGGGGGGCAGAGATGGAAAAATAAATCTACAGGATGCCTGTCAATACCTGCTTCTTAACGGGGCGGGGAGGGCGTGGTGGTGGCGGCGGCGGGGGCAGGGGAAGAGTACAGCAAAGTCACATGGGTGATTTGACATATGCCACCAGCTCCTGCTGGCTTTGAATGCCGACCCCGCCCCCCCCCCCACCTCCCGTTTTCTCTGCCAATAGCTAGAGAGGTAAGATTCCTCCTATGGCACCAGCCAAGGACAACACGTGCAGTAAACTTTGAACCCCTACCTAGATCTACCCAATGGACAGGACATTCTCCACCGTTGAGTGGAGAGTGGGGACTGACTTTCACACGAAGTCTGGTACCCCATATTTGACCATGTCTCCTGGATGGGGAGGCCTGGTGGCACTCAGAGGAAGGATAGCAGGCTACCAAGAAGAGACTTGATACCCTATGAGCATATACAGGGGGAGGAGGTCCCCCCTCAGTCACAGTCATAGGGGAGGGGAGTAAGGGGAAAATGGGAGGGAGGGAGGAATGGGAGGACACAAGGGACGGGATAACAATTGAGAGGTAATATGAATAAATTATTAAAATGTATTTTTTAAAAAAGAAAACACCTTAAAAAAAAAAAGAGTCCTCGAAGTTCCGATCAGATCATAAGACGCTTCAGTCCTCGCTCCCCTTCAATAAGATGCCCATGACTACAGCTCAGTTTTCAAATCCTCCTGCATCCATTGAACAAAATAAAGAAAGGCAAGGGCTGGTCAGGACCAGTGGATGCAAGCAACGGAAAGTACTATGGTTGACTTGAGCTGAAAAAGAATTCCCAATGGAGGAAAACTGAAGAGCTTGCAGAGTCAAAGAAGGGCCAGATAATGTATAAATGAAAGGGGGGGGGGTCATGCTGTGATGACAGCCAGCCGGGGTCACACGACAGAAAGGCCTGGATGCTGCTGTACCTCCCCTGAAGCCTCCATTAAGCACTGCACACGCAGCCATGCTTAATCCTCAAGCATTCTGTATTGCTCTACATCACACACGTAGATCCAAGATATATTCATTCAATTCCTCATACCAAGTCATGACAGTGAACTCCGATCTACTTTGCCTCCAAGATGTCTTGAGAGGAGGTTCTGACGTCGGGATGACCAAGTTACCCTCCGCTCTCAACAACGAGGCTTCCTCTAACATCAGGAGCTCCCTTCCCAACAAGGAATAGAACTCGGACTTCCTGCTGTCATCACGGGCCTCATGACCTCTATAGCTAATGTGTACTTCAAATTCTCTGCGTGTTTCTGTTTCTCTCACTGGATCTGCAGGAGAATTGGTTATGAGGTTGATTGAGCTGGGGATGTTTACACGGAGGGCTTTGTGACACCTGCGGCTCTAGGCCCCTATTGTAAAGGCATCACCCTTTGACTCAACGAAGGAAACAAGAGCTGCAAACATCCCACACCTATAAAACTAGAGTCTCCTCTTTACAAGCTGAGGGAGTAGTTTGATCCTAATAGAAGATCAAAGGCAAGTGTTTATTTCCTGAAACGCCTTACCAGACGTGGCCTGCCCAGGTTAGCCTGGAGATTTAAAGACTCAGCTCAGGCTATTTCATACTCAGGTTTGTTCTGCCTCTGTTCTCATTGACTGTTTGTGCTGACCCCGTGTCAGTCAACGCAGCTCCCAAGAACCAATCCTTGTACCGCCTTGTATGGGGACATCTCCCAGCTGTTTGTCAAGTCCCCTTCTACTACTGTCCTAAGGAGGAGATGGGCTGAGATACAAAGAAAGAAAACTTCGGAAGGACATAGCCCCAGGAAAGCACATTACCAGACTTTTCTGGGCCTTTACTTTGGGGCCGTGAGGAAAGTAAAACACCTTCAGTCTTAAAATTAGTCAAAGTATGGGTTTAAGATGCAGACCCTAAAAAAAGAGTGGAGAGATAAAGAAAATAAAGACTATCACCCATCTTGATGTCCATTGTTTCTTATGGTTCAGATTTGTCATTGCTGTGTGTGTGTATCTAATCTATATCTAAATATAGATTTGTCAATTGTTAAAACATGTCTATGTGTCACGTAGCCTCCTGCCACTCATCTGAGAGTCAGTGATGCTGTCAGGGCTTGTCTTTCCCCCCCCAGCTGAAGCATTCACGGGAGATAAAAAGCTTCCTACACAATAAGCATGCAAATTCAATATTGATTTAATAACGAAGCTGGAAATCTAATGGCACAAGTTACAAAAAGAGGCAGTTCACTGTGACCATGAGCTTCTTGTGTGATGGGTGCAGAGTAATGAGAAAATAAGCTCCAAGCAGGGATGGCCTGGCGAGCAGGGAGTTTTCTCCTTCTTCACCGTTGGTCCTGCCTCACCACCACTACCATGTCAGGGTTACTGTGGTGTTAGTAGATACCCAACAGAAACCATTTCAGGGAGGAAATGTGAGTTTTTGCTCGAGGTTTCAGGCAAGACTATTGGGAGGTTGCACAGAGCAGCTCACACCACAGGGGGCAAGAAGCAGCATGCACCAGAGACAAGAAGCCGGGACATACAGGGATACACGCCAGTGACTGCTTCCCTCAACCAGCCAACACTTCCATAACGCCACTCCACTCCACTACTGCCTTCATGTTGTGAGTCTATCAAACCATTCATTAAGCCAACTCAATGATCTAGTCATAGACATACCAAAGGAATGCATTATCAATCCAATCCAATCCAACAGGGGGAAAAAAAAAACCCTTACAACATCCAAAGTCTGCCCATAGATGTGTATAAGACTGTTCCCAGGGTTGATTGAATGGTCTGTGTTCACAAATTCTGTTTGTGGGATGAATATTAAGATCAAATGGATGTCTGGATCGACAGTTCAATTTGTGTGCCCTGTGGTGAGAGTCCATTTCTTTGAGTCCTTTCCCAACCTGCTTTAAGAAAACAGAGCACCATGACAGAAACATTGAGTGTTTGAACCCAAAACATGTTCTTACTGGTCCCATTCTTTGAGAAATTAAAGGCAGAATCAGAAGCTCATCACGAGAAAGGAAATCAGGACTTTTTCAGGGCCATCTTTGGAGACTTGATGGTGGGAGATGACTTGGGGACACCTGAAGACAATTTGCTTGTCCCCTGAAGACAATTCTCCTCAGCTAAAGATGAGAATGACATTGGTATTACACACAGGGACCTCTCAGACCAGCTCTTAGTTAAAAGGCTCCACCCCTGGGACTTGTGAGACACTTAGAGTTCTATGTCCTGACTTCTGGTTTGGTGAGTAGGGTCCCTGTGACGTGTGAGTGGCACACAACTTTTTCTTTTTCTCTTCTCATGCTAATACTCACTAGGTTTTACCAGCATAAAAAATAGCAGTGGGGCTCTGTCCCTACCAATACTGTTTGTTCCAAAAAAGCCTTTTTATGACAAAATGCCAATTAAGTCTTGGAGGTTGTAACAAATGTCAAAGAAATAGTGATGAGAAGTTGGAACCCGGAGTAAAATTCAGCAATGAATTCTGACCGGGCTCAAGGTGCTGTACACTTTTGGTACTCTCAAGTTTTAACTACTATCCAGGGACAAGGTCTTTGCCAGGTGGGGTAGTAGAACTGAGACTCCTGAATACACTTTGAGCTTCTAAAGTTGAAGTGTTGGTTAAAGGGACAGCTGTTAACAAGAGATGACAATAAAACATGTAGGACTGATGGGGATTTTGAATGGTGGAACACAGTTTCCTGGAAAATTCACAGGTTTGTGCTCATCATCCTGTGGACTTGAATTTATAACGCTTGTTTGGGTAAGGAATAACCTAAGTAGGGAAGTTAAATCAAAGGTTTCCAAATGAGAGTGTTCTGAGACATTTGGCTGGAACCAAATTAGAATTGCCCCTGGGCCCCTGGGCTCCTGGAGGATTCTCAGACAAGAGAAAACAGAACTCATGTTAACAAAAGCAAAGAATGTCAACTGTCATTTGATCTGGACTGTGTGAAATTTTGATGGAATAATAAATATACATTTGTTCTCTGCTTCTGGTTCCTGGCACAGAGGAATCCCCAAAGCTTTCATAATTGCCTGGGCAGTAGGAATGTTAGGTACACCTTTCATTTATAGCTAGCCTTTGGCTTCAGTTCCTGACTACACTTCAGAGTGATGGGAGCATCTCTTGTTCTACCAAGATGACTCTTGAGTTCCTAGTTGGGCCTGGTCACCAGATAAAACAAGCCATGGTTGAGTTGATACTTGGAACCTGCAGCCTGGCCCCTTGTCGTCTTCCATCAAGAAGAGTTGACTTGGACCCTACTTAATATTGATTATGCCTGGGTAGTGAATCTGGACAAAGAGTTCTAGATTTCTGAACCTGGGAGATGTGCCTGAAAGCTGACCTCCCCAGATAATACACAGAAGCTCTGGCTGGGTCTCTTCTAATGAGCTGTGCATCTGTATCTTTTTCAATATCTTAAAGTCAATGAGTAAATAATAAAGCGTTCCTTGGAGTTCCCTTTGCCAACTTAGCAGATGATCAAAGAGCAGAAAGGGGAGAGCTGTAGAGTCAACAAATCATGGCCAGTCAGAAAAAAAAAAATGAGCCACAACCTGCCACAGGCAGAGAGATCCGAGAGAAGAGGGGGCAGGAATGTGGAAGGGGAGGGGAGCATCCGGTGTGAGCAGAAGGCATCGCTCATCCACACTTTCTTCTCTCAGCCCCATATCAGATTTTCCATGTAGGACAGTAAGCTACAGTCAGTGATCTGCTCCTCTCGGAACCAACATGTCCTTCTAGAAGAAGAGGTGAAAAGCTTTCATGGTAAAAAGAATTCTTCTTGCACGTCTTCTCTCTTCCCAATTTCCTGACACTCCATCCCTCCCGCTACGTACAGAGTGGGACTATTTTGCCGACAAAGGTTAAGACCATCTTGGAGGGATGATGGGGATAAAGAGGTGGTGTGAAAGAGGAGTTAGGTAGAAGAGGACTCAGCTCAGCCTCTTCCCCGCCCCCCGCCCCCCTCAGCTGCTGCCTATCACACCAGCTGCAGCTTCTGAAGACTTCTAGTTCTTTCCGGGACTCAGCTCTAGGAGATCCAGAGACACACACAAAGTTGCTTTGTGACTTTAAAATGTAAAGTTATACATGTACTGTTTAAGTAAGGCACAATTGAAAGTAAATATTTTTAATAAAACTCTTTAAACCGATTTCAATGTTTGATTTTATTTAAATTATCTCTTGCAACTAAATTTAAGTAATAAAATTATCACAGTACTAGCCCATTCTGTTTTCCACAAGTCTAATTTCTTGCAGGGCTGCAAGGTTTTACATTACAGGATGTTTTTATTTGCTGGGTAGGGTTGGAACACAATTTAATTGTACAGCTTAAGAAACGGTTCATGTAGCAAACACTCTTTAAAGAAATCCATGGAATGAATGTGTGTTTAAAATGCTAAGTGTGTAGGACTGGTGAGCTGGCCCAGCTAGTACTGGTGAGATGATCCAGCTAGTACTGGTGAGATGATCCAGCTAGTACTGGTGAGATGACCCAGCTAGACCCAGCTAGTACTGGTGAGATGGCCCAGCTAGTACTGGTGAGAAGGCCCAGCTAGTACTGGTGAGATGGCCCAGCTAGTACTGGTGAGATGGCCCAGCTAGTCAAAGTGCTTGTTGCCTAAGCCTGAGGACCTGAATTTGTTCCCAGAACCCACCCACTAGTAGAAAGGGGAGCCAACTCCTACAAATTGCCCTCTCACCTCTTCCACCATAGTGCAAGTGCATACATATAAATGTGTAAGGCATGGCCGCATCCAATAATGGTGACGACCAAGAACTCGCTGTGCGTAAATAGTTGCTCCTGCGCATGCGCTAGAACCAGAGCCAGCCCAGTATGCCCCTCCCGAACGGGGATATGCTAATGAGCTATCGTGGATGGCAGTTATTAACCAATCCATTCCTATTTGCTAATGAAGCATCTAGCCGCAACCCATGAGGTATCGATAAGCCACACAAAGACAGTACTTAAACACGGGCCCCCTGGCGGTCTTTGTCTTTCGCGCCAGTTTTCAAAGGACGCTCCCAATAAAGCGCGTTTGGGAAGGATCCTGTGTGTCTGCGTCGTTCCTGCTGGCGGGACGCGACATAAATGTAAGGAAAGGGTTTTTTTTTTTTTAATGGTGAGAGGACTGGAGAGATGGCTCAGTTGTTAAGAGCACATATTGCTCTTATGGAGGACCCTTGTTTAGTTTCCAGCACCCACACCAGGCAGTTAACAATCATCTGTGCCTCTATATATGGGAGACCTGATGTTCTCTTTTGGACTTCCCAGGCACCTGAACTCACATGCACACATATCTCTCCCTCCCTCCCTCCCTCCCTCCTCTCTCTCTCTCTCTCTCTCTCTCTCTCTCTCTCTCTCTCTCTCACACATACACACACACACACACAAGAGGAGGACCAAAGTTCACCAGCATTTCTGAAACGCTGGTTATTTACCCAAGTCTCATCTCTTCAAAAAAAAAAGGACTGAGGTACAACTGCTTAGACTCAAGCTAAGTCTCAGCCATTGTTTTGGAAAGGCACGTCTATGCACAGTGTCGAGTCAGTCTTGGCTTTACCTCCTGAGGCATCCCTGTGTAAGACTCAACATGGAAGAGCAGCAGGAACAAAGAGAGAGGGTAAGAAGCCTTTCTCTAAAACTCAAAGTGTGTGTGTGTGTGGGTGGGGGCGGAGTTCAAGCTGCCATGATAGAACTCTACAACCGAGCGTAATATAGAAAGTAAAACAAGATAATATACCGAACCAATGGGTGTGGTGGTGGCACCCATGGTGCAACCTGGCACAGCAAAGATAGTGGGACCCAAGGCGGGGGTGGGGAGGAAGCTGGCAGAGCCATTTTTGGCAACACCTACTAAAACCAATCTGAATAGTGGAGGGCCTTTAAGAGGGAAGAAGGCTAAGTGGGAGAAGTCAATGGTATCAGTGATGGAGTCATGTTAATGTACATTAGGCTGCTGCCTGCAAAGCTGCCTCTGAAGCTCTGTCTAGACCTCTTTGTGTGCTTTTCCTCCGCATCAATCTGTCACTCAGGCGAATTGTTTATGAGAATCACACACACACACACACAAAACACATAAATACACAGGTCATAAATGTATTCAACCAAAAACTCTTTGCCTGGAGGGACAGAAGCACAGCAAACACACAGGCATGGAGCTTCACGGTTGTTTTAGGTCTCTGTTACCCTCAACTCTTTGGGGCTGCATAGCAAGCTGGTGAGGTAAGCACACACAGAGAGCGCCTGGTGTAAAACCAAATATAAGTACAGTCGGGTGGTTTGAAATCCGTCCTCTCTGTAGTCGCAGGCTCCCTCCAACAACTACCAGCTCTTCAGAAGAGCCAGGTCTAGCCCCTCCCATGAGCCAGACCCAGGGTGGATGTGGTTATTTGAGATCTTATCAGGTCTGGAAAGGAAAGAAGTTCAATTCCCATAGCCTTCTGGAAAGGATCAAATGCTTTCTTTGCCTTTTTACCTGGAGACTCGGCTCTTGACAAGGGGATGAACTCGGTGAGCTAATGTAAGGAGCAAGTTCTTCCAGACCTGGCTTGTTTTCAGTTGTGTTTGTGAAGTTTGTTTTAAGATGTGTCTGCTTGTCACTGTGACATATACCAGTGTGTCTGTACTGAGGCAGCCCCCTTTTAAAGACATTACCTCCCAAAAGGGACTTAAAGCCTGGTTGTTAACCTTTCCCCTTCCAATGAAGACGCCTCTCACCATGTGCCTCTGGTTCTGCCTTCTTCCACTGATGTCACCAGGGAGGGCCAAACCACTATGTGAGAATATAATACTTCAACCCCAGGAGCCTAATGTGCCATCCTGATATACTCATCATGTGATCCAATAGGGCTAGATCTCTGCTGTCAAATTTCCAGGGAAAAGTTCTTTGGGCACAGAACAACATTGTCAAAATCTCAGGAGGTCAGTGATCCCCCCACCCACCTGAGATTCTGTCTACTGAGGTTGTACCAAGGTCTTAGTGTATGGGTGGGCAGACAGGGACACCACTGGGAACTCTATTTACAATTTCTGTTGACAGCTTGGCTGTGTCACCTGTTTATTCACTCGCATACTTGATACACACTTCTTCTAGTGACTGTGTACCACACATCAACTTCTAATTTTCTATTTGGGTGTGTCTTTATGTGGCAGCAATTATGCTGAGCATTTTACAATGTCATCCTCTGTTGAATTTAAGTATTAGTATGAGGGGCTTTTCCAATACCCACCCCTAGCTCCCAAATGACACAGAGACCTGTTAGGTTTATTCAACAAGCTTTAAGCACTATAACGGGGCAGATATTCATTTCTTCTAACCCACCTACGCTAGTCTGGCTACTTCCCAGCCATGTGCCTTTATTCTGCCATCTAGTTTCGCCTTGGCCTTCTGCTGTATCTCTATGTCTGTCCTCATGGCAACCTTCTCTTCTTTCTCTACTTCTTCCTTTTTCTTCTTCTTCTTCTTTTCCTCTGATCCCTACCTACTACCCCCTGACTGGGAACAGAAGTCCTGCCTCCCACCCTCTCTTCCCAGATATTGGCTAATCAGCTTTTTATTAACCAATCAGAGACAACTGGGGAGTATCCTTTACATGACACTGATACAGGAGATTATTGATAGAAATGACAGTGCCCACGTCCAAACTGCAATCAGATCTCAGGGCACAGAAATCAGCGCCTAAATATACTGTGCACAAGACCACTGCCAACAGTCCTGTTCTCCCTTCAACCACCTAATGTGGAAGTGACTATTAATATGTCCATTTGGTAGGTGAAAAAAGTGGAGGCTAAGGGGGATTATAAGAAATAGTAGACGCAAACACCCCAACTAGACAGCCTCTTAACCGTGGCACTATTGTGTTTTTGGGAAACTCAAGGTGAGTCAAGCATGGGCCACAGCTTCATGAGAGCACATTTCCTTAGAAGAGGCAGAATTATAAAATTAAAAACAATGCAATAAAATATTATCCTAAAGGAAGGTGCTATGAAAATCGCAGATGGTGGGTGTGAGGCAGCGGGCAGGAGCATCTCAGCCTGCTTGATTAAGAGGGATGAAAGTCCAGAGACTCCTCAGTGGTGTCAAGGGGAGTTGCTTTTATGAGGAAATATAAAAATTCAATGATCAAACTTTCTTGATAGATGAATAAAATAAATCCTATAGCATCACTACATACTTAGCAGGGTCATGTCTTTTGTAGAAGAGATGAGCCCTCAGTGTAGGTAGAGATTGCTCCTGAAGAGCGCAGATATGGGGAGCTGGTAAAACTTTGCCTCCAGAAAGTTAAAGTCCACAGAGAAAAACCCAGAAAGAAATAGTAAATGTCCATATTATTGCCATATAAGCAACCTGTTCCCTAGGTTGCTTAGCAACCTCTGACATCATCTCCTGCCCACCACCAGATATGGGCCAGGGGCCCAGGTTAAAAGGACAAACCTGCCATCTGTCACTGTCTTACTTTGTCTCTTTTACTCTTGTACTTTCTCTAAGGGCTCCTCCTCCTCCTCCCTCTCCTCCTCTTCCTCCTCCTCCCCCTCCTCCTCCTCCTTTCTCTCTCTCTCTCTCTCTCTCTCTCTCTCTCTCTCTCTCTCTCTCTCTCTCTCTCTCTGTCTCTCCCTATCCTCATGGCCTACTCACATCCCAACTTCTCTCCATTTTCCTTCACCCCGAATAAATCTCTCCATATTCATATCTGTTGCGTGCCATCTCATTTTTTAATCCTAACACATATCTCTCTGGCTCCCTTGGAGGGAAAAGTGTTAACTGAAAGTAGTTAACGTGGATAAAGAAGATAGGTGCCTTTACCCCAGGAAGACTGGACAGCCACACTGATGAGCTCGGATGAAGAGATCAGTACTGAGGGTTAGAATGATCCCCCTTATCCCAGGCGCGTGTGTTATGCTACTTTAAATCAAATCTACTTTCCAGTATCCCTACCCCAACTGGCTGATTCCAGACGACATTAAGCATTCCCTTTGTATGATAAACTTCCTAGTTTCTGATCTCTTACTTTTGCTTCCCCAGGTTTTGTCTGTAAGGAGAGAATCCATGAGCCAGACAGTCTTTATACCTGCCTGGGCTTGACAGTGATATTTCTCTGTGTAAGACAATAAATCCTTACCCAAATCTTCATGGCTTTAGGACTGACCTGACTTGGGCAAAGAAGAGTGAAGAAAGGACAGACAGGTCTAGAAAAGCTGGCCTCAGGTGGACTGCATGCTCTCACAGAGAGGCACCAACAGCCCAGAAATTCAATATGTTTACTATGTACAGCTGAACAAAGAGATGGGTTAGCTCATTTCTGCAGGAGAGGTCTCTGCAGAGGAGCAGTCTCATACTGCAACGGTTCTGGAGGAAGAAGCTGAGGTTGGAATTCCGTATACTCTGCCAACATTGGTACTCAGGCCAGGGGAAGGCCTAACCACTCCCATGGGTCTGAAGCGTTGTGGTCTGTGATGTGGCCATGTTCATGTCACGAATGCTCACCTGTATACTCACTCCTCACACATCCCGATGGCTTGTTGTGTGTGGTATTAAGGATCAAACACGAGGCCTCTCACATGATAAACACTCTATCACTGATCTACATGCTAAGCCGTGAATTATTCATTTTATATCATTCAGCTATATAAGGAAAAGACACCGTACATTCTAGAGCGTTCCCTTTGTATCCTTTCATAAGATAGTCTCATCAAACTAAGATATCACCACAGCCAAAGCCCTCTTCCCCACTTCAATGCATAGAGACTTGATTTACAGAAACAACTTGACTTTAAAATACATTTAAGAGATACACTTACTGGAAAGTATGATTTATCAGTGGGTTGTAGAAATATCAGGGACAAAGCATGGCCTTGTGTGCTTACTTACTGTGGAGTGAGTGCAGGTGTCCAAGTACCATTCCTTCTGTTCAAGTTCAAGAACTAAATCTGCAACCTCTATTTCTTCAATTAGCTACCACTAAAAGCAAAAGGCAGCAACACTATTATCACTGAGACTACCCTGGCTCTTCAGACCTTTTTGTAGATAGAAACAGCCTAGAATCTGCTTGGGTTTGCCTCTGTTGGTTTAATACCATTTACCTCTTTGTTCATGATATATGGCATCGTTCATCAGGTGGAAGGTAAATGCTGGCTTCCAGTGACACTCCCAGGTGTTGTTTCTGGGTTTGAAAAAAATGGATGGCCACAAATGCAAGTCTTGATTGGAGGGTACAGGAGAAAGAGAACAATGATTCCCTTTTTAGCCGTCTTCTTAAATCGTGCTTGGGGATTTTATAGCATAGGCACAGAAGGGCACACCTTCCAAGCACATCTTCTCCTGAAAACTTCCGGCCACAACCAGATAGAACGTGGTGTTCAGGTGGTCCTTTTCATGTTGGCTGTGCGCCTGCCTTCCCCCGCAACCCCACTGGTACAGAACATGAGCCAGGGGCCCCAAGCTGCTAGAAGTGTGGTCCATGCTGTGAAAACAGAGCATGCTCATAAAATTCTGCTGGTCATATATTCATCTGTGTGAGAGGCTAAGGGTGGAAACATTCAGCATCGTAGACGATTGTTTCAAGAACTGTAAGGCCAGGCTAATTCTCTGTAAGACTATATGATCTTGTTAGCAACTGTAGGGGAAACCGACAACTGTACATAATAATTGCTGCTGTCCCGCAGTCGGAGTTTGCTAGCATCCTTAGCACCAGAAGTACCAACGAACGTGTTTTCTTAGTAACATGCACAGACCTCTCTGTTTTAATGAAACCCTCAACCTTTCCTTTTGTCTTTTGGTTCTCTAAACATGCCAAGGCTGCTGGTCTGTGACTGTGTGCCCCAGACGGCAAGCAGCTTCTTCCTCCCAAAGAGAAGTTTCCCTCCTGAAGATTTGTCTCTTTGTTTTTGTTTGACAACTCAAGCGGAGAATGTCTGTCATTTGTCTGACAGGGATTAAGACCCATGGGAGAGAGCATGGGGTCGCCATATCTCTCAGAGGCAAGAGAAGATGTTAATTGGGAAGGTCTGTTAGTACCTCAGAGCAAAGGACTTGCCTCAGGCTTTCCTGGAAGCCCCATGGGACCATTCCTGGGGATAAACTGAAGGCCAGAGCCTGTGGGGAGGCAGCACAATTGTCCCGATGTCTTGCTGCCGCCCTCCTTCTCTCACTCCAACAGCCATTGTTAGTTCTAGAAATCCATCATTTCTTCTCTACTTAGGATAACCATTTTATGCAGAAGTTCTCCTGGCCTGTTTACACACATATATAAGTCTGGAGTGAAGATTTTTATTTTACTCAGTGGGATAAGGTGTCCTGCAATCACTTCTCCTTAGTCTCATATTGTCCCAGATTAGGAAACCACGTATTTCTGTCTCTAAGAAGCTAAGTGACCTGGGGCAAATCACTTTGCTTCTTTTGAACTACAATTTCTCATTCTGTGTGACAAAGACGTTACACAGAAAGATCTTTCATTTCCTTTTCTGTGTGTTGATCTGAAGAACCAAGATACATAATTTTCCTTTTCTTCTTTTCCTAAAGGTCTTTCTAAAATTGTCATTTTTGTTTCGAGAGGACTATTTGCATTTGTAAGACCATTTAACTAAGGCACAATAGTGGTCAGTTTGAAGCAACCCATGACTAGGTAGCCCATTTATTTCTTTACACAGGGAGAAGGAGGGAGCCTGGCCTTTTCTATCAAAGGGCTTGGAATAATTTGAAATCCCCTGACCCTCAGCGGGACAGATTTGCTGCTTCCTCTCACAATGGCAGCACTCCTCAAGATGCACGCACGCTCTTAGAACTGAGATCCAGAGGAAAAGCAATTCTCGCCCACCTCATCTTCCCTCACATCCCCCACCGTTGCCCTCACCACGGATACCCACCATCCAAAGCCCTCAGGGCCTCTCTGTCCCTTACACGCTTTCATGGCCTGGGATTTGATCTTGTTAATGAGAACCGCCAAGGTCATTTGGTGAGGATGATGCGTTTGTTTCCACGCTGTGTTTTTCTCTGACTCCTTACTGGCAGGCCTGGCTGCCCAATCACATTGATGTGTGTATTGTGCATACTTAAAAGCATCCCCCTTTCATCTCTGGGAGTGGGGGAAGGGGGAGAAATCACCTACTAACTCCAATTTTTCATTCCCTTAAAAAATATTATTTTAGCTAGCCTGTAATGTATATTGGCATTTCATTGAGTTGCAACATTAAAAGTCTTTCAGAACTAGAATTAAAAATAAAGAAAGGTTAAAAACCAAATGAGATGCAAGCAGGAGATCTTCTTAAAGGTGCGCACTTAGAGAAGAGACCAGGGAAGCTCTGGGGCAGTTTGTTGTTGTTGTTGGTTTTTTTGGTTTTTTGAGTTTTTCTCCGGTTCAGTTCTTCGACCTCACAGCCGGGTCCACAGTGGGGCAGGTGAGATGGAAAGGGTTTGTCGTTTGTATGGTCTAAGTATTCCTATCAGCTTCCTAATGCAATAGCAGTCTCACCATCACAACAGCTTGTCATTCCAAAGGCTTCCATTTGGACTGGGGGCCTTGGATGGGAGATTCTTTGCAGAACACTAAAGACAATTCACGGTAAAAATCAGACGGGTCCAAACTTTCCTCTCTCCAGCTTTCCTGCTGTTTTATATTTGCTCACATCTCTAGTTAGCTCCTTCTGTGAGGAATTCCGTGGAGAAATGCACACTGACCTAAATGTAGATCGAGTGCGGGTGTTTAGACCCTGGAAGGATGAATCCATCGGCCGCTCATCAGAAACCAAACGTCCTCAGGAAGGCGGACTCGGCATTTCCATCCCACGCACTCGGCACGGCACTGCCCCAGACCTTCTGGCTGTGCTCGCAATCTGCAGAGGATTTTCTGAACTGAGAAGCTACCAAACTCTAAGGACTCTAAAGAAATGTGTTATTCTTGTTACCATTCGGAGACGGTTGCTGTTCGTGCTGAAGGAAAAAAAAAAAAAGCAGCTCTACTGTGGGGCATGAAATCAAAATTTCCAGGTAGCAGCAAGTAATTGATACCATGGGGTGACCTTTGCCTGCAGCAGCCCATTCCAATCTGTGGTGCACAGCCGCGGGGCCAGCTTGCTCTGGTCACCCCCACAAGCCAAGCCTGGAGAACAGTGTGCCCCAGTCACTTCTATGGCTTTCTCGTGACTGTGCCCCATTTTTGTCGCCTTTGTTCTCATGGCCTTTGTTCGAATTCAGATGCCCCCGACAGATTCATACATTTTTTATGAAATTATTAATCTATCCACCTGCGACACTAAATTGGAATCAGATTCATCAACTTACTCTGTGGCTCCAGGTTGACAGTTTTGTTTAGGTTGGGGCATATAACATTGCTTTTTTTTTTTTAATGGATTTTTCACGTCCTGCCTTTAAAGTGTATTCATCAGAAAGGTTTCTGAAAAACAGAGAGGAGCCTGAATAAGCCAGATTTTTTTTTCTGTCCACTCCTTTATATATTCAAAATTAATTGGCTTCTTCTGGACTGTGTCAGAGCATCTATCAGCGGGAGTGAGCTTCAAGATGAATATTGACTGCATTTAAATATCTGCTCAGGACAGGAAAGGCAGCCAATAGGATGACTTCGCATGCCTGTCTTTTGGAATTGCTCAAGAATTAAATCATTTCGGGAATCCACTTTCTAACCTATTGATAGTCTTGTGGGTCTTGACACTGAGTTTATGATGGCTTTCAAATCAGGATTATTTGGTTCAAAGCTCAAGGGTTTTGTAAATACCTTAGGTAAGGAAAATGGACTGAAAAATCCTAAGGTAGCAATTTGGGACATAAGTTGTGTAACTGCTAGGAGCAGAGCAAAAGATCACAGTTCCTAGAGCCAATTTAGATTTTAATCAGATTTTTCATTCCAATTTTAATTAAATCATTCGACTTAGAAAAATGACTATTAGTAAAACTGACTGCCAGTAAAGCAAAAGAGAAAAATTAATTGGAAAAAAATGTACCCCGACTGCTCTGAAGATTTGTAGCATATGCTGGGAGAGGAAGCAGGAGAAAACTTTAATGAACTCTCCTAACATACAGTACTATTTCTCTTTCCAGACATATAGAAAAATGTGCGTGTCAGATTTTTCTCCTTAGTTGCTGATTTCAGTGAAAACAAGAGAAAGTCCTTTTTAAAATTTAAATATCTAACAAAAACTTCAAAAATAAGGGGTGGTAGCTTGTGGCTAATTTTTCTTCCCTGGTCTGGCCAAGCCAGTCTCTACAGACATGAATTGGTCAGTTTGTATTTGCCGAAGCTTTGCTTGCTTGCCTGGACCCCAGGAAGATGACGGAAGAGATGTCAGACATGCACCCTGCTCTTCGGAAGCAGGCAGTCTTATTGAATAAATGAATATAGGGTAAGGGCTGAGAAAACGGTGGCCAAGCCTTGGCAGTTCCAAAATAATGGTGAGGTGACATCCACCTGCTTTCATTGACTCCACCAAGTCCAGTAGGGTAGGAGACCGGTGGGTGGACGTGATCTGGACAGACTTGGGTAAGTCCAGAGTTGCTCTGGAAAGAGGGGTAGGTTAAACATCCTGGAGCCAAATTTGACTCTAATTGAAAGTTCAAAGGGGCTGTAATGGCACAGGAGTTGGCTACAGAGACCTGGTACACCAGAGACATTCACCACAGATGAGATGTGACCTGGCATTTTCTTAAAAGGGTGACTATGCTGGGTTCCTTTTCTGTAGACACTGGAGGTCCAGGGGCGAGAATGCAGTTCTGAACAAGAACTGTATAAGACAACAAAGCCTGGCCTGGCATGCATGGACCACGGCGACAAGAAAAGCCTCCCCCAAACCACATTTAGCTGGGTTTTAAGGACACAGAGAGGAAAGAGAACACCAAAGCAGAGGATCAAAATTAATCGGAAACTTAGGCTGGCAAATTAAAGACAGGAATTTTTAAAATCCACTGAAAGAGCTACCAGTATCTTCTTTAATCTTAGCCCACCCATCTATAAATTTTCCCAAAGGAAAAAGTAAAAACATTTTAAAAATTTAACACATAAAAGGAAAAAGAAAGAAAGAAAGAAAGAAAGAAAGAAAGAAAGAAAGAAAAGAAAGAAAGCAAGCATTACAATGTTGGCAAACACAAAAACATTTATAGAGACAAAACAAAACAAAACAAAACAAAAAAACCCAAACTTGGAAATGCCATGGAAAACTTCAAGGGAGACAACTCAAGCTCAAATCTTCAGCGTGTATCTAAACTACCCAGCAAATGCGGCATCCACCTGTAACCCCAGCATTTGGGAGGCAGAAACTGGGGCTACCCAGGGCAAACTGGCTGGCTAGACTACCCAGAGTTGGTGAGCTCCAGGCTTCAGCACAAGAGACCTTGGCTCAGTAAATAAAGTGCCGAGTGATGGGGAAGACACCCAACATCAGCTTCAGGGCTCTACTAACACATGCACATGCACACGTGAACATACAGGCACCTGCCCACATGGACCGACACACACATGAAGCCATACGTATGACACAAACATGCACAGGCATAAAAAGAAGAAGATTTTGGTTATGTCATAGTAAGGACATACACCCTCATACACACAAGAGAAGGGAGAGAGAATACTGTGTGAGGGGAGGGGAGGAAGGAAGGAAGTGGGGTCAGGTCTGGGTCTATCAGTTATTTTTGTGTCACTTTGACATCATGCCTGTCAGAAGCAACCCAAGGAGAAGATTTATTTTGGTGACTGTTTGGGGGGTTTTTCAGTCTACCCTGGTAGGGGTCATATGGACAATAAGCAATCTATGTACAGAGGAACATGAAGTACGTGATCACATCAAAGCAGGCAGAGATCAAAAAGTGGGATCTGAAGTCAGGCCCAGGTATAACCTTCAAACCCTTCACACACACACACACACACACACACACACACACACACACACACACCCTGACCCCACTGGCAGCAGCCAGGCCTCTCACCTCCTGAAGCTTTGGCAGTTTCTCAGAACAGTAGTGCCAGGCTGTGGACCAAGTGTCCACATACCTGAGTGTGTGTGTGTGGGGGGGGCACAACACACACAAAACACAGTACTGGAAAGACTCTCAGTGTCTGTGTGCTCCCAGGAAATACCAACACAAGCAAACTAGAGTGAGAGAAAATCGGGTAGAAGCGAGAAGGAAATACAAGGTCACATACAGTCCTGGCTACTGTGTCACAAGCATCCACCACGTGACAGAGCCAGCTGTTCATCAGTATGCCCTACAGGACAACCTTTATCTCAAAACTGCACAACCGAAGGGTGGAAAGAAATCCCCTGTCGACACTCTCTTGTCTCTGTCTGTCCGAAGGAATTCTGTTGAAGTTGATCCCCTGTCCTTAAGGGTTGAATCTCTTGGCCCATTTGGGAAACGGTTTCCGTCAGGGAACTAGGTTCTGAACCATGTGGTGCGGCCTGTCATGCAACTAGAGTGAAGTGAATAGGGATGAAGGCAGTCCTGGAGATGCTTGAGGTCCTGAGGGAACCCCTTCCCTTCCCTTCCTTGGGCTGCCAGTCTTAGCGCTGAGGAGCCAAGGGAGCAGGGATGTTGGAAGAATCTGAGGAGGCCTGACCACACGTATAATCAATCGTGGTCAGTCTTCTTGTGTGCTGAGAAATTTCCAAAGCCACTGCTTCTTTGATTTCTGCAAATGTATACTCACTCAGCCAAGTTATTTGGGTCTTCCGCAAGGGCAGCATGAGGCTTGGAAAGCAAAACCCCACATTGGTTTAAATGCTGTCACTTAGGAGTTCTCTGGCCAACTGCTTAAGCAAGCTGTCGAAGAACGGGGACAGTTGTCCTTAAACGCAAGAATGAGGAGGGAAATAGTTCCCGATCATGTCTGATTTCTCAGCAAAAACTTGTCTCTTTTTACATAGGAGGAGGTCAAGTCATGCTGCCTGTGTCTGTTTCCTTCAGACGTGATCTTCTCTACCAATGGAGTCAACTAATCTAGACCCATGGGAGTTCACAGAGACAGGACCACCAACCATAGAGCATGCGTGGACTGGACCTAGGTCCCCTCCACACGTGCAAGTGATGGGCAGTTTGATCTTCACGTGGGTCCCCTAGTAAGTTGAGCAGGTGCTGCTGTCTATGACATGGACTCTCAATCACTTTGCCCTAACCGGGCTGCCCTGCCTGGCCTCATGAGCTCAGTTGTGATGTGATATGATGTGGGGGATGGGTGTGTGGGTAAGGTGCCCTTTTCTGAGGACAAGGGGAAGGGGGTGGGAGGGAGGGACCGGAAGGAGAGGAGGGAGGGAGCTACAATCGGGATGTAAAGTGAATATGTAAATAAAAATAAATTTGAAAGAAAAGATCTGGAAAAAAAA